>NC_135584.1:6829500-7503500 GCF_965152235.1 Eretmochelys imbricata | reverse complement strand
TTTTATTCTTAAATTGTAGGGGGATAAAGCCGCCTCTATTGTTACATTAGTCATCATTCCCCTTTTTTTCCTGTATGTTCCCTGGTTTCCAGATAGTGGTGAGGTGTAGGGCAGGACTTGTGAATGTCTTTTTGATGGGCCAAAAATAGGTCTCCTGCCTTTGAAAGGTTTCAATGCATTTTGATTTAGCTTTTAATTCCAACTTCAGGATCACGGTGGTGGCTTGCATTATGTGCATGTGCAAACACTAAATAAAAAGGCATTTCTTCATGCAGGAGGAGAAAAGCTCTCAGTATGAGTTTTCAGATCACATACGAAAGGCTACCGCAGAGCCTGCTGCCTTTGCTTCCGGTGGGTACCAATGGGCAGGCATTTGCATGAATTGTAGAAGGCATGCAGGGAAAGGGGTTATTGTGACACTAGCCACGAACATGCATCTTTCAATATAAGAAAATACAACACATCTTTCATACAAAGTGTGGACCAGATCCTCAGCTGGTGTAAATGGACATAGCTCCAGTGTCCTATATGCTGTTCCAGAGTTAAACAATGCCTTGCATGGGGGAAAGCACATCAGAGCTATAGGCCAGGGTGAAGAGAGAAGTTTTCAAATGAGATTGGATTCAATGGACATGGTGAGGTACAAGGAGGCTTTTTGGGGTGGCAGTTTTGCTGCAGAGGAGCAGGATCTTGCCTCAGCAGTGTAAAGGGACAGTGATGAGGCTGGAGGTGGATAAGGAGAAAGGGAAGTGGAGACAAAGTCCATGAGACCATCAAGGACATGGAGAAAAGTGGTTAGAGAGAAAGAGGACATGTCTGAAGTGGCTCTTGAAGTGACGTTGTCTGGAGTGGGGTGATTCTGCTGCACTTCTTTGTATGTGTAAGCAGAGAGACAGTAGAATGACTAGAAAAGCACCTAAAAGACATAGGCTGTCAGAAGCAGTAAAACTGATGCACGGAAAATTCCCATGGGTTGGCACAAATTTGCCTTTCCTTTGGTGTCTTTCCTCTTCTCTGATAATATCGCTCACAGGCTGATTAGCAACAAAGGGGCCAGCAGGGAGCTGAGTCTCAAAAACATTTAATTCCTGTCTCAAACAAAATAAAGTCATGGCTCCCTGAGCCTGTAATTCCATAGAAGTTAAATAGAGGGAATGACTCATGTCAATACTTGCCATTCCCCCTAGTCTTACCTTAGACACACACCAGTCCCGTGTAGGCGCATCTATGGGACAAGCAATTCCATGCTTATTTATCTCTGTTTTTGATCTGGCAAACACCTTCAAAATGATATTAAATGAAAGGGTGGAATTGTGGGGGGGAGAATGGAGTGCTGCTCTCCCACGCTCTGCCCCAGAAAACAAGCCACACCCACAAACCCAGCCCTGCCATCTTGAGATGTCAAACCACTGCTACTTACAGTAGATGGTACAAGTCTTCACAATACAAATTTCCCTCTTCTTCCTTACGCCCTGTGCATACAGTGATATCAGCTGATCAGCGGCCCTCTTCTTTCTTGTGTAAGCAGTGTCAGGATGAGCTCCACCCTGACATCTGGTGGTGAGGTGTGGCAAGTTGTGGAAAAGAACTTCAGAGGCCGATCTCATTTGCATAGGCACACCCACCCTGCCTAGAATGAGGCCATAGCTGCCCAAATGGTCACTTTGGCTGCTGTGGGATCCCCAGTGTCTCTGTTATTGGGGCAGGAAGAATAAATTGTTATTACCCTGATTATGGGAACTGTGCTTGGAACTGTACTTGGCCTTTTGTTATGATGGAGGGACTCACCACCAACTAAGTAGCACTCGCTAGGCAGGGGTCATGGGTTTTAAAACTCTGTGAATTGAGAGAGGCTGGGGACAAGTATTAATACTTGGTGGCATGGGCCCCTTGGTGAGGGCCTTACATGCTAATTGCACTTCCTCCTCTCTCCACTGTGGAATATCAGAGCTAATTTTGATTCCATTAGGAGTCTAATTACAGGCTGCTGAGCTCACTTTGGGCTAATGGTGCACCAGCACTGAGGCTCCCCTACTACAAGCTGAATTCACCAAAGAGCTGAACTGACTAAGAGCTGAAATCACTGAGCGTTGTGTTAAGTAGTGGGGGAGCCTGAAGATATATTGTGGAGCAGTTTGCGGGACGGCTGGAGTGCCTTGTGGACAGGCTGGTGGAGCAGTTCGTAGGACGGCGGGAGCTGCTGGTGGGACGCGGAGCAGTTTGTGGACCGGCTGGTGGAGCAGTTCGTGGGATGGTGGGAGCTGCTTGTGGGCCACGGAGCTGAGCGAAGGAGTTCGTGGGGCGGCTGGCGGAGCGAAGCAAAGGCCTATGGAGCTGTGGGGCGGTCAGCTTCAGATCATGTAAGGTGCCTCTTACCCCTGTCCCATCTCCACCCAGGTTGGGAGGTAAAGCTCCGCAGATAAACTTTCAAACTCTGGGGCTGCCCTGACCAGGGACAGAGACTTTTGGGTCATTGGACTTTTGGGACTTTGGGTGATTTGGGGTTGCTGGACTCAAGAACCAAAGGGAAAGGGGCATGCCCCAATTTGCTTGGGGTGGGTTTTTTTGCTCATGGGTTGTGTTATGAATCCTGTTGGTGGTGTTTCCCCAACATAATGCCACATTGTTTCTCTCTGTTATTAAAAATAATCTGTTATTATTTTGCTACACTCAGACTATGTGCTTGCGAGAGGGGAAGTATTGCCTCTTGGAGGCGCCCAGCGGGGGTGGTATATATTTGTCCCAGGTCACTGGGGGGGGGCTCGAGCCGGTTTGCATTGTGTTATTGGAATGGATCCCCTAGATATTGAACCCGCCCCTTGTTGCTGCCAACTCTGACGGGCAGAAGGGTTACACTTGAACACAATAACACTGAAATAATTTATAATGCTGATATTTAAATTCCCATCATTAGGCTTCATAATTAACATCATGTTGAGAATAACAGAACTTATTCACACATCTCTGAGCTATTCACACATCTCTGTATGCATCCGATGAAGTGAGCTGTAGCTCACGAAAGCTTATGCTCAAATAAATTTGTTAGTCTCTAAGGTGCCACAAGTCCTCCTTTTCTTTTTGCGGATACAGACTAACACGGCTGCTACTCTGAAATCTGAGCTATTGCTTATTCATTTAAAAAACATGTAAATTGAGACTGGGCCAGATACTAGCCACCCCTTAAGAAATGGTACTTACCTTCTACATATACTCATCTGCATCTTATACGGATTTGTTGTTAATCTGCATTATCAACTTTTGTTATCTGTATGTCCAGCTTGCCTGTGTTATATTTTTTCTACACTGTTAGCTTTATCTTTGCTCTTAGGGAGTACTGTGTTACCTAGATATTAGAGCAAGACACTGGAACTCAGGGCTCCTCTATTTAAAACCATTTTGAACATGTTCTTTCAAATGAAATTTTGACAAAAACTGGATCAAATATTTGTGAAATCTTTTGCACAAAAATGTTTTTGACCAGATCGAGTTCTGTTCTGTTAGCTCAGTTAGCTTCTCTGTACCTCGGGGGATAATAACATTTATCTCATTCCCAGGAAGTGGTGAAGCTTGCTTAATGAATGGTTGGAAATCCAGGTCCAAAAGGTGCTGAATAAATTCAGCCTGTATCTCCATTCTCTACATATCCTCCATGCAAATTCATTAGTCTCTGAATACATGAGCTAATGAGAATTCTCCACACTTGAAGGTTGAAATTAAAATGCTGCAATTACCAAAATATCTTCCATTAGGTGGAATTATTTATGAGAACTTGTCACTTGAAAGGCTCTCAGTATGTTTTACTGATTCAGAAATTAAAGGGTCTTGTGATGTTCTGCTAGGAGAATTGGATCCGGGGTCTGTTTTCCTTCCATACCCATAGGACAAGTTGACTAGAAAAACAGGTGGAATCAAAACCTGAAAGTTCTGAATTAGCATCTTTATTATTCCAAGTAAAACTTGGGGTTCAGACACAATCCATGCAAACCAATTCTTGTCATGGTATCTGAAAGGTCAACATTTCACTATGGTTCCTGAAATCATAGAGGAGCATTAAGTTCTGTGGTTGAAAGATAATCAAAAGCAGCCTGAACCACAGTTGTCAAATTAATTTGATCACTGTAAGTCTGCTTTGGCATATAAAAACCCTGATCCAGCAAAGTCCTTAAGTGCATGCCTTGATTCATAGATGTCAAAGCCAGAAGGGACCATTGTGATCATCTAGCCTGACCTCCTGTATAACACCGGCCATAGAAGTTCCCCAAAGTAATTATTTTTTAACTAGATCATATCTCTAAAAAAAGGAAAAATCCAATCTTGATTTTAAAAATAGCCAATGATGGAGAATCCACCAGGACTCTCGTAAATTGTTCCAGTGGTTAATACCTTTACTGTTCAAAATCTACAATTTATTTCCAGTCTGAATTTGTCTAGCTCAGGGGTGGGCAAACTTTTTTGGCCCGAGGGCTGTGCCTCCCCAAAGAATCTGGCCCCCACCCCCTCCCACTTCCCGCCCCCCTTAGAACTCCTGACCCATCCAACCACCCCTGCTCCTTGACCCCTGACTGCACCCTTCCAGGACCTCCCGCCACTTACCACCACCCACCGCCACCCAGGACCCCACCCCCATCCAACTCCCCCTGCTCCCCGTCCCCTGACTGCCCCCCCCCCACAGAACCTCCGCCCCATCCAACCACCACCTGCTCCCTGTCCCCTGACTGCCCCTTATTCAATCCCCCCACTCCCCACCCCCTTACCATGTTGGAGCCAGCCACCCCGCTGCGCTGCCCAACAGGAGTGGCGGGCCAGAGCGCTGCCCACATGACGGCGTGGCTGAGGGGGAGGGAGGACGGGGGGGACGGACGGGGGGAGGGGCCGGGGGCTAGCCTCCCCAACCGGGAGCTCAGGGGCCGGGCAGGACGGTCCCACGGGCCAGATGTGCCCCACAGGCCATAGTTTGCCCACCTCTGCTCTAGCTTCAACTTCCAGCTGTTAGATTTTTGTCCTTTGTCTGTTAGATTGAAGAACCTATTATTAAGCATATTTTCCAATCCTCTAACCATTCTCATAGCTTTTCAATGACTAGCTGTGAACAGATTTCTCCTGTATTCATCTGCTCTATTCCTAACATTTTAAATCTCTGCTCATACAGAAATTTTTTGTCTAAGCCTCTAATTGCTTTTGTTGCCCTTCTCATGACCTTTTCTATTTCTGCTACATTGTTTTGTGTGTGTATATACTGGGCCAGATCCTCAGCTTGTGTAAATCAGCAGAGCTCAATTGACATCCTTTATTTTTTGTTTTGAAGAGTGTGGCACTCTCACTTTCTGTATCTTGCTTTGAGCTTGAGGTTCAAATGACTCCAAATGCCCAATGTGAAATTCTGATCAAATCACCAAATTTTGTCTGTTTTTCACCCAAAATCAGAAAGTCACCTGAAACTCTTCCCTGATTCATAAAAGGTTCTCAGACATCAGCCAGCCAGCCTCTTCCAGGGTGAAATTTTGGCTCCATTGAAATCAATTAGAGCTTTTCCATTGACCTCAGTGGGCCCAAGATTTCACACCCAGGTGAATTTGTCCTGGTTTTGGGTAGAGGGAGGGCTGAACCCAAAAGTCCAGGTCAGTAGATGCCCAGAAGTTTGGAAGTTTCGGTATCCAAAGCCAAACCTGGATCCAATTTGGATGGCTGGTGTCTATCACTAGTGTTGTGGTTCATTACTGATTTCCCCTCTTGTGACAGGAGGGGTAAATGGTGAGTCTGCAGTGTTTTTATGATACATTGGCATTAGATTACATGTCTCTTGTGTTAGTTAAAGCACTGACAGTTCCTAGTAGCATCAATATCTTCTTAGGCTTAGAAATCATTGCTCAGTTTAAGGGCAGAAGGGGCCACTCTGAGTGTTGTTTCTTTTTGCAATTTATTAGCCTTTTAAAAAAGAGGTACATTTTAGATAAATGAAAAAGAAAACAGTCAGTTTTTCATTCCGGTCTTGTTCTTGGGAAGAAAAACAGTAAAATTAATTACATTTTGATATTTTTACAGAGAGAATGAAGTTTGATGAAATGATCAGGCAGGAAAATGAGAAGAAGAAAGGTTGACTGGAAAACCAATTTGCACTTTATTGAGACAGATGTGTACAAAGGTATTTGCCTGGCCGGTTCACTTGGATTGCCTTTGATAGAGTTTAAACAGATATCTCACTAATCTCAGCTGTTCAGTCTGAATTCTTTGCCTCTTCATGTTCAGAAAAGTGACTCCAGTTCTCTAATAACCCAGCGTACAATGAACTCTTCTTAAAAATGCTCTGATAAGAAATGTCACTCATTTCTGGTCATTGAAATAGTGCAGAAGATACCAGACGCATGAGATAGTCAAAGTACAGATACAGAAATGCAGCTCTGAATTATTCATGGGATTACAGCAGTTGCTATTTAGTTACTTAGGCCTGGTCTACACTACAGAGTTAGGTCAACACAAGGCAGCTAATGTCATCCTAACTCTGTTAGCATCTCCACTAAAATGTGGCTCCCACTGATATAACTCACCCACTATGCAGTCTTAATTACTCCACCTCCACGAGAAATGTAGCACTTTGTGTCAGTGCAGATGCTAAGTTACTTATGTCGACCTTAGAGGCCTCCAGGAGATGTCCCACAATGCCCTACTGTGACTGCTCTGGTCACGGTTTTGAATTCCGCTGCCCAGTGGCCAGGTACACAGCTACACACCCATCCCCTTTTAAATTCCATATCCTGTTTTCTCAGTGTAGAGAGCTCACTGAGCAACTGCCCAGCTTACCACGCCTGCTCCACGCTGCAAACGTGCTCCTGCCTGGAGTACGCAGGAGTGGCATTAAAGTCCCTGCATGCATAGACACTAGTACCATTCAGTGGATGTGTAGTATCTCGTGGCATTCCTGTGCCCTCATGTCATGGGGGATGAATTCATAGATTCATGGAGTTTAGAGCCAGAAGAGATCTTTACATCATCTAGTCTCACCTCCAGTGTGTCACAGGCCATTAGATTTCACCCAGTTACCTCTGTATTAAGTCCAACAACTTGTTTTTGGCTAACATATATCTTCCAGAAAGTTATCCAGTCTTGATTTGAAGACATCAAGATATTATCAAGGTTTGGGAAATTAGCCCTTGTGATGCACCAAGTATATGTATTACAAGTTAGGACTGTCCCGTGTTACTTCGTATTTAATCAGGTCATGATCACGATTCCCTAGGCAACCACCAACTTCTAGTACAGTGATTAATTAAGCTTTATGTCATAGTGACGTCCAAAATAGAATTACCTCGTTTTTGTTTAATACCTTTTGTGTTAGAAAATCATCATCTATAATTTTTAGAAACTAATGACTTTTTACTACTGGCTGCCTGGGGCCTTCAGCCTATGTTGCTCAAATGGAGATCCCCATAACAACATAATTTTTCTTTCCACATTCTACAGACAGGTGCTTAGGGAGTAAATCTTCCTGGTTTTGGTTTTGATTTGGTGGTCTGTAACAGATCTCTCCCAGTACACTCTCCTGGGCTTTGTTAACTAGCTCATTGATTCATATGCATTAAAGATCTCATGGTTCTGAGTTATCAATAACTAAAGCAGGTAAAGGTGTCTTTAATGTAAAATGCCCTCCTCCCCACCACTTTTACTCACCCTGTCTTTCTATATAGGTTATAACTTGGTATTTTAACATTCCAGTCATTCAGTAATGCCAATTATATCAAATTTCTTCTCATCAATGACAATTTCATATTCATCTTGCTTGTTGCACAGTCTGCTAGCATTGGAATAGAAGCAAATGGAAACTTTCTTCTCTTCACATTCTTTTCCACATTGGTTCAATTTGTTTGTGACCCGCTGGATTGAAGGTTGTACTGCATTTGCCTCTTGAGGGTCCTCCCCTTGCGTTGTTAGTTTAATGCCCTTCTGGCTTCTCTAGCTAGTCTCCAATTGAGAAGATTAGTGCCCCTCCCCTTGTGAGATGTAAACAGTCCCATTCATAAGCCCCATCTTCCATTGGAATATGGGTCCTTGTTCCACAAAACCGATCCTTTCAGCTTCACGTCAGTTGTGCAGGCAATGGTTCACCTCCAGTATTTTCTGCCTTCTCTTCCTCATGGAACTAGAAGGGGAAGAAGACCCATTTGGACTTTCCTCTTCTTCAGCTCCCTTCCAAGATCCCTGATGTCTTCTGTAGTCTGTGTAGTTCCACATGATGCCATTAATTGGTTCTAATGTGTATCATCTCCAGTAGAGACTTGTCAGATGGCTTCACAGTCCCACCCAATCTTACTATTATCTTTTATTTTTGTTCCAGAAAGACAGCACCTCTTTGTATCCTTTACTAAATTGTCTGTCCATTCTTCTTGGTGTAGAGTGATTGCTTGCCTTCTAAGATAGTTGAAGAACCTCTTTTGGTAGCTACTTGCTTTGCACCATAATGACACCTATGACACCCTGTAGCTTTCAGTTCCATTCCTCCAAAACCAGGTGCAGTTGACTTGCTGGATATCTGATAATGATTTGATTAAATGATTTGGGTTTAATGCCTCCTGGCTCTCTTTCCCCTCTTGGTCACAAATCACCCTTCTGCTGGTCAGTTTCTACTCTCTCTAGTTCCTGTATCACTGATCCTTCCTCTTGTGGCATCTGTGGCAACAGTTTCTGAATCTGGTTGTCCAAGACCTCTTCATTTTCTCAGATGCTACACAGTGATGAAATTTGGGTTTCCCTGCCCCGTACTCTCTCCAATATGGCCACCAGCTTGCATTTCATACACCAGAAGTCTCTTCTGTCTTCCAGCAGAAAGGAAAACTTGGCACATCCATGATAGTTCACAGCAAGTTTTCTCTCATTGTCCGTATCTGCTGCCTGGTGTGCAGCCATACCTAAATGGAAGGAATCACACCCCTTCTTGGAAACACCCTCCATTTGGTGCTTCTGTTCCCCTCTTAAAGGGTTCACGTGACAACTGGTTTATTTACTTAGTCTCACTGTTTAGCTCCACCCTCTCACTGACAGGGAGGTATTCACCACTCGGGGACTTCAGACTTTGGGTCTGATCTGAAACCCAAGTATCCTAGCCATGTGGAGACATGAACAAACAGTCCTCTCTCACCTGGCCTGTTCAGGGGTCCAAAACCCCAGCCAACCAGTCCTCCTGAAGACAAACAGCCCAAACCCACCACTCACTGAGGCCCCGACGTCCAAGTATGGCACCTGCAGCTACACCCTCTGAAACTCCCTTGAGTGACACTCCAGTACACCTGAAGAACCTGAGGAGCCGGATAGCAGCAGATCCTATTGCCACACTCCCACTCCTTCTCCAGCCGCCCAGCCAAGCCGTGTTTCACAAAACTAGACTAGGGCATGTGGAGAATGCAGACCCTCTCCAGAGATGGCTGTATTTCAGGGGTACTGTGTCAGTAATGGGCTAATCCTGCAATCCCTATCTAGGCAATAGTCCTGCTGATGTCAACAGGAGTTTTGCCTGAGAAGTTCAGGTTTGGGCCCATAGTTTGTAAATCGCTTTGGAAGATGAGGAGAAGTCCTGATCTCAGGCAGTGCTTTGCAACTGCATCTTCATCGACTTTAATGGGAGATGCAAAGGTTCATCACCATTCAGCATCCAGCCTACGCTGACAAAGGTTTTAAGGACACTTTTGCAAGTTCTTTTGTAACCGTTGCTATGGCACAATTCCTAATTTTCCAAAATATTGTTGGTCATCTTTGCCAAGCTGCATTTGGTGCCCACGGAGGCTGTGTTGTCAAATCCAAACCCTCCTCTTTATGTAAATGAGGAAGCTAACATGCTATCACTGGCCAATAGTAAAAAATAGAATGGGCAATCCACAGTATAGCCTGCGGCTGTGGTTCTTTCATTGGCTATTATCAGCTCTGTGTTGATTTGCATCTGTAGTTTGCAGAAATTGGCACTAAATGTCTCTCATTTCCCTCAGTAATGGATCTGACAAACACTAAAATTACAGTGAAGCCATCCAGCAACATCCAAATAGGACAAGCTTTTTACAAATGGTCTTAATGAAGGGGGATCAGGGAAATGGTCACCATCAATTGTTTGGCATGCAGTCTGATACATAATAACAAAAACCATAAATATTGTTTGTGAGCTAGTTGTTGTGGGGCAACAAAGACAACAAACAAAGGCATTTCCATTTTGTATTTGCATGCCCTGAAACTAGTTGTTAGTTGGAGAAAATAAATTAATTAAAAAAAAAAAGCCTAAACAGACAATTTTGGGCTATGAATATTTATGACAATATTGGACTTGCAAATCTGAAGTAATTTAAATGTCATAAATAGTGTAAAGTCTTCCTTCAGAAGATAAATCAGAGAAATGATTCTTGATTACCCATCATAAAACTGGGAAATTAACATCTTTGGTCTTCAGAAAGTTCCCCAGAACAATAACACTTTTGTCTTATCACCATTTAAGCCAAATATTTTAAGAAGATGACAATTAGTTTTAATTAAAAAAATAAACTGGTTGCTTATTTATTAGCTAAGTAATTAGCTGGGAAAGCCTGGCTGCATACTTGATAGTGCTAGGTCACCTCTTCTCCACAAGGGTTCTGTCTCCAAAATTTTCCTGTTTTGGGGAAGCCATTGTTTTAGTTAGAGATGAGCCCTTGTATTAAAGCTTGTATTTAAAAAGTATGTTATTTTTATTTATATATTATATAACACAGCAACAAGGGCCTTCTGTAAACTGCAGCCATCTGCAGTCTGTGCAGAATCCCATGTAACGACTTGGACCCCCCTTTCGGGGTGCCACTGAATGTGCTGGGGTCCCCTGAACGCACATGTCCCAGAAGCCTGAGTTTCCCTTACTCTGTGTTGCTGTGACAAGCTCTCAAGCCCCTTTCCAGCACGCACACACAGAGACACACCAAGCTGTAGAATCACACAGAGCCTGCGATCAGCTCCCTGTGGGAGGACTTAGCTGGGGGATTGCCCAGCACTCACGTGCTCACCTCCTTTTGGGGGTGTAAACCCAAAAATAATATTGCATTGTGCTGTAGAGAGAGATCTGCACATCACAAGCTCATAAAAATCTCCCCCTCCCTCATTGTGGAGGGAGATATGCACAGCGCTTTGCCCCGCTTCACAGATATGAATTGCACAAACTGGGTTTTGAAATAAACAAAAAATAGGGTTATTAACTACAAAAGGTAAATTTTAGGTGGTTATAAGGGATAGCAAACAGAACAAAGCAGATTACTGAGCAAATAAAACAAAACATGCTACCTAAGCTTAATTCAGTAAAGAAACAGGTTACAAATCATACACACTCTCCTTATAGTGTGTATGATAACACCCATTTTTTCATGTTCTGTGTGTATATAAATCTCCTCACTATATTTTCCACTGAATGCATCCGGTGAAGTGAGCTGTAGCTCACGAAGCTTATGCTCAAATAAATTTGTTAGTCTCTAAGGTGCCACAAGTCCTCCTTTTCTTTTTGCAAATACAGACGAACATGGCTGCTACTCTGAAACCAAAGGTTACAAATAGTAATTTCTCACCCTGAATGTTGTTTTAGTCAGGTTGCAGAGTTTCTGCAGCTTAGAGTTCCAGTTATTTCTCTTCGCAGGCTAGACCCCTGTCTCAGCCTGGACTCAGCCCTTGCCATTCCCCAGCTTAGTTCCTTTGTCTCTTCAGGTGCTTTCAGCAGTCTTCCTTCTTGGGCGGGGAGGCAATGGAGAAGAGCCATGTTTGACTCATTTCCCAGCCTTAATTAGGACTTACATAAGGCGGGAATCCTTTGTTTCCAGTGGAAAAATACCAGCAGTGTCCAAGGTAGTACTCCGTACCAGGTTGACATCATCACATGACCCTGCAGTGTCAAAGCAACATCCCAGGAAGCTTCTCAGGAAGGTGGGAGATTAGTATCTTCAAAGTTCTATTGTCCTTCTTAAATGCCCCATTCAGGCTGATTGCTTACTGTCTGGTGGGTGTTCCACCAAGTACACACCCACTTGTAATTGTTACATAATCAATATTCCTAACTTCAGTTACAGAAATGATACATGTATGCAAATAGGATAATCATATTCAGTAAATCATAACCTTTCCAATGATACCTTACATTACCCATCTTGCATAAAATATATTTTAGTTATGCCATATTAATTTCATAACAATATTTCTATGAAGAATATGCAGTGTAGTGTCACACCTCACTTTGCTAAATAGAGGATGATTTATGTTCTCTACAGCTGCTTCCCAGGCCCTTACACAGCACTGATAGCTATTCCACACAAGCATGAGCTGCAGTGTTTGGCTTCTGATTCTAAAGTTGCCTAAATTGTGGTGTGTTTGGCATCAGAGGATGAGTTCTGCTCCATCTCTAGTTTAAACAGATTAAAAATTAAAATTAATTTAGGAAAAACAAGTTACCTTTTCTCTCACAAGAGCCCATTTCTACACCATTGAAGTCTGTTGAGCTTTTGTCATTGAATTCAGTGGAGTACTGGACCATAGGAAGTGCCAGATTGTATCAGACCGGTGGTCCATCCAGGCTAGTACCCCATCTCAAACAATGGCTACGATTAGAGTAAGGTGCAAAAAGTCTTCAGAGTAAGATGCAAATTCTGTAGTGAAAAATTAACCTGCCTATAGGAGAAGTTTCTTCCTAATGCCAGGGAGTTAATAGCTGGATTATGCCCTTCAGCAAGAGGGCTTATATCTCATATAAATGTTTTATCCTATAATGTAGATACAAATGTCTGATCTTTTTTTAAATCCTACCGGTCAGCCTCCATGATATCTTGTGGCAATGAGTTCCATGGGTTAATTATGCATTATGTTTTTTTTTAAAAAGCATTTCCTTTTGGAAAATGAGAGCAGGATCATGACTGCAAAATAAAACCTATTTTATTATTGTTTACTATTATTTTATATTTATTATTATTATTTGCAGTTAATTGATGATACCTTGTACAGCTACTGGTGTATGTTTTGCATTGGATTTATTTTCCTAACTTAAAGCATGATGAATCTCCTTCAGACCTCAGAAGGATTCCAGTGTTGTTGTTTCCCTCTCCCACTCTTTCTACCTACCTGTTAAGCCATCATATCTGTAGCTCTGACTCCCACTGGAACGGATCTGTTCAGTGCAGGAGGTTTTTAACCAGTTAACACTGCCTCATCATCATCATGATGAGAAGCAGAAATATTTTCCAGTGCCCTGGGTTGGCTGTCTAGTTTATATTCTTCTCAGTTTGGGCCAAGTTTAAGACTGCTGAGTCTGAAACACACACACACGCATGTGCACAATCCGATTGCTCCCCCAGTTCAGTCAGCAAGTTCTTCCAATCATAGGGCCATATTATTCTGTACCATTTGTGGGCTTTCCTGCAGGGTGACTTGTGGAATTTCTTGTTCATTATTTCAATAAGAGGACAGGCTCCGGAATGAGGAAGGGGCTCAGGGCCCTGAATTCAGTAGGTAATCCAAGATCTACGGAGATCCTAAGCCTTTACACAACCAACCTGTCTCCCATCTCTAGGGCAAAAAGAAAAGGAGTACTTGTGGCACCTTAGAGACTAACCAATTTATTTGAGCATCGGATGCATCCGATGAAGTGAGCTGTAGCTCACGAAAGCTTATGCTCAAATAAATTGGTTAATCTCTAAGGTGCCACAAGTCCTCCTTTTCTTTTTGCGAATACAGACTAACACGGCTGTTACTCTGAAACATCTCTAGGGCAGCACAGCTTCTTCAGGAGTTTTCCTGCCATTGGCTGACACCTTCTGGGGTTCTGCAGGAGCAGCTGCGGAGAGTACATTGACATTACTATAAAATACCAACGGGGCACATTTTCAAAAGAGCAGGCCTAAGGTCTGTGCACATTTGCATGAGTAATTATCTCAGTTGCATATGCAGATCGGGCTATTTCACATGCAAACGATACATAGACACTTAAGTGTCTATTTGCATGTGCAGCCACCTGTTTTACACCCTCAATCACAGTAATCACTCACTTAACTATAAGTGCACAATTGTACCTGGACCTTGTGCATTCACCCTTTCCTTCCTGCTTTTTGTCAGAGCCATTTGCACTTTAATCCTATAACACGGGAGATAAAATGGGAGAAGAATGCAGATTCAACAACGCTGAAACATTTCACAACATTGTGTTGATTTTGCCAAATTGTTCTAGTTGGAAATAAAACTAAAAAAAAAAAAAGAATTCATTTCAAAATTTTTGAAACAAAATGTGATTTTTTTTACTCAAAATGGTTTTCCATTTCATAATTTACTTTAATTTAATTTTTAATTTAAAACAGTAATAAATGCTTGAATTACAAGTTAAATGTTTTGTTTCAGGTCAAACAAAATGTTTCATGCAACACAAAACTAATTCTTTTTAAAAAAATTTTTGATTCACCAAAGATTTTGAAAAATTTCAGTTTCTTTTCAACCCAAAACAAGATTTATTCTTTTATTTTGTGGAATTGCCAGGGAACCAAAAAAAAAAAATAAAATCTGTAATTCACCCATTTCTACCAGAAATGATCAATCTAGCCTGACCTCCTGCATCACACAGGCCATTGAATTTCACCCTGTGATTTCTGCATTGAGCCCTGTAACCTGTGGCTAAACTAGAACGATCTTTGAGAAAGACTTCAAGTGATGGAGAGCCTACCACATCCATTGGTAAGATTGTGGTTGCACATTCTGCACCTTTGTGCATCACTAGCAACAATAACATTTAAATTACATCCCCAGTCTCTAATATCCAAGATATATTCAGTTCCTCACTCATCCATTTCTCAATATATCCAGCATCAGATGTATATTGTACATGCTGTATTCTATGTTGCATTAATTTAGATGGAATATATGAGCCAAAGGTGTACCATAATCCAGTTACTGTCCAACATTAAATAGTTTTAAACGAAGTTAGGGGTTTGGCATACAGAGACCCCAGTCTGCTTTGTACCATGGCACACCATTAAACACATCAACTATTAAAATCCTGATAACCTTTTATTAAAGAAAAGAAGGTGAAACAGTTTAAAGTATTTAAAATGTAAAGTATTAAATAAGGCTTTCATTTCAATAACATCCCTTGTTCCCTTTTCCTTTTGCTGTAGCGAGTCGTTAGAAGGAAATAGCCCTTTGTTTGATAGTCTCTTAGATGGTATTAGAGATGGTCATAACTGTCCTTTTGGAGAAAAGGAGAAGTTAGTAGAGATGAGCTGGAGCTGTCATCGCTGTTTTTGTTAAAGTGCAGTCCCATTTCGTAGAAGACAAAGCAGGACAAACACTCTCAAAAAGGGAGAGAAAAGAGCATCAAAGATAGAAAATGCAGCATCAGTCTCACATGTTGACTTTCCCTTGCAGCCTCACTGCTGGGAAAAACACAGAGCCAGTAACAGTCTTATCAGCCATTCAGAGACTTGGCAAAGTTGTTCAAGCATCAGACTGATTAGGGCATACCGTTTAGCTGCCTCTCTGGTCGCAGGCTTACAGCAGTGTTTCAAAATATGCAGTCTTGGCTGTCTAAGGCAGACTCTATTAGAGAGAAGGCAAAAGGATAGGAAAGAGAAGAAATAAGGTAGGGAAGGAAAAGGACACATGGATGGAGGGGGCAAAGCCTTATCTACCAGGTGGTGGTTGGGATTTAGCTGGAGATGGTGGAGGTGGTGATGTCATTTGGGTCCCTCTCTCTGGCACAGTCTGGTCAGGACATTTCCCAGGATTAAGATAAAGAAGGTCTGCAGTCCTAGGGGACAGAGGGGTGGCAGACATCATGGTGAAGCTCACTCCTTACTCTTCTTTGAATCAGCCAGTGAGCGTCACGGTCCATTAGCTTTTTACCCAAAGTTTCTTTTTTGAGGACCCCAGAAGGGAGTGATGGATGGAATAACCCATCCCATCGTTAGTTTGCGTACCAAGTAGGCCTAATTTCCAACACACCAGTTTTGGTTCACTGGTTTCTGATCCCACACTTCTTTTGTTTACCAGGCACACTCATAACACAGTCCTTGAGACAGATCACTAGGCCATTTTGTTTGGACTAATTCAGCCTATCTGCCTCTTTTTTGCACCTTTTCCCATCAACATTTGTTATTATAGGTTACTGTGACATTTTAGGAATTTTTACTCACTTTTTCCAATTGCGCTCACAATTAGGGTAAATTTGTAGGCCCAGTTATCACAACAACTATTTGCCGGAGGCTGACTCTTCTCAGCTGGACAGGCCCCGGTGGTATGTTCTGTACTAATAGAACATTCTTTGCATTAAATGCACTATTGCGCTATCTGGAATACTGGAAGTTACAATGTAAACTTGATTCTCTTAAGTTGCAGAGAAACCTGAACGAAGTCTGTTTGTCAAAGTGCAAGCTCGGGTGACAAAGCATCTAAAATAATGCAAAACAATTAAATGTTGCTCCAGAGAGAAAAGATCAGCTACAAACTATGCTGCAGTTATGGAGTCTGGCCAACTTGCTCATCCATGCATATCAGGGTGTAGTGCAAGAGATATGGGGACTGCTGCAGTCCTGAGGATGCAGGATCAGCTGCAGAGCATCTCTGATATTATTGCAAGGTCTGTGATGTGGGGGACGATTGTTTTTGACCTCAGTGGTTTCCACATGTGAACAATCCCATGACTAAGCACAGGAACTAGGATGTGCCCCTAAGAACTTCCCTGCTGTTCTGTTTATTAAATAGCTGCTATTAGAAATGTGTTGGATAAAGAAGAGCCCAATCCAGTTGCCCCTAAAGTCAGCAGGAACAGGAACAGGCATGAAAACATGTAGTGTACTGTAATAGAACAATGCAGCAATGCACTTGCCAATAACAATCCGCTAGCTGGGACCAGTAAAGAACAAACTGTTTCACAATTCATGCCATTCCTATGCTTGTCCTTCCGGCTTTCCTCTTTATAAGCGTGATGGAGGGAATGTAATTAACTGAAGACATACAGTTAGCAATTAGCACACAATATACCAGAAGGATCACACCCTGTTTTGTGTTACTCCCCACACTCACTCCTTGACTGCAGCAGTATTTCTTGTATGGCTAAGGCATGCAGGATTTGGTCTGAATAGGAGAGGCACTCATTTAAGTACCCCACTGGACTCTCCTCCTTCAAAAGTATCACTCTGCAGAAGCAGGTGCAGTGTTCTTACGTTCCATAAGAGCATAACAAGCCCCAGAGACCCCTTGTTGAGGGATAGTTCCATGCTCATAAATCAGTTAAGCAAACCAAGCTGTCTCAGGCCTATAAGCAAAAAAGCACCTCTTGATTTGTCTTTGACAACACTGTTCAAGTATAACAGAGGCAGGTCAATTTCTGCCTCTTTCTCAAGCAATAATCTGAAAGATTTCTTCCTGGTAGCTCATCCAATCACTGCAGTTATGAGATGCATAGTCAGGACTTGCAGAGCTGTGGGAAAGTAATTCAGGTGAGATACAATCAGTGAATGCTACTTGCACTTATTTGTTTTCGAGAGGCCGGTTACATTTTCAAAGCTACGGAACAGCTCTAAGAAGAGACAGGTCTCTCTTAAATAGTGCTGAGACCCGACAAGAAAAGTTACGTGAATATCCTCCTGGGAAGGACTATCATGGAAACATTGACTTAAGAGAGTTTTAAAATGCTAACTTATCCTAAAGTTACACACAGATTTCCCTGGCATAGTGATTAGTACCATAGTCCAGGCTATAACTAATCACCAAATACTGTAGCAAAATCTATCTGCCTTAGGTATTTATAGGGGGCCAATCACCACAGTATCTAGGCACTGAGAGTTATATTGAGATAAGAATAAAATTATTTGAAATCGACTCTGCTCTTCCATTCTAGGGCTTAGATAATCACGTATAGATTTCTTGTGGGCAGGCTTCTATGGGAAGGTGAGTTTTGCACTGGGCTCTCAACACAGTCGTGAGACCTACTCTACATTAGAAAAGGTTTATACATATAGCTATACCAGCAAACCTGCTTCATGTAGACACAGCTTATACCCACAAAAGACTGCTATTGTCAGTATAGCTTATACCAGTTCTCCGAATGAAATAAGCTACACTGGCAAAAGCACTTTTATGCTGGTATAACTGCATCTACAGTAGGAGTTTTGCCAGTATAGAAATATTTAAAAAATCACCCTCCTTTACATTACTGTACCACAAAAGATTCCAGTGTAGGCCTGGCCTCAGAGTAGAGCACGTACCTATCTTGGCCCATGGCTTTGCACCATCTAAAAACCAGTTGTCCAAGCCAGGAGCAATTTTCTTGTAAAAAAACAAAGAGGTTCAGTTTGGCTATGGCAGGGCCTGGCAACACAAACCAGTCAAGAACTGGTGGAACTTCTGAGGTCAGTCGAGCAAAACTCTAAATATCTGTTGCAAAGTGCATAGTCCCACAGAGGCTGAGTATTAATAGCTGCTTTTAATCAAACTTTATTAGTGTTAACCAAAGACCGTGGTTTCAAAATTCAAACTATTTGTCAACCGCTAATTATTTTAAGCTAATGTGATGGTATTTTACCAGCTGTATTAATGTAACTTTTAATCATCTGTGAACCATTTCAAGTAGCTTCAAAACGCTTCATCCTGGAGGCAAACCAACAGATAAATCGTCCCTGGTATTGTTGGTGTTGATCTCACCTTTTTCTTATTTTCCTATCTCTTTTATACCTGTTTGACTCTGGTGCAACTCCACTGATCGCACTGGAGTAACTTCTTCATTGCAGCAGGGTCTGGGAGATCAGAATCGGGCCCAATGTCAATTTTTATGTTTCCTGTTCTTTATTAACTCTCCACCAGGACCTCCCTTTGATTGGATTTCTCTTTAGCATCTCTGCATCCAGCTTCATGCAGAAGGATTTAGGCACAAGCTTGATTTACTATATCAGTGCAGACTGACCAGAGCCAAATTAAAGCAATCAGGGGCTCTAGGCACATATCTCATGCACTCCACCACAACACACACACACACAGGACACTTCACCCTTTGGGGAAGCAGCAAGTTTCAGAGTTAGGACAAATGGGGCAGTGCATACCTCTTGAAACGATTGTTTCATGTCACGTGCACACTCAGGCAGGCACTGGCTACCCTTCAGTTCATGTTTTCAAGCTTTTCTTTGCTGCTCTGAGAGCTAGAAACATTTTTTTTAATGAATCCAGAAATTCTGATCTCATCAAGTGACTCCCCAAACTGAGGGTCTAGGCTTGGTCTTATAATACCTTATTCTGGCCCTGAGGCTGACAAGGGAGTGAAACCAATAATTAAGTTTATGTGGTTAGGGCTAGATTGTGGTTTTACTGTACAACTAGTGTAAGGAAATAACCCACAGCAGCAGCAAATTACTACTTACTAATTACTTGTGGTTTTACTGTATGCCCAAGGAAATGATCTATTTCAACAGCAGATTACTACCCACCATCCCCTGACCTCGAACCAGTTCAGCCGCAGAGCTGGCATGTGAAGGGCAAAGCCAAAGCTTCCCCCACTCCCTGACCTGCTCTCCTCCTTGTGAGGAGTAGCAGGTATATAGCGCCAATTTGCTCCTAAATGCCAGGACTCAGGTCTTACTCCTCCTAATGTTTCCATATGGCCACAGTGCAGTCCATATTTATTTTTGCCTTTTATACAGTGCATCTATCATAGATCTCTAAAAAAGTGAGGGAAGTGACAGAAATCCACTGAATGCATCCGATGAAGTGAGCTGTAGCTCACAAAAGCCTATGCTCAAATAAATTGGTTAGTTTCTAAGGTGCCACAAGTCCTCCTTTTCTTTTTGCGAATACAGACTAACACGGCTGCTACTCTGAAAGAAATCTACCATCACCTCCAGTTTAACGGTTCCCTGGCTCTTAACGTTCAGGGATCTACACAGCATCTGCTTGAACGCACAAACTCCGTTCCTTCGCTTCGCAGCACAAACATTGACTTATAATTGTAGCACATGTGTGGGCCCTTTAAATATTCTAACACACATGCATACAAGTGCCAGGGCTGCAATCACCAGGACTTGAAGGGATTTGATGTTCCCAGATGATGAGAGAGAAAAAATAAGGATAATTGACTGTCATTGGATCCTGGTCATTCAGACTTGCTCTGTGAGAAAATATTCAAGCATAATAGATTCACATTCACTACAATGAATATACTGAGCATGAATCGAAGAACCATGGAATACCAAGCAGAAGTTAAAGAAGCAGAGATCCCTGCTTTGGCCTCAGGAAACATCTGCTATGATTTATTTACACAATTGCACACCATTAAGACATGTAACAAGTCTGCACTGTTCTCATTAAGACGAGAATGGCTGCACCTTCTTAACCAATCTCAATTTACAAAGTCCATACTAGAAAAACGTGTGTCAGCTGCACTGAAAGCTTACAGTCATGTCTAACGGCTTAGGAAGTGTGATGATTTTCTTCTCAGTTTTGACAAGGGCATCACTAGTTTCTATCTGCAAAGCAGAATCAGTCAGAACCGCGGGGAGCATCATAACCAGGCTAGCTCCTTCTTTGACAAGTGGCCACCATCTGATATGCCAGGGGTTTTCTCCACCTATTTCAAAGGGAAGAAAGAAGAAAGGAAAGATGTAAAATAGCCCTATGACTCCACCGCCCATAGGGAGCTGGAGTAAGACTAGATTATTTAAATGCCATGAGCATTGGTCATTACAGGAGGAACGTTTATTAAAATATATAGATGGCAAGCAAAGAGCAGCGTTAGGATAGAAAATTAAATGAATTGTGACGGGTGATGAGTAACAGCCCCTTTACAACAGCGAGCGCAGACCAAAATCCCAGCAGATTTTGAAAAGTGAAAGCCAACTGCACTGATATATTATTTAAAACATAATTTCAACTTGTCATTTGAAGTTTCATGTTTATTTCCCTCCTCCTCCCCACCGCAGACTAGAGAGTGGCTGTTTGTTTAAAAAAAAAAAAAAGCAAAAGCTGTAGCAACAAAGGGTTTCATTGTCCAAGGGGAAATGTTCAAGTAAGTTTCAGTTCAGCCAAAAATGATGCAACAAATGGAAGGAAATCAACAACAAGACCTTGAGAAGCAAAGTCAGGGCTAATGAACGGATTGGCAATGTCCTATAGTTTTCGCTCCTATTTGCAAGCAAAATAGGGTCAATTTAATTAATCACCCATGTAGCTCAGATATTACCATCATTTATGATTAATAATAATAATTAGCAAATATTGCCACTACCTGTGATTAGCATGGAAATACTTCAGACCTCAAGATCTTAGCTATGCAAGGAAATGATGTCAGCAGGTATGCAGTCAGGCCCAGGAATGCTACCACCTTTCAGCGCCGTGATGGCTTTGCAAATCTCTTGCTTAGCACGAGGTACATTGAAGTTGTTTTGCACCAGCTGCTGTTTCATCTGGGCAAGTGATTTCTCTGTGAAGGGAGACTTACAATTGGGAAGGCTGGCAGAATGTGTTCATCATCGACACATGTTGGATCCTTTGTGGGAGAGCAGTTCATTTCTATCTGCTCTGTATATGATTAACTCCTGATGTGTGGGTGATTAATTTTCCACCTCCAGATCGTTAACTGTTTTGCATTCTCATCAAGTAGGATGCATATGGGCTTGAAAATGCTCCACATTGTGTATTCGTAAACAGTATCCCATCTGGAACCAACCAGTCACTCCGTCTTTGGTGGCTCATGGGTATAAAGTGATAAGCTACAGTAACCAATAAAGCAACACTATATTGCAACAAAGAAGCCATACTGATGAAAATGCAGTTTACGTGGACCCATCAGATCTCACCAGTGGATCAGATGCAGACCCCAAAGCAATTAATATGTGTGGAGCAAACAGGTGGAAAACAGACACCAAATGGGTTGTTTGCAAACTCTTTGTAGCCAGCATTCAGTTTCTGATGCTGTGAATTGAATTGCAGCTTCCATGGGAGCAGGACTGGGCCCTAATGTTGTTATGGTGTCTTCCATTTCTGTCATGAAAAATGCTTCTCAGGAGAGCTGTTGTGCCCATGAGATAGAGTGTACAGCAGGCTCCACGCACGTGCACAGTAGCAGTGTCTGTAGCATTTAACAGTAAGTAGCCCTTATATCGCGGTTTTTACCTCACCGCGCTTTACAAAGCCAGCTCGATAGCCTTTATCCCCATTTTATAGAAAGCTCAGAGAGGTAAAGTGCCTCTTTCAAGGTCACAGACTGCAGATGCTCAGAAGCACCCCTAGGGAGGGAATCCAGTTCACCCTACACCCAATCCTGTGCTCTATCCACTGGACCCTGTTGTACTCCCCTAACCCTTTAATATCTGGATACTCTGGCCAAACACTTACAGAGCTGACCTATGTGGGAACCATAGGCAGAGCTGTTGCCTAGGGTCAGCAATTGGAAGACAATAGAGTAGATATCTGAATGGCAGATTAGGGAGTCTTTAACCATCCAGGGTAGGGTGACTAGATAACAATTGTGAAAAAATGGGACAGGGGGTGGGAGGTAATAGGCCCCCTTATAAGAAAAAGTCCCCAAAAACGGGACTGTCCCTATAAAAATGGGACATCTGATCACCTTAGTCCAGGGTTCCCCTGCATCTCCAACCATATAGAACAGGGCCTACTGTGCAGCATGTCCTGTCTTCTAAGTGGTAGTTGCTATAGGTCTTAAAGCATGTAGGTGAGGTTTGGAAATATTGCATGACACCATTAAACTCCACAGAGACACATCGATTTTTTTATGTAAATAAAACCTGAATAAAACTTAAACATCAACCAACAAGAAAAGACTAAAATATCTTAATATAAGCAACCAGCCAGAGTGAATATACAGGTAGCAGCTGTATTCGCAAAAAGAAGAGGAGGACTTGTGGCACCTTAAAGAGACTAACCAATTTATTTGAGCATAAGGTTTCGTGAGCTACAGCTCACTTCATCGGCTGCATCTGATGAAGTGAGCTGTAGCTCACGAAAGCTTATGCTCAAATAAATAGGTTAGTCTCTAAGGTGCCACAAGTCCTCCTTTTCTTTTTTAGTGAATATACAGTATATCTTCAGTCTCATAAAACCGCAATTACTTCAGATATTTTAAGCAGGATCAACAAATCCTCTCAAATAAAACCCTGTTCCATCTTTAATGCAAATGAGACTTGTTAATGTGGTAGAAACCATGTTTCAGAGTAACAGCCGTGTTAGTCTGTATTCGCAAAAAGAAAAGGAGGACTTGTGGCACCTTAGAGACGAACCAATTTATTTGAGCATAAGCTTTCGTGAGCTACAGCTCACTTCATCGGATGAAACCATGTAAATTCACTTGGAAAAAATGTTAACAATCCATCAGTGCCTGCATCATCACTGAAGTACTGGCTCTTTGTGAGCAGAATGAGCTTGGCAAATGGAGTTACCTATGGTGAAGCTTCACTTATATTTGCATGACAATGGAACAAATCCTGGGCTCTTTGATATCAGTGAGAGTCATTCCATTAAAATCCCTGGGACTAGGATGTGACTCAGTGACTTCAGATTGCAGGTTGTCTTCAGGCTTTTGTCCACTCCTTCATCTAAGCCACTGTGCTGCCCCCTGTGCAAATACAAATTACAATCAGTTTGCTTTCTCCATGGCAGAGACTGTCCAGAAGCCTCTAATGAGCCTGTGATGCCATTCCCAAACTGGTCATGAGGGTGTGCTGAAGTGCAACACGTGTTGCATCCAGCTGTGACTTTGTTTAGTTATTCTATAGAAGTGGCTGGGATGTGACTGTCAATATCGATTGCTGTGTCAAGACAAACGCTCCTCGTAGGAGTATAAGGAAGTATGTCTAGTGTTAAAATCCTAGCTAACGGCCTGTAAATGTCCATTTGAAATAAGATGGAACCACTGTTGAAATATGAGATGTACAACTATTCATACTCATCCTGGTGCTCCTTTAATTTACACCAGTTTAAATCAGTGAAGCCTATGGAGTTGTTCAAATAGAGGTGGATCTGAATCAGCACACGAATGTGCAGTTCTTTCTGAGCTTCTTCACCCCTACAGTTTTGAGGATGCATCTACCTAGGGAAAGGGAACACTCATATTTTTTGCTTGGTTTCCTTTGCTTGAGGTGTAGACATCTGAGGCCTGATTCTCTTCTCACTTAAATCAGTTTTACACTAGTGTAATTTCACTGACTTCAAGGGAATTAATTACTCCTGATTTACATTGGTGTAAGTGATAAGAGAATAAGGCCCTTAGTTTAACATTTTCTGAAGTTTGCTGCATAATTATGTGAAGGTTCCTTAACTAATTCCTACTGATAAAATAAGAAAAAACAAAACAAGTGCTGATTTCCCCTTCCTGCCTCTTTCAGATATGTAGCCTGATGCTATCATATATCCCCTATGGTCACTGCTGTGTCATGTGCTAACTTCAAAGGTTACATCTGTAATTCATAGCAGACCGCAACATTTTGACATCAGATAGCTGTGCATGTGAACAGTGTTTCATATCATTATAACCTTTATTTTAAATGTCTCCAGATGATATTTAACACTCTGTTGAAAAGGTTTTGCTTGGGTGGAATTAAGTTGCTCCTGAACCCTCTTGGTCTATGCATATCATTCCCAGAGCAAAACAGTTAGGCCACGTCTACACTACCCGCCGGATCGGTGGGTAGTGATCGATCTATCAGGGATCGATTTATCGCATCTAGTGTAGACACGATAAAAAGATCCCCGATCGCTCTGCTGTCAACTCCGGAACTCCACCAGGGCGAGAGGCAGAAGCGGAGTCGACGGGGGGAGCGGCGGCCATCGATCCCGTGCCATGAGGACGCGAAGTAAGTGATTCTAAGTCGATCTAAGATACGTCGACTTCAGCTCTGCTATTCTCGTAGCTGAAGTTGCATATTTTAGATCGATCCCCCCCCAGTGTAGACCAGGCCTTAGAGTAGAGCTTTTGGACTATGTGAGATCCCTCTAGAGAACTTCAAGCTCTCCGAAGAGTCTTGTGGAGGATGCAAAATATGCACACTACTGATGTGTTTTTTTTAGTTATAGCATCTTAGTACCTATCAGATTGTATTAACAATAATATTTTGCAGCTATACCTCTAAGTGCTTTAGAAAGATGGGAAAGTATTATTGCCACTGGTTTACACGTAGGGAAACTGAGGCACAAAGCTGTTGGATGTTTTTTCTTAGATCACACAACAAAATAGATCACACAACAAAAAAAATTATGTGCCTGTTCCAAAAGGGAGGATAGAATCATAGAAATGGCCAATTAACACCTACACAATCAGGGCACAAAAAAAAGGGTGGAGGGAGAGTGGGTTATAGATTATTGTAAAAACCCATAAATCCAATGTCTTTATTAAGTCCATGATTTTTAGTATCTA
Source organism: Eretmochelys imbricata (assembly GCF_965152235.1). Taxonomy (NCBI): domain Eukaryota; kingdom Metazoa; phylum Chordata; order Testudines; family Cheloniidae; genus Eretmochelys; species Eretmochelys imbricata. The sequence continues at coordinate 7,478,128 of NC_135584.1, read as the reverse complement.
GCAGACATGGGCGGCGGGTGAACCGCCAGTTGGAGGAGGCTAGCCCCCGGCTGGCCCAGCCTCCCTTCCCTCACTGGAGCCTTCCCCCAGCCCCCGACCACAAGGCAAGTGGGCAGAGCACAGGCCCCCACAGCCCCCAAGCACAGGGCAGGCAGGCAGTGCATGGCCCCAGGCCCCCCAAGCACAGGGTAGGTAGCCCCAGTGCCTCCAGACCCCCATCTCTCCCCACAGCAGCGCGGCCTCAGCACCTAGTGCCCCCTAGCAGAGGGCAGCCCCAGCCACCCTAAGTCTCGGCCGCCCTAGCCCCAGCACACTGCTTTCCTGAAGAGGAGCAGCCTGCTGGGCTGGGGCCAAGGGGGAAGGGCAAGCAGGGCTTCGGGGAGAAGCATGGGCAGGGCCATGCCACGCTGTTTAGGGGGGCACAGCTTTCCACAGCCTATGCAATGCGCTGCCCAGGCTAGCAGATTTATGAATTTAAGCTCCCAGGCTTGTTGTTTGAAGGTGTTGTTCAGGTTTCCTTTGAGGATGAGGACTGAGAGATCAGATAAGGAGTAATCACTTTCTGAAAAATGTTCACCCATCGGCGATAGGGTGTTTTTGTCTTTTTATCATTTTTCTGTGTGAGTTCCTTTGATGATCAGTATGCCCCACAACACACCTTTCAAGATGAATGGGTCCTACACATGCCTATCACAATATGTGGTGTACCTCATCCAGTGCAATAAATGCCCCACTAACAACTATGTGGGTGAGATGAGACAATCACTACACTCTCAAATGAATTTTCCTTTGTAATTCCTGTGTAATTTTCCTTTTTCAGAAGCTTGTCATACTCTGATTGTCAGAGCATGAAATATTGCAATTTGCTAGGGGTGTTTTAATTATTAAGGGCTAAAAATAATCACCACCAGTTAAAAAAAAAAGATAATTATGACCAATGAGTGAGAACTGGAAATTTTGTAAAATTCATTTAGTTAAATTATCAAGATTCTTAGCAGTCAAATTTAGCAGATCTAGCAGAATGTGCTCTTCTGATTGACATATACTAACAATAAATGTCTCCACTATCAGAAGGAGAATAATTTACTTCTAATTTCCACTGGAAATTAGGTGAGCCAGAATGTGGTAGATTGTTAGATCTCAGATATAGGGTTTAATTGGTTTGCTAAGAAACAAAATATGAATGATTGTTTGGATTATTGGAAGTTTCTAGCATCACATTCCAGGAAGTCCCTAAACACAGAGTCTCTAATGACCATTTCTCAAGTGGTGCTCTTGGAATTCAAGAGGGCCTATCTATCTTAGATATTTATATGGCCCCATCTCCGTAGTATCAGAGCATCTCGCAATCTTTAATGCATTTACCCTCACAACACCCTTGTGAGGTAGGGAAGCACTTATTATCCCCAAACTGAGGTACAGGAGAGGCCATAAGAGATTTGTCCAGAGTCACACCAGATTGGAGCAGGAACTGAACCCCGGTCTCCCACAGCCCTGTGCCCTAACCACTGTACCATCCTCCCTGATGTATTGGTAGAGAATCTCTGTGCTAAAACTTTCTCACCAGCAGAAAATCAAGAGCTTCAAAGCCAGTGTCGCTCTCACACCTCAAGACGTGTGCTTCAGCTCAAAGCTGAAGGTTTCCTGAAGGGATAGTTGATGTGAGGAAATATGAGCATAGAAAAAGCCGTCTGTCCAGGTCAGTTCCTAGCAGCTCACTGTTTTCCACATGCCTCTGCAGGATATTCTGGATTTCAATCATCAGACTTCCCACATCCAGAGAGGGAAGAAAGAAAATTGGCTTTCTTCCGGTCCCAGAACTCACTGCTGTAAATTATCCCTCATTTTGGCCACTTCCCACTTCTAGTCCCTCTTTTATTTTCAGCCAGTTGACATGGCAAGCAGCTGTGTCCTTGTCTTAGAAGGCATAGCTTTGGCATCTCTGAAAAATGAAATATTTGCCTCTGCTGTGACCTCCATGTTTCATCATGTAACAAGGGGTCGGAGGGGGAGGGAAATCTTTCTTTTGAGTCACACTTGAACTTTGTACTGTGACTTGATAGGAGCCTCTGTCTCTGCCAGAATAAAGTTATCATAACTTGAGGCTCCAATTAGCCATCTATCTTGGTCCATTTTGACAATTGTTTATTTTCAACTATCCCTCAGTTATGCTTCTGCTCAAGCCAACTTGCTTTTATGCTCATGGTTCTTGGTTTTTCTCACCCATACTTCGAATGCCTCAGCTTTCCATATCCAAATGACACCAGAATGGTTTGAACTGTAAATAAGCAGGGTCCTCGGGCAAACAGTATTTGCAAAGAACTGCAGATCCGTTCTGAAGGTTTTGTTTAAAAATACGATTGGTTTTATGTGGTCTGTTGACTTATGAGATCCATTTTGTGAGGAAGGAAATTGTAAATCAAAACCAATGGAACTGCTGAAGACTGTATATCGCTACTAAGAGATTCTAGAATGTGTCACTTAAATGCAATTCAAGCGACTTGGGTTGTCACATTGGTATGAAGTTTCCATAACGAGAAGAAAAGGAGTACTTGTGGCACCTTAGAGCTCATGAAAGCTTATGCTCAAATAAATTGGTTAGTCTCTAAGGTGCCACAAGTCCTCCTTTTCTTTTTGCGAATACAGACTAACACGGCTGTTACTCTGAAACATAACGAGAAGGTGACTTATCTCAATTAGATCACAATCTTTCTTCCAGGTCTTCTACATATCCTGAAACAGCTGCAGGACAATGAGGTTCTTCTTTAAAAATAGCAACAACAGTCTCCAAACGTCACAAAAATAAAGAGGAGGATGGCTTAAGGTGAAAGCCAAGAACTCCACTGACTGCTAATGCCTCTCATTTTGAATATCAGCTTTGAACTTCCATTTGATGCATCAGTGGAAAAAGTGCTTAATGTTCAGGATTGTCAGTTCAGAGGCTTTGTGGCTGCAGGCTGTTAAAAGGGAAAATGAAGTGCAGTTGAAAATATATGATAGCTGGACAGGTTTATCTGGAGATATGATTCTTTAGGACCAGATTCTGAGTACATAGGAAGGAACACACAATATCTTGCAAAACAAATCCACCGCATAATCCATTGGTGCCTTTACCGATTGCCTTGACAAGTGACTATGTGAATTACCGTCTTCCATTCCGACCTCTTCCGTGGTTTTGACTAATCCTCAATGCTGACAGTAATGTGTCTCTTTTGGCTGCAACCACTAGAGCCTGAAAATTACCCTCCTTGACTTTTCCCTCATGCAGAAGCATTCTCGTTCCTTTGGCACATACATGTGTCAAGAGGAGAAGTCACCTGTGAGGCCAATGATTAAGTGTTGTCATGGGGGATAAACATTCTGTGTCACAGCTTGTCCTGGTAGTGTTATTCAGAGCGCACTTGGGAGTGCATCATTGCTTGGTTCCAGTGCTGCTTAGGGCAGTCAGCCAAACAACTTGTGAATGAGCTGTCACCCATGTGGCTGGTTTAGAGACAATGGTCTTGCAAGTTCTTTTGCAAGGTTGTTCCATTCCAGTGTAAGTTAAATGTGGCTGTGAGTCAGGCTATGCACTAGGAGTAGTATTTGGATTGAACAGCTGAAACTCTCAAACCCTCTGTGTGCTTCTCTCTTACTCCTAAAAAAAGGGGTGGGGCCTGGGCAGATGACTAAGGACAGATGCTCAGCTGCACACTCCCCTTGTAGGTTTTAGTCCTGCCTCCAGATAGGAGTATGTAATTCATGGTAACCACACCAAAGCGTTTCCACTAACGCAGGATCAGGTTCCCATCCGCTTTTTACCTTGATGTAGAAATGCAACCCACCGCACCCTCCGTCATGTGTATGCATGCAAAATATGTCCAAGCGAAGGGATTTCTTTAGCCCCTCCTTCAAAAATAGAAAAGCCCAACACAGAGTTCGTGTGAGGAGCTCACCAAAGTAAATGAAGAATCCTTCCAAGGTGGTCCTGCTATTACAGTGTGTTGCTCCTGGGACTGGGGGGGGTGGGTGTCACATAATAAACCTTTCAGGGCTTCTAATTTACAAAATTCATTTCAGCTCTCCCCAGAGTTGCTAAGTGAAGTGATATGTCTATCTTGATGTTGCAAATAAATTCAAGTCCGCCTCAGTGGTATCCCAGGGAGACCACATGAGCAGAACAGTTCAGGGGAAGACTATGCAAAGGCACAATGCTTCAGAATAAACCTCAGCAGGGACTGGTGGAGCTTCTGTTTTGAATACAGAAGAGTGAGAGTTACACTAACAATCACAGGAAAAATCCCCGCAAGATGGATGTGGCTCCGATTTAGTTTTTCTGTGGTTTTGCGAGTCTCTTGTTAGCATTACTGCGTGACTTCTATGAAACCCACAGTCACAGCTGCATGGACAGACTTCAGAGAAACTTCAGAGAAGCCTGATTTTATTGAGGTGATTGTGCGGGGCTGATGAATTATTTTTAATTTAATTTTTATACATTTCCATCTGTTTTATTTCTCCTAAACATATGAAGCCCCAACCCAGTCCATCCATCTTCTGTGTCAATCCGCTGGTAGGTGTTAAATGTGTTGATGTTTATGTGGAAGTTAAGAACTCGCTTGGCAACAGGGAGTTAAAAGGAAATCAGCTATCAAAAAAGTCAATTTCAAGTGCACCTAAAGGTCAGGGAGCAAAGGGTTGACTAAACAAATCACTTCATTGCCATTTGAACCGCAGTAAGGCCCAGTCAGATTGGGGCACCATGTGTTAGGATCTGTACAAACAGGAAGAAAAGGGGCCAGATTTTCAAAGATATTTAGGTGCCTAAAAATACAAATTGGCACCTGGGATTTTTAAAAGCTCCTAAACAGGTTAAGTGCCTAATTCCCACTGAAATCATAGGCCATAAATGCAACTTTGGGAGGGAAAACAATTCAATAGAATAATTTGTTGTACCCTAGATCAGTGGTTCTCAAAGCCGGTCCACCGCTTGTTCAGGGAAAGTCCCTGGCAGGCCGGGACGGTTGGTTTACCTGCCGCATCCGCACGTTCAGCCGATCACGGCTCCCACTGGCTGTGGTTCACTGCTCCAGGCCAATGGGGCTGCACTGCAGGAAGGGCAGCCAGCACATCCCTCAGCCCGCACCACTTTGCGATCGGCCGAACCTGCTTTGTGCTTGTGGAAAACTTTCTAGCCAAGATGTCACTAGGAGAGTGGTACTGAGTAGGGACATTGGATATGATTCTGATCTCGCATGGGCACAAATCCATTGGTTTCAGTAGAGTTATTCCTGATTTACACCAATGTAAGCAAGAGCAGGATCTGATCAGAACACTGCTGGTGATGGTAGGCATAGCCCGTGAACCTAAACTCTAGACCCAAACAAACCCGAATGTTGAGGGAGTTCAGATTGAGGACCATACATTTCCATCAGGAGCCAAAACAAGGCTAAGACTGAAGCTGGGAGTAAATTTGAATCAAGATTCAATTTAGATCCAAACTTGGTAGGCCAGGCTTGTTTTATTTGCTCCTGTTCTGATGAGAGACTTTTGCGCGAGCTCAGATAAAAGGGTGCTTATGTTTAGCAGACCAACTTGCAGAGGTGGGGAAGTATGGAAGTTCAATTGCTGGTATTTTTACAGAGCTTGGAGGAATGGTGGTACAAATGCTGCTGATGCATCTGAGAGTTAGTCTGAGCTGTGCATGCGTTCATCAGTATCATGGATTGGGGCTGATTCTACCTCTGTCGGAGTCAATGAGAACTTTGCAGTTAGCATCATGCCCCTAAAGATGATGTCTGCTTGGAGAAATATTTAAATCACTTATAGCCAAATGTTCAAAGGGTTCTTTCCTTGTGTGTCAGCACCAACATGCATGCCCAAAGCATGATTTGGATGCATAGACCCCAACATGCATGCACACGAGCTAGCCAGATACATACAGATTTGCCTCTCTGACAATGGCAGGTTTCCCATTGTCTTCAATGAGAGTTGGATCGGGCATTTTGAGCACCATCATTCTTTCTCCTGAAAATGAGGTGGCGCTGGGCCACCACTCAGCTCAGTTTTGGGGCTGAGCTCACAGAATTTGATTAAAAAGAAACACGATTGGAATAAAACCACAGAATACTTGGGGCTAGGAGAAAGGAGATGGGCTTTTAGCAGCATTCATTGCTTTCAGGGGGATCTGCTTGTATATAATTTTGGACAGCAATGAAAACCTTCTGCCTCTGGGGGAAGCATTGATTCTGTCTATAATTTTTTTTATCATCAGAGCCTGGGTATAAATTGAGAAAGGAAAAAAAAAATAGTCTTTCAAGGTAACTGCCTTCCGCCATGATCTGCTTTTCATGTTTTGTCACTATACATTCTTGAAAGAGAAAGTCAATAAGTTTCCAGGTAGTCTCTCAGGATTTCTGAAGAGTGTATAATAGCAAAGAGGTGTAAGCAAAGAAACAGAGCTTTAAAGAGCTCAATAAGGATACTGCATGATTCCTGTGTGACTGCTGGGCGTGCGGCCAATTTACGGGTGGGGCAAAAGTTTCTAGCTGAAAGTTAGTTAACGCTGAAACACAGGGGAGCAGGTAAAGCATTTAACATTTCCCTTTATTGAGTGCAGTAGTTATGCATCAGGTAAGGAAGAAGTGTATCCAGCAGTTAGAGAAACTGAAATGGGAGTCAGGACCCCTGGGTTCTTCTCTTAGCTCTGCCATTGGCTTGCTGTGTGAATTTGGGCAAGTCATTTTACCTTTCTATGTCACAAGTTTATCCCTACCTCAGAGGTGTATTGTGAAGCTTATCTAGGTAGATCCAGATGCTCAGTGGGTGTTAATCTGCACAGCTCCATGTATTTCCATGGAACTGTGTCAGTTTGGACCAGATGAGAATCTGACCCTTAATATTTACAGAGCACTTTGAGGTTTTGGGGTGGATTTCAAAAGATGAGGCATTTTTAAGGCCCAGCAGCGTATAATGTACCAACAAGGTAAGATGTCTTTTTTTGTAGAACATACAGGAGTCTTGCTTAGAAAATGTTCAGAACAAAAGCGATTAGCAGATAGTCTTAATGAAGTGTATCCAGGAGTTTCCTCAAGAAATTGACCATAGAAGAACTCCATTATTATTTATGCATCCGATGAAGTGAGCTGTAGCTCACGAGACCTTATGCTCAAATAAATTGGTTAGTCTCTAAGGTGCCACAAGTACTCCTTTTCTTTTTTCCATTATTATTGCTAGCAGTAGCCAAAAAAGACCTATTCATCATATGGATAGCGAGAGATGGAACACAGCTGGTTATTTTGTTAAAGTACATCAGGATCTGGAGCAAACTGCTATGCATTACATACTAATTTTTGGTCTAGCTAAAGAAAAGTGGGTAACAACAATTCTTTCTCTCTTCTCCAAAACTAGACTTGCATCTTTCTTAGATTTATGAACCAAAAAGGTAAATACTTGTAGCTGCAGGGTGCCTGTTATCCACATGTTTGTGTAGTACTTATTTTTTGCATTACTCCTGGTATAAATAATTCATAAAACTAATTGGTGTGTATCTATCTATCCATTCCTTCATGACATTTATAATGCACTCATCATCCAAGTGGATAGTCACCATGTCTGAATTAGATTGAGACACAGCTGGTGGAAATAACAGCATACGAAACCATTCTTTTAATAAGTTATCATCTGTTTATTTGACTTTCAAACGATGGATTTTGATTTATTGTTTTAGACCATTCAGATGTGATGGAGACCTAGCCATTTTGGGAAATGAAGTTAGAATGATCTCTGTTAAAATGCTAATTTTGACTCTGGCAAAAATCCCTATAATTTTTAGTCTTAACAAAATTGTTTTAATGGTTTCAAACACTTGTAGTAAATGGTTTAAATATTGTAAATGTTTTGAAATTTTAAAACTGTTGCATCCATTAATTTTTTTTAAGGCTTATGGCTTGTGGTGCTTCATGGACGACTAAGATGGAAACAATTCCATGTGGATATCATAAACTACTCAGACACTGCTCTTGTAGTTTATGATGTCCACAGAACCCGCTAGTTAAATGATTTCCTTGCCATCACTGTAGCTCATTTTCCACTCTAGAAGTTTGAGCTTTCTGGACAAAGGTTTCAAAAGAGTGATAGACACTTAACTACACATTTCTCTTGCAATACTGCCAGTGATGTTGGGTTAAATATAAATGCTAACTACCTACAGCTAGACCTATAACACTTTCAGTTCCTACAAATGTACAGGTTTCAGAGTGGTAGCCATGTTAGTCTGTATCAGCAAAAAGACCGAGGAGTACTTGTGGCACCTTAGAGACTAACAAATTTATTTGAGCATAAGCTTTCATGGGCTAAAACCCACTTCATTGGATGCATGCAGTGGAAAATACAGTAGGAAGATATATATACACAGAGAACATGAAAAAATGGGTGTTGCCATACCAACTCTAATGAGAGTGATCAGTTAAGGTGGGCTGTTATCAGCAGGAGAAACACCCACGTTAACTGATTACTCTCATTATAGTTAGTATGGCAACACTCATTTTCTCATGTTCTTTGTATGTATATATATATCTATAATATGTGTGTGTGTGTGTGTATATATATATATATACACATATTCCTACTGTATTTTCCACTGCATGCATTCCAATGAAGTTAGCTGCAGCTCACGAAAGCTTATGCTCAAATAAATTTATCAGTCTCTAAGGTGCCACAAGTACTCCTCATTCTTTTTACAAATGTACAGTCACCAGAGTCTAGGAGTATAAAGACTCCCATTGACCTCAATGGGTTTTGAATCAGGCCATAATAATCATGGTGGGAAATACATAATAAGCTTTCCAATTCAAATGTATAGGAGGAAGAGGCTTGTTAGTCTGATATATGCTCGTCAGGTTTCAGCTCAGAGTTTCATGCCAGTGTACATTCTCTCTCCTAACTCTCTCTTGCTCTCTCTCTCACTGTGCTGTGCAGATGAACCAGAGTTTTATGACACTGGAGTGGCAATATAAAGTGGCTGCGACCTTATCACACTGAGTCTTGGCATGGATTAAAAGTGCATCCTCAAGATGTAGATGCCTCTAATTTTCTTGAAGCTATTGCTTGTTAAACTCACTTCCTGGCTGAGTTTGTAGATACTACAGTGAGAATGCACAAATGTTTCTGTTTGATGTTAACAATGTCTTCCACTTGAGGCAATCACTGGTTAATTTGATCTTCCATTTAATTTTATCAAAACCCCAGGAACCAAATAATTTCTATTAAAAACAATACAACTTCCACTTTTTATTCCGATCAATTTTCATTCTTAGAGTACAATGGTTATTGGATAATTTGATCACCAGCTAACAAAAAAACTATCATTAAATCTACAAGGAAAGGCCAGTATTCTGAATGCAACAGAAGAAAACTAAGCCCAAAAATTGCCCATGGTAAGAAAAGAATACAATAAGAAACTGTTATTCAGAAAACATTGATAAGAGCTACCGTATACTATGAAAGCTGAGAAGTATCCTGCTGGTCATGTGGATAAAAACATCAATGGTTTATTTCAATCAACATATTGGATTGATATAGGGACAAGGCACTATAACTGAAGAAAAATTGATTTAGCCACTTGCATCCAATTTTCTGCCACCTGAGTGAACTTATTTCACCTTTGTTTGAGTTTCCCCTCTGTGCAATAAGTCCTGCATTCCAAAAGCTAAAGGTGTAGCCTGTAGGTCTCCGTTGCATGCTATTTATCTGATATCATGTGAAATAAAATATGATCTCCTGATTGAAATCCTATGTGGGTTTGCCATTTGTATCTCCTGCAGGTCAACACGTTCATCTCCTTTGTGTTTCCAATGGTCGTCATTTCTGTTCTGAATAGTATCATCGCCAACCAGCTCATCATCATGTTCAAGCAAGCAGCACAAGAAAACCAGGTCTGCATTATTGGAGGGCAGCAGACGATGCTCAGCATGTCCATGGAGCCCAGCCGTGTGCAAGCTCTGAAGCACGGAGTGAGAGTCCTGCGTATGTACCTGTGATGTTAAACATTGAATGAGTTAGCAACATGTTCTGGGACATACCTGGTAGAATTACAGACACCAGCAGTAGATCTGGTTGCAGTTTTTCTCCAAATCTATTTTTCCCAATGAAAAATGGCCTCTTTTGAAGGCCAAAACTTCCACAAGAAAGTTTTTGGTTTACAAAATTTTCCAGTTTTTCCTCAGACCCCCAAATTTTCATTTTTTTGTTTTGTTTTTCTCCCTTTTTCTTTTCTCCTTTCCCCTTTTTTCCCCATGTTTGCCAAGGAATGCAGTAAAATGAATGCTATCTAGGGTTTGGGGAGTTTTTCATTCTTTTTCTTTTTTTCATTTTCCGTTTGCCACACTCTAACTTTTCCAAATCCTCAGCCTTGGAAAAGTCGAAGAGTGACAAACAGAAAAATGAAATTCTCTGACTGCTACTCAGAAGCTATTCAAAAGTTAGAGTAGTTTGGAAAAGTTGGAATAACATAAGTAAACCCAACCTCCTGGATATCACTTATTTTATTGTCCTCGGGGGGAGATCAAAATTATTATTATAGTAATCAATAATTATTATACTTATTATTATAATCAAAAAATTATTCAAACTCTAAAGTGGAAACAACTTCTGAATTTCCTGAAGAATTGTTTTTTTCCATTTTTAACTGACTCTAACCGAACATGTTACTGGTCTTGTGTCTCATCACTAGTGAATGGATGATAAATTTAAGGTTTTACAGTTGCAAGATAATTTGTGGGAGCACTTAAGTCCATCTTTAAGTCCATCCTTATTTAGAAAAACACTGAAATATGTGCTTAAAATTAAGCATGTGCTAAAGTGCCATCCCAAATAGGTGAGCTTTCTTGAGTCAGGGCCCAAATACTGAAGCCATTTTAATTATAACTTGTGGTTTTACCAACAGCTCAAGAGCTAAGCAGCAAGATGCTAAGGATAACTTGTATAGTCAAAGATTTGGATCTGTACTTTGACTACCTTATGCACACAACACTGAATAGAAAACATGTGCACAATGATCTCAGCTGCATGTGCAATTAACGCTGTTTGTGTATGCAATCACAGTAATTATGCATGCAAATGCACTTCAGTTTTTTCATGGAGACTCTTCTCAAAATCCATCCCTTGGTATTTTCTAGTCCAATTTATTTTCCTTACCACACAGTAAAGTCAATTGCTGCTGTGAAAATATTCTTTACTTTATTGGAGCTGTGCAGAAGACTCGTTTTTTCACTTAAAATGTATCTGTGTGTGAAAAGAGACTTTGGCAGATATTGTATGTAGTGTTGTTGCAGCCGTGTTGGTCCGAGGATACTGTAGAGACAAGGTGGGTGAGGTGATATCTTTTATTGGACCAACTTCTGATGGTGAGAATCAAAGGATATCACCTCACCCGCTTCGTCTTTGACAGATATTCACAGCTTTGATCCAGGGTTCAACTTTGCCATTTCACCATTTCTGTTGGTGACAATGGCAGAATCCTAAACTTCAGACAAAAAATCATGAATTTCCATCCCTTCAAACTTCTGATGAAATATTTTCCCCCTGCAAAAATTGACATTTTCACAGCACATTTGAAACAATAACGTTAAAATGTCACAACCAGCTCCACTGATTTCACCAAGAACACACGTAGCCCATTTTTTCACTGGTTTCTACTTTTATGACTTGAGGTTTCAAAGGAGACAGTTTAAGTCCCTGAGGACAGTTTGTTTGTGTTTTTCATTACCTGGGAGGGTTTGGACAGTGTTATCATTTCTCTCTGAGGGACAGGGTTATTTTCTTTTCCGTTTACTGCTCACTGGCAGTGGTGAAGAGCTGCTGAGGTTTTGCTCCGGAGGCCATGTTAATGGGTTCTGTGGCTGGACCGAGTTCCAGCATTCACTCGATGTCAGCAAGGAGAAGGAGGAACTGCATTGTGGAGCAGCAGGAATGGTTCCATCTGCACATTTACATTAACGCCACTCAGGGTTCAGTTGTGCCATATCAGTACAGTCCTGCACTGAAGGTTTTCCTGAGTCGTGCTGTCAAAGAGGGCACCCAGCTTAGTACATCTTCCAGAACTGCCCAGGATACATGTGGAATTTACCTTTTCAGTGTAATGGACCACACCTCCTACCCATCCTCTTCCGTTCCTTTGGAGCAGCGAGCACTCCATGTGCTCAGGCAAGCATGAAGATTGCATTTGTGGCTGCACAGAGGCTGCATTTTGCATCTTTCCCCCAGCCCACATTGTGCACCCATTCACAGGAATAAACTGTGGGCTTCAGTGAACTACAGCCAACCCAAACTTCTGAATAATTTAAATATGGTTCAGAGAGACATCCAGGCCCAGCTTTTGCAAACATGCCCAGGCAAATAATGGATTCACATTTGCACACACAGTTATTGCGGTTGCACAGACCATTGCCATAACTAGGAGTTGTGACAAAGCTCTGTCCTTGCCTCTGTGGGTCCTGCGTTTCCTGGTGGATTTCACTAGCCTCAGAGGCTCACTGTGACCTTCCACGTAACCCTGCTCTCTCTAGAGACAAGGGTCACAGTCTACTGAGCCATTTTCATCATAAGCCAGCGAGGGAGGTGAATAGAAGTTATCCTTCCTTGCACAGTCTCTGTTGTCTCCCAGTCTCAGTGATTAATCAGGGGGCAAAGGGGTAGGGGGGAGCCCGGCCCCACCTTCTACTCCAGGCTCCAGCCCAGGGACTCTAATAGTATCAGCTATGGTAGCTGACCTTTTAGAAACATGACATGTACGATTCCCTGAGCTACTTCCCCCACAGCAGCCCTCAGTTCCTCAAGCTCCACTTCACCCTTACCTCAGGGCCTCCTTCCTTGTGCCTGATATGGTGTGTACTACTCAGCCTCTCCAACAGCACAACTTCCTCCCACAGCTCCTGACATGCACACCCACCTGACTGACTGGGAGGCTTTTAACTAGTTTCAGCCAGCCCCTGATTGGCTTCAGGTGTCCCAATCAACCTAGCATTCTCCCTGCCTTCTGGAAAGTTCTTAATTGGCCCCAGGTGTCTTAATTGACCTGGAGCAGCTGCCATTTCACTTATCCTGGTACCAGGGATTTGTTTAGCTTGGAGCTAATATATCTATCTCCCACTACTTTTCTATAGCCATCTGGCCTTGCCCCATCACAGAATGCATATGTTGTCTAACCAACCATTTGCATGGGCGTTCAGGATAATTACCTGGAGAAATTAGGCTATTGTGGGTGCCTATTGAAGTGACACTGAGAGTTTGTGGTTGCCCATTGTTGTGGGTAACACGATTTATCTTCTTGCTTTCTATACACAGAGTCCATAAATCTATTCAGCACATATGCTCATATGTACACACTCTTGGTGGTAGAGTTTATAAATGAAGCCAAGAGCAAAACTGCTGACAGAATTTTAATCAAAAATGGTTTAGTCAATAACATTTGAGGCAATGCAGAGATTGCTTTGTTCCCTTTATTTCTATGCAGAGCTGCGGTTCAGACACAGGTCAAATCAAAGATCTCGAACCTGGAAATAGAGCTGACCTATGGCAAACTTGATGTCTTAACTTAATGGGACAAGGGAAAAGCAAAGGAATCTGGAGAATAAACTGGGAGGTGATAGAACAGAATCAGTTAAAAAAAGGCACAGAAAACATTCTAATAAAAGACGCTTCTCTTCTGTTTTATATGGTGACAGTCGCAGGTATAAAGTACAGTGTGACAGTTTTTCTGGTGGTTTTCCATACAGCCACTGTCATCATTACCTTGGTTGAAGCTGAAATGCTTTCCCTACTATGATGTCTGTTCGACCTGGTCTACCCAGGAGTGAAATCTTAGCCCTATTGATAGCAAAACTCCTATCAACATCCATGGCGCCAGGATGTCACCCTAGGATTTTTCAGGTCCATTATTCCCAATGAGTGCAGCACCACAGCTCTGATGGAGGCTGTGATAGACGAGGCTGAGGCATTCTGAACACTATCTTGTCTAGCACTTAGTGAGAGAAAGGATGATCCTGTGGCTAAGCAACTCACTGGGGACCCAGGAGGCATTGTTCCGTTCCCAGCTTCATTGCAGTCTTCTTGTCTGACCACGGGTAAGTCATGTAATCTCTCTATGCCTTCCTTAACCATCTCAAAAATGGGGATGATAATACCTCACAGGGCTAGTATGAAGATAAATGTATTAATGCTTGGGAGGAATTTAGATATTACAAGGGTGGAAGCCATATCAGCACCTCAATGGATTAATATTTTATTCTATTTTTAATACTTCTGCCTATTTCTATTTTTCAAGTGTCAGTCTTTTCTCGCTCAGCCCCAACACCTTTGTCCTGACACTGAGTTGTATCCTTTAGATGACGGAAGATAGATTTCTTCATGAATAACAATGCAAAAAACTAAATTTATACCTCTCATTCCCGAAGAGTGACTCCCTTATAAAAGAATTTAGTCACAAATAGGTGTCTCTTTAAGACACTGTAAGACATGGGTCTTTTCTCCAAGTAAAGAAGCTTTTGTTAATTATTATATTATTATTTTTTCCAGGCAAATTTTCACCTTGAAGATTTAGTGCCAATGCTCAGGAAAGCTGTTGCACATTAGACATTTGCCAGAACAAGAAGCAATGGTCTCAAGTCACAGTGTGGGAGGGTTAGGTTGGATATTAGGAAAAACTTTTTCACTAGGAGGGTGGTGAAGCACTGGAATGTGTTACCTAGGGAGGTGGTGGAATCTCCTTCCTTAGAGGTTTTTAAGGTCAGGCTTGACAAAGCCCTGGCTGGGATGATTTAGTTGGGGATTGGTCCTGCTTTGAGCAGGGGGTTGGACTAGATGACCTCCTGAGGTCCCTTCCAACCCGATATTCTATGATTCTATGATTAGGGCTTCAGTACAAATTACGTTGGTTTAGACTCCCCAAGTCAGGATCAGAGTGTGGCCATGAAGCAAAGCGCTTCAGCATTGCTTCGGCAGCAACACCAGGGGGCAGTGTGCACAAGAGTTCATATAAATACCTGCTCCACCACCCATAGGAGTGTGCAGCATCCATTCCTCATTGGTACAGTAACTCCATATCATGTAATTACCCAAGCTTGTCAAGGGACGCAACCCCATACGCTAGGTGTCCCTAAACCTCTGACTGCCAGAACCTGGGACTGGACAACAGGGGATGGATCACTAGATCTGTTCTGTTCACTCCCTCTGATGCATCTGGCACTGGCCATTGTCAGAAGACAGGGTACTAGGCTAGATGGACCATTGATCTGACCTAGTATGACCATTCTTATGTTCTAATTTCACTGCTTTAAGATTCCTAACCGCTCTCAGAAAGTATGTTTTCATCCAACCATTGGAATATCATAGGCTAGACTTGGCAGCTCTGAATTCACTCAGCACAATACATTAGAGCAGTATGTTACCAAAAGAGGCTAATGGCACTCAGAATCAATAGCTCATGAATTAACACATTATTTGCTAGCATTTACATCCTTTCTTGGCTACATTTACTTTTAGTTGTGTCCTAAATAATGAGGAAGTTCAGAGCCAAAGAAGGTATGAGTTGGGCTGCTATGTAGACCAGACTGGCAATTCATTAAATTTGTGGGTTTCTGATCTTAGTCCTACCCAGATGTCAGTGTGGGTGTGAGAATCAAAATTCAAAGAGCTCAAAGAGCTGACTTCTTGCCAGTATCTTATGAGGACAGTTCTGGGTAATTGCCTCTGTGTGTCAGCATGTTCACTCTGAATCTCCATGAATAGAATGCATACAGTTTTGCCTTCCCCTGCCCCAAATTTTCCTTCCAGTTCTCTGATCATTAATTATGATTAATGTTAATTATTAAATAGTGCTGAGCTTAACCTCTTTACTACTGAATGATGTCCCAAGAAGTGTGAAACTTCTGTGCAGCTGTGGTTCCTGGTGTTCTGCTCATTTGACTTTGTTCTGTAGTAAGAAACCTTTTGCCTAAACAAATCCACTATCTGCCAACAGTAAAGTGGTTCATGAATCCAGGGCTTACGGTCTTCTAAGACTTGAGTCTTTTATGCATATATGTACATAACATCTCCTAATATATAGCCTGCAGTGTGTAAAAACTTGCCATCTGTTATCTGCTGGTTATTTGCTCTTCTCATACAGAAACCATTAAAAGAGACAATATAGGTGAGGGAATATCTTTATTGGACCAACTTCTCTTGGTGAAAGGAACAAGCTGGGGTGAAAGTACGTCTAGGGACTGACCGGTATGGGGCTGGGCTGAGATCGGCTCTGGCCCCCGGAAGGGGTGGGGCTGGGGAAGATCAGAGCCAGTCCTGGCCCACCCAGTACTGGCAAGTGCCTCCTTCCCCTTCCCTGGGGTAACAGCGGCAGCTGGGGGCTCTGGCAGTGGTTTAAAGGGCCCTGGGCGGTAGCAGCGGGCGGAGCCCTGGGCCCTTTAAATCGTCCCTGAAGTCCCACCACCACTTCCCGATGGCGCCAGGGACAGGGCTCCGGCCGCCACTACCACCCTGGGCCCTTTAAATCATCCCCGGAGCCTGCCGGAGCCCTGGGGAAGCGGCGGCGGGGCTATGGGAACGATTTAAAGGGCCCAGGGCTCGTCCGCGGCTACCGCCCCGGGCCCTTTAAATCACCGCCCCAGCCCCGCCACCACTACCCCAGGGCTCCGGCAGCAATTTAAAGGGCTGAGGGCTCCAGCTGCTGCTGGGAGCCACAGGCCCTTTAAATTGTGCCTGGGGAAGTCGATCCACCCCAGTACGGTGCACCGGCTCTTGCCAGTACCCCGTACCGGGGCGCACCGGCTCACTTTCACCTCTGGGTACAAGATTTCAAGCTACACAGAGCTCTTCTTCAGGGCTTGGGAAGGCTGAGTGGCTGAGCTACACACAAGTTGGGACAGATTGTTAAGCATAAGGGGTAACACAAGTTGTAGAGGCCACTTGAAATGGAGCAGGCAATAAAGGTTGGACAGTGACACAAAAGGAGTTTGAAGTGGGTTATTAGGGGTTAGCAGGCAGGTGTTGTTACAAATTGTTAGAATGAGCCATGAAACCAGTGTCGCTGTTGAATCCATGAGTTTTGGTGTCCAGTAGCGTTATGAGTTTAAGTTCGCAGGCTTGTCTTTTGAAGGTATTGTGCAGGTTTCCTTTGGGTGCAAGCATTTAAAGAAAAATTAACATCAATTGTTTTCAAATACATTTAGCCAATTTAGTCAGGCAACAAGCCAAATAATTCTCACATTTCACCATTCAGTACCTGCTTTTTTAATTCATTCATAAGTATTTTAAAATGTTTTCAATATTTGAAAAGTACTTACATACCGACTGATGCATACAGTAATATATGCTTTAAAAAACAAGAACAACTGGTATTTTAATACCTAATATTTAAAACATGCCAGTGAACACAGATAAAATCTTGCCCTACGTTGGATATTAGACATGCAGGTTGGGGGCAGCCAAATTAGGGCTGGATGAGAAATGAAGCAAATGCTCCTGTCCCTTTAAAACAAACCAGGGACACTGTCAGACCTCCTAACGTTATCAATGCCACAATAACCAGGTAGCAGGTGGACGTGACACAATAAAAAATTATCATATTTCAATTCCAAGTCTCAGAGTGTATGGTTACAAATGAGAAAATATTTTCAAACGTGGGATGAAGTGCCCCTGGAGAGAGTTTGAGCCTTTAGGGCTTGATCCTTCACGCAGTGAAGTCAGTGGTAAAATGGCACGATCAGGTAATTACTCACCAGCATGCCACAAAAGGGCAAACACACAGCCCAGTGTCCAGGGTGTAGAATTCATAGTCAGAGTGGGCTTGGAAGGGTAACCTTAGTATCCAGCATGCTAAGGGGCAGCATGCAGTTATGTTGCTCCAGGAGCAGGGCAGAATCCAGACGGCGACCCTGAGGGTCACAACCTGGTTCCTGTTCAGAGCCGAAGTAAAGAGCTGCTGGGGTGTAGACACCATGCTGTCTTCCCAAAATTCATTGACCCTGCTTCAAAAGGCAGGAAGGCTTCCTCGGAATGCAGTCTCCGTCCCCTTGCTGATTTGTATGTAAATAGAGTGTCCTCTGTTTTGGTTCCACTCTGCTTCCTTTACACTGGAGACAGGTAGTTAGCTGCCTTTCCACCTGTTTTTCTCTGTGTTTGGTCACCGATGTTAAAGCATAATGTCAATGAGAAGCCATAATTCCTCATATAGAGTTAAAGCAGATATTTCACAATGATTTTAATCACCAGTGTGTCACAGGCTTTCATAAAGGACCTTACCTGATACACTTTGTAATATTGTATACAAGCAGTTGATTCAATTGCTTATCATTAGGTTCAGTCCCCTATCTATGAAGATAGGGCTATTCTCCCATACTGCTAGTTCAATGACTTTGTTTACCTTTTATATAAATGTACGTTAATTGTCTCTGCCTGATGACCAGGCTGGTCAGACAAGCAAATACACACTCCTTTGTCTAAGACAAACTGTGCTTATGCTTTGCTTGCCAAACACATTATAAGGATATAATTCTAGCACCTATCCACAATTCTTTGCACAAACCTTGTATATACATCACACAAGAATATTAATGATCAGTGAGTTATTAGTATTCCAGTGATATATTACATGCCACCTTTTGGGTATATATGATGACAACAGAGTGTTAGGTGTACTGAGTATGTTAGGTCTGACAAAAGTTGCTGACACAGAGTAGTGAACCACCAATGGGCCTCTGTGTCACAATGAGTGGTGGTTATTAATTATTATTATTATTACTTATTATTTCTTTTGTAAGCTGCATATGTATAGGGATCATTTCCCCCACTGAAATGCAGCTACCTCTGCGGTGATGGGCCACAGCCACACAGATCATTGATATAGGGCCTGATGCCAAGCCCACTGATGTCAGAAGGAGTCTTTCTATTGACTTCATCAGGGTTTGGATCAGGCCCATAGTGCACAACAGTGAAGAGATGAGACACTGAGTTTAAGGATGCTAGGGAGAACAGGTGGTCCTTTGGTGTGACATAATCCCACACGGCAACTTGGAGCCCAATTCCAGCAAAAGCTTACCCATCCCAGCAGTCCCAGTGAAATCAGTGGCACTCCTTGGTTGAGGAGGTTTGGGCCCTTGGATTCTAAGGTCTTCTCTAAAAGACACCAAAACAATTATCTCAGTTTATCTACTTTGGAAGGGTGAAGGAATGAGCCGACCCTGCTGGAATTGAAATCAGCAGCTCCAGAGTACTTAGAGGTTTCAAACCTGATGCTGACTCCAGTGAGCCATCCTCTATAGCAGCTTCAGAAGGTTGTCTCTTGTAAAATGCCATGTGTCTTCAATTCCAACTGACTTCAAAGGGAGCTGAGAGCTCTTGACACCTGCTGCTAGTCTCAGCTCCTCCTGGCATCATGCCCATACAGACATTAATATAATTGTGTAAATATTACACAAAGCATGTAATGTACTGCACAAAGTTAGCACGACCTGTTCTCCAAGAATTATTGGGGTATTCAGTGACCTCCTAGCCACTGCTGGCATTAACCCTTACAACTGTCTTTTATCTCAAATAACATGGTACCGTTTGTTGTTCTTTGTGTGACATCTTCTCTTGTCATGGCATGGTGGCCACCGTCTTGGCTGACACACTGGGGACCTCCAGAACTAAAAGCATGCATTGCTACAGCTTGAGTTAACGAGCCCCGGCTCTGTAGCTGGGGACTGTAACAACTCATATCCCATGTGGGTCGGCACAGTGGGGGACCTGTAACACACACTTTCCATAGGCATCAGCTAAATGAGCATATAAAATGGGTATACATAAAAGCCGCCTCTCGAGAACTCAGCATTGAAGCAAATCCCTAATGTAAGCCCCATTACACAGTCTGAGATGTCATTGCCTAGCAGAGTCCACGTTCCTTGAGAGGTGTTGGAGATGGATGGCTACGGACGGGCTAACCCTCCAGAGGCTGAGATGTTTAGTTCAGATAAGGCTGGGAAAAATGGCTGTGTAGCCAAAGTGCTTCTGCCTTTGCTCAACTGTCCACCAGCCACATTCATTTCAGCGCTCTGCTCAAAAAGATCGGGAGAAAATACTCAGGGTTTGCCAACATCAGCTGAACAGAATCAGTAAAGAAAACTAGCAGTGAGCTCCTGCAAAGGCATTAGCAGCAATGGAGAGTAATAAACAAAATTCTAGGGGCAGGATCTCTAGTCCATTAAGGCCTCTCTATACCGCGGTGTTGGCACAAAGGGCCAGTCAAAGCACAGAAACAAGCCCTGGGGAATACCCCTGGCACAAGCAGGTTGTAGAGTTGTGGCCCCCAATGCAGAAAGTTTGGGGGCAAACTGAGCTGAGAGTGGCAGGGTGAGTTATGGAGGAGCTCCAGCCAAACACACTCCTCTCCAACAACTCTCTGCTTCCCAGGGCCAATAGTGAACCTTTTAGGTTCAGAGCATCAGTTAGCGCACCCCCAAGACCGCTTTAACAAGTGCTGGGAGCCACACAAGCTCCCAAATGTCCCCAGAATACGTGGAGCACAAAGGTGGTTTAAAGTGCCTCCTGTAATTCCTGCCCTCAGCACACGGACTGAGAATGGAGGCCATTGCATGTCGGTCAGTGCCTTTCTAGAGACCATTCATTTTCCCAGGTTTATACTAACACACTGTGAGTACTCATAGAAGTTAGACATGGAAAAACCCTGCTAGGTCATTAGACCATCTCCCTGTCACTGCAGGATAAACAGGCTAAGATAAAATACTGTGTGTAAGCGAATACAATTATCTCCCTAAATTAACCTCATTTCTAGTTTAGCATGTTATTGAGAAAATCAAGACTGGCATCTTTTAAATCTTCTTTTACAAAATAAAAAAAAAATCCATCAAAATTCATAGCTTCCTCTGCAGGGCTTCCTGCACACTAAACAACCTATGCTTTCTTTTGTTTGTCTGCCGCTTTCTTCCTCTAAACATTTATTTTGTCTTTCCACTGCCTAGTAGGATATGTTTCAATAGAACAACTGATACGTGAGTTAGTACTGTATATATTTGCCTTTTATTTTGTTGGGCATCCCTACTACAAAGTTAAAATTCTAATGAAGAATAGAATGTATAACTGTGTCTCAAAACAGTTTAGATTTCACAACGCAGAACAAAGGTTTGCTACATTCTGTATACATTCATTCACTGAATATTTATCAGACAATACTCTACTAGACCTTCAGTCTGACTGTCAAATGCAGATTTGTATGGATGCTTTATGTGTTCATCTCATAGTTTGCTTAAAGGGTTTAATAAACTTCTAGACTGTGATTTTTAAAACTGCCTAAGGGATTGGGGTGTAATTAATGTTAATAGGAATTGGCCATCTAAATCCCCCTGAGGTCGCTTTCAAAATTGCAGATTTAATTTTAAAAAATCAGCCAAAGTATTAGAGGCAAAATATGGCTAAAAGCTAATATTGCAGCAGCCGTAGCACTGAACTCTTGTAATTCATTTTAAACAGATGGAAAAATAAAGCTGTAATTAGTTTAAGAAAGAACAGAAAACCCCGGATGCAATCATTTAAGGACTGAACTGATTTTCAGTAATAAGTTAGATGTAGAAATGGAGTAGAAAGAAAATAAAAAGCCAAAGCCAGGCGTTCTCAGTTCCGAGGGGATTGTGTCTGGCTTCTCCCCGCTCTGGTTCACCGTGGCTCTGCTTACAGATGTTGAAGCGTATTGTCTTCATATGTGGAAATAGCTGCATTTTATGGGCCCGATCCTGTCCCTATCAAACTCAATTTAAAAGCAGCCCTTGAGTTCACTAGGAACAAGACTGGTGCTTGTTTCGATGTGATAAATGGGCATTCGCTGTGTCGGTGTGACTCAGCTGGGAGCACCTTTGCTTCAGGGGCAGAGATAATGGGCCCGGTCTCTTTCGATAAGGAAATAGCAATTTGGGGAATAAAGGACAGACCGTCTTTAAAAACATAAAAATGACAGAGAGAGAAAATCCATTTCCAGGCCCGTGAACACCATTCCTGCAGGTCACCCACAGGCTGATTCAATGTTGTTGTAATCCACCTTCCCCACAAGACTGTGAAACCTGCCCACCTTTTATTCCTGAGTGTATCCTATGCAGGCACCCAGGGGGTCCGATCCAAAGCCCACAGAAGTTGGTGGAAGGGTGCCCAATAACTTTAATGGGCTTCAGATCAACACCATGGTGCAGAAGATAATGTTTCCTGTTGAGTCAGTCCCCAGGGCACTGTCATCCCATGTGCTCTGCTTTAGCACTTGTTACTCTGCTGTGATATTAAATGAACTCTCTCAACCGCATCTATTTCTCTTTGAGAACACAACACGGTGGGGGCTCACCCAAGCTGAACTGCGACATGTAATCAACAGTCTCTGCCTCCTCTAGAAGAAATCCCTGAATGAACCAAAATGATTGTCTTTGATCCAACAGAAATTGTTTAAATATCTACTTTATCCAGCATTCCTTTTACAACCCATCTCTTTTCCCTGGTAAGCACCTAGCTCAACAAGGTGTGAGAAAAGAGAAGGGGCATTAGGTTTCTGAAAGAGAAGGGGATAAAAGGGGAGGTTTTTTACTCAATGTTTTTTAGATGAAAATTGACATGTGCCCCTGTTTGGAATTGGACCCCAGGGAGTGGCTGGAGATGGGCTGGCTTGCCACCCTATGTATTCTTGATCCAGTTGATAATAAAGTTGAAACATAAGTATTAAGGGTGACAAATACAGGGCAGGGCCTTCTCAGCTGAGATGCACAATGCCACACATCATAAATAGCACAGTAGAAAAACATTTTTTTTTGAGATGCTGCATATCTGGTATTTAAAATCAAACCGTAAGAATATCTTAATAAGGATAAAACCAGTGTGTGCACGAGTGTTAAACCTTGCTCCAAAAGCATCTATTGGGGACCATTTTTAAAGCACTTGTTAGCACAGGGGTGGGCAAACATTTTGGCCCAAGAGCCACATCGGGGTGCGAAACTGTATGGAGGGTCAGGTAGGGAAGACTGTGCCTCCCCAAACAGCCTGGCCCCTGCCCACTTCCCACCCCCTGACTGCCCCCCTCAGAACCTCCCACCCATCCAAACCCCCCCTGCTCCCTGTCATCTGACTGCCCTGCCCCCTATCCATCCCTCCCCCACCCCCAGATATGCCCCCCGGGACTCCCAAGCCCCATCCAACCGATCCCTGTCCCCTGACTGCCCCCCGGGACCGCCTACCCAACTTGTTCACTGCCACCACCCCCTTACCATGCCTCTCAGAGCGGCAGGAGCTCGCAGCCCCGCTGTCCGCGCGGCGGCATAGCTACAGGGGAGGGGGGACAGCAAGGGAGGAGCTGGGGGTGAGCCTCCTGGGCCAGGAGCTCAGGGGCCGGGCAGGACGGTCCCGCAGGCCAGATGCAGCCTGCGGGCCGTAGTTTGCCCACCCCTGTGTTAGCACCTGAAAACTGTGTGTGTATGTAAAAACATGCATACATACAAGTAACACCTTTTGGAGGCCCTTTACAAAACTTCTGTTTTCTTCCTGGCAGCTTCTACAATGGTGTTATATATAGTGTTAGTATACATGGGGGCAGCATAAATACATTAGATTTAATATCAAAATGAATCGCACAGACGATACATAAATGAGCAAATCATTTATTTTCAAATGCAGTAAAAATGCTCCATTTTTTTAATTCAGAGGAGCTGTCACAAAACGTCCAGTCTGCTACACTAGAGTGTTGTGGAATCCAGACACTTTGCTACAGAATTTCGGTCCATCTTGTTATGAGCCTTGAGGACACCTGTTGTCTAATTCTCTCTCTGCTCTGTGAAGGGCAGTCCACAATACAGCTGGTCCTGGACAGCTGCTGCTGGCTGAATGCTACCATCCAGAATGACTGGGAAACTTGAAGGAGCATAGCAGTAACTGTGATTCATGCTTTAGTGAATTTTGCTAAGTAAAGGAAAAGGCACAGCTGAGGGAAATTGCCCCAGCTCTACAGGAGAAAGCAGGTCTGGCTGATGTGTGTTGCTTTTCACTCACAGAAATATCTGCAAAAAGAAAAGGAGGACTTGTGGCACCTTAGCGACTAACAAATTTATTTGAGCATAAGCTTTCGTGAGCTACATCCAATGAAGTGAGCTGTAGCTCACAAAAGCTTATGCTCAAATAAATATGTTAGTCTGTTTTCGCAAAAAGAAAAGGAGGACTTGTGGCACCTTAGAGACTAACACGGCTGCTACTCTGAAACCAGAAATATCTGTGTTTACTGGATTTTTTTTTAACTCTTACCACAGCAGGAATTGAAGATGGGGTCTCAGTCCGCCTATGAATTCCCTGGGAGTTATCAATGTCACTCCGAACTTTGCAACTATTCAAACATCCTTTTCTTGTGTGTGCTGCAGGATGGCTGAGAGGAACTGACACCTGTTGCCTCCCACTGTGAAGAAATGACTTCACACCCTCTTCAAGACTTTGAAGATGGTTTTAAAAAGATGCTAGAGTGCCCCACTTCTCCCTCACCTTGTCTCATTTGAGATCCGTGCCTGCAGCAACCAAAGTAAATGGCAAAGCTCCGATGGTCAGGATCCAGTAAGGCAGGATCAGGCCCTCATTGGATTTATTAATTTTGTTATTTCTTTAGATTTAAGTCACAAAGCTCTAGGTGCTGTAAGAGTTCATTAGAGCTACAATTGCAAACAGTGACCACACAGCAGCCAAAAAATAATCACATCAAAATAATGAATTCATTCAGCCGAAAGAGCAATAACAGATCCTCTAGCTTTCTCTCAGGAACATACACCCTACCTTTCCCAAAAACCTTATCAAAATTAATGGCTTTTGCAGCATCCGTGAAAGGGCTTCAAATGCCCCAGGGGAATACAGCTAGCCTCTGCAAATGTACCCCTCTTCCAGCCTCAGTGCATCATGTAGCTGTACTTTTAATTAAGAAAATCACATGCCTCCCACCAACGCACATCATCTCCTCTGAGCCTTGATGCCAGCTCATAGTCAAGAGTGGGAGTGGGGGTGGGGGTGGGAGGGGATCGGCGTTCGCGTCGTTCTCCCCGTCAGTACCTGTCCTGGGCTGGGGAAGCGAATGATCCAAATTCGGTGATGAATCCTGGTCATGTGCCACCTGAGGCCCGTTGCGCATAGACTGAGAAGATACTTGAGGGCCAACTTATCCCCAGCTCAAGCCATAGGCACCGACTCCATGGGTGCTCCAGGGCTCAGCCCACGCCGCTTCCCGCAGCCCCCATTGGCCTAGAACGGTGAACCACGACCACTGGGAGCTGCGATCGGCCAAACCTGTGGACACGGCAGGTAAGCAAACCGGCCCGGCCCGCCAGGGGCTTTCCCTGAGCAAGCAGCGCCCTTACTTTGGGAACCACTGCTCTAGGAGCAACATGGCTGCTGCTATGCCCCCTCATAAGGCACATCATATTCCCGTCTGTGCACCAGCCCTGTTGGTGAAGAGGAAAGGGTTGGGGACAAGTCCCCACTCTTTGGGGGCACTGTTCACACCCAGGGAAAAGGGGTGCCTCCCTGAATACAGAGGCTGCAGACTGCAGTTGGCTGTTATATAGGCCTCAAAGGGATCTTTCCTGTCTACCATCCCCATAGGAGCCCACATAAAGGCCAGGAACAATTTGGCCCTTACCATCTGTAAAGCACATTTGGGATGAAAAGCAATATGATGGCTATATTTAGCTCTGATTTTTCTCCATGGCTGTTATTTTATGCTGTTTTGACTGAGGTTTCCTGCTGGGATTCTGCCAGACACCTATCATTTCTTACAGCGCTGGAAATATGCATTGTAAGAAAAGAATCTTTCCCTTGATTCCCTGATTTTAAAATAATCTAGATTAACAAAGCCACCCACCAACTGGGCTTTATCGTCCATGATTCGTTAATGTTGCATGTTATTTTCCATTGTGTCTTGGCTAAAACCTCGAAAGGAAAAGAAGCTCTTTCCCTGCTCACTTTTTAAAATTATTAATCATGTTTATTATGCTAGTGACTAGAGCATAACCAACATCGGGGTCCCATTGTGACAGGCACTGCCCCAACACAGAGTAGGAATCAATCCCTGCCCTGAAGATCTTACAATCTAAATAGGCAGGACAGACATTAAGGGGAGAGGGGGAAGAACATACAAGCAGAGTGAACTGAGAGATGTCATGTACCATGATTCGGGGGGCTGGGGATTAGTAGATGGAAAGACAAAGGAAGGGAGGGAAGCATTGAAGAGAGGGAGGTGGCAGGGCCAAGGCAGGAAGAAAGAGGATAAGAGAGGCAGGTGTGGAATGAGGCTGAGGTGAGGAGACTGGGAAGGAGGGGGGTTGGAGCACACAGCAGAGGGGAGACAATTTCCAGTCAATCATCAGCATCCATCAGTCCCTGCTACAGCTGCTTCTGCAGCTGCTCTACCAGCTTCCGCTTCTCACTTTTGTGTCTCATCTGATGAGGTTCCTCAAAAAGGTGTATGGAGGGCACCCATCACGTGACAGGATCAGGTCCTCTGAATTATCCCTCAGCAGTTGGTGGGGAAAGATTATCATTGGTCATTACAGAGGTTATCTCCTAGGTGTGGAATGCAATGTGATTCTTATTCCACTCCAAAGCTGTCTGAGGATTTGAGGCTGGGAGGAGTACTGGAGAGAATTGCTGGCACCAGGGCGGGGAGGAGAAGCTACTGTGGAAGTCTCAATGCCTGGAGAGGGTGATGTTTGGAAGTGGTTAAATTGTGTTGAATCAATTGCTCAGAACATTTAAAGGTAGGTGCCTCCCTCACCGCCATGTCATGACTGTAGAGCCTAATGATTGACATTTAGCCTGAGATTAAAATGAATGAGAGTTGAGCATTTAAATCCATAAGGTATCTTCGAAAAAAACCTCAGACATAGGCTGTATTTCTGACAGAACTGTAGATAGCCCAGATACAACTGCAACGACATCTGAGCCAAAGCTCTTGTGGGCCTGATGCTACTCTGGATGAGTCAATGGGTTTCCCCATTGGCTTCCATTGGAGCAGTCTCAGCTCCTAGAGGAGAGAATGTTGGTTCAATGAGGAAATACCCTCAAGAACTCCAGCAGTCCCAGCCACTTTGGTTTCCTGGTCCCTCCTGCAGCTTTATCTATTCACTCTGTGAGAGCCTATTGTTCAATATATAAAAGTTGCTCAGTTAACAGCTACACTTATCAGAGTGGTAGCCGTGTTAGTCTGTATCAGCAAAAAAACCCGAGGAGTACTTGTGGCACCTTAGAGACTAAAAAATTTATTTAGGCATAAGCTTTTGGGTGTCACAAGCTACACTTATGTTACCCTTGTTTATAGGTTAGACTCACTAGAATGATCATGGTTCTCTGACTACAACCAAATGAATCAAAACTGAGCCGGTTAACCTTAGAACTTTATTAGCATCTTGCAGACAGACCAACTCCACTTTGGAAGACTCTTCAAAGCAGCAGGAGAACTAACTGTGCTAGACCAAAGGAATTAGTCACTGCTGCATCCTCCTGGCATGAAGGAGTTTCTCCGTTTATTTTTCCTGTCATATGCTTGAAACAAGTTGTAGGAAGAAAGAACGTTTTTGGGGACTGATAGGAAACGTGTCATTTTCAGCACTTGTGCAGTCAACACGGACTGACTGACTAACAGCCATAACTCTGTGCCTCATAAAACAAAATACCAAGCTACCAAGGTCCTGGGTTGATGTCAAGAAATAATTTCAGACATGTGATAAAGGGCTTGATCCAAACCCCATCAAAGTCAATTAAAAGACTCCCCTTGATTTCAGTGGGATTTGGATCAGGTCTAAATGGAAGCATTTTTAACTGACTTGGGGAACACAGTCAGGGCTACTGGTGGAATCTGAATTGCAATTTTCATGAATTTCAGGAAGGTCTGATTGCTTTATTTTGGAAAACTTCCAAGGACATGATTCTAGTCCCACTTACCAGTGTAAATCAGGAGTAATTCGTTAAAGTGAGGGGAGACCTAGGCCCTAAAATGCTATTTAACTTGTTTTTAAAGTACTTTGTAGCCTTAATTGTGTCTCTTGATGGAAATTTTTTTGGTTTGTCTGGGAATTGTCCCTAGATCACCGTATAATGAAATGCATTCTGATTGTAGAGAGCCCCCGGCTTTTCACACATACTTTCATTCTCATCAGTAGAGATGTTGCTAGAGAGGTTCTAAACTCCATGTTAGGATTTCCCTTTTAGCTAGGGGCATTTTCTTGAATATCAGACAAATGTAATATACTGTTGTCGCATTCTGGGTGCGATCCAGACCAGTGAGAAGTTGTGTCACTGCCTGCCCCGTGACTCTGGGTGCCTTAAATGTTCTGCTGCTGTGGCTCACAGCCTGGATGCTGACAGCCAGAAAATAAGTGAGCACTGAGTGTTTGTGTGTTTAGCAGCTCTGACTCAGTGCTCTTATTTCTGCAGCCTGCTTGTTACACCCCAGCCCCACTCTAGTATCTACCAGCAATGGTTACTACTAGCCAAGTGACTCCAATAAAACCCCAAACTCAGAGTTCCCCCAAACTGTGTGCTCTGCAATGTCCAGCCCATTCTTGAGCCATTCAGAGGAATAATAAGGTTTGTTTGCTTTTTAAAGAGTCAGTACCCAGCAGCTTGCCTCATTAACTGGATTAATAATCACTTCAATTCAAATACAGCACTGGATTAGTTTCAATTAAAACAAAGCAAGTTTATTAACAACAGGACATAGGTTAAGTGATGCCAAGTAAAAGAAATAAAGGTTGAGGTGGTTACAAGCAAATAAAAGTGAAGAACATGCATCAAAATCTAAAACTTAATCTAGCAAGGTACAGCCTTTATTTACGATGGTTTCTCTCACCAATCACTCTTTGTCCAGCCTGGCTGACAGTGTCTCAATTAGGACCTTCCACAGAAGTACAGGGTGCTGGTTCCCCTTGTCTTCCAAGGTGAAGGATAACTTGGGGTTCTTTGTCTCTTTCTTGTATAGTTCAGTGAACCTTTGAAATAAATTCTTCTGAAGGTTCCCACCCAAAATAAACATCATTCCAGCTATGAGGAAGGAGACATGGAGTCTGGTGGGGAAGGAAGTTCTGTGCTGGTTTCTTTCCATGCTGGTGTTTGCTAAAATGTAAATTGATCTGTTCCTGCCCTCTAGATGCAAATAAATGGCCACTTGCCATGTGATTGTTAATTGACTCTGATGACACCTGGCTGGAGGCATAGGCTTGTCCTTTGTCTGGGAGAAACCTGTTTCCCCACTCCCCAGACTTGTCTGATAAACATGTTTTAGTTCCACATTTCCTTCTTTCCTTTGTATGGTCCCTTAGGCATTTACTGTACATACACCATGCAAGAATATTAATGATCGGTGTGATTAGTTTTCCAATGGTCATTTATATGACACACCAGATACAGTTTGACATTAATTAATTGAGGTACACTGAACTGGTCAGGCCAGCTGAAACTCCCTACCAGATACCAATGAGCCTCTTGCATTAGGATGCTGTTAGGGTTACACCCATAGAACTCCCTCAGTCAATCAGTGGATCTGGAATAAAAATTTTATTCCTGCTACAATAACATATTGAAAGATCACATCTTAAAATGGACTTTTGTGCTCATCAGAAAGAGACTCCACCTATGCCACTGCATTCATGTCACAAGGTTTCCAGCAGAACTGTCACCGTTTCTACTTTGACAAATCTAATGGAGTGTGTGGTGACTGGTGTATTGCAAACTCCTGCTGAAAAGGTGTCCCTCAGGAATAAAACATTACCATTGATAGATACACCTGATTATTGATTTTATCAGTAGTATTATTATGTATTATTTGGATTGTGGTCATGCACCAGGACCCCTAGGTGCTGTCCAACCAGAACAAAAAGATGGGTCCTGCCCCAAAGAGCTAAATCATCCTTAGAAATCATTTGATGATCAGTAACACAATGGGACTCCTGATAATTCAACGGCTTTATACACATGGGACACAGGTATGTGCTATGCACTACTGAGGTTGTGGTATTCCTTATTCTATGTGCCGCTGGATGAAAAAAGTGCTATGGGTTATTTCTGTTAGATAAAATATAAATACAGTCAACGTGGAGACAGATTTTGCTTGATGTAGAGTCTGAACTAGACAATGTGAGGCGTCCTTTACTGCCTTCTCATGCATTAGACCTCTTTTCTTCTATTTATACCCTGCTACTCCCCCATGGGTTGTAACCAATTTCCATTATTTCCATTACCCTTGTTCCATCATAAAAGATAAAAGCCACGGTTATCCCTCTGTGGCTGTTAATAGCACAATGGCACATAGGACCATTCTGGTGCTTTTAAACGAAAACAGTGTTAAACGTGCACAAAAACTGATCGCTTTTTTATTTCCAGTAAAAAAATAATGGAAATGTTTGTACCTTGCAGGTGCTGTTGTGATTGCCTTCGTGGTCTGCTGGCTTCCTTATCATGTTCGGCGTCTCATGTTTTGCTATGTTCCAGCAGATCACTGGACAGAGTGAGTCATTATTTTGAAGTAGAATGCAATTGTACCATGTCACTGCAGAGGTCTAGGGGCCAGACTGTGCTCCCCTTACTTCACCTGAGTACCATGTTATTCAACTACTAGCACCTTTGGGGTCAGTAGTGGGTATGGTGATATTTAATAAGGAGATCAGAATCTGGCCCTGAAGTTTTACAGGGAAAATAAGAACTTAAGAAGGTCTCAAAATTGTCTTCAGCTTGATTTTTTTATTACAGGTTTTAACAGCTGGATCCCAAAGATGTATGTGCTGGGAAACATTAGCTTGCATTCAAACAGCATCCGATTATCTCATGTTGGCAATCACAAAATTACCACCTGTTACTAGTACAGTGACCAGTTTTCACCTCTGCCAGTCCCTAAAAAATCCTTGGTTGGATCATTTTTTATCCATCCTAAGTGGATTGTTGGTATGCATCTAAGACCCAGAGACATTAGGTGTAAGGTGGAGCATCTCATGTCAAAACACAATTTAGTTCCAAAAAGCTACATTTTCCAGGTGATAGGAGAGAATCCACAGACAGAAAAATAGCTGCATCATTTCAACATACAAATGCATCTTGGTTTTAGAAAAGGTACCAACCTGATCTCTTTCTTTGAGAAGATAACCAATTTTCTAAATAAAGGAAATGCAGTAGATCTAATCTACCTGGATTTCAGTAAAGCATGACACAGTTCCACATAGAAATTATTAGTTAAATTGGAGAAGATGGGGATTAATATGACAATTGAAAGGTGAGTAAGGAACTGGTTAAAGGGGAGACTACAATGGGTCATGCTGAAAGGTAAAATGTTGGGCTGGAGGGAGGTTACTGGTGGAATTCCTCAAGGAATGGTCTTGGGACCAATCTTATTTAACATTTCCATTTATGAAGTTGGTGCAAAAAAGTGGGAGTATGCAAATAAAATTTGCAGATAACACAAA
Source organism: Eretmochelys imbricata (assembly GCF_965152235.1). Lineage (NCBI taxonomy): Eukaryota > Metazoa > Chordata > Testudines > Cheloniidae > Eretmochelys > Eretmochelys imbricata. The sequence continues at coordinate 7,446,656 of NC_135584.1, read as the reverse complement.
ATTGCAAGGTATTGCAATATGGAGGAGGACTGGAATATCATACAAGTAAATTTGGATGACCTTGGAAACTGAAGTAATAGAAATGGGCTGAAATTTAACAGTGCAAAATTCAAGGTCATGTACTTAGGGACTAACAACAAGAATTTGGAAGCCACAGAGGAGAGGAAAGACCTGAGTGTATTGGTCAATCACAGCATAACTATGAGCTGACAATGCAATGCAGCTGTGAAAAAGGCTAATGCTATTTTAGGATGCATCACGTAAGGTAGTTCCTGTAGAGATAAGGAAGCGTTATTACCATTATACAAGGAGAAACCTCATCTGGAATACTTCGTGCAATTCTGGTTTCCCATGTTTAAGAAAGATGAACTGAAACTGCAATAGGTGCAGAGAAGGACTACTAAAGATGATTAGAGGAATAGAAAACGTACCTTATGAGAGGAGACTCAATGAGCTTGGCTTGTTAGGCCTAACAAAATGAAGGCTATGGGAAGACAGGATAGCTCTCTATAAATACCTCAGAGGGATAAACACCCAGAAGGGAGAATAGTTATTTAAGGGCCAATGTTGGCACAAGAACAAATGGATATAATTAGCCATCAATAAATTTAGGCTTGACATTAGACAAAGGCTTCTAACCATCAGAGGAGTATAATTCTGTAACAGCCTTCCAAGAGAAGTAAAGGACGCAAAAAACATTACTTGTTTTAAGACTAAGCTTGATAAGTTTATGGAGGGAATGTTTTGATGAGATGGGTCACAGGCCATTGTAGGCAATCTCTGACTGCTATTAGCAAATATTAGCAAATAGCTGGAGATGGGACACTAGAGGGGAGGGTTCTGAGTTACTATAGAGAATTATTTCCCAGGTGTTCAGCTGCTGGGTCTTGCCCACATGCTCAGGGTCTAACTGATTGCCATATTTGGTGTTGGGAAGGTAATTTCCCCTAGGTCAGATTGGAAGAAATCATAGGGGTGTTTCACCTTCCTCTGCAGCGTGGGGCACGAATCATTTGCTGGTTTTAATGAGTGTAAGCGGTGGATTCTCTGTAACTTGAAGTCTTTAAATCATTATTTGAGGACTTTGGTAACTTAGCGAAAGGTTATAGGCCTACTCCAGAAGTGGGTGGGTGAGGTTCTGTGGCCTGCAGTGTGCAGGAGGTCAGACTAGATGATCAAGATGGTCCCCGCTAGCCTTAAAGTCTATGAGAAGAGTGGAGTAGGTTAATTGCTAAGTTTAGCAGTGAAAGGCCAGAATTAACATATAGGAATCATCATCCATTTGCAGGGGCCAGGGGCCTGATTTTCAGACAGTTTAGGTGGGCAATTATGCTTGTAATTGCACACCTACTTTATATGCACATGTATTGATGTTGCTCACATAAAAGATGACAATAGCACATCCTATTAGCTATATGCTCATGCAATTATCCAATTTTTTCCATAGTCATGGCAACTGCATGTGCAGAACAGGTACATAATAGAGCATACGTTTTGCACATGCAATTGTGCACCTAAAGTTTTTGAAAATCTAGCCCCAGATTCCTTGAGGTGAAGATGACAGGAGATGTGTTCAGCGAAGGATCTAACCATTACTCAGATAGTTCTTTTACAATATTACATCCTCCTTCTCTGAAAAGAGTTCTGTTTCCCGCAGTGAATAGGAGAGGAGGGGAGCGGAGGACACTTCTACAATGCTAAAATGCAGCTAAACTAAGATATTATTAAAATGTCATAAATTCCAAGCACAAGAAACAGTGATTTCCAGTAGAGCAGTCCACCAAAACAAATTGTATATCCTGCCATGGTAACAACCGGATTTTAGATTTAATAGAGAAAATAGACTCGTAGGCATACATTGGAGCAAACTGTTATTTCTTGTTTACTATAAGAAAAGCACTTAAAGCAGCAAGCAGTTATGTAACAATAACATTTGCCCTGAGCAAAAGGAATAGACAACTTTGTCTGCAGTTAACATAGATTGATGTGTTCCATTTGCAGTTTAACATTTTTTAAAAGAGATGATTAATTTTGAGGAAGTCCTGCAATTACAGATATATTATGAATGGTGAGCTACCAATATTGCTGATTAATTAATTGCTTATGGTGGTTTGACATAAGTTCATTCACAAATATGCCCATGTCTGAACAAGAGAAATCTTGTTCTTTTGAATTAATACCTCATAGCTACAGACCAACGATGTATTTGTAATGATTGGAACGGGCCACCAATTCTTACCACACAGGGTTTAAGGTCTGTGTTTTGGGGTTGCTAAAACATCACAGGTCTATCTGTGATCAGGCAGAAGAGCACAAGGTCTGATTTTCAAGCATGCTGAGCATCTGTACTGCCCATTAAGATCAGTGGAGCTCTCTGTACCTCTGCAAATGAGTACCCTACTACCTAGACTACACCTACACTATGAGCTAGGGGTTTGGTTCCCCTGCTCATGCTACCTCGCTGAGAGCTAGCGTGAGTATAAATAGCAGCGTAGCTGTGGTGGCCCTGGTTGTGACAGCAGAGGCGTGAGGGAGCTGTGCTGAGTACAAACCCTTCTGAACCTGGGAGGTATGTGCTCGCTCTGCTGAGCTACGCAGCTATTTACACCCACCCTAGATCTCACTGAGCTTGTGCAAACATGTGTACATGAGCAAGGGGCTCACCCCCCTCGCTTGTAGTGTGACGTAGCCATTTATGCCTATGAATTCTACCTGCTCACACCTAGTAATCCAGGGATTTTAGTCCAGTGGCTGGACCCTTCCTACTGAAAATGCTGTCTCTCATCAGCTTATTCCCCTGCTCCACAAGAATCACTCCACCCTGTCAGAACACACCACCCAGCATTCTTCTAACCTGGCTTGCACCCTGGCGGCATCCTCCCAGCACGATGATTGTGCCTTTAATTCAGATGATCTTGCTATTCAGTTTATTGTGGGAATGATCGAATGGTGCTTGTCTAAATACATCCATCCTTTTTCCTGTAGCAGCCTGAAACCAGCTCTAAAGAGGAACCTAGTCTGAGATGAACCAGGGTCCTTTTTCAGTTAATGTTTACGGAAACAAAAACAAAGCAGAGACTCTCACTTCATATTAAATTGCTGTTTATAACTGGTTAATAAATGATAAGCAAATTATAGACATGAGTAGTATTTGTTATAGAGGGTTATAAGCAACGTATTGTCCTGCTGGACTCTATGGCAATCTATAACCATTGATTATCCATTTGTTAAAACATCTATTCATCATTTATTAATCTCTTTATAAAGGGAATCAATATGAAGTATGATCCTGGACAGCATTCATGATTTTAGAGACCAAGATTTCTCCAGAAGAGACTTGGTTGTGGGTACCTGCCCTGAGACAGTCCCTTTACGATGTCTCGGGTTGGGCAGTCAAAAATTAAGGCACCTAAAGTCGCTAGTCACTTGAAAATTGTGGCCTTAGTGAAGAGGAACCTGTGAAGATTTTCTGTGTGTATGAGTCAGAAATCTTGTATATTTCTGTAGGGATAAACCACAGTAAAGAAACTATTAAAGTGTGTTAAGAGTTTAGACCAAAGTTAATAGACCAAATAGTATATAGAATAGACCAAAGTTAACATTTGTTGATCTTTAGAAAGAAACTGCTTGAAAGGATACTTGCTTTCACAGTACTTCCTTTGGCCAGAACAAAGGGCACCAGCACTGCAAGCTACTCGAATTTCACATTTTCTTTATAATTATTAACACCATCAGGAACTAAGTGACAAGCTCTTTCAGTCTGGAAGATGTGCACATTCCCAAACAAGTGCACCTCTGGCTGCCTTCAGCCGCCACCATATCCTAGCACTTTGTAGCCATTAAATCAGAGACACTGACGTGGGTTCTGCAATAGACTGTGGTTTTCTCTGGAGGTCTGTGTGTCGTAACCCTTAAAAACCTTTTGCACAGAGCAAAACCCTATAATCAGGATTCATGCTATCATGTTGACAGCCTTAGAATGGTGCACAACCTCTCAGGCCACTAAAAATAACTGTCCTGACTTTACAAAGTTTGGCATATACCTATGACAACTCTCATAAGTAATTAGAGAAGGCAGTGCAGTATCTTATACACAGTTCTTCAGTCTGTAGACATTCCCGTGCCTTCTACCCTTGCAGTGTTTGCACATCACACTAAAACCACCTGTTTATTATCAAGCTGATGAGTTCCTGGCCATAGTCTTCAGAGTAACAGCCGTGTTAGTCTGTATTCGCAAAAAGAAAAGGAGTACTTGTGGCACCTTAGAGACTAACCAATTTATTTGAGCATGAGCTTTCGTGAGCTACAGCTCACTTCATCAGATGCATACCGTGGAAACTGCAGCAGACTTTATATATACACAGAGAATATGAAACAATACCTCCTCCCACCCCACTGTCCTGCTGGTAATAGCTTATCTAAAGTGATCATCAGGTTAGGCCATTTCCAGCACAAATCCAGGTTTTCTCACCCTCCACCCCCCCACACAAATTCACTCTCCTACTGGTGATAGCCCATCCAAAGTGACAACTCTTTACACAATGTGCATGATAATCAAGTTAGGCCATTTCCTGATACATTGTCCCCAAATGTGAAATAGTTATGGGTAAGGACAAAGTCACAAAGTTCAGCCACCAGGTTAGCCGTGACATTATCGGGGATAGTGTTCCTGACAGCTTGTAGTCCATCTTTGTGTGGAATGTTGGTGTAGAGGGCTTCTACATCCATAGTGGCCAGGATGGTGTTATCAGGAAGATCACCGATGGATTGAAGTTTCCTCAGGAAGTCAGTGGTGTCTCGAAGGTAGCTGGGAGTGCTGGTAGCATAGGGCCTGAGGAGGGAGTCTACATAGCCAGACAATCCTGCTGTTGGAACTCCTGTATGGGTTATAGTTAGACCTGGTTGAAAAACAGGTCGACAATTTCACTAAGAAGTTTGCTGAGGTAATCTCTTTTAACATACCGTCTGTTGGTGAAAGTGACAAGCTTTCAAGCTGCACAGAGCTCATCTTCAGGTCTGTGCAGCTGGAAAGCTTGTCTCTTCCACCAACAGAAGTTACTCCCTCAAAAGATATTACCTTGTCTTTCCTACTCTGGGACTGAAAAGTGGGGGTTTGGTCAATGAAATTTTTCAAGAATGATTTTGAAAATAATTTGTTAAAAAAAGTCTGTGAGGATATTGATGAGAAATGCTGAGGAAAAATTAAAAAAAAATTCTATGTCAATTTTTCAGCAAAAAGTTTCATTTTCAGAAAAAGGCCATTAAAAAAAATGAACAAATTGTGCAAAAAATATTGACCAACACTAGATATGTTATCACAGTGATACAAGCTCCTCATCAGATAGCAAAGTTGTTCCCAAGAACCACATCCAAAGTCCATTGAAGTCAATAGGAATAATTCTGTTGACGTCAATGGGCTTTGAATCAGGCCCCTTATGTAGAACTTTGTTTTAACAGAGGTGGACAGAAAACACTAATATTTTCCGCAAACATTTTTTGAAAGAAACAAAACTCTCCCCTCCTCCTCCCATCCCACCCCCAAAAAAACACTCATGGAAATTTTCTAGCTTTTCAGTGGAAAAACTAAAAATGTTCTGGTTTTCAAAATCTGAAAACAATCAAAAACTGAATATTTTCCAGTAGTTGAAAACTAAAAACAAACAAAAAGCAAACATTTCTTCAGTTTTGAAAGCTGAAAGATTTGGAGCCTTTCACTGAAAATCTGGAAATCTTCTAATGACACACAAAAATGTTTGTTTCCAAAAAAGGCCATTTTTCATTGAAAAAACACTTGGGACTGAAAAATTTCAACCAGCTCTATTTTGTAACCCTCAAACTCTATTTTGTATCTTTCATGTCCAGAATTCACTGAAAAATCCTGTTATTGTCAACCATAAAATGGATATCTCCTCAAAATATATATTCGTTCTACCATAGAGACTGATTCAATGCATCGATGCAGTTCTCACTGGCTTGAGAGAGGAGGTGACAGCATATATTATGATGTCTTAGCTCTGCCATAGATACTGCAGTGTAGACAACCCCACTTAAGCAGCCTTTGTGGTAAACATGCATATATTTGTGCATCATGTAGGGCAACGTTTCAGTCTAGCCTTTTTAATTTCAGGTGTGTCTATAGACAAGGGAAATCGTGGTGGGATATAAAAATCACATGCTTCAAGGTTTAAAACAATTTCTAAGTATTAGGGGATTAGGTTGAGATGTTTGTGAGGAGGTGATTATCCCACATCTATCTACTGTTAGGATTTTTGACGGATTTTAACGTTCCTCTGAAGTATTTGGTGCTGGCCACTGTTGGACTAGATGGCCCACAGGTGATATCCAGTATGGTAATCCCCATCCGCTGAAAATCTGGCTTCCATTTTCTCTAACCCTGCAATTGTAAATTATTCATACTCTCCTCCCGCACTCAAATTTCTTCTCTTCTTGTTCTGTTCCATCAGGTTCCTTTATAACTTCTACCACTATTTCTACATGTTGACAAATGTCCTCTTCTACGTCAGTTCTGCCATCAATCCCATCCTCTACAACCTGGTGTCTGCAAACTTCCGCCAGATCTTCCTCTCCACGCTCATATTCCTGTGCCTGCCGTGGAGGAAGAAGAAAAAGAGACCCAGCTTCACCAGGAAGTCCAACAGCATTTCTAGCAACCATACGTTTTCCAGCCAAGTCACTAGGGAAACAACATACTGAGACCCGAATGAAGTCAAAGGAAGGGAGAATGTGTTTCAGCATGGATTTAGGACATGAGAGAGACCTCTGCGACCTTAACGCATGGTCTCTAAATTCACCATAACACGAATGTGTTTAGCAGTCTCATTTTTGTTGGAACAAATAGGCTTCATTCTGCCAGTAACTTTGGGGTTATTTTAAAGCATCAGCCTTGCCTCTTGTGAATAATGTCTACGCATTTTTGTAACTTCGGTACGGCATAGATTCAGGTGCAGTGTAACCTGGGAAGCCACAGCACTTCTTCAGCCTATAAATGTCAAGCTTAGGCAACTCATATTGTGCTTCATCCTTTTCTCCATGCAGAGATGCCATGCTAAAGTTGAAGAGCTCAACATCGTTTCTCTTGGTGGCACTGAGCTGAGACGTTAATGAGGAGCAAGGCAGTTTTGAGTGAAAAGGGATATTTTTTGAGGGGGGGAGTAGTAATCCAAGAGGTGATAAAAGAAAGAGGAATGAAAATAATGGAATCAATAGGGAATATAGCACTCAGGGAGCAAGGTGGCTATTTATAGAACTCATTCTGAATTCTGATTAATTAGACCAGGGTGTCCAGGAGACCCAATTTAGTGTCCCTATATTAAATAACAAAATAACGATAATGCCTTACCTAGATTAGGATGGCACCTTGGAAAACACTGTTCAGTGCTCTTAGGGGACAAGTTTCAGAGTAACAGCCGTGTTAGTCTGTATTCGCAAAAAGAAAAGGAGTACTTGTGGCACCTTAGAGACTAACCAATTTATTTGAGCATAAGCTTTCGTGAGCTACAGCAAGGGACAAGGATCATCTTTTTGTTAGGTGTGTGTATAATGCCCAGCACAATGGGGCCTCGATACCTATTGAGTCCTTTCAGCAAGGTCATCACACAAATACGTAAAATAATAAATAATAATAATAATAATAATAATAATGACAAAGGCTAGAATGCTAAAATCGAGGCAAATCTTATTGTTAAAAACAAATAAGAGGGCAATCTTACATTTAGCTTCATAGCCAAATCCCATTTTTACCACTGAAAAAAGGTAAAAAGTTAGTTGAGCCATATCAAGAGGTGAGCAAATGCCTGGACCATGATGAGTGAGGGCTGCTAATGGATGAAGGAGAGGCATAGAGCAACCTGCATGAATTCTGCAGGCCACAGATAATTGATTGATTTCTTAGCCACTGTTATTCCAGTTTTTCCTCAATTTGCAGCTGTTTTATTAGAGAGGTTGCTGATATCCCAAAGGGCAAGCTCAAGTCCAAGGTACAAGGGCCACAAAAGACTCTAGTGCAATTTGCTTATTCTGTGACTGAATGATCTGTATTTCCTGTCATTTTTTAACTGGTGTCTTTACCAATCTCTAGCCGCAGATAACACAACTGAAGAATTAACAGAAAACAAGATGATTTAAATTCAGGATTCCCAGTTCCAAAACCAGACTAGAGGGCAGCAGAGAGAATGGTTGGGTCTGAATAGGCCAGTGTAATAGGATGGTTTGCCTCTTAAGGGCTGGAGCTTGCCAACCCTGATTACAGAATGAGCCACTCCTGGGAGAGATTAGGGTGACTGCCCTATAAAGAGCAGCAAGAAGGCAAAATGAAGTAGAAAGAGATAGGAGTGGAGGGAATGGCAGTGAGTGAAAGGTTTCTGCAAGGAAGACTCTGAATCTAAGGGAGCTGTGACAGAGAGGAGAAGCAGTAATCTGGAGGCTCCTAATAGGGATCCTGATTGAGAGAAGGGTTTGGACCTGGAAGCCAGAACCAGAGGGCTGAGGTTCAGTCAGGTAAAGCCTGGGAGTATGAGGCTTACTTCCTACTAGAGACCCTGACTAGCAGAGTGTGACTGAATTAATGTTGGGACCAGAAGGTCCAATATGTAAGAACTCAATAAATGGGACCCCAGAAGGGGAATGCTGTAATTACCTGTCGATGGTGAGTTATTAACGGGCCTGAATAGGGGAGAAGTTGGTAGCCAGACACCAGAGAGTGACCTCTGGCCACAAAGAGGTGCTCAGGAGGTGACTGGCTCTGTTAGTCAGTCATGTTCTGACAGGAGGTGTGTACATACAAACCAATTTGTGGCATAAATCCTCTTTGTTAAATGAATGCTTAATACAGGCATTCAGCCCAGCTGTTGAGGGGTAATATGTATTCAACCATGGCTGCATGCAGGCAGCAAACCAAAGCTATGGTCAGAGGAAAAGTGGGACTTGGATCAGATCTAACCCTAGATTCGGATTTGTGAACCTTTTATCCGAACGGGCTGTGTAGCTTTAGGGTTTGAATTAATGCTCCCATCTCTACCAGCCAACAATCTAATGCAACAAAATACACCAAAAACACAGGCCCCACATAATAAGCTAAAGGAGTAACTCTGCTATTAGATGGGTGAGCTGAGTGAAATGGAACAAGCACAAGGGTTTGGGCAACTTGCGGCAAGCTCTTGTGATCAGCCACATCATATTCTAGTATATACCTATGCACAAGTTAACACAATACTGTCCAGGCCCACCTGCACATAGCCAAATTCACTTACATTGCCAGGTGTGGCTATCATGTCTCCTGGGCAAATGGTTATATCAGAAACCTGACAAGCAAACCAATAATTCCAGTCAGACAAAGTTAAATCTTAGGAAAATCAGTGCAATTTGCTAAAGTTTTGATCGTCATTAAGTGATGCTTAGATTAATTGTGTTGGGTTGAATGGACTATATGAAGGAAGTAAATTGCAGATTTGTTCTTAAAAACGAGAGGGTCACATCATATTAGAAAAAGAGAGGCTGACTGTCTGGTATTCCAAGCAAAGTTAATTCTTGAACTAGTCCAGTGTCACTTAGAAACTATTATTTCTTGGTGGTAACAGGTGCTGCTATGCTGGCACACCATGGCCACTCAGAATTTCCTGTGGCAGAGAGGACAGAACTTATGTCCCTCTGCTTCAAAAGCAGAATCCCCTATCCTGTGAAATAAAATAGAATCTCCAATAGCTCATAGCAGTGTAGGGGCTATGACACACAGCTGAACAGCCCTGACTCCACTGAGTAAATGGCAGAGGTACACCCATAGATATACTAGCCAGTTGATTGCAATATTAATTGTTACATGAAAGAGGCTTACCATTTTAACTTTACAGAACCAAAAGGTTTCCTGAAAATTAGTCTCCTTTTCCCAATTAAACTTCCCACCGGATTGATAAAGGTCAGTTGCCAATACTCTGACCACCACTGAATTTTTCTAGTACAGGACTAGTGTCCTGTGGATTAGGTCCCATATGCTTTAGGTGACAGAGTTAATGCGTGCACAGCTTCAAGTCATAGCTATCAAAAGGCTATTAAATTATAGCTATACAAATCCACTTGAAAATCAAGGGTTCTAAGTTTAGAATGGAAATTTTTCTGGGTTTAGTTTCATTTGACTTTGCCAAAATGTGAGCGCTGCTCTGTTTTGTGTTCTTTTTTTATTCGATTCCCATGGTAATCCCAGAAGCCGTGCAAAAATTACTTTTAAATGAGCATCTTTATTGTACATACAGTGGGCTTCCATCTAGTTAGAAGCACTACTTATTAAATTTACCAAGAAAAACCAAAAGGTAGGGTGGTTTCACTTTACATGAAGGTTTCATTTATAAATGGTTTATGAATAATCAACAGATATTATAAGTAGTGTTACAAACATGAGCAGTATGTGTTAGACATCAGTAGAAAATGTTATGGATGGTTATAAGCCAAAGTGATAAGCAACCTATTGCCCTGTTGGATTATGTAACAGTATTTAACAATTGCTCAGTCATTTATTGAAATATCCATTCATCGTTCATTAACCCGTTTTTAACTATTTATAAAGGTAACCTTAATATAAAGTGTGACCATTATAGGTAAGAAAATATTTTATGAAAGTTTAAAAAAAAGTATTGGAAGACTTGAAGAAACTTTCTATAACAATGCTTTATAGTTTCAAAATGATGTACAAACATTAGGGGAGAGATTTTTAAAAGCAGCTAAGAGAGATCAGGCCTAATTCAAAAAAAGAAAAGAAAAGCAAATCCCCATTAGCCAATAGAAATATAAGGACTTTCAATGGGTAGCTGAGTGCTGAACTCTGGAAGGTGCTTTTGAAAACCCTGAATAATTAATCTTCATAGCTTTTCCGTGAGGTCTGTAATACATATAGCTTCAAAGAAGTTTGCATTTAAATCATTATTTTCAAGTCACACAGTAATGGATACCTGTCTGGTTTAGATCAGAAATGAGCCTAATGAACCAAATTTTCAGCCTAACTGGGCCTTCGAGTTGCAAATAATTCTGGCTGCATGAACAATTTAAATCATTTATGCTACCAAAGCAGGTAATTTAATGTCTAAAGGAGCTAAATTGCACCCAGAAATAACTGACAGTAAGATATTTGCTCTCATAAAAGAGACCTGTTTAAGTCCAGACTGCAGAAGTTGCAGGTCAGGATCCAAGCAGGATACCTGCTGTTTGTCTGTCTGTATCATTTCATGGACGAGAATTCTATTCCTGTAGTTGATCAGTCTTTTCGCCTCGAATGCTTAGGAAAAAAATGAATACAGACAAAAATAATTCTGTAATTTCAGCAATCAGCACAGAACATGGAAATTTAGCTACCATGGAACTCCCATTGACGTTAACAAACAGTGTTGGTAGACAGAATGTCACCAGGCCTGCAGCTGGGCCTTACCCCAGGGATAGGCAGAGATAATACAGTAGCAGGATGTGTCGCAGCCATGCCAGCATCGTTAGAAGCTGCTTCCAGCTGATTAAGAGCGCTGCAAAAATAACCTGAATGGCAGCAAGTAATGTGCACGCTGGCTGTGGCCATATTCCCTGAAGAATCTCACCAAACTCAGCCTGCAGATCTAAAAACTGCCCTCCCTATTACATTTTTTGAGTAGAAGGAAGATGAGTCACAACCTCATAGACTGAACTCTGGACCTAGTGGACAAGAGCCCATATTTCTGATCCTGGGAGTGGCCTCCGGATTGTTTTAACCGCACCTCTAACAGGAGCTGCACAGTTTAAGGGTGGGGTTTCAAAAGTGCCTAGGGAAGTTAGAACAAGTCCAGTCGACTTTCAGTGGGACTTATCAACCTAACTCAGGTGCGTTTGAAACACCCACGCTGCACCAAATCATTCTTGAGATGTTAAACATCATTAATATTCCTGGTAAATACCAACCTGCCAAAACAGGCTTGATTATCCGTTCTTCAATCGGTAGAGAGAATAAAAGCCCAGCATGAAAATCAGTCTTGCCTGAGGTGCTTGTCCTAGATTTTCTCTCGTGGGTTACAGCAGCACTGAGAATATTGTTGTAACATCATAGAGTTTAAGGCCAGATGGGACCACCAGGTTTTCTTGTCTGATCTCCTGTATACTACAGGCCACCAACACCAGCCAGCACCTACACACTAACCCCAATAGCTGAAATTAGACCAAAATATTACAGCCCACAGAAGGCTAGATGATTATGTGCCACACGCAGAGAATAGGAGGGACCGAGGTGCACCTGTGCCCGAGACAGGAAAATGATTAAGTGAGATATACCCAGATATCCTTGTAATTCTGAGCAGCTGAGATGTTTATCTTTGATTTGGCATGAAAATGGGAAAGAGCTCAACTTGGGACAAACCTTGATGGATTCTTAGTAGGGACAGACTAATCTTGAGGAGATACAAGATTTTGTGAACGTGCCCAATTGTTTTTCTGGTTCACGAACCTTTGTTCCTGCATTCTAAAACAGAGACAGGCCCAAATCAAAAGCCCTGATTTGCAATTGCAGGCCAAATCTTTTTCAACTGGCCAAATCTGGATGTCTGGAAACAGGGGGAAGTTCTAGTTTGGAACATAATTTCAGACTCCAAAGTTCTGGCATATTCAGAAGCTCATGGGAGTGAGCAGGCAGTTTCAAGACTCAATTTAAAACAAGCACTCATCTTTTTCTAGCTAAAGAGAAGCCCGCACTGTGTATTATAGAGAAAAGAACACTGGTTGCTGCAAGAAAATGGTACAGACTACATGGTACATTCATATGATCTTTATTAGAATTTTTCTCTGTTTCCCTTCTGCTCCTTTTTAATCACAGTCTCTATTAACCTAAGGTTTGGGGATGAACGCTGAATCTATGTGCATTTCCTACTAGCGATGTGCAATGCTCATTTCCATTCAAAGAAGCCTTAGAACCCACAGATGTGAAATGCTCGCATGGATTCTAAGTGACTTTGCCAGGCAACCTCTTTAAATGTAATTTTAAGCTTTCATTTATCTTTGCAGTGTTCTTGACAGTGTCATCCATTTTGTCAGTGTGTGAAATCAGATTTCTAGTGTCATTATACTAGTCAGGAATATACCCTCGACAAGACTTTATCACCAAAAGTCCAGCACTCATTAGTGTTTTAATGCTCTGCTGATCTTGTCTTTTTGTAAAGTGCATGAGATTTTGCTTCAATGACTTTGCCCTTTAAAAATTGAGCTAAACAGAAGGATCATCTGGGAGGGGTTAGCAAACAGGATCTCTTCATTTATAGCAGCAAATGTATAACAAAACACAAAAGAAAGGTGTGTTACAACTGCACACAATTTGTGTTGCAGATTTAAATAGAAGGTCCTTTAGCCTGTCTGATCACCAGAGCATACGCCCTTCATGAAGACGAGACACATTTACACAGCATGACAGCATAGCGTTTGTGGGTGCAATATACGTTTGATATTATTTTGATATTTTGGTGATTATGGAATTGTATGGTAATTCTGTTAGGGAAAAAACGGTATTGCTTAAAATTATTTCCCATTATGAAACAACAGTTGAACAAGTTTGTCTGTTTTAGTCTGGATTTTTTTTTTAGCAGCTAAATAGCCAATCCAAAAATCTCATTCTGATGTCCTGGCTTTGTACTCAAGAATCCCTTAAGCTGTGCAACTTGACATGTTGTACTTGTGGTGAAAATACAAAAAGTGCACATTTAAAAAAAAAATACAGAATTTGTACGTGCTTTATTTTATGTGGCCTGTTGTGTGTCAGAAATAATGAATGTTAAGAGTGTCTCAGAGTCTAATTTGTAATAGTTACTCTGGCAAAGGGAAGGGAGTGGGATGTGAAATCCCCCCGTGTAGCAATCTAAAATGTTGTTTTAATGTAAGATGCTATGATTTATACTGTATTTTATGACCAAAGTATAATGAAAAGGCTACTTTCTGATATTAACCTTTGTATTGTACGGTGATTTTTTGTTTTTTTAATTCATTGATCTTAAGAAATAAATCTTCAACTTTAAGATTTTGAAGGCTCATGTTTAAGTGGCAGATCTGAGTTAATGACAAAGCTTACTTCCTAGTGTTAGAGGGCCATTCAGCTCTGGTCTAGGCATGTGAAATTCAATTGGCTTTTAACCCGATGTTGCAACTCTGCCAAACTTCAATCCCAGGCAAAAGAATGGAACTGCTGGTATGGGCCTCTGTTCATAAAGAATTAAAGGAGGGTAATATAATTAATATCCATCAATATGGGTTTATGGAAAATAGATCTCATCAAGCTAACTTGATATCTTATTTTGATGAGATTATAAATTTGGTTGATGAAGGTAATAGGGTTGATATAATATACTTAGGCTTCTTTACGGAGTTTGACTTAGTACCACACAACAGTTTGATTAAAAGCTAGAACCATACAGGCACATATTAAGAGGATTTAAAAACTGACGAAATGTCAGGACTCAGAATGTAATTGTAAATGGGGAATCATCACTAAGCAGGCGTGTTTCTAGTCCCATGCAGCTTGGTTCTTAGCCCTATGCTGTTAACATTTTTATCAATGAACTAGAAAAAAACATAAAAGAATCACTGATACAGTTTGCAGACGACAAAAAGACTGGGGTAAGGGGAGTGGTAATAATGAAGAAAAGTCACTAAACATGAGCTCCCAGTGTGGTGCTGAGGCCCAAAAAGCTAATGTAATCCTTGGCTGTATAAATAGGAGTGAGGAGGTTATATTATCTCTGTGCTTGGCACGGGTGCGACAGCTGCTGGAATCCTGTGTCCCGTTCTGGTCCCCACAATTCAGGAAGGATCTTGATCAATTGGAGAGAGTTCGAGAAGACCCACGAGAATGACTCAAGGATTGGAAAACATGCCTTATAGCAATAGACTCAAGCAGCTCAGTCTATTTAGTTGATCGGAGAGAAGGTTAAAGCCTGACTCAATTACTATGTATAAGTACCTACATGAAGAACAACATTCGATAATGGACTTGATTCCAATCTAGCGGACAAAGGGATTACAAGATCAAATGACTGGAAATGGAAATTAGACAAATTCAGACTAGAAATAGCAGGCAGATTTTTAACAGTGAAGGTAATTTACCACTGGAACAATTTACCAAAGGCTGGGGTGGATTCTCCATCACTGGCAATTTTTAAATCAAGACTGAATGTTTTTCTAAAAGATCTGCTTTAGTTCAAACAGAAATTAATTCAGGGCAGTTCTCTGGCCTGTGCTATGCAGGAAGTCAGACTAGATGATCGAAGTGCTCCCCTCTGGCTTTAGAATCTATGAATTTATTAATTCCTTTATAGAAGAAGGAGTGACTTATTTAGGAAAGGTGAGTCTGAATGCCCCACTCCCAAGCCTGCAAGTGCTGCAATTTAAGCCCATTGCTTCTTGTCCTAGCCTCAGAGGTTAAAAAAAAAATTTCTTCTTCCCCCTTGTAACAACCTTTTACACACTTGGAAACTGTTATCATGCGCCCTCTGAGTCTTCTCTTTTCCAGACTAAACAAGCCCAATTTTTTCAATCTTCCCTCACAGATCATGTTTTCTAGACCTTTAATCATTTTTGTTGCTCTTCTCTGGACTCTTTCCAATTTGTGCACATCCTTCCTGAAATGTGGCGCCCAGAACTGGACACAATACTCCAGTTGAGGCCTAATCAGTGTGGAGTACAGCGGAAGAATTACTTCTTATATCTTGCTTACAACACTCCTGCTAATCCAGCCCAGAATGATGTTCACTTTTTTTGCAACTGCTTTACACTGTTGACTCATATTTTGCTTGTGATCCACTATGACCCCCAGATCCCTTTCCACAGCACTCCTTCCTAGGCAGTCATTTCCCATTTTGTATTTGTGCAACTGATTGTTCCTTCCTAAATGGAGTACTTTGCATTTGTCCTTATTGAATTTCATCCTATTTACTTCAGACCATTTCTCCAGTTTGTCCAGATTATTTTGAATTTTACTCCCATCCTCCAAAGCATCTGCAACCCTTCCCAGTTTGGTATAATCCGCAAACTTTATAGTCACTTTATTCTATTAAATGCAAAAATACACGGAAGTTACAGAACTGCTCAAAATATGCAAACCTCTCCCCTACCGATGCACTGCCAAAAATTGCGCAATCAAGAAACAGGCTAATCAATGTGAAGGAAACCAGAAGGCCAATCAAAATTGCTATTTCTTTTCGTAGCAACAGAAAAAAAAAATCTACATCAAGAAGCAAGGAACATTTTGAATCAGGCAGTATGTCTCATTTCTAATATCAAAGTAATATGTGTGCTTTAAAAGAGGCAACTTTCCTTGTCCTTTTGAAACAAATGCTGTCGTGTTTAAATGGCTCCATAAAATGTTATAAACATTCATCAAGAAGTTAATTCATTTACAATGCTTTTAAATCCCCCTCTGCCTTATTGAATTTGTATTTGAGCTGCAGATCAGGTTGGAATAAATTTATGAGGGTATTTAAGCAATAAGGCCGTGTCAGGCTGCATATCTTGGAGAAGTTGTTATTGCAGGCTTTGGGTGGGCTGTGAAACAGAGCATGAAGTGAGTTTGTGCACTCAAGTGTACAACTCCTATAGAAATGCACTACCCAGAGTGCTGCTATCCAACTGAATTGTAGAAAATGCCACCAGTGTGCTAACTAAGAAACGCGGCACCAATGGGTGTAACTTCAATGTTCAGCCAGTCCCAGGGCAGGAGCACATCTGGTAGTATGAGCAAGGGACTGCTAGGCAGGAGACATCTTAATCTTCTGTCTTCTATTCCCTTCCCTGCTTTTAACATGCTCTGAGGCCTTGGACCAGTCTTTGAACTACTCTGTGGCTGGGTTTGCCCATCTGTAAAATGGGCACAATAATATTTACCTCTTGGTTATGAGTCTGAATCCATTCAGATTTTAAAATGCCTGATATATTCTTTCTGATACAGGGATATACAGATTGCATGCACACACACCCTTGCATGTGACTGGCCTGCTGCATTCTGGGGAGGATTGACCCTGCAGGATTGTTTTGCCTGCAGCCTCCCCAGTGAAAAGCAGCTTTAATTCCACCAGGAACTTAAGTTCCAAAGGAGCTTTATGATTAAAGTTCCTTAGGAGCTCTACTCACAGAGGGTGCAGGGGGTAGAGCTGTTCTCATTCCACTCCTCCGCCAGCCAGCACTACTCACTCTTGGAGCTGTGCTGGTCCACTTCAGTTTCCTGGAAGAGGAGAGCTTGCTTCTGCCTTGCAAACTTTCCACCACTGCGGAACCCCAAGTGAATCTCACCTACTAGATATCAGTATAAATTATTCTACTGCCGCCCTGGTGGTCCCAACGCACTTGAGCCAAACTCTGTCCTGGCATGTGCCTTGTGAAACCCCACCTGAAGTCAATGCTACGTCCCATTGTCTTCAATGGGGCTATGCAATGTGTTGGGTGCAAATCTCCACCCACTTCTTGTTTATCGTTGCTGTATTAGTGGTGTCAGCTTCCCATAATGCTTTAAGCCAGGAATTTTCAAAGTGGCCTCAGGGATCAAGCATCTAACTCTCTTTGAAAGTCAGATAAGGATAGTGGTTGATATACAGCATGGCAAGTCAGTGAGAGCTCCCGTTCGGTTGGATGTAACACAAATACTTCTACCTAGTAATATACTTACTATAATATGTCAGTCCCTCAAGTGGGTACTTCTTCCTCTCGCTTGAAAAAACTGGCTGGTTCAGCTATTTTATATTTACAGATATATCAAGTTTAATTACACTTGGCTGCTTCTCGTTGAAAACTTTAAAGTCTGAAGGACGGGAAAGCAGTGCCCCCTTTTTCACTATAAAAATGTTAAGGCGTGTTGTAAAGCATGAACAATCCACTCTGTTTGCTCTCGTGTTGTGGCTCCTGGCTGTATATCATCGACTTTAGTATCTGAGACCTAGCAGAGTGGTTGCAAACCAAAGCTGTAAAAAAACCAGACTGCACTGCATGTATTGCCTTGAGGAGACGTTTCAATTGCACTAAAAGAAGGCTGATTCCCTTTTACATAAATATTAGACAAATGTTCTCTCACGGGGAGAGAGAACATTTCTGATGTCCTCTTTCCTCACTCAGATGGGTAAAATACAATGTGAAATTTACGTCCACACTCACATTGGCAAAGCACAATATGAAAATGGGTGGATGGAAAAGTACTTTATTTTGCCCTTTCTACTAAGTTCTCTGGAGTCACATCAGAAGCTGAACCAGTGAGCTTATCTGCTGTGTCCCTTTCCAATCATTCGTCTGTCATCTCAATTCAGAGTATAATATCTTTTAGAACTAGCTGTTACTATGTGTATGTACAATGCCCAGCACAAGCAGCCCCTGATCTTGCTTTGCCCTTAGAAACGACTGTAACAATAAAAATGAGAGCTGGGCAAAAAATGGATTTTCCCAGTTCATTGGCAGTTTCAAAAAGTCCACACCAAAAAAAAAAAAAAGAAACCTTTTGTTTTGACAAAATCGTAACGTTTCATTTTAATTGTAATTTTAAACATTTCCGATTTCTAAAAAAAATAAAATTAAAGGAAATGTTGAAACAAAATGTCATTTCACACTGAAAAGTTACACCATTTCTTTTTGAAAATGCCACAACTGGTCATTTTGATTGTTTGCAGAAATTTTTTGAACTTTTTTTCGAATTGAAATCGTCAACAAAATCTGCGTGCATTCACGAAACATTTCGGCACTGCCAAATCTGCATTTTTCTACTGAAAAAATGTTTCCTATAAAATATTTCTCACCCCAGTTTAACTAACAGTAATTAATGTGTAGGCTCAATTTTTCCATATTCAACTAATAATTCCCTATACTCTCGAATCTTCAAATGGAAAGCTTCCCCTAGTATAACTTTCCATAAAATGTCCAAATTCAGAAAAAGGCTGAATACTCTAGGAAACATACTTCCAACAGTGTAATGCTCTGGGTGTTGAAAGGGAGCTTTCCTCGCCCATCAGAAATGTGCAATGAAGAAGCCCCAGATTCAGATACACAAGAAACATTTGTAAAAGTTATTCTGGAAATACATGTAAAGGGGAAACACTGAATGAGCAGGGCTGGCATTATCCCTTAGGTAAGCCAAGTGATTATCCTGGGTATCCAAGCGTGAATGAGTTAGGCACCTGCCTCGTGCCACGCAAAATAGCCAGAAGAGAAGATGGTGCTGCTGCCACTGTGTACCTCATAACTTTTTGCTCAGTGGTTAGAGCACCCACCTGGGACTTGGGAGACCCAGGTTCAATTCCCCCCCTCTCTGCCAGAGCTGGAGAAAGCCCCCTAGAGCCCCTCCAAAATAATCTGTTACAACAATTTAAAATCAGCTTGCTAATTGTAACCCAACAACGCTGACAAACTTGGTATACCATTTGATAGCTTCCAAACAGGGACATCATTTGCTATGGGGAAAGGGGAGGCAAGTGCCCTCCCAGACATTGATTTTCCTCCCCCACACTTTTCAGAAGTCTATATGCTCCACTTTCCCCCACCCCTGACTTTGCAGGCTATACTAAAATCAGATATAATTATATGTTGCCGTAACTTTGCACCCCATGAATTGTTCTGAAATTACGCCCCTGCTTATGCCCAGGGAAGGTGGCATGAAGCCCCCTGATATAAGGGGGTAAGGACTTTTGAAAGCCCTGTAATAAGAGGCTGTAAGGACCACGAGGACCAGAGGCCACAGATCTGATATAATGGTGCTGGATTTTCAACGTCAAAGGAGGTTTCAGGGACCTCCGAAAAGAGTGGGGCTAAAAGTGACCGGGCTGGAGGGCTGAGTTGTAAGAGGCAGACCAGTGCAGGCTCCAGTGCTCCTAGATGAGGAGAGCCCGCTATGCCATGCCCAGCCATGAGGAGGCACACCAGCAGTGAGTGAACTCTTCTAGACAGGGTGACTTTTTTGTTTTTTATTGGCAAATAACATATTGCTCATTTCTCTTTATTACACCCATGGTAAAGTGTGTCTGATCAGATTTAGTGTCCGTGCTGATACATTCTGAAAGGCTGCCTCAGATGGTCGCAGGGTGACTCTCTCTTGGACTCAGAGCAGTTGACCCACTTACTCTGGGGTTGTTAGACATGAAAAGTGCCAGGTAATAAACCTTTCACTAGTTTCAGGCAGGTAAACAGGTTAGTTAATTACCTTGGCTAACAGAGGGAGCATCTTGCCTGAGGCCCTGATTCAGCAACGCATCTGAGCACATGTTTGCCTTCTATCCCATGCTTGAGTGCTTTGCTGATTCAGGGTGGGAATTTCTGCCATTACCCGCAACGGAATCTTGGGATGAATGAATATAATGACAAGTCTGAGCATTTGTAAGATACAGACCCAGGTCCTCAGCTACTGTATATCAGTTTATATATCAGCTGGGAGATCTAGGCCATAGTTCTCTAAGTAACCTGGCCTGTTTCTATTTGTTCCTCTTTCAAAGGATATTTTAAAAAAAACCATTTAGGAAAAAAATGGACAAAGTTCATTATGTTAGCAGCGCCACCGCCAATCTTAAATACTGGGAGGCACTTACCAGATTAAAACAGAAATCACATTTCATAGTTTGCGCTTGTAAGGAACACAGACTCCAGGCCCGAGTTTGATTGAACACAGGACGGGATCTCTCCCTGATTGTAGGCATTACAATAGAAACGGGGGAGATCCTTTATAAGTGCACCGTTCAGTGCTTTTTAAATATGTGTAGCTTCTTTGTAGCATTGTAGTGCCATAATAAGTTCACATTGATTTTAAAAGATGGTGGGCGGGGGGGAATATTTGCTGTCCCTGTGCTGCCAATATCACCCTGTTCAGACTGGTCTCTTGGTGACGGATAAGGTGAATATTTATCGAAAATCAATATGCTCATTTTTACATTAAAATATGAAAGGATCACATACCAGATATTTCCCCGCCACCCCCGATTGTTGTAGATATTTATTTGTTAAGGAGCAATAACTGTCCATGGCATAAAGGCTTCGAATTTTATTGCAGCCTAAGGGCTTGTCTGGAACGTAGAACTGTTTGAGAGAGGATTATGTTAACCCAGACTAGGTACCTTTCAGTTCAAGCCGGGAGCATCCACAAGGGGTAATTAGAACGTTAATGTATGCTGCAGTTCACACCCCTGTAGTCTGAACTGCTTTTCAGACACTCCTTCTTTTCTAAGGTTTGTCCCCTGTCCAGTACTGAGATAAAAACAGGACAAAACCATGTCTGAAGAGCGTTATCCTTATATTGAGCCAAGTAACTTGTGTTTGACTAAAGTATCTCCCAGAAAGGCATCTGGTCTTGATTTGAGGACAAAAAGAGGTGGAGAATCCACCACTGTACCTTGGTAGTTTGTTCTACTGGTTGGTGACCCTCACTGTTAAATATGTTCTCCCTGTCCCTAAATTGAATTAGTCTGGCTTCAGTTTCCAGTCATTGGTTCTTGTTATGCCTTTCTCCACTCCATTAAAGAGCCCTTTTGTACTCAGTATTTGAGCCTCATGAAGGTACTTAGGCGCTGCTGTCAAGCCACCACTCTGATTAGCAAAACAGATTGAGCTCTATCAGTCTCTTACTGTAAGGCATTTTCTCCAGCCCTCAAATCATTTCTGTGACTCTTTTTTCTGCACTCTCTCCAGTTTTTAGACATCCTCCTTAAATTGTGGACACTAGAACGGTATTCAGTATTCTGATATGCAGTATTCTGCATGCAGTGTTCTGATACCTATGCCAGGCATAAAATCACCCTAATTCTGCTTACTACTCCCCAAGAATTACATAAACCCTTTTGGCCACAACATTGCACTGGGAGCTCATGTTCAATTGTTTGTCAACTATGACCCTGTGATGCTTTCTGGGAGTACCCAGGGTTGTGGGGGCACCACCTGCCCTTAGCACGAGGAAGTCTTGTCTATGCCTGCCGGAGATCAGCTCCCAGCTCCACCGGCCATGGGCAACACAAGCACTCCCTTCTAAGCCTCACCTACCCTGCTGTTTCTTTGCAAGTTAGCGATAGGCACACTCCAACCCTTGACCCCTCCGAGTGTCTCTCTGGAATGTCTAGCCCCTGTTCCACTGGACACTTGCAATATTCACAGATTCACTGCTTCCAAAGGAACAGGACACCCTAGCTTACCAGCTCCACTTCAGATCACCACTCCACTTAACACACAGCTCTTGGATATGTAAATAGTCAAAATCAAGCCTACGTTTATTTTAAAAGCACAGAGATTCAACTAGTAGCAAGTAGAAGTATTGAAAACAAAATGGTTACATATAAAATAAATCACAACATGCATTCCTGAGCCTAGACTTAGACAGTCTCATCTTTTGTAGAGTACTGCTCACCCAAAGTCCTTGCAGTGTTTTATAGCCACGCTTGGCAGTGGTCTTTCTTCAGGAGACAGACATGCTGACAGCTTGTCTCCTAGGTGAAGGACGGAGTGTATTCCTTTACCTCCCAAAGTATAAAAGTCCCATCCTTTGTCTTCAGTCATAAACAGGACATCCTCTCGCTGTTTTGTTTCTTCCTGTAGATTTTCTCTCTTCTAGATGTTGTGGCATCTCAGCTGTCACTTGGCTCAGTATGCGAATGGGCCTCCATTGTGTGGTGACAATACACATATGATCAAAGCGTCTCTTATCTCCTGCCTGAAAGGAACCTGTCTGAGCCATGTCACCTCCTGGTAACCCACCTTAACTCCTAAATCTTAAGAACATAATTTTCAGTATAGATGCATAACTTCTTAAATATTATCCCTACATACATTGCACAATGATTATGACAACCAGTGGCTCTCAGGAGACGCTCTACCTGCCATGCTTTGGTGAACTATTATACACAAATCTGTCCCAGGGCATCCCTGTAAAATCCTATGCACTCTCAGTGCCCTCTACTAGTGGGCACAAGAGGTCCCTGGGTCACAGACCTCTAAATCCTTTTCAGAGTCATTGCTTCCCAGGATACAATCTCCTGTTCTGTAGGTACAGCCTGCATTCCTTCTGACTGCATTTGGCTGTGTTAAAACGCATTTGGTTTGAAATGGACCTAGCTTAACCAAACGATCTAGATCATTTGTGATGACAGCCCTCTCCCCATCATTGTTTACTATTCGGCCAATTGATGTGTCATCCACAAATTTTATCACCAGTCATTTTATATTTACCTTCAACTCACCGATGAAAATGCTGAACAGCATCGGCTCTGGAATAACCATGTGGTGATTTCATCAGTACCAGTTTCTGCTGGGGATGGTTCATCAGTAAGTAGAACAGAGAATAAATGAACCCTGAGTTGTAACAGGGTGAGTAGGCAGGGCAGGCGATTAGTGGGAAGGACACAAAGGGGGCACCCGCTAAAGGGGGGCATGTGACCTCCCCACGTGACTCCTCCCAGCCCCCCACATGAGCCCCCCCATTTGGCTTGTCCCCGCCCTGCCCCTAGCCCAGGGGCTCCGCACTCTCCCTGTCCCACATTACCTGGTGGGGGGAGAGGACCCTGCTCCAGTCCCCCTGGCATGTGTGGAGGGACTAATGCACTCTCCCAGGCAGCCTCCGGCCACGTGACCTGCCTGAGCCGTCCCAGGCAAGCAGCGTAGAGAGCAGCTGCTGCATGCCGCACCAGGCAGCGTGGCCGGAAAAGGAAGCTGAAAGAGGGGAGGTTTCAGAGTAGCAGCCGTGTTAGTCTGTATTCACAAAAAGAAAAGGAGGACTTGTGGCACCTTAGAGACTAACCAATTTATTTGAGCATAAGCTTTCGTGAGCTACAGCATCCGATGAAGTGAGCTGTAGCTCACGAAAGCTTATGCTCAAATAAATTTGTCAGTCTCTAATATGCCACAAGTCCTCCTTTTCTTTTTGTGAAAGAGGAGAGGCTCTGGCCCCGCCTCTTGCCTTCCAGCTCTGGCCCTGCCCCTTCATCTCCTCAGCTGCTGGCCTTGCTAGCATTTTGGGGAGGGTCATGTGACCCTTTGCCCCCCGCCTCCGATGGGTTGCCATTGCAGGGCATGTCTGAAATTAGCCCTTATCCTACATTTATGGCAACAGGAATCTCAGTGTAATCAACAAATACATATTAAAAATAGAACTAACTACTGCAAACGGAGCATATTTCACATAGTCTATCAAATGAACCACCAGAGACTGGAGCCTACAAGCTGCTCCATGAAGGCCAGACCACAGGCCTACAAATGTGCAGAGGGCTGCCCGTCTGGTGCAGCTTTGCTGCATGGGGGGAACGCGCTACAATGTGACTAGCAAGGAAGCACACTAATACACTTGTGTGCTGTCAGGGTGAGCTCCTGCAGCACTCCCTGATACCCATGTGGGTGGATAAGGCACTTTACCCTTCAGTCATGGAGCTAATTACACGTTAATGTTCGCATTCTCAATGTGAAGTCAGACTCAATGTGCGTATATATCACCCGGGACAAAGAGCAAATCTAATTTCCAAAGCTGATCCATTCCCTTGCACACATCTTCAGCTGGACTTTGAGAAGAAGACCCGGGTCTTCATGATAACCCAAGTCTCTCATGCACTGGGATATACTCAAGAGCACTTAGCTTGGCCAGGTGAGGATTCTAGCCTCGTCCTGCAAGACTGTCTTTTAAAGAACAAAAAAATGAGGCAGCCTTGGGAGGAAAGAAAACATTTGATCATACTGTTTATCCAGCTGCTTCTGTGCTCTGGAGCTTCTGGGCTGCATTGCGGGCAAGCAAACAGAGCAATCAGCCACTGGACAGGGAAAAGACCTACGCCTACCCCATCACCCTACCAGTGATGGGTGATTCACTCCAGTACGTTTCTGACTGCTTTGTCCAAGCAAGTGTCTATTGTCTGATGCAATGATAAAATAACTTCTTTAAAAACTGACAGCTATGTACAGAAGGGGAGCCAATCATACTAAAGTGGAATGACTGTCCAAGCTATCTTGTCCGTTGCATTTCAATGGGCTTTCATTCTGCTAAGAGTCAAACATAATTTTGTACTCTGTGGGCCACATTCTGTGCTCCATGAAGAGCCATTCAACACCAAAGAGTGACGGGAGTCGGGGGTGGGTTTTGTTAGGAAGCCAGCAATGGCTTTCTGATCCTGTGGGTTGATCTGCACTGGTGTAAATCAAAGCAGCCTGCAGAATGGAGGATTGGCATGGCAGAGTTGCACTTCACCCCACTATGCCCCCAGTGCCCCTTTCCACCTTTTCCCTGGGGTGAGGGGTCACCCAGAAGCCTGCTACAATGAGGGTTCTCCATCCACGAGAAGAACTCTGAGCTGGAGCACTACAGGCAGATTCTGGTTCCTTTGCACTGCCTGAATTGTCCTGGGGAAGATAATCTAGCCATGTATGTTTCCATCAACAAGTGAGCTCCTCCATTAAGTATAACACATATCACCTACACAGGGGATGTACAAAAGCCTAGCCAGCTGGCTTGTGTGTCTGTCTGTCTGTCTGTCTGCAGTGTGAACAGGTTTGTGATTAAAAATATCCTTACTGTGAGCAGACTCCATCAGAACTCTCTGTAGCTAGTAGCAGTAAAAGTCTGCTTGAGTTTCCTGATTGAAATAATATGCTAGTGCAAAGCAAACCTTTCCCAGTGGCTGATCTCCTGCTGCTGACAGATTGGAGACCAGCAGGAGTAGCACATGGTCAGCTCTGCTCTAATGCAATTTCATCCCCATCAGTGTGATTTTCCCATTTAATCCCATCCAGTGGCGGATTTAGCATTAGTGGGGCCCTGTGCACAGCTTCATTTTTGGGGGGAGGGGGCCCTCCCTCGGGACCCAGCCAAGAAAAAGAACATTCTCTCTTATCTCCCCCCACACACTCGTTTTTCATTCTTTTTTTCTTCATCTTTCTCCTATATTATAAGTAATGGGAAGTAAATGAAAATAAAGTGAGGGACCTGGATTGGGGCAGAGGGTTTGGGTGTGGGAGGAGGTGCTGGAGCAGAGGGGTTGGGTGCAGGACGGGTGAGGGGTCAGGCTCTTGGAGGAAGTTTGGGTGCAGGGTGCGGGCTCTGGGCTGGAGCAGAGGGTAGGGGTGCGGGAGCGGGGCAGGGGTCACTGCTTACCTTGGGCAGCGCAGCTCCCAAAGTGACTGGCACACACCCCTCTGGCAGCGGCTCCTAGGTGGGGGGGGGGGGCAGGGGGTATCCGCGAGCCACTGCCCTCAGGTGCCAGCCCCGCAGCTCCCATTGGCCACATTTGCCGGCCAATGGGAGCTGCGGAGTTGGCGCTCGGAGCGGGGGCAGCACACAGAGAGACATACCCCCAGGGGCCGCAGGGACATGCTGGCCACTTCCGGGAGCGGCGCAGCATGGAGGGAGGGAGGCCGAGCAGGCAGGGAGCCGCCTTAGCCCTGCTCCTGGCACGTCTCTGCACACCCCTTGGGGGGAGGGGGACAACAGGTCTCTGTGTGCTGCCCAAAGCGCGGGCAGCGCGTGGACCCACCACCCCGGTGCAGGGGCACGCAGAGACATGCCGGCAGCCTACCACTTCCAGGAGCGGCATGGGGCCACCAGCCACGGCATGCAGGCAACCTGCTTGCCTGAGCCCTGCTGCACCGCCAGCCAGGATTCAGAGACAGGTTGTCAGATGAGATTTGTCCTGCATTTTGGGGGGGCCCCTGTTGTTGGGGGCCCTGTGCCACTGCACGGTTTGTTTCACGGTAAATCCGCTCCTTATCCCATCACCAGTTTGCAAGATTCAGAGTGACCAAGTGTTCCTGCAGTCTGTGAAAGTCCAGCCTACCCAGCTGATGAGGTTTTACTTTAACAGAGACTGAGGGGTATAAACACCGAATGGCCTGCCCCCCTTCTCAAACGCTCGGCCTCCCGGGGGATGGAATTTTGCGGCAGTTATGGAGAGTGTGACAGGAAGCTGCACAAAAAGCTGCAAAATGTTGCTCAGTGTTCACACAGTCTGACTTCTGGCAATCAACCACCCTTCCAGACTTCATTTTCAAACAGCCATTCATAATAGGATGCATATTGATCCCTGGGATATAAGCTGGACCACAGACAAGGCCACTATATGCGGTCACTTAAGTTGTGTAATGAATTATCTGTCCCAGGACAATGACAGCCCCTTGACTAATGCCCCAAAAGGAGTCAAGCAGAGCAAGGAACTCGAAGGAACCATCCCCTCCAAAATTAGGTCCACGCACAGGTTAGGTACCGATATAACTCTGGCAGTGGGGGAGTGATTTTTACCGATACAGTTATACTGGTACAACCCCTAGTGTGAATGCAGTTATACCAGAATAAAGGTGTCTTATACCAGTATAGCGTATTCCCCTTCCTGTACAGGAATACTGCTATAAGCACATTTATACTGGCATAACTGTGTCCACAAAGAGGGATTTGTATCACTTTAACTGTGCTAGTGTAACTTTTGTGTATACACAAGGCCTTGGAAAACAATGTAATCAGGAGGCGGAAAAGACCTTGTAAACTGAAGTGAGTCTATTTTTGTTTGCACAGATAACTCTGCAATTTCCAGTGTCTATAGAAAGTTTCTCCACAATGGCACACTCCACTTAAGACATCATGTACTGTCGATATTCATAGGGCAGTCACTGAGCCACTGATCAACCGCCCTTCGCTGTTCAGAGATTTTCACAGGAGCTAAAGCCAATTCTGTCAAATACTGATTAAAACACGAAACTTGCCAACAAAGAATTTCAAACAATGTCCAAATAAATATTCTTTGCAGGCTTAACCTTTCCAATTCGACCTGGCATATCCACATGTGCTAGCTAAAATCTTCTCTTCCTCTTCTTCTTTATGGTTTGTATTATACCACTGCTGTAATATAACTTAATTAAAATTGGATGCCCATTGTGCTAGGTGCTGTGCAAACACATGGTGAGAGACGATTCCTGTCCTGAAGAGCTTACCCTATAAATAAACAAAACATGGACTTGGTGGCGGGGATGTGGCGAAGAGGCTTCCCTAAGGTTCTACAGCAAGACAGTGGCAGAGCCAGACCTCCCTTCCTGGTCTCCTGACTCCCAATCTAGTACCACAGCAACTAGACCATACTGCATCCTAGGGTATGTCTACACTACAACCACTACCTCGGCCCAGCCGCAGCCCTGCAGCTATCCTGCTGCTACACTGTAGTATAGACTCTTACTACAGCCGTGGATGGAACTTTTCTGTCTCCATAATTAATCATCCACCCCCCTCAAGAGGCAGTCGCTAGGTTGACAGAAGAATTTTTCCATTGACCTAGCTGCTTCTTCAGTGGGGGCTAGGTTGACCTAACTATGCTGCACAGGGTGTGAAATTTTTCACAGTCTTCAGGCATGTAGCCAGGTCAACCAAAGTTTTAGGTGTAGACCAGGCCCTAGATACAAACCTCAAATAATCTCAACCTACCCCGGTGGTAGAGCCACAAAGAAAGAGAATAAGAGTGTCTTGCGGGTGTTGTAAGCACTCCCCTGAGAAATAATGTCAATGGACAAATGAGTTTTTGGCTGCCCAGGCTCACTACTGAGTGCTCTGGAGTAGAGTTAAGGATGAACAATCACAAGGCATCTCTCTCAAACCCACCCCATTTCTTTTTTGGTTGTCATCATCAAGTGTCAGGCTAGAAACTTTGCAGACAGGTGAAGCTACTTTTCAAAACTGGACCCTTTTTTGACCCATCTTCTGGAGATATTTCGCTACACAAACATATACAGCAATACAAAATGGACAAAGGATTCTAAGTGTTGTCATAGGAATGCTTGGGAGAAACAGAAGCATAATGATACTCTACTTGCTTTTAGTGTTTCTATATATATATTCTATTGTAAGAGGAGCTGGGTGCTTTTTCTGGCACAGAGGACAGCTGGGTTACCAGTCTTTTCATCTAATGAAAAACACTGTCTTCAAGTTTCATTCTTCTCCCTAGATTTCACAGATTCATGTTAATCAATTGAAATATCTTCTCCCCAACTGAAATCTCTCTTTCACTCGTTTAAAATATTTTATCCCCCTGCACTATTCATTTCCCTCACATCATTTCTACGGGGCTCCCAGTCTGCATATCCTTTCATACTCATCCCCCACTAGATGCCACAATGTTTTAGCATTGGTTGTCTTGATCAACACAAAAAGGCTATTTTATGAAAGGCAGGTTTGTGATTCACTGCAAGACTTTGACAGGGTGGATATATTTCTCTGGCAATAGGCACCAGAGTCATAACGAACGATGAGCTGTAGGACTGAAGTTTAATACTGAATCAGACATGATGGATAAAATGTTTTGTTGGGGCTGGAAATGGAAATGCTGAGTCTCTAGCCTGTTTATTTTCAGTTCTCTTTATTTCCTCAGGTTTATTTCATACGGTGTAGCCAGAGCCTGCATCGTATTGTACAGAACTGAACTATCTAAGGAAGCTGTTGAACACTGACAAAAAGAGAACATAGGACTATGATCAACATGAAACAGGCAGGAAAGAGGATTGACCACAAAGTACCCAGGACTGCAAAAGCAAAGGGCACTTTGGATCAGAACTGAAGTAGGATGGTAGAGCTGTCCAGAGACAGCTCCCAGAGTCACTTGCTGCACTGTGCATGTATAAAGTCATTGTTCTTAGTCCCTCCTTTTCATGAGCATTAAAATTCATCCATCACCATTCCTCACAAATGATAATGCAACGCAGGGCTCATGCTTTACATGTCAGTATTACTGAACTCACGGATACTCAAAGAGTCACATTAAATCACAGAAGGAAAAGTCCATTAGGGCATAATATTCATCACTACCAATCAATGCAAGATTCTTCCCAACAGATATTCTTTAGTATTATGTCCAGTCTAGTTTTAAATGACTCAATCAATGCATTTCCTCTATCACCTTAGGGAAAATATTCTTCAGTCTAACAGATTCTACTGAAAAGAAGTCTTTTTCCTGCTGTTCAGATTAAATTTATCTTTGCTCAACTTCACAATAGCTCTTTGGACCAATCTAAAGTATTCCATCACTCCTTGGTCTCCACATAAATGTACCAAGCCTACAGGGAATAATTTCATGACATTTGTTACGACCCTGAAAGAAAGATAAGTGGTAAGAAAAGGGATTGGGACGCAAACGAAAGAGAGGATCTGAGTTCATGTCAAAAGGGCCAGGGAATGGAACAAGGATCTGGTTAGTTTTGGAGGAAGGAGGAAGAAGGATAGCCTACAAGGAAGGAAGTGAGATGTCTTCAAAGGTTAAGTTAAGCATCTAGTCACTGGGTATGTCTACACTGCAGCTAGGAGGATTCTTCCCAGGATGGGTAGATAGACAAGAGCTAGGTCTGCTTGAGCTAGCATCCTAAAAATAGCCGTGTAGCTTGGGTAGCGCAGGCCACAGCTCGGGCTAGCCAGTTGAGTACAAACTCACCCAGACCCCCGGGGTATGTACTAAGGTGAATATCCCCAGCCGCTGCCCATTCTACCCCAGCTGCACCCCCAACTGCAGTGTAGACGTGCCCTTTGTAAGGTCTATAAATTTGCTCATCACTAACTTGTACACTGTAATTAATAGCTCTGGTTAATTGTTTTATTTTTTATTTTTACAATAAATGACCTTTTATCTTCTTAACAAAAATTTTCAGACGTTGTCTTTTCTTTCTCTCAATATAATTCCATTTTTCCACTTTTAAAACAGAAAAATGCCAAAAAAAAAGAAATTCTTAAAAAATAGTATTTTTCATTTCTTTTGAAATGTTCACAGAAAATACTTACTGCCTTCCAATTAGCATTTGTAATTAGCAATCAGGAAGCTCTCTAATCACTTGCACTGCTTTTGTTTTATTGCTAGGAACCTAAAGATCATATGAAGCTATGTGACTCTATGGCTTTCTGTTTATCGCACCTTTACATGTAAGCCAGTCTGCTATAGGGAAGGGCTGTAAGTCAATTCAAGGGGGCTGTCACGCAACTGGACACAAAGTAACACTGTCTCATGAAGACCTATATTTGTTGTGTGTTGTTTTCCTTAATATCAAATAAAATTCATCCACACTGAAAGAGTGTCTTTTGTTCTTTGTGTGTGGAAAACATAAGACTTAACATGAAGGACTGGGTTATTCTTGGACTGTTTAGAGTTCATCGGGTTTTTTGTTGTTTTTTGCTACATTTTTTGTAATAAATCTGTTACTTTAATAGGCTTTTTAAAAAGTGAAAACTACTGTATATTTGGCTGCAGATAAATTCTCTTCTCTGGGCCTAAGCTTGGAACAGTCAACATTACTATTAAAGCCAAGATTAAAGCCTGTTATCTAACTGCAAAAAATGAAGTGCAATCTCAAATACAATTCAACTCTAAGGATATGATGTCACATAAATATCCATTGCTAAAAGTCCCTACCTTCATCTAAACTGCTCTATGTTGCTAAAATACATATCCTAGTGTTTCAAGAGCCAAATTTTGAAAGTGTATCACAATGGGTGCACCTGCAAAAATGCGTGTGTATGGATTGTGCATCAAAAATGTTGTATTTGCACATAGGTGCTGGAGCGTTCTTAAAACAAAATATTGTTTAATCTTAACAGTAGGAACAAAGCAAACCACAGAGAAAAAGGATTTTAAGACAGTCTAAATGCCTGTTTATCTCACCTAAGGCTTATCAGCCCCTGGAAGCACAGGGCCTAGCCTAGCCCACCTCTCTCTAGAGAATCACTTTTTTACTGTTTCGTTTCCTTTTAATATGTTGATTCCCTGCCTTGGCAAAACAAGTCTTGTAATTTTGCTGGTACCTGGAAGTAACCCCAGTAGTCCAGGTATATTTTTCTCACCCTCCTGGAAATGTTCACCAGGAGGTGACTGATCTATTGTGTTCATCTATATGCTAATTTACTGACAGTCCTGCTATTAAACTAAACCAGGATGTGCACCGTTCATATTCCAGTAGCCTGATATAACTATACAGTATGTATCTCAATAACCACGTGGTAGACAGTACTCATAAATCATTACAGATTAGCCTTCACATCCTCCACAGTCATTATTTAAGCATCGTAGCAGAAACCAGCCCCTATCCATGTATATGGAGACTTTTTTATCTGGTTTCAGAGTAACAGCCGTGTTAGTCTGTATTCGCAAAAAGAAAAGGAGTACTTGTGGCACCTTAGAGACTAACGAATTTATTTGAGCATGAGCTGTAGCTCACGAAAGCTCATGCTCAAATAAATTCGTTAGTCTCTAAGGTGCCACAAGTACTCCTTTTCTTTTTTATCTGGCAGATCCATTAAATAATGCTTACATTGGGGCTGACTTGCCATTAAAGACACAAGATGCCTCGGGTTGCCAACTTTGTAATATATAAAAACTGGACACTCCAGCAGGAGTGCTGGAACATCCCCTACCCCATCCCTTCCCCCTGATGTCCTGCCCCTGCCCCACTTTGTCGCACCCAGGCCCCACCCCTGCCCCGTCTCTTCCCCCAGGCCTTGTCCCTGCCCTGCCTCTTCCCCCCAGGCCCCGCCCTTCCTCCTGAGGCCCCACCCCACCCCATTCACTCCTCTCACCCCCTCCCCCTGTCATTCGCCGCTCTTCCCCTCTCACCCTCTCCCTGTGTGGGTTGGGAGGGACTTGCCTGAAGAGCCGGGGCTGGGAGCTGCCGCTGCCCGATGCAGGTAGGAGGCGGCCCCGGCCCCTACTCAGCCGGGGCCGCCTCCTACCTGCCTAGTCAGTAAAGCAGCTGACTGGAAGCATTTTTGCAACCCCTGTGCACTATGGGAGGAGTCTCCATTCTGGGACACAGCTAGTGCATGAGACCCACCTTTACGCGAATCCAGTGCCCCCTAATATTCAATGCCACTTGCAAGAAAGAGGCTGAGGCTGCTGCCCCAGCCCATAAGCTAGGGTGGAGTTCATCTCCCCACACCTTCCAGGAAGAACCTGATGACTTTGGCGTGTGTATGGGAGAAGTGGATTTCCTCCAAAATGAACGGATATTATGGATTTCAGTGGGAGCAGCTTCAAGAGCCTATGGATTGAAAGTTAATACATGAAATCTGAGAATGCCGCTTTCTCAACCACTTGCACCAGCCTGGCTTTTCTTTTGCAGTCTCCTTTCCAAGAACTGACTTAGCTTGAGAGATGTGGCAAATCTCATTTCCTAAGATGATGTGGCTGGAGGGGGGTAGAAAGCATTGGAATTTCTGCTATGCAAAAGGAAAGCTGAAAACTCATTGTTCCAAGTCTTATACTCCTGAAGTAGCAGTGCATCACAGCACCATGGTCAGTCAAGGTAACAGAGTCAATCAACTGATGCTACATTAGCAAATTCGGTTCTTCTCTCCTCACCATTTTGCACCTATTCACTCTGGTAAATGTGTAAATTATTTCTTTTATAAAGTACATTTCCTCCAAGCAAAGAAATCTGCCATAAAATAAAAACTTATTTTCATTGAAATGGAATTTAACTGCAATTGCCCTTACTTCTGTAGCAGTGAAAGGAGATTGGTATTCAGCTGCTACTTTATTTGTCTTTCATTTAAAATAGCCATGCATCCAGTTTTACAGAAGTACTTTAATGCTTTCCACTTTCCATCCAAAAAGCACTCCAGTTGCAGCACGTCTAAAGATTTTCAACGGTGGTAATAAAAATCTATTTAGCAAGGGAGAAATGGCCCACATGAGCACGCACACCCCGCCCCCTGAACAACTGAGCCGAAAAACCAACAGTGACACAGAGGTACAGTGCTCCCTGGAGGATGGCACCCCAGGAATCCACCCTGCTCACCCACCCCTAGAACCGGCCCTGTATTTAGCGCTGGATCCTGCAAATACTTAGGCATGTAACTTTACTACCATGAGGAGTTCCACTGAAGGCAATGGGACTACTCACATAAGTAAAGTTATTCAAATGGGCAAGTGTTTTCAAGATCAGACCCTTAGCTTCCAGAGAGCTACTCTACCAGCAGGAAAGACCAATGAAACAATGAAGTGGTAACCTGTGGATGAATTAGTTGTCCTTCATTGTCAATGATGCTGGCTATGAAACCTGGCCCTGCAGATTTTAAGATGTTCTCCCTAATGTCTGCATAGATTGAAATATATGTAGCTGACTAGAAATAGGCTCAAAATGTAATGCCTGGATCTGTATCTAAATTCCCTAAAGCTTTTTTTTGGGGGGGAGGTGGGGGAGCAGGTGTACAGGTCTGGGGATTTGCGTGCATTCACCTCTATGGTCTATCCTACTCCACTTCCCTTTGGCCACATTATGCCATCTATTTTTAAGAAGATCCCATTGAAATCGATGGGGATTTGTGATTAAAATGAATGATACAGCCTCTGCACACTCCTCTCTTCAGAGGTGATATTCTGTGCACAGTCAGCTAATGGACAAAAAGGAGTGGAGGGGCCAATTCTGTGTTTGGCAGCCGAGAAGAAGCCACCTTGAACCCAGCACACCTTTAACTCCAAACACAGATGTGGGAGTAAAAATTGTCTGCTCTATTGGGGGTGGGGAGATATCTAATAAACCTTGGTGCAAACATCGAGACAAAGATAATTCAGTTGCTCTGCACAGGCATGTTACGGAAAAGGATGAGGAGTATAATGAGGTAATTGAGCATCCTTTATTTCCATTGCTGATTCAAAACTAATACAATTATTTGTGAAGGGGATGTCTCAGTCCTGATGCCCATCAGGGAGCAGTACTGCTTGGGCCTTATGAACTTTTAATTCAAAATGACAGTTTTGACCTAGGAACACTATTAATGTCCTCTCGGTTGTATTTTGGCACAACGCTGGGCTGATACATTCTGTCTCTCAGTAATTTGGTCAATTTTCATTGCTCTCAGGTGTCAATCGATACAAGGTAATTTTGGTTTCTTTTTAACTAGACCAACAGGCTATCAAACGCATTTTCCCTCTGACCTAAAAGTTGTGATTTGCTTTCATTTTGGTTTCACTTAATATGTTGTTTTCCACATTAAAGGTTCGAGTAATTAGTACAAACCTATGAGAGCGTGTTCAGAGCTGTGAGAAATTGCAGAACTGCCAGGAAAAGCAGAGAACAATCTCACTTGCATTGACAGAAATTCCAAAATTTGAATCTTGACCAAATTTGAGGTTTATTTGTGGAAACTCACAGAAATCTCAGTTTTCACATATTGCCACATGAGCCACATGCAAGCCAACAGTTTCTCACTCACCTACCTTTCTGTTTTGCATATTCCACTCTAGTTATTCTAAAGAAGCGTTGACAAGGGAGAAACAAAGTTTCTGACAGCAGCCACATCCTTCTGGACATAGGTCCCAGATTCTCAGCTGGTGTAAATTGGAGTAATTCCATTGAAATTGTTAAAGCGAGGCTCATTTATACCAAATGAGAATCTGGCCTATATGAGGTGAAATGTTGTTTCCCACCTATAAAATATAATTCCACAGACATGCTGAAAAAGCAGAAACTGTCCTATTTAGCTTTGCATGTACGTAGGGGAAGTATAGTACTTGCTTGAGCAAGGTGCAGGATAAGCAGCTATTAGTTTCAAGTACCAAGAGCTGTGCCAGGCACTTCACAAAGCAAATAAAGACACAATCTCTGTTCTGAAGAGAGCACAGTCTAAATTTAATACGCCACAAGAAGGGAGGGTTGTAAAAAGAGGAGGCAGGGGGAGAGATGGCAATAATAAAATTGTACCGTTATTGTCCATTGAAGTCAATGGAAAGACTACCACTGTCTTCAGTGGGCACTGGGTAGGATCCTTACCCAGTATTGTGTGCCCACATCTCAATGGTTCTGCTATTTTAAATGTTAGTGACCACCCCTCTCCTTCATTTCTCATCAGAGAGATGGCAGCACGAGTAGAAGGGTATTTTAAAATAATAATCATAATAATAACCACCCAAGCTGCTGGATGCTCCAGTGTATTGTAGGTTTCTGAGCTCTCTCAGCTGTATTTTAATTATGTAGCTTGCAAGCAGTAGCCATGGCTCCTTACTTGTTACTGAGCCCAGTGCTGTAAACAATCTGGGCCACATTGTGCGAGATTGCATGCAGGATGGGCACACTAATATTGTGGGCGATAGAGCTCTCGCTTTGGGAACCGCACAGCCTGGGATTCCTAGCAGGAATCTCCATGCCCAGGAGAATGCTGGGACTTCAGTTTTGCTTCGTGTGTGTGTGTGTGTGTGTGTGTGTGTGGTGAGAGAGGGAGGAGGTACAAGGTACATTTCACCTGCTGCAGGAATCACTGGGTGAAATTCTATGGCCTGACTTATGCAGGAGAGGGGCCTAGATTATTATTTAAGACTCCTGGTCTTAAAATCAGTGAATCTCTGAAATGTGAAAGCATCAGTCTTGAACCACTTGAAGAGGAGACAAGATTTTTACTAGCCCAAACTATTTTTCCTACCCAGTCGCTTTGACCATGTCACTCTTCTCTTTGCATCCCTCCATCCACTGGTTCCCCTTTTCTAGTGCATCGTACATAAACTACTTGTCTTCACTTCCAAGGTTCTTCACAGCCTGTCCCCACCTTACCTATCCCCATCCTACCTATCATGTCGCATTCAGTACTGAGCAGTTGACTCCTGCCTCCAAAGAGCCCATGATGCTAGCTTCCATTGCCCACGTCTTAAATTTTCAAACAAGCAACTTTGTGCTTTCTCTGATACTTCCCCTTATGCTTGGAAGGAGCACCCCATCAACGGCCGTGAAACCATCACATTATCCTCCATCGAAGCCCTTGTTAAATATCTCATTTTCTGTGATGCCACCAAAAAATGTGACAACAGCAAGGCAGCCGGTGAGCTGACACAACTGCCCACCACGCTGACCATCTGTCTGTCTCTCTTCATCCGTTGCCCCTTTGTTCTGTGACACTACAGCACAGAGCACAATGGGGTCCTGGTCCATGACCAGGGCTTCTACGGGGCTACCATAAAACAAATAATAAAACAAATTCAGAAAATTATATCCAAGTGAATGGGCAGAGGCAAATATGCAATTGATTAATTTCCATGACAGTTTGACATCTGTGATCCTTTTGTAGAGTCTGAAGCTAAGAAGGCAACGAGGGAAGCAACTTACAAGGCAACAAGGACCTTAGGAAATCTATCAGGAATCCCACCCTTCACTTTGCAAGTGGCCTGTTACACGGCACAAGTGGATACTAGATTATCTAATTGACAATTCCACTGTAGCCAATAACACCAAAGCCCCATGCCTGCCTCAGCTCAATTGCTCACTTTACACGGGCATTCCACTTACAGGGGCCTTTCACTTCTCAAGCGGCAGTGCCTTGATTCACAAAACTATAGCTTTCTTCCGTGCAGTAGTGGGGTGAATGAATTATTCTTAGAAAAGGTGAAGTGTCCCGGAAGCCCAGGGTTGCTGGACTGTTTATAAATTTTTGCTCTCTTAAATTTTCTCTGACTGTGACCAGAATGATGGAGAAAATTAAGCTCTGCTTCAAAGTTGTTGCTTTGAACCGTGTTGGGAGGATTCCTACCAACACGATCTCCCAGTGCAATATGCATGCACCTTCAGAAAGCACAGAAGTGCCACCTTGTGACCCCCATTAAAGCTCCACAACATGGGCTAGTTAGGAAAACAGAACCCAGGTTACATACTGATAGTTCTTAATCCTACAAACTGCAATTAGAGGCCCAACTCAGGAAAACACTTCAGCCAGATTTTTAAATGTATTTAGGCACCTAAAGATGCAGACAGGCACCTTTTGAAAATCCCACTAGGTGCCTAAATACCTTTAAAAATCTGGTTCTAAATACTTAAGTCCATTCAGACAGCACTTAAGCAGGTGCTTCACTTTAAGCAACTGCTTAAGTCCCAATGCACGTGCTTAAGTGTTGCTCTGAGTAGAAATGCTTTCCTGACGTGGGGCCGAGCACTTGTGTTTAAATTTTAAATGTGCTTGTTTATTATCTTAGTTTTGTAGTTCAAGTTCAAGTTTTGTAACCATTAAAACACAAATTGTCAATATCACATGTCAAAATATACAAAGTAAATATCTTTAAATCAAACTCTAGTAAGTTCTCAAATAGCATTTTTCTTACTTTTCTTATCTGTAAATTCTGATCATTATCAATGGAAATACTTTTTCATCAGTTTCTGTGAGTATGGTGAAACTGACATTTACCAACATTTATCAATAAAAAAATCTAATCCTTTTAAATGTATCTATGAGATGCATTACCTAAGGAAGAGGGAGACCTCCCTCTTTTTTCCTGATGTCCTCCGTGTGATTTGACTTGATTCCGTTCTAGGTTTTCCACTTGTTTTTCTCCTCCAAGAAGATGGACATACCATGAGAATGACAAACAGTTTTAGGGCAGCGGCTGTGGGTTACTACTTTTCTATTTTGCTTAGATTTGCTGTTGTTGCTGGTTTGTTAGGTTGTGCAACTCCTCTTTTACAAAATGTTCTTTTTTGTTGTATGTTTTACATCAAACCGTTAGGGTTCTCAATAAGGTTCATTCTCTCTCTCGCTCGCTCTTGCTGTGCAAAGAAGGCTGTAAGCTACAAATGTTGGTGATAGCCGATTTAAAACAACTGCTCCCTTTGTCTTACTCCTTCCTTTCCGATCCCATCTCAAGACTCATCATTTATCTTTAGGCTTTGGTTCATAACCTTCCCTCTAATAATGGGACTCTCAGACTAGATTACTTGTGTTTTAGATTAAGGAAAACAGCAAATAAAGAAAGCACAAACATAAAGTCTCCAGGAAGGTGAGAAGCAAGGTGCATCTCTCACTCTAAGACGTCCCCCTTGAATCTCCTCACAGCCCTGCTCCACAGCACATAGCCAGACAAACGCCTACACTTAAAAGTAGGGAAAAGCAAATCAGATCAGAGCTACATACACAACAGCCTTTGCTTCATAACCTTATCTCTGTTCGAAAAAATTACTATTGAATGAGCCATTCCACTTCCCTTGGCTAGTACTGTCACTCTATCCGTGGAAGCTGTATGTAAGAAATACTGTAGCTATGCATATTGCAGTAAGTACATTTGCTGTATTTGGTGTTCTCTGATCTTTCTGTATTAAAGACACTGTACAAAAATCTATGCTGCTTGGGAGTTTTCTTAAGACTGATGGATTATCCTGTCTCATTTGTGCAATATTGACAGAGCTTTAGTGAAAGCATCAGTCCTGCTTGAAGCAACAGGGGAGTGTCTCTTTGAAAATGAATAATGACATATTTTAAAAGCATTAGAACAAAATGTCTCCCGAACAGAAATCAGAGAAAAAAACATAACCCAGGAAGCCGAGCTGTGGGAGGCCTGTCCTCACACACTCCTCCATTCCTTCTGACAGTGGATGCTGAAATAAACAGGCTCACATGTCAAGCCAGCCCTCAGAGATGGGCTGGTAGAAAGGGTGGAGAGAGAATTTCTTCTCTTTTCAAATATCCACTTTCACCATTGACATTTCTGACAGATTGAGACCAATTAAAACATTCCTGCACGTACCTGCCCTGCCACTCTGGGAAGAGAATTTGCTCACTTCTTTCACCCTACGTTAACTGTTAGGTGTTAAGATCAACATGTTTACTATAGTGGTTAGCTTCAAACACTTCCCGTAAAGTCTTTCCTGGGGAAAGGTAATCAGAGCCTTGAAGTACAGTAACTCTTCGCTTAACGTTGTAGTTATGTTCCTGAAAAATGCGACTTTAAGCGAAATGATATTAAGCTAATTCAATTTCCCCATAAGAATTAATGTAAATGGGGGGTGGGGTTTAGGTTCCAGGGAAATTTTTTTCACCAGACAAAAGACTATATTATATATATATGCACAGGATACGTTTTAAACAAACAATTTAATACAGAACACAGCAATGATGATTGTGAAGCTTCGTTGAGGTAGTGAAGTTAGAGGCTGGAAGAGGGTGGGATATTTCCCAGGGAATACCTTACTGCTAATGATGAACTAGCACTCGGCTGAGCCCTCAAGGGTTAACACATTGTTGTTAATGTAGCCTCACAATCTATAAGGCAGCACGAATGGAGTGGGGGAGACAGCATGGCAGACAGAGACGGAGACACACACCCTGTGTGTGTGAGAGAGAAAGAGAGATGCGCATTGCCCCTTTAAGTACACTGACAGCACTCTAAGGACACTGCCTTTTTAAGTAGATCAGCAAGTTGAGACAGCAGCTGCTGCTAGCAAGCTCCCTCTGTCCTGAGCCCTGTTGTGTCCTGTCCCACCTTCATGCTCTATGGAGATGGGGTAAGTGGGGGGCAGGAGCAGGGGGGAGGGGGACACCCTGACATTAGCCCCTCTTTTCCCCCCTGCACAGCAAGCAGGAGGCTCTGGGGAGCAGCCCCAAGGCAGAGGGCAGGAGCAGCACAGGGCAGTAGGGGAGGGACAGCTGAACTGGTGGCAATTGATAGCCTGCTGGGTGGCTACCGCACAGGGAATTTAGGGGAGCTGATGGGGGGCTGCCAGTCCACCCTACTACTTCCAAGCCCCCACCACTAGCGCTCCAGTGGGCTGTTCTTTCTCCAACCAGTGGACAAAGCAGGCAGCTGCCAAATGATGTTATAAGGGAGCTGTCAAGGTTCCTCCCCCACTCTGAACTCTAGGGTACAGATGTGGGGACCTGCATGAAAAACCTCCTAAGCTTATCTTTACCAGCTTAGGTCAAAACTTCCCCAAGGTACAAAATATTCCCCCCCGTTGTCCTTGGACTAGCCGCTACCACCACCAAACTAATACTGGTTACTGGGGAAGAGCTGTTTGGACGCGTCCTTCCCCCCAAAATACTTCCCAAAACCCTGCACCCCACTTCCTGGACAAGGTTTGGTAAAAAGCCTCACCAATTTGCCTAGGTGACTACAGACCCAGACCCTTGGATCTTAAGAACAATGAACAATCCTCCCAACACTTGCACCCCCCCTTTCCTGGGAAATGTTGGATAAAAAGCCTCACCAATTTGCATAGGTGACCACAGACCCAAACCCTTGGATCTGAGAACAATGAAAAAGCATTCAGTTTTTTACAAGAAGACTTTTAATAGAAAATAGAAGTAAATAGAAATAAAGAAATCCCCCCTGTAAAATCAGGATGGTAGATATCTTACAGGGTGATTAGATTCAAAAACATAGAGAACCCCTCAGGCAAAACCTTAAGTTACAAAAAAGATACACAGACAGAAATAGTTATTCTATTCAGCACAATTCTTTTCTCAGCCATTTAAAGAAATCATAATCTAACACATACCTAGCTAGATTACTTACTAAAAGTTCTAAGACTCCATT
Organism: Eretmochelys imbricata; assembly: GCF_965152235.1. Lineage (NCBI taxonomy): Eukaryota > Metazoa > Chordata > Testudines > Cheloniidae > Eretmochelys > Eretmochelys imbricata. The sequence goes on along the minus strand of NC_135584.1, from coordinate 7,405,440 downwards.
CCTGGTCTATCCCTGGCAAAGACCAGCATACAGACAGACACAGACCCTTTGTTTCTCTCCCTCCTCCCAGCTTTTGAAAGTATCTTGTCTCCTCATTGGTCATTTTGGTCAGGTGCCAGTGAGGTTACCTTTAGCTTCTTAACCCTTTACAGGTGAGAGGAGCTTTCCCCTGGCCAGGAGGGATTTCAAAGGGGTTTACCCTTCCCTTTATATTTATGACAGGAGCATTGCGCAACTTTAAACGAGCATGTTCCCTAATTGATTAACAACATAACAGTGAAACAACATTAACCGGGATGACTTTAAGTGAGAAGTTCCTGTATCTCAGGAAGATGTGGGCTGTTTCTCTTTGGCTCATCATGGTATGTACCGGGGACACACCTAGGAAAAGGATGAGCATGATAAGCTGGCAGATTTTGCTTTTGAAAACTGTATTTATATCAGAAGCTGTAAAGGATTTGAGTTATAAGTTCTGTGCTGGAAAGCAAATGCCTGTCAGCAAATCCACCCTCTGGCGAGGGCATCAGAAAGCAGCCTGACCACAAAATGAGAGGGCCGGCTCCTTCATCATCCAGAACATAGTGTGGATTTTAGACAGCACCCTTCATAGCAAGACCTCCCATAGAACTTTCTCAGTAAGTAGTTCTGGGGCAGTGGCTGTGTAGGTAAACGTGATGTGACATGATCCCCGGGGTGCAACCTGGCACTGTAGGACCACTGTGCCCTCTTTGCTCACTATTTTGGGTTGTCTCTCACAATTCCTTACTGGTGGCAAGCAGCAAATCCCTCCAGGTGCTGTTACCACTCAGTACAACTGCATATGGAGCCCCACACCCAGCTAGATTGCATGAATGCTCTCAGAGCCACTCATGAATCAGACAGAGAAAGGCACAAGCCAAATCCCCACACCTCCCAGCCTTGTACCTTAGGAATATACTATCTTGCACTGATCAAGACCCTTTCTTGAGCAATGCAAGTTTGTTAATTGGTTCACCACTTCATCAGTGGAAATTGGGCATGCCCCAGCCTTTGTGACCTGAGCATATTTACCAAACACTTCAGGCAAACTCACTGGTAAAGATAAGCTTACTGATTACAAAAAATAGATTTTAAGTGATTATAAGTGGTAGGCAAAAAGTCAGAGTGGTTACCAAAATAAAATAAAATATAAGCATGCAGTCTAAACTCTCAATCTATTGATTGGGCAACATCTAGATTAAACAGTTTTTCTCACCCCACCGGATATTGCAGGTTGGTTGCAGTCTTTCATACACAGGCTTTTCCCTCTTAGCCCGGGGACCAGTCTCTTGAGCTCCAGCGTTCTCATTGCCTTCAGCGTAGGTGTGGGAGAAGAGAAAGAACAAAGCATGGGGCCACTGGTCTCTGTTTTATACTCTTTTCCATGTGCTTGGAACATAAGTCCAGGCATGTCTGGTGGGCACTGCTGAGTCACCAGGTTGAGCAATTCCCCGGATGTGACCTTATGCCAATGAGTCATTGAATTGTAACTCCCTTGCTGGACAATGGCTATTGCTGGTTGTGTGACAGCTGCCCAGGTGCTGGTTAGTCTCCTTATTCTTGTCTCTGGGGATCTAATATCTGTGCGATTTCCCCAATTCACAGCATATTTTATTGACAACCATACAGCACAATCTCATAACTGCATATGCACTAATAATAGAGATATTTAGCTTTCAGCAGCTCATAACCTTTCCCATGATACCTGATATGACATGCTTTATAAGAAATATCATAATGACCGACAAATGATGAATATGGGGGCTGCAGGGCACTCCCTGAGCTATAGAAAGTCACACACGGTAGCCATCATAGGCATGTTTTTTAAACTAGTTCAGTATGCAGTTGCGTGTGCCAAAGGCACGTGCAACCTTAACCAAATATTGTTATTTGGGGGGGCAAAAGGGGCAGCTGCCGCAGGGCCAGCGACTTAAAAGGGCCTGGAGCTCCCAGCCACCACCGCTGTTACCGTGGCAGCGGCTGAAGCCCTGGGCTCTTTTAAATCACCGCTGGAGCACCGGGCAGCGCAGGCCAGGCAGTACGGATGGGCTGGCTGGGGGAGGCTGACTCCCAGCCCCATCCCTTCTGCCCAAGGCCCCACCCCTTCCAGGGGCCCAGAGATGGACCCCCTACCAGTAAGAGATTAATATTACTTTCACCCCAGCTATGTGGAATAGGCAGGCTGGGTCATGCGGCTAAAGCACAAGACTGGGAGTCAAGAGATCTGGGCCCACTCATTTCTAAAACGTCTGCTCCTAGGAGGTCTATTTCTGTCTCAGCCACGGATTTCCTTTGAGATCTGGGCAATCCACTTAACTTGTTTAGTTTCTCCGTCGAGCAAATGAGGATGATGAGACGTAGCTACCTGCGAATGGTACTGGGGCTATAATTCATTACTCTTCACTAATTAGGGAAAACAGATTGCTCCCCTGGCATGGAAGGCCCTACTATACGTGTGACAAGAAAAAAACTCCCTTGGTTCTTTTGGCAACTAGTTCCTGGGGAAAATAGAGCTCTCACCCAGGAGAAATACATAGACCCAAAGACATTCTTTTCTCCCCACTCGGTTTGCCAGCCTTTGTGTTTTACTTAGGATTCAGGCGTTCCCGCCAGACTTGAGCATGCTACCAGACGATCCATGCTCACTCACAAGTCCGTTCGAGATGCCAAGTTAATGATTCTGAAACCATTACCCTATAGTTGTTCTGTAATGAAGAGCTCTGAACATTACCTACTCGCGCCTTCTGAGTACTTGAGCCTGCCCAGGTGCTCTGTCGAATGGAATCCATCTCCGTCATCTTGGCAAACAACATTTCATTTTTGCCATTCTTGTCCTTTGCTAGAGCACAAAGCTCATTAATATAGCTCCCATTTATCACTTGTCATTGCATCACACCGCTGATGTTTCCAGACTCTTTGCAAGTCACACTGCCAGGTCTCCCATGCCCACCCTGCCCATCACCTTCTATAAAAGGATCTGTTGAATAATGACTGACAGGAGGAGGTCTTATTCATCAATGTCTCAGAGCCTGTACTCATGAATTTTTATCCCATTCCCCTCCTCTCAGGGATTCCAGGAAGTCAGTCTGATTATATTGAATGTGACAGCAGATAAATGTCTCATAACAACTGATTTGTTTTTCCATCTTGTAAACTACATAATAATGTATCAACCTTGAAATGCCTCAATGAAGAAAGGGATTCAGATGTAAGTCACAGGCTGTGAAGTCGGGAGCTAACTTTCCATCTACTGACATGCATAAGAACTTATGTAAAGGGGATGAATTAGGAGGTTATCATCAGTCAAACACGAGGCTTCTTAAATCCCAGTTATAGTCCTTTTAGACAATGAAGGAGGTTTAGGGTAAAGAGTGGGAATATGGACCATAATAGTCCTCTGTACAGGGTATGTCCTGTTGAAGAGCATGAAGTGAGATGCCAAATCTTGCTGGTTGCTCTAAGTTATTCTTGAAGGCAGACTCTGAACTAGTGGCTCATGACAGCTATTCACACCTTTCCCAGGGAGTCTGCTCTGGATAGCCAAGGAAAAGAACGGCCTGCTTTCCAAGGAAACTGTGGGTCAATGAAGAGCGTGTCTTAACTCAGACTGCTCTTGTGTGGTGGACAGATGTCATAAGACACTCAAAGGCCCAGAAGAAGGAGCAGGCGTGTGGGAGAAAAATATCTAGGGACACAGTAGCAGGGACATAAGTTCCATATGCACTTAATTTGTGTTTACAGTTACCAAGATTGCATAAGGAAATCAAGCACTTAGACGTACAAGAGCTCCAATTTGTACCCATCATTCATTTGGCAGGCACCAAAAGGTGGGTGCCAATGTTGTAAGGCGCAAATAGCACCCACAGAAAGAAAAGCCAGGTCTCAGCCCTTTGCCTGTGCAGGTGATCATTTCTCTTGCCCAGCTCATGACGATTCGCCCTTGTCTAGATTATACCCAAGATGAAAAGCAGTGCCAGCTGTGAGCTGGGCAGCAGTCATATAAACGTTGTGTTCTAGATGTGGGAGCATTAATATACTATCCCAAACCCTCCTTTTCCCTCCAAATTCTCTCTTCCCCACCAAATCCCCAAATCTCTTTTGATGAGTATCTGGCCTCAGTTCATGAAAAGGGATAATGGAAATAATATTATGGATTCCCCTAAAAATGAAAATCTTAATTACAAGCGATTTGTTCCACCCAGCATGTTGCTGCATATTTTAAATATTCCTGGGGGTGACTTATATAGGAAGCAGAGGCAGATGAGGGGTTTTGTGGGGCCCTGGACCAGAGCGAGTGGGGGCCCCTCCCCACCCCTTCCACCTGCAGTCCCCTCTGCCCCCTCCCCCGGTGCTTCTGTTGGGAAAATGGGGTTGGGGCATGGGGGCTTGCTCTGCCCCACCCCCTTGCCCATCACTGCTGCTGGGGAGCTGGTGCAGAGGCTTCCCCCACCCACCCGGCGCTCCTGCCTGGGAGTGGGGTTGGGGTGTGGGGACTTCCCCCTGCTCCCTGGCAGGAGCGCTGAGTGGGCAGAGTGGGGCAACCCTGTGTGCCCTGACCCAACTCCCCAGGAGGATGGTCAAGGTTGTGGGGGCACGCCCATTGCTCCAGCGTCCCCTGATTGGCTGGGGGTCCCTGGGCACAGGCCCCTTTGGCCCAGTGGCTAATCCACCACTGATAGGATGTGTGTTGGTTTCATTCAAAAAGCAAGAAATGATTAAGGAATCCACTGAATGGTTTTGAATTCACTGTCTTAGTGCAGACAATACTCAACAATTGAAAGAATAAATTTGTTATATAAGTGAGAGAAGAAAAGACATCATACCTACGTCTGTGTGCTTCCAATTAAGGGGCAGATTATCAGACATGTGCATGCAAAAGTGAGTGGATGCAAACTCCATTGTATGTACCCAATGTGGTTTGTATATGCACTGTAGATGCACACACTAATGAGGGATTACATGCATATGTCAGTGTATGTACGTGGACACTGAAGAGTTTATGCGTGCAAATTGTTTTTGCATCGTGATGGGTGGAGCATAATTTTTACCATGGGTTTGGTCGTTAATTACAACCTTTTTATGCTACCTGACTTATAATTCTTTGCTAAAGGTGATGTGATCTCACCTTGATCTGCAAAAGCATGCATATTCTTATTATGGCTTCCCGCTTTCCCCTGACAATAGAATATACCTCAGCAAATGAAATGTAAAATTCTCAGAACTGTGCACTCACTGGCATGGCGGCGTCTCGGATCGAAAGTTGGAACCGACATCAGAAAGTCGAAACAGGATGTCAATTTATAAACGTTCTAAATGCCGCTCATCGTAACTCGAATGTCGTAAAGGCAAAGACTGCCTGTATATCTATTTTGAAGCAGTGCAACCTCTGTTACTATTGGTGCATTGATTGTGTGGTGACTTCTCAGACCATCAGCAAGACACGAGCTCATGAACTGATAGCAAAATAGTTCATTATCCTTCCACAGAGAATCACTGATTTTCTTGGCCCAGTTTGAAGCAACAACCTTTTAATAGAACTGATCCAGGAGGCCAAATTCCCATGGATACCAGTGGCACAGGATCAGATACAGTATGAGTGACAAGCCCACTGCTTTGTAGCTTTATTCTTTCATGGACAAGGTGGGGGGAAATTAATTAACTTCTGTCACAGTGATAGGATTTATCTGAGATGCATGCACTGCTATAACAACCAGCTGGAGGCAACCCTGGGGGAAATTCTGAGAAAAAGTCAACTTTCTAAACTTAGAATTTAATTATGCAGAAGGGGAACAGACGTTTTTGATTCTTTCTGTTACACAAATGCTAGAATTTTGACTTTTGGTGTGCATAACAAATGCAGCTAGCATGTTCCTATTTCAGCTGAAACAGCTGGCCCTTGTGCATTTGTTGGTGAAGAGCAGAAAAGTGACTATGTAGCAAAAGTGAAATGTAGCAGTGAAATGTAGCAGTACATTGAATTACATCAAATCTCTCTTCTCTTTTCCAATAAGACTGAAGGCTTCAGGGCCAAGGTCTGTTCCTTACCTGATTTTATTACATGCCCTGGATCTAATTAACTACATCCTTTATCAGCTCGGTTCACTCTCCCCATCCTATCCTAGCTACACACACACACACAAACTCACCATCTTATTTTCTCTGCTACCTTGACCATCCTTTAGATTGCAGCTACTTCCAGTGCCATTGAAAGGGATGCTGGAATGCCAGAGCAACGCTGGGGTGAGGCTACTAAAACGCCACATTGGTTCTACCAGTCAGTCAAAAATTCAAGCTGCATCTTACTCAAATAACCTTTTATCACGGTTGAAAAAATGATATTTCCGTACATCAGGATGCAGTATACTGGAGATGTAGAAAGCTCTGCTCATAAAACCACCACTCGCTGTGGCTAGACAGTCTGACCCAAAGACGTTCAGTTTTGCTTATTTCTCTAAGTCTGTTTCATTGAAGAGGAAGGATGGTCCAGTGGTCAGGGCATTAGGTTAGGGCTTGGAGGCCGGATTCAGTTCCCTGCTCTGCCACAGTCTTCTCTTGGTCTCGCTGAGTCACTTTGAGGGTGCGTCTACACAGCAAAACAAACCCTATGGCCACGAGTCTCAGAGCCCAGGTCAACGGACTCCAGCTCACAGGGTCCGTGCTACAGGACTAAAACTAGCAGTGAAGACATTCAGAGCCTGGGCTCTGAGACCCTTCCCCCTCACTGGGTTTCAGACCTCTGGCTCCATCCTGCTATTTTTAGCCTGAGTCATCTGACCCAGGCTCTGAGACTCCCGGCTGTGGGTCTTCTTTTACTGTGTAAACATACCCTTAGCCTCAGTTCTCCACCCGTAAAAAGGGGATTATAGTACTGTGCTACCATACAGTAGTGTCGGAGGGTAAATATAGTAAAGATTGTGAAGCACTTTGATGAAAAGAGCTATATACGAGTTAGGTATTATTATATCCTCTCCTCAGGCTCTGTGTCTTTCTGCCTATCTTCTAGCTGCTTCGCTCACTTTCTCCATCCAACCACTTAACCTGCTTTCTGAAGCTCCCATAACCACTGATAGTACTCTAACACAAAATTGCCTGATGAGGCTCTCTTTCTTGTATCTTTTCAAGCATAATAATCCTGAAGTGGCAGCCTCATGATAGTTATATCAGTGATTATTTAGATCATATTCATAACTGTGGCCAAATGTATAATGAGTCCTCTGTGTGTTCTCAAAAATATTAGCAAGTACAGAATCAGACTTGGAGCCAGTATGTCAGGACACAATATATAGCCTTGAATGGTGCTATCCAAAATAGTGCAATTCGTATCCTTCCAAAAGACCTTCTCCTGAAGGGTTTGATCCGAAGTCCATTGGAGTCAATTGGCTAGTTAGTCTTTCCACTAACTTCAGTGGGCTTTGGATCAGGCCCACTTTGCATTAAGTCAGGTATCTGGCATTTGGCAAATTACAGAACAAAATGGCTACTCAGTGTGTAGTTTCAGTTAGGATTTGCTTGCTAATTAGGACAGCAGCCCAAAACTTTTTCCAGTCAGACCATCATTATATTTTGTATCTAGAGAGGGTTCTCACCTGATATTCTTCACTGTCTGTAGCATTTTCTCAGGATGAAAATTTATTGTTCTCAACTGTGCTCCTGTGGAAAAATTGCATTTTAGACACTCTCTGTGTGTGTGTCACTGTGGCTCTTACTGTTTCTTTAGTCTCTTGCAAAAGCTTCTGCTCATTTTCTATCAGGCTGGATAGATTTAGAAATATCAAAAGTCAAGGGGAGCGAGAAAAGAAGATGCTTGATTTTTAGTGATGATGACTTACTTCTAGAGGCCAAAAAGGGAAAGGAGCATGACATGGCTTGTAGCATTTTACTCACAGAAATATCCTGTTAATGATCTATGTCTGTAGTTGGTTGAGATCTGATTTCAGTTCTGTCCTTGAAAAACAGACCAAGCAGGTTTCCATGACCTTGGTGACACAGACAGGTTGTCCATCTAGCTGGACAGAGAAATTGAGAAGATTGTTCAATATGCTGTAATTTACGTGTTATTGACTAATTTGACAATCAACATTGCCATCATATCAGCACTGTGATGATCCTGACAAGGTCCTCCAAGCTCTTCTCTGCTAGGCAATACTATGCCTACACTACACAAGGTCAGCGATTGATTATTTAAATCCTTCAGCACATCATGTGCTCTAACAGTTCCTCAATTTACAGACATTGCATTAGGCCATCAGGTCCAAAATTGCACAGATTTAAGTGGAGGCGGGATCAAGACCAAATTGTCAAAGGGGCTTATCTCAGCTTCTGTGACTACACAACTCAGTATCACTTACTTCCACCTACAATTTTTGCACACTCCATTCATGCAAATGACAGCAAATATATGCACAAAACCCGCTGGCACTTGATTTCCATTAGGTTTGGATTTGTACAGGGACAGTATTCCATGTGCAAAGTGGTGTGGAAACAAACAAATGCCCCAGTTTTGAAACTCTGTCCCTAATGTAAAGTGTTTGCTGGGCATATCTTTGGCTCCAGCTGCCTCCTCACCTTCGGTGTCCCAAATAGTTTCTGCCATGTACCGATTCAGTAATGTTGCTGCACTAAAACCTCTCTTAGCATTATTAATAACTCCTTTTAAAACATGTACTGCTAGTATAACTCTGTCTAAAACCCATTCACCAAGGGCTATTTCAAGATCCTTTGAAGTCAATACTCCCATTGACTTCAATGGGCCTCAGATCAGGTCTCATATGACACGCAAATGTCAAGTCCATGTCTATTAAATCCAACCTAATTCACAATTATTTACTCCACTAAATATATTTTGGGGTTGGCCTGTGTGATTATTATTATTTCTGCAATGCCTGTTTCTGCTGCAGCTCTACGTTCTAATTACACAGATTAAAACACCACAAGTACAAAGCAACCAAAGTTCATCACTAAGCATAATAAAAACATCTGGCTTTATGATGCGAAGTCTCCGGATTCAAGTACAGAGACCAAGGTGGGTCCAGAATGGACAGGTTGCATTAGTGGAATGTGTTGCCCTTTAAAATTTCTACCATCTATCAGCCTGTCTTTCTGCATTGTTGCCTTTCTCAGATTCCTAGTGACATTCTCAGCAAGAGTCGCTGAACCCTGGAGCTTTCTGCCATTCACTTGGCTCATTCAACATGAATTGGATACATTAGGCAACCCTGGAGGAAAATAAAACATTAGCATTTGACTCTCCAAGATGATAAAGCCTTTTACCGTTTTGCAACTTTAATGGAAGTGGTTTGAATTAACACTATGTTGACTGAGATCACTGCTTTATGTTCTTAACCAGAACAGTGCTTATAGAGGGGAGCAAAGGGGGAGATGATGCTTTCCTCTCCTCCTTCCATCCACCTTTTCTTCCATTTCCCCCTCCTCCTTTTCTCAGTCAGCAGCAGTGATTGCTCGAAATATTGCATAGATGAGCCCAAGACCAAGCAGGATCAATATGGGGTAGGGTAACCAGATGTCCTGATTTTATAGGGAGAGTCCTGATATTTGGGGCTTTTTCTCATATAGGTGCCTATTACCCCCCACTCCCTGTCCTCATTTTTCACACATGCTATCTGGTCACCCTAATATGGGGAGAGTGGGGGAATCCAATATATCACCTGGAAAAACAAAATCTCTACAAACTGTATCCCTTCCTTATCTGTCTCAGCATCTTCCCCTCGTCATCACCATAATCTGAATCCGCATCTAGCCAGGGCCTTGGCGTTCCTCTGGCAAGTATTTTCTTTTAACCCTATCCAAAACAGCCAGGTCTTTCAGTCAAAGCAGCAGAACTGGCAAAGCAGCAATACTTCAAATGTGTCGCCATCACAGGATGCTCCTCCTCTCGGTGTTCTTCTACTGTTCATAGCCATCCGGTTCCCAGGGGAAAGGTGTCCACATCACAAATGCACACAACAGTCATCACAAATTGATCCTTCTTGAGGCAGTTCCAGCAGAGGCGCCAAGGATGGAATGAGCTGGGGAGAATGAGCTCCTCTCTCTTTTCAGGCCGGCTAATAAGAAAAGGGGAAAATATAATGGGAGCTCAGGATCCCCACCAGCTGGGTGGCAGGGAGACCATAGCTCCGTACTTTATTATTCATGTTATAGTAGCACCTAGATACATCCTCCCACACACAAAGATTAGGGCACCAGGTGATGGACTAACTCATAATAAGAGACAGTTCCTGCCCCAAGAGCTTCCAGTCTAAGTAGACAAGACAGACAAAGGAATGGAAACAGGCAGAGATGAAAAGTGATGTGGCCTTGGTCACACAGCTGGGCCAGGAGCAGAACCCTGAGCTCCTGACCCCCAGGAGAATGACCTGTCCATTAGGCTATGCTGTCTTTCACCTTCAATTCTTTGACACTTTTTTCAGCAGCTGCTGTAGTAGATAACGGTAACAGCCACCATGCATTGGAAAGAGGAAAAACTAGGGGAGTCTGGTTCAGTAAAGTCAAGGGGTGGCTTATATTTGGGTCCCACTTTTCCCAACCACCAAAATTCCAGCATGATCAGAAGTTTCACTTTGGGTGAGCATCGTGACAGGCAGGCGAGCTTCCTTCTTCCACTGTATCAATAGAAGGTTTTCTTAGCAACTGTCACCATATTTTTTATTGAAACTTCATGAGTAGGTGTCTATTGTTTAGTCAGCCTCATGGTCTGTCTCTAAAAGAGGAATGATTGTCATCTCTGCTACGCATTGCCATTCTGTCTGGCTCTGAATGGAATGAATAGTCTAAATTAACAATCTGCTTTAAAAATGAAGGGATGGCAGCAGCTATCATCAATCCCTCTCTCTGCAAAAGTGACCTGTTAAAGGAGAAGTTTGCTATTCAACTGTAGCTGAGTCTGGGCCCAACACCAGTGGAAATCAAGAGTGACTGCACTGAAATCAATGGCGTTACACCACTTTCAAACCAGTGTAAGAGAGAGGGGAACCAGGCCTTCGATTTGCGTTCCAAAAACAGCAAGTTGAGAGGTCTGCTTTACTGTTTCTTCTCCCCTATGCCCTGATAAAAATACGGAGATGGGCGGACCACAAAACTTGGGGAGAGCAATCGTGGTATGGAACAAGACAATGGACTCAGGTCCAGCTGAAGCAATGTCAGGCTTTATTCCAAGAACGCAAGACAGCACCTAGTGGGTAAGGAGACAGGCGGCCATTGCACTGAGCAGGCTCTGACTGGCGCTCAACTGAGTGCTTATATAGCTGGCGTGGGCAGCCTCTGGTGGGCAATGACCAATAGGGGGTAAGCTATGCTAATTCAGTTACAAGCCCTGCACAGGCTGCATGAGTTCCTCACAATTTCCTGGCCACGATGCAGCTATTTTTCACTGGTCTGCCCTCAAGCAGATCCAGGCAGCAAGAGATTCCCCTCATGTAGGGGAATCCATTGGTGACATAATGGCTTTTTCAGACCCCCCACCACCACACACACAATGCAGCGGATGTGGATAAACTACAGAGACAGCTGCATCCAGGAAGCTGCTGCGACCTGCTTATCCTTCACCGTCAGAACAGCATGCTTAGGCCACAGGGAGCTGGATGTACCATAGAGCAGCTACTTGGCTTGCCTATCCCCAAGTCCTATGCCAAGCAGAGCTCAGCCCGACCAGAAAATCTGGCCCGTGATCAACAGTGATCGGTACCTTGCCCTTTGCTTTGAAGCCCCTGCAACAGAATGGCTTCTTTCAGTCTGTGCATCCTCTCGATTTATGCGCTATGGTTCACACTTGCAACATTTACATGTCTCTTCCGTGTAATAAAGAAGAGCTGCTTTGTTAATCAGCCATAAGTGGCACAGGAGGATAAAAGGGAAGCTGTAAGGAATGTAGAGTTGGATATAGAGAAAAAATTAATAAAGGTCTGTGACCAGCAACATGTTAATAGGAAGGGAGAGTAATAAGAATGACTGGGGGAGCAAAACTTCATCCATATTAAAGACCCATCACTTAATGGTTTCATGGGCACCAGTAAACATTCATATATCTCCAAACAGGGGGTGACCAACAGACTTCTGGGGAAGATAGGTATTTGGAGTCAAATCAATAATTGATCATAATAAAATAATAATAATAATATAATATAATGCCTTATCTATGAGCAGGGGCACTATTGCAATGAATTCTGGTATCAAAAGAAGGTACTATACATCCAAATGTTAATAGCTACACTAGAAGTCCAGCCTGTCTGTTGCAGTGGTTCATTTCTCAATAGATTCTTGCTGGGGCTAGCAGGCTAACCCTTCTTTATAGATACTTACCAGGGGATTCCCGCCCACCCTATCCAATATCTGCTTCTGCACCTTGATCTAGGATTACACATGCATAAAGGACAGGAACCTTTCCGCGGAACAGAAAGCTTTGTTCAGCTTTCTGGATAATAATACAGGCATTACTGTGTGCAAGAAACCAGCCACTGCTGCAGCTAAGCAGCAGAAATGCTTTTGTTGCTTTTTTTCCTTATTAAATGAATCTGTGTGATTTCCTTGCGCTTTATCAGAGGTTTAACTGAAAGGGAAACACTTGGGAGATATTATTTGGTTTGTGGTGGGTAATTAAGTTCCTGGGGCTCTTTAAATACTTCTTTCTTCAGTGCTACCATTTAAAAAACATTTTTTCTGTCTCATTACCGACTTGAAAGCCTTGGAGGAGAAGGTCTTCCACACCAGAGGGAAGAGCAATACCTTGGAGTCTCCGGGAAGCTAAAACTTGGGCAAGTAATTGCACAATTTGGCAATTAGTCACAGAAAACTAGCCTGATGGTTAAAGTGAAATGAGAAGCTAATGAGGAGAAAAACGAGCTTTCCTGCAAACCATTTGTGACATGGTCCCGGTGCCAAAACCATTGCTTCCGGTTTCATAAAAGGAAGTTACACAGCTAGTGTGGCAGAAATATAAGGGCAAAGTGCCCTTTGGATGCGTTCTCCTGCTGCATGAAATCACTAGATTGATCAGATGAATTTAAAGGATTTATTACTTGTGGGATTTGAGATATGACACTGGATGTAAATTTTCGTTTGTTTGTTTACTGGATCTGCAGTATTCTACAGCTGTTTCTTTCTACCATCTGTGTCCTGAAGGTTGGCCATTCTTCTTCTCTGCAGCATATGGGTGATCACTTGCATTGAACCTGCTCTGGAGTCACTCGCGGGTAGGATAGCGTTTTTAATTGTTTGAAGAAGTATGCATGAGATCAGGTGAACCTCAGACATGTATTACTTTTAGTCAACCTCAATTGGATTCTGAAGCAGGAAGAAGTTGGGAGACTTTATGGAAATAGTTTAACTGAGAAAATGCTGATGACTTTGTGCCATTGTAAATATAAAGGTCCAGGTGTCTAAAAAAATTATTTAATTTAGAACTCTGAGAGGAGCTTAGGATCTCAATTTCAATTATACCCGCTCCAGCTTGAAGAACAAGTTTGCTGCTGCATTGCTCTCAGAAGCACAGGACTCTCAACAAGATAGCACTGCAGAGGAGATCCGAGAATATTTTAGTGACAGGCCATCTCAATCCTAAGCATAGCCTCAGGGGCACAACTGAGAAAAGAGAGGGAGGATAGGTGACATCCTGTCAGCTTCCCCTGACTCCCCAGTCCAAGGGGCAGCTGATTAGAGCAGCTCTGAATTGTGCCCATTGGAATATCCCGCTCTGGACCATTTCACCAGGCCAGGATCACTGCTGTCCCAGAGGGAGTGGCGTAGATCTAACTCAGTATGCAAGAGCCCCACAAAGGAGGTGGAGCAGTGGCTGTGAATCTGGTCTCTTGTGTTCTAACTGAAATGGTTTGTTTAAGGACTAAAGACAGAGGTGAGGCTATAGTAGCCATCCATATTTTTCACATATGGTCCCCCCCAGTGCCTAAAATCTATCGTCAGGGAAAGCAGAGGCTTCTCAAAGGAATTTGAGAATGGGAGACAGAATCCAATGGACAGAGCACTGGGGCTGGGCCTGTGTCTACCCCCTTCAAAGGAAAATGGGAAAACATAATGAATGGTATTAACAAGATTGGAACAAGGACAGTGTATTTTGCCATATGTGCTTGGATCTGTGGATTTATTGTTTCCTCTGGGGGGAAAAATGCTGTTATGGCCCATTCTGATTGCTCAGAAAGCATCACATCAGATGTGATAGCTGTGAGATGAAAGTTGGTCGCACTTCAACAGCAAATGGCTTTAATTAAGTTCTCAGCTGCAACCATGGCAAATGTGAGGATGTTGCTTGCTAAGGATTTCTTTTTTCCCCGTTCTCACATCTTTGATTTTTTTGTGATTTTTTTAAAATTAATTTTCATAAAGAAACACTAAAAAATACAAACAAGGTAAATGACTACAGCTTGTACCAAATACCACGCGTTTTATAGGATATCCAATAGAATTATGCAGTTACACAGCTTTACAATGTGTCACAGCTGCAAGATCAGGCAATACAAAACCAGACAATGTAACATGTTAGGCTGGGGGTAACAATAATAATAATAAAAGACCTATACAAATAGGCAAAAAGGGGAAGGGGACTGGGGTGATGGGCAGAGGGAAGGAAAAAGCAAAGAGGTCAGGTGCAATGGAAGTCTGGCATTATCTGAGCTATCTCAGCATTCTTTATCCAAATGTATCGAGAAACAGGCTCCAAATGTCTTTGAATTCATTTAATGGCTCTTTACATCAATAAGCTAGTCTTTCTTTCGCTGCGAACTCAGACAGGTCCAAGTACTGCTGCTCCACTCTGGGAGTAAGCCTACTCTTCCATTTTTGGAAAATCATACACTGGGTGATCATTGCAGCCTCAGGAACCAAAGCCTTGGTGGTGGCGTTAAACCCAGCCTGGTAGGTACATAACCTAGGATACAATTTTCAGCTGAGGTGCAGTTGCTGAAGTCAAGAGCTAGTTTCAGTCTTGTGTCCACCTCCTTCCACAGCTGCCTGACTGCTGGACAGTCCCACAGCGTATGCATCAGGGTTCCTTGTTCTTCATCAGCACCAACATCAGAGGACAAGGGCCACCATCTCGCGCAACCTCTGTGGTATCCAATACATTTTGAATAAAATCTTTTGCTGTATCAGGGGTAGCCTGAGAGCCACCAAAGCATTTTTAACATTTTATAATATCCTCTGCCACTGGGGTTCTTTTAAGGGCTGTGAGTGATAATTCCCCTTCCTGTGCTTTCACAAAGAACTGAAGGCCAATGGAGTTCCTCTTCATTAGCAAAGCATATGCAGTGGACATGGGCCCGAGGAGTTCATGCAGCATTTCCAAGGTACCCAGTAGCTCTGGGGCTCTGACTGTCCTTGGTCATCCCAACGCCCACCTCTAATGTAATATTTTGCAGGTGCAGTGTCCCCTAGGATCTCCCATTTTTCTTCATCTCCTTTTTATGTCCTCCTTGTTCTTAAGTTGCCTCGAGTGAGGGCGGCCTATTTTGCTTTGAAGGGGGTAGACGCAGCTACCTCTGAAGCTCATCAGTGGAAGATTGGAATAATGGAACACTGCTCTGTTCCCTTCCCCTGACACACCCTCTACATTGGAGGGCGCCAGCTGATAGCACAGGATCCAGCAGGAGCACAGTTACACCAGCAGGTATACACATTGGGCGAGTTTTCTTCTGGCCATCTGCAGCCAGATTATGTCCCCTTTATACTGTTTGGGAGGCACAGAGGGGCCCTAACTCACTGGAGAATCTGTCTCTTTAAGTGAATCCTCTGAGTACAATATAATGCATCCTACTATAAAGTATCGAGTTGTGTCCTGGTGCCATCTACATCACATCAGATTAGATTAAGTTGAACGCATTTATACAGTATCACAGCCTATTAACTTGAATTTGTACTTAGTGTATGTGCATCTTACAATAATAGGTTGCTGTCAGCAAAGGTTGTTTGAAAGAGGAAGGCTATTAATCCAGACATAATGAAAAAGGAGAGCGTGGAAATAATTGAATTTCCTGGTTTTCGTTACAGATCCACTGGGGCTCAGGCAGTGGCTTCCACTTGCTAAGCATGGCAGGAAAGGAGCAAAAAAGGAATTTCAGAATGGGGGAAAGAGAATTCTCTCTAAAAATTTCCAGATTTTATGGCCAACATTTTGCATTTTTTAGACTGGATGGATCAATTTTCTCTCTTAAATTATAAATACCCTAAATAAATACTCATGGAAGTACACTTTGGAAATAGCCTCGTTTAGGTGCTCTTTCTCAGTAACAACAGGTTTATTTTATGACAGGGAAGAACATGCCATTTATTAGGGCAAGGAATTAAAGTTTCAGCCAATGTCAATGTGTTTCTCAACCTTCCTTCCAGAACAAAGACATCTGGATGATCACTGGATCCCATTCTCTGAATGGTCTGCTATTTACCCATCACTATTTTAGGAGTTAAAGCATAGATGGATTGAGTAGAACAGACAGCCATGGTACAGTCAATAGTTTCCTATCACACAGTGTGCTTTATAGCTTTGAAAACTAGACAAAGATGAGGTAGGTAGGTCAAGGCATGACCTCCATATACCATAGACATAATGCTGACTTAGGCTGTGTCTACACTGGAACCTGAATGGGTGTGAAAAAACACACACACCCTGCTCACAAAGCTACTGCCACTCATTGGGAGTGGAATTTTTTTGTTGCGGGGAGAGCTCTCTCCCATCGCGCGCCTTTCAGTGGCACGCCTGTAGGGGCATGCCTGTGTCCCTAAAAGGTGCATAGTGTACACATAGCCACATCAACAGTCACCTAGGTGGTCAGTACTATGGAAGATCAAGGGAGGAATTGCAAAGACAGCACGGAATACATTAAAACCTCACCAGGCAGGGCATGCATCCAACACGTAGGGAGGAAGGCTGGTCTTGTGGTTAAGACACTGGACTGAGAGTCAGAAGAGCAGGCTTCAGATCCCTGCTCTGCAAGAAACTTTCAGTGTGACCATTAGCAAATCTTTTATTCTCTTTGTGCTACCCCTTTAAGGGGCAGTCTGCAGCTTACAGCCAAGACAGCCTGGATTCAATCAAGGAGCACCCTGCCCTGCCCTTGGGGCTCAGCCATATAAACAGGAAAAGGAAACTAAGCAAGGGAAAGGGGGCCAGAGTCATTCTGGCTGCCACAGGTTGCAGTGCACCAGGTCACTGGCCTGGCCCCTAGAGACTCTGTGTTGCTGATTCTAACTTTGGTTGCTCTGACTCAGGCTCTGAGGTAAGAGCCTTATGAACTGGATTAAGCATGTCTTCACGTGACCTGCTACTTACAGTAAAAGGGAGAAAGCCTGCTCGTCTCCTGGAACAATAAGAGAACTAAGAACTCTGCTGGCCGGAGTTGGTTTGGAGGCCATAAAGGGGTTTTTTGGGGTTTTTTGTTAGTTTGGTTTTGGCCTCCCCTTTCTGGATCCTATACAATCCGCCATCAGCATAAATAATACTAATAATCAAGATAACAATATTTCCTGACTTCACAGGGGTGTGGTGAAGATAAATGTATTAATGTTTGTGAGGTACTTAAACACTGCAGCGGGGAAGCCACACCGGCAGCTAGGTAGATGCATGTTACCATGCGATAAGGGCACACAAAAGTGGAAGTGACATTCATGTGGTAAATTGCAGACCTGTTGGAATAAATGGGTTGGTTATGTCCCTTTGACTACGTCACCTGCCCTCTGGTCACTGATCCATCTATTCTATCATTCCAAACCCCGGGGTAGCCTCAACTTGCTGTCTCTTGACAACCGAATCTCAATTTTGATGGGAAATATTTATGAACCAGCTTTGTGAAAGTTTGACAAAATGTCCTGATTTGATTTGAGTCATATCTCTGAACATACTGGGAGGGCAAGCATCTCCATTCTTTTATTTAAGTCCATCTTCAGGGGTTCTCAAAATTCGTTGTACTGCGACCCCCTTCTGACAACAAAAACTACTACAGGACCCCGGGATGGAGGTGAGGGGGACCGAAGCCTGAGCCCGCCCAAGCCCCGCCACCCCGGGGTGGGGGTGGGGGGAGGGAGGAAAGGAAAGCCAAAGCCCCACGTCCCCAGGCCAGGGGGCCAAAGCCCAAGCAGAGGGCCTGTAACCTGAGCCCCGCCACCCAGGGCTGAAGCCCTTGGGCTTGGGCTTTGGCCCCAGACCCCAGCAAATCTAAGCTAGCCCTGGCGACATCATTAAAACAGGGTTGCGACCCACTTTGGGGTCCCGACCCACAGTTTGAGAACCACTGAGCTATTGGTTTGTGACTAAGAACATTAAAATTAAAACTCTACACCTAGCAACAATTTTATTTTCAATGTCAGTGACTAACTTACCACACATTACCAATATATGTAGGGAACATGTAATAGTTCTAGAAAGAAATGGCATTCATTCAAATGGAAGAACACAGCACAAAAACCTGCCTAGGCTTGCTCCCTGCCATCGGACATTTGCAGCAAGTGTCATGCCCGCAATGCTACCCTTGGCAGTGCTGTCAATATCTATGGTGTCCTTAATTAATCAAGGCAAGACATAAACAGAAGAAAGAAAACTTTGTGCTAAATATTTTCCTTGCACGCTGTAGCACTTATGCACTGCGCAGGAAATAGAATTTTGGATTATAATTAGAGAGACAATGATAACTCAGTCCTTTAAAAGGCAACTTGAGATCTTAATTAATATCAATAAGGAAACACAGTGTAGGTTTAAACAAGTGACACTGTCTGCATGATGTAGAAAATGTTACCTAGATTATCCCAAAAGGGAAAGCAGTCATGGATTCACTTTTTGATCAAAGACAGGACACTGGTGATGCTTAGAGCAGAGAGTTCAGGATTCAGTGAGACATGGGCCTATGAAGCATTGAATAAAATCTCCAGATCAGGAACACCACTGAAATTTTGCAATGTGGATCCACTTCTAGATACTAGTCAGTTAATATTAGATTTTAATTCCTCAGGGCAAGGATTTTGTAAAGCACCTAGTATATATTGGGTGCTGCAGCCCTGATCCTGCAAATGCTTACACAGAATCACAGAAATGTAGGGCAGGAACTGAGCTGGAGAAGCCACCTACTTCATTCCCTGTGCTGAGGCAGGACAGCGTACCTATTACATGCTTCATTTAAAGAACATAAGTAATCCCAATGACTTCATTATACACGTTTTTGTTTGTTCATTTGTTTGCAGTATATGCATCTCTCCATATTTCTTCTCCTCCTTTCTCATGATTTTTGTTTCTAATTGTACGTATAGCTTTGTGTGCCAAAGGCTCAGGAAGTCAGGCTGTCAGAGACAAAACTTCGTTTGCAGAGGACTACATGTCTTATCGGCTATGTACAGTCAGTCCTATCAGTATCAAAGCAATGCTCCATTATCTGCAGATTCCTGGATAGGCCAGTACTTTAAAATAAACATGATCTTGAAGTATGTAATTCTCAAGGAGCTCGAGGGTTCATAAGGCTCTGTATTGACATTGCATTTTCCAGCAGTTGTCATAACAAGCACAATCTCATCTTCTAGTTGACTGGGCAACCCTCTTTTACTCTCGTGTTGACAGATCTCCAGAGCAGCACATTTTAGGTTTCCCAGCAATGATAAGTCAAGGATTTTTGCCATCTGAGCTGCCTCTGTCCAAAGGAATTCACAAGCACATGCATGCATAGCTCAGAAGAACCATGACTACATTACCTCTGAGCCAGAAAGAGCAGATACTAATCTATGGGCAAAATACTCAGTCTAAAATAAGGAGACCTGAAAAGTGAAAACTTTTATTTCAGTCCATTCATGGGCAGTGAAAAATGAAGAAAATACACAGAAAACTGATTTTAACCTTAACAATAGCAGAACCGTCTCTCTGCTTCTTCCAGCGGCTACTCTGGCTGGTTTGGTGCAACTTATGCATTGTTCCATGCTTAGGCCCTTTGTCCCTTTGTTAGTGCCCAGATATGTGGTGATGGTACACACTTAGAGCGTACCGTAAGGTGAGTCTGTGATCCAAAGACAATCATACACCTTATTAAAGTTAATGGGTGTGCCAAGCACTGTTTCATTTTAATAGATGGTGCAATTAAGCCCCTTTATATAGTAGAGACAGCTATAAAGAAAAGAGAGACTGCCCAAGGCATATGGCAAGGCAGAGATAAGCTCTGTGGCCTGAGGGGTTTCTGTGATTGCAAATGCAGGGGCTAGGACACTGTCTTATAGGCTGTGTGTGTTGGAGGCAGACAGCTTAGAGAAGCAGTTATAAGCATGACTCTGCAGGAGGAAACAGAGGAGCAGGATTTCTTGGGCATAGACCTTGGTGCAGTGGCAGATTTGGGGATTTCTCAGCAAGGAAACTGCCTGTCGCTGTTTGTTTCTACTGTATTCAGGGGAACTTTGTATACATATTTTTGTAAACAAACACGATAACACCAAGGAATATACCAGCCCCACATCATCAATTTCTCATCTAAATGGAAACAACTCTGCAAGACCCCAAATATTGGCTTAACCACTCAGGTCAAAAAACTAATATTAGCAGATGCAAAAAATGCTATTACACAAACCAGCTTTTCCTCCATTATTGTACTCTTTGGAAATGTAGCAAAATACCATGATAAAGTGGAAATACAGCAGCACAGTAAACACTAGAGTGTACTGGCAACTGCTGTCCTGTTTGTACATTTGATTGAGACTCATTTTTAATTGGCAGAGCTGCTGCCCACAAACAGTTAAGGTCCCTGGTTGTGTCTCTGCCGTGGTAATACACAGAACACACAAAGAGGGAGCCCATCTAGCAGAATGGGAGACTCTCTTAATTTGTTATGCCCGTGTTCTCTGTACCCACCAGCTGATAGATATGGCAGCTTTACCTACAGCTGTCTCAGCTTGTGGTTTGGTTGAGTTTTCATAGTTTGTGATCCCTAGGATATGAGGACTTTTTCATCCTGCCCTTACCATTTGACTTGGACTCCAAGACTCAGCTCTCCACTCTGTTTATTAGAGACACCAGGTGGGTGAAGTTATGTTTTTTTATTGGACCATGACAGTGGAGATTTGTTTTATTCCATTTGTTTACATCCCTCCAGGCCTTTTCTTTTCTAACATATTTCTCACCAGGATCTGGTCTTCAGACTCAATACTGCTTACTGTCCAGAGGGAGTGTTCCTTGTATTCATTTCTCACCTTTCTTCCAGTGTTGGGGCTAACTTTGTGAGTTTCCTTGCTCCATGCACATTTCTGACCCGTTCCTCTCTTACAAAGACTCTATGAGCCATTCTGGATGCTAACCAAAGAGAATCAATCCAGTTGACTAACTTCTCCCTTCATACATAACACCACAGTGTGTGTAGATATACCACTGAAATCTTTCCAATTCTGGACTCCATCCATTATCCCTGATATGCAGCAATGTCCTGGTGAAAGGTTCTGTAATATTTCTTTGAGTATGAGAGAAAGAAGTCTGAAGATTCTGCACAATGCATTCATCTTGACCTTCTGGCTTGCAATGGGTTGTGGAAGGGAATCAAGGACGTACACTGAACCTAGATGAAACTCTCCATAAGCACTTCTGATAGATGCTGAATCTTCTTTCCCATCACTGTTTGAAGAACCTCTTCATTGTGCACAGGACAAGTTGCCTCTGTAACAAATGTAACACTTTTAAGAAAATGCCCTTTGCCAGTGTTTCTGTGACATGTTTCCAGGCACTAGAACACAAGGCTGGGCTGGATTCTGATTCTGTTTATATCACTGTGCTTCCAGAGTAACTTAATTCACTTCTGCAGAATTAGTCCGGTATTCCACTGGTGCAAATGGGATCAGAATCTGATCCATTGCTGAATCAAAATGGCAATGAAAACAAAGTGTCTTTGGCCACTTTTAGATTGCATAAATGGTACTTGAGCATATGTGATCATCGAAAAGGCAGCAAAAGTAACTGATCGTAACCTTTTGCAGCCGGGGTGGTTATTATTATTAATTATTTGTACTATAATAGCATCTACAAACTCCAGCTGAGATTGGACCCTGACTGTGCTAAGCCCTGTACAAATGGCAGTGAGAGAGTCCCAGTTCAGAAGTGTTTATAGTTTAAAGACACAAGACCAGCAAAGGCCGGGAGGAAGGAAGAATAATTATCCCCATTCTACAGATAGAGATTGAGTAATTTGTCCAAGATCACTCTGTAAATCAGTGACAGCGACCAGGATTAAACCCAGATCCCCTGAGTCCTGTCCAGTGCCTTACACGACCATTGTTCTTCACTGTGGTGGCAGGAATAGGATAGAAAAATTCTGACTGTTCTTGCTAACTTCATCACTGAGTCCAGTTCTGTCATCCTTAGCCACCCTGAAGTGCACCTTACTCTGCAAGCTGTCCCATTTAAATCAGGCTTCTCCCAGACTCAGTTGTTACTTAACCTGAGAAAAGTGGCAGAATCTGGCCCTTCTGCAGATGGAATGAAAAATGGAAAAATAAAATCTCCAGGGAGTTTAAAGTGTCTGTCATATGCTCACCAAGGCACGAGGTAAGTGGGTTGGAATATTTAATCAGATGGCATTATCCCACAGTGCATTCATCGGCTTAATGTACAATGTTAATGAATCTTGGTGGTGTTGTTGAAAATAGAGTATCAATGTGCATTGTACTGAGTGAATGCATTAGCCACTGTTATTTCGTTAATTAGTATTTTAAAGAGTCCCTTGGAATGGAAAGGTTTATAGAATAATAATGAGTGAAAATGACCTCTCCTTTTGATGTTTAGTGCTTCTTTCTAATTCATGGGAAATTAAGATTGTTAAAAGGAAACAATTTCTCCTCATCAGAGTTATAAGTTGTCTATGTTGCCAGCAAAATTAGGTAGAAACTTATTAAACTATATAAAACCACCAACTCCCCACAAACTCATCTTTGCTGGGGCTCCCATTCAAAGTACAATTTGTCTCCCAAAGAAGGCATGTATTTTTCATAATGCTTTCGGAACACAGAAACCACACGATAATCCACTTGACCGATGCACTAGTTCCCTGCACAGAGTAGCTCTGCGTCTAACCTGCTTCAGATAGCAAGGGACAAAGGAAGCAATGAGATTCCAAGAACTGCAAACCATCATGACCTTGGTACATAAATTGATGTTTGTAAAAGGATGTGAAGAAAGATGCTGGTGCAAGACTGTGTTTGGAATGAAATGCTATGGTTAAGAAGTAAAGCTGACTGATGAAAGCAAGAAGAAACCACAGGTTTAAACACAGACATTGCCTGAGGTGTCAGAGAAAAATGATGCTCTTCTATGAAGCGAGTGATTGTTTTACCATGACATATCAGTGCATTAACTTTTTTAATTTGAATAAGCAGCACCATTCCCAAGGACTGAGGGAACAATCCTATTTAATTACGAAATACAAATTATTAGCATAATGTGACCTTCTGAAACATGGTTAAAAACAAGCCTGTCAGTTTCCATTTTCTAATGTTGGGCCCTACATTCATGGTAGGTCTCATGCTGAGGTGGGTAAAGAAGTTAGTCCCCCTACCCCCCCGAGCTCTCTGGAGGGGTTGAGTACTCTGCAGCAGAAAGTGGGGGTGGAGAATAGGGAGTGGGAGAAGGGAATGTGCATGGCTGGGGTGGGAGTGAGGGAACAGGACAAGGAGAGTTAACTTTGTTCCCACCAAGAGCCATATGAAGATTAACCTGGGAAAATGTAATACATCTCCATGCTCTATTATATCATATGTGGAACCCACCCATGCTAAGCAGTTTCCATTCAAGGGAGGTCCTCAGGGCAGAAACACAGCCAGCGGGGACTCGGATAACAATGATGACCCCCTGGAGCCAAATTATAAGGAAGTGAGCCGGGATGCATGTCCTGAACCCAGTGCAGAGGCATAAGGTATCAGTGCAGCTGGCCCTGTGCCTTAGGTCTTGTCTACACACCGAAGTTGCTCCAGTTTGGCTTAAACCCCCTTAAAAACTGTTTTAGTCAAATCAGTGCAAACCCCTGTGTGGAGACATTTAGATTGTTTTCACTTTGGTTTATATCAATTTAAATGACAGGAACAAACCAAACCAATAAGCCAGGTTTGTACAAGTGTCCACATGCAAAATTGCCCTTGTTTAACTAAGGGCTTGTCTACACTTAAAATGTTGCAGCAGCACATGTGCACCACTGTAGGGCTTCAGCGTAGATACCACCTGCATCAACGGGAGGGCTTCTCCCCAAGAAGTCTTCCATCAACCTAGTGCTGGTCTACGCCAGGGGTTAGGCGGATATAGCAGCTGTGGATTTTTCACAGTCCTGAGAGATGTAGCTATACCAAAATAAATTCCTAGTGTAGACCAGGCCTAAGTCCATTTAAAAATCACATTTTTAGTTAAAGTAGTGCAGCTTTGGGCTTGTCAACACGAAGACATCCAGGAAAATTAATCTGAATTAAAGGTGTGAATTTAAAGTGGATTAGTCAAACCACATTAAATCCCTGTGTGAATGCTGTTATTCAGAGTTAAAGTTGCCTTACAGTTTAGCTTAATTCACTTTGGAAGTGAATTAAATGAAAATGAACGAAGGCCAACTTTAATTCTGAATGATGCCGTTCACATAAGCGTTTAATGGGGTTTAATTAATTCACCAATCTGATTAATTTTCCTGGATGTCCCCATGTAGAGAACCCCTTTGTGTGTAGACATATCTTAATCAGATTGTAGGGGTCATCTGGAGGTAGAACTGTGGCTCATTCCATGGGTGTGGAATGGAGTGATTTGGAGGAAAATCTGCCAAGAAATCTTCATAGACTTTCCATCCCCCAAAATCCCTCACACAGGATATTCTGCAGGATGGTGTGTGCCAGCCCATTGACATTTCACTGCTCTGATGGCAACAAGAAAGTTTTAACTGAACAATTTTTGGCATTTGAAGAACCAAGCTGATATTGGACACTTGAGAAGCTGCATGCTATGTTATGAAATAATGTGTGAGGGACCGTAACCATCATCAACTTCTATTCCCATGCACCAAAGTAAAAAGCAGAATAAAATGGCTGTAACAATTTATGTTTCTGTCAAACTCCTTTCACACTAGATCTACCATGGAACTATTTCCATGTAGAACGGTGATATTCAAAACCCTTCTTTTTTGCTACGTTATAGTTGTTTGTTCATACACAAGTTCCCCACCCTCTGTCTCCCATTTCTTGTTATGTAAAATGTTGATGTCATGGCTATTTTAGCATTTAACACATGCAAAAACTAGAAACTTCTACATGATTCTGAGGCATAATTTTGTTTCAGCCTGTGCTCATTTTCCCTTGAAAACGGGTCTATTCACACTCAAAAGTTACCTGTGCCTGACCTGGTTTCCCCCGAGAACCGTGCCTGTTTGACAGATCATAATGAAAAGTAAAAACCACAATTTCTGTGTAGTTTTATATTTCATTCCTAATATCTCAATCCCACATTTCAAAGTGGCAGGAAAGTCATTCTCTTGGATATATAAAGAAAGAAAAGAAAATCATATGGAATAATCTGTCAGCTCTGACATGGAAAACTTGCAAGTTTGAATGTCTAGAGATTTTCTCCCTATTCAAGCTAGTACTTAAATTGCACTGTATTAATTATTGGTGAATTTACCGCAGCCTGCAACAGAGAGCAGTCAAAATCCCTTCAGAAGTCACTTTTCCTTAGAATGCAGTTATTCTTATATGCCAAAGTGTCATATAAGTGCTGGTAGTTATAATCTTCCTTTAACCCTGGGGAAAGGAAGGAATAATGTAACACAGCTTTCACTTGATTTATGCCCTCATCATTTCAAAGGCACTCTGAAAAACATAGAGGGCAAGCATAAATAAAACAAGGGGCAAGTGTTATGCTAGCCAGCCAGCTAGCTAGGTACTTATGTAATCCCTATCACCATGGTATTTGAAAGCTTAAAGGCCAGATTTTAATACCCTTACTTATGTGGAATAGTAACTTACTACACTTCTAGCCTCACTGAAATTGTTTACCCTACCAGAGAAACAAGGAAGTACTGGAAATGAATATGGGTCTCATAATCCAGCCCTATAATAGTAATTTGTAATTTTAACCTTATAGTTGGGGAAAATGGTTATACATTTTATATTTTTTTCTTAAATTCAGTCCCTTTTTTTAATATTGCTGATTCCTATTGCCCTGATCCTGCAATGAGCTCACCTATTTTGAACCCCATTGACATTTAGGGCTTAATCTCCAATAGCTCTTCGTTCACCCCACCCTATCCCCTTTTAAATTTGCTCAACAGACAGGGCTGTTATCATAGTAAAATGAATCCATTGATTGCACTGGCAACATTCATGTTTGCCCGGTACAAGTTTGTGCGAATGCAAGGCCATATGCAATGCAATTTCCAAGATCTATTAACAATCAGTGACATTAACCACAGTGTGTAAGTTTTGCTCAAGATTTACTGTTATTTCTTTCTCAGAAGATGAGGAAGGAGTCTCTGATGGGATACAATAACTCAGTTTCTCCACTAATGACCGGTTTCTTTCCACACACTGAAACACATGGGGTGTCTTAGGCTATGTCTTCCCTGCAGCGTTAACCCAGACTCTTACTCACGTGTTGCCTCTAGTCCCCCTCCTGGCCCCATATAAAAACCTCTCACCTGTGTTTAATGGTGCTTTCAATCCAGGCTATCTGACCCGTCTGGGGCTATAGGTTAAAATCTATGTGAGTCTTTTACTCAGGCTAGTAACCTAGCCACTTTGCAGTGAGGACACAGGCTAAACTGCTCAAGTGCTGATAGTCCTCAAAGACCTTCCAACATTCCCCCCATATGCTAAGAAGAAATGACATGTTCTCCCACAATTCACTGCAAAAGAATCATAGAGCAACTTATCTGACTGCCATATAAAGAACCATGGGATATGCCTCCAGACGTCCTAGCAAACACAGGGGTGCTCAGCAACAGGGAGGACATGTTAATTTGCGTAGGGCTTCGCAGTGCGCCTGCTCATATCTGGCTGCACACTCGGCGTTCATACACAGGCTATGACCACTTTGGATTGACAATCTGAGCACGTCAAACTACAAGATTCAAGCATGACCAGTCCCATCCTTGGATTCGTGCATTTACTTCTGAAGGCTAGAAAACAGATCTTTTTTGTTCTTGCTGCCAGCTGACAGAAGGGATGCTTATTCGTCCAGACAGGAACTCAGGGCCCTTTCACTCCTACTTCAGGGAGTGGGGCGTGCTATAAAACCTGCACCAATCAATGCAAAACTTTTTGTAAATTCCAGTGATTTGTGGCTAAAATGTTATGGTCATCTCCACCTGTCAGGAGGTAGAGCCAGTAGATCTAGGATCATTTCCTGCTCTTGCGTCTGAGATCTTGGACAACTCACTTAAGCCACTCTGTGCCTCCGTTTCCCATCTGTACAATGGGGATAACAGCACTGCCCTGCCTCACAGAAGTGTTGTGAGGATAAACACATGATTTTGTGAGGCACTCAGATACCACAGTGATGGGGTCCATAGACAGATAGTTGCAATTTAGTATGGAGGGAGGGGGAAGTCTGAGTCAGAAAACATGTACAGTGGGTCAGATCCATGTTTCTGACCAGGTGCAAAGTGGAATGTTCTTTGGGGATGGCCCAGCCATCCTGTCCCCTGGACTCTACAAGACAGATTGTATGTTCCCGAGGCACACTGCCTGCCAGAGGCATAACAAGAACCAATGGCTGGAAGCTGAAGCCCAACAAATTCCAATTAAAGACAAGGCAAGCATATTTAAAAGTGAGGGTGATTAAACCCGTAGAACAAGCTACCAAGGGAAGTGATAGATTCTCCATCTCTTGACAGGATGCCTTTCTGGAAGAAATGCTTTCCTCAAACACAAGTTACTGGACTAAGTACATGGGTCATGGGGTGAAGATTAATGACCTGTGGTATACAGTTGGTCCGATTAGATGATCTAATGGTCACTTCTGACTTTAAACTCTATGAATCTAGGTAGTGCAGTTCTGCACCAGTCCTAGACCAGGGTTTTAGTTTAATGCCACAATTCAGCCCAAAGTTGTTTTTTTCAGTACTGTACTAAAGGCTTTAGTCCTTCTAGCTTGAAATTCAGCTGTTATATGTTTGTTCCTGTTCAGTGATTTATTTATTTTTTATTTTCTTCTAGATAATCAAAAATAACAGATGTAGCTTTTGGTGAGTGCAAACATGTAACCCAGAGAATAAAAGAAACATACTGAAACTTCATTTGACAGAACTAGGAAGCCAGACTTTTTCTCGGATGCCACATTTCCTCACTGGAAGGCCTTAGGCCTCTTCACAATTTCAAGACTCTTTTTTATCCCCTCAGTGAAAATGCATGAGCAGTTCTGATGTCACGATGGATTAGGACATCATTTCACAATGGTGAATAACAGCTTCCCAGTGAAGCTTGGTCAGCATTCTGTTAAAAACAAACAAACCAATAAAAAACCCAAACCAATTGTGCTGTAATCAAAAGCAATAGCCAAAACACTCCAGTATAATTCATAGAATCATAGAATATCAGGGTCGGAAGGGACCTCAGGAGGTCATCTAGTCCAACCCCCTGCTCAAAGCAGGACCAATCCCCAATTAAATCATCCCAGCCAGGGCTTTGTCAAGCCTGACCTTAAAAACTTCTAAGGAAGGAGATTCTACCACCTCCCTAGGTAACACATTCCAGTGTTTCACCACCCTCCTAGTGAAAAAGTTTTTCCTAATATCCAACCTAAACCTCCCCCACTGCAACTTGAGACCATTACTCCTTGTCCTGTCCTCTTCTACCACTGAGAATAGTCTAGAACCATCCTCTCTGGAACCACCTCTCAGGTAGTTGAAAGCAGCTATCAAATCCCCCCTCATTCTTCTCTTCTGCAGAATAAACAATCCCAGTTCCCCCAGCCTCTCCTCATAAGTCATGTGTTCCAGACCCCAATCATTTTTGTTGCCCTTCGCTGGACTCTCTCCAATTTATCCACATCCTTCTTGTAGTGTGGGGCCCAAAACTGGACACAGTACTCCAGATGAGGCCTCACCAATGTCGAATAGAGGGGGACGATCACGTCCCTCGATCTGCTCGCTATGCCCCTACTTATACATCCCCAAATGCCATTGGCCTTCTTGGCAACAAGGGCACACTGCTGACTCATATCCAGCTTCTCGTCCACTGTCACCCCTAGGTCCTTTTCCGCAGAACTGCTGCCTAGCCATTCGGTCCCTAGTCTGTAGCTGTGCATTGGGTTCTTCCGTCCTAAGTGCAGGACCCTGCACTTATCCTTATTGAACCTCATCAGATTTCTTTTGGCCCAATCCTCCAATTTGTCTAGGTCCCTCTGTATCCTATCCCTGCCCTCCAGCATATCTACCACTCCTCCCAGTTTAGTATCATCCGCAAATTTGCTGAGAGTGCAATCCACACCATCCTCCAGATCATTTATGAAGATATTGAACAAAACCGGCCCCAGGACCGACTCCTGGGGCACTCCACTTGACACCGGCTGCCAACTAGGCATGGAGCCATTGATCACTTCCCGTTGAGCCCGACAATCTAGCCAACTTTCTACCCACCTTATAGTGCATTCATCCAGCCCATACTTCTTTAACTTGCTGACAAGAATACTGTGGGAGACCGTGTCAAAAGCTTTGCTAAAGTCAAGAAACAATACATCCACTGCTTTCCCTTCATCCACAGAACCAGTAATCTCATCATAGAAGGCGATTAGATTAGTCAGGCATGACTTTCCCTTGGTGAATCCATTCAGATTCTGCCATTCAGATTTGAATTTCAAGTGTGTGGGGTAGGCTCTGTAATGGATTTTTTTTACAGTGTACCACTTAAGAGCACCAGACAAATGAGATTAGAATTTTGCTCTTTACACATGTAATAGAGTTCCTTGACACAAAACACACTCTTAGAGTATAGCACAGTTAGAGTGTAACAGAGTTATGGACCCTTTGTCACTGCAGTATATACCACACCAGGGCAGCTTTGAATTTCACGTCAACAGAAAGGTAAAACCCAGATCCTCTTACTCCAAAATCAAACCCATACTGCCAGAGCTAAAGAAAAATCAATCAATATACCTATGTTCTTACATGGGCCCTGTCATCATACTATCTGGTCTTCCTTAGCTGTCAGCAGTACAGAACCTATAACAAACTGTCAAGTATCAGAGGGGTAGCCGAGGTAGTCTGTATCCACAAAAACAACGAGGAGTCCGGTGGCACCTTAAAGACTAACAGACTCATTTGGGCATAAGCTTTCGTGGGTAAAAAACCCACTTCTTCAGATGCATGGAGTGAAAATTACAGATGCAGGCATAAATATACTGACACAGGAAGAGAAGGGAGTTACCTTACAAGTGGAGAAGCAGTGTTGACAGGGCCAATTCAATCCAGGTGGATGTGGTCCACTCCCAATAATTGATGAGGAGGTGTCAATACCAAGAGTGGGAAAATTGCTTTTGTTGTGAGCTTGCCACTCCCAGTCCCTATTCAAACCCAAATTAAAGGTGTTAAATTTGCAAACGAATTGTAGCTCAGCAGTTTCTTTTTGAAGTTTTTTTGTTGAAGGATGGCTACTTTTAAATCTGTTATAGAATGTCCAGGGAGATTGAAGTGTTCTCCTACTGGCTTTTGTATGTTACCATTCCTGATGTCTGATTTGTGTCCATTTATTCTTTTATGTAGGGACTGTCCGGTTTGGCCAATGTACATGGCAGAGGGGCATTGCTGGCACATGATGGCATATATCACAAACTGGTGAGCAGTTCTGAATGCATCCATTAGAAAGCACTGGTCCACATACACACTAACCAATTTATTAAATCATTATTGCATAGCAGCTTGCCTAAATGATCATGAAAAACTACACTTTGGGTCTATTACAATAAACTATTAGCACAAATGTTAAGGGTGAGATGTCCATTTCCACATGCTTTGGTTACACATTTTTACTGATGTGTTTAGCTATTTGCTCCATCTTTTATCACAAAGGGCTCAATCCTGCACAGACCTGAGCAACTCCCGGAGGTGCGGAGCATAGGAAGATTCCTATGCATGATTCTGAAGGCACTCAATGCCGTTAGGCTTTGCTCAGTACATTGCAGGATTGAGCCTAAAATGCATGTGAAGCGATATATTTTCATTTGTCAGAATTAAATGGAGTCCAGTTTCACAATCTGGTAAAGTAACAAAATGACTTTTGCTGTTTTCTTTACAAAAAGGCAATCATACTATAAATGCGCTAGCCGCTGACAAAAGAATAGCTCTAATGATTCACACAGTTACAGTTTTATGATGCCCCTATAAATGCTTATTATAAATTGATCAGCCTTAAAAACTTGCCAGTTGCCTTAGGTAATGAAATAATATTACCCCATTATTTGCAGTGTTTGCTAAGTGTTCTCTGTAGTAAGGGAAGCAGAGGGAAACTTACAAATATTGAAATAACCTTAACTATTTATCCAGGGCAACCACTGTAGATATAGTTCATAAGAAAAAGGGCTTGTTCTGAAGATGTTTATTCTGTTGGCATTCAAATTCCCATTTCTTGCTGAAGTTCCCAATTTTTTTTTCTAATTTTCACCAGAAATCAGGAAGGAACATGACTGATGCTAACCCCTTATTCCAGCACAACAAAAAGGGGTGGGGGAGGCCTCTAAAATGAAGCTGCTAGTGAGAAAGCAATGGGTCAAATCCTCTGGTGGAGCTTGACTGCCTTGTGCTACTCCAGACAGAGCAAAGCACCTCAAAAGCTGTCTTATCCTCTACATAGGGCAGTGGTTTTCAACTGTGGTCCACTGCTTCTTCAGGGAAAGCCCCTGGCAGGCCGGGCCGGTGTGTTTACCTGCCATGTCCGCAGGTTCGGCCGGTCGCGGCTCCCACTGGCCGCGGTTTGCCGCTCCAGGCCAATGGGGGCTGCGGGACTTGGTGGGGGTCGAGGGATGTGCTGTCCGCCGTGTCCCGCAGCCCCCATTGGCCTGGAGCAGTGAACCACAGCCAGTGGGAGCCGCGACCGGCCAAGCCTGAGAATGCGTCAGGTAAACAAACCAGCCCGGCCCACCAGGGGCTTTCCCTGAAGAAGCGGTGGACCACAGTTGAGAACACTGACATAGGGGAATCCTCCAGTGGTGTCAGCATCCCATAACAGGTCATAAGGCCATCCCTTTCTTGCTGTTCCAAGTAAAGGGACGTGGTCAAAGAAAAGTCAGTGTGGTCAGAGCACCTCTACAGGTCAGCAATCCCCATCTGCCAGACACAGGCAGCCAGGTATATGCTACTGCAGCCTTCACAACCCCCGTATCAAGGGGACCATAAAGCCACCTTGCCCCACCCAGCCCCCAGTGCTGTGCTCAGCTCAGCCAGCCCTGAGGATCTCCTGAATATTTTTGTATATTTTATCATCCCTGTGGATTGCAGAATTGGATGAAATCACAGCTACCCAGCACTGGTTCGTTGTATTTTCTCTCCTTGTTGTACTGACATGATGGTTTTGCATTTCCAAGGCTGTGGAATGTTGTAACAAATCCTGGCTTTGTATGCTTCTGTCTATTAAAAGCCTTCGAACTGGGAAAACCGAGCCAATGACCCATCCTCCCTGTTAGGTGGATTTTCCAGTGAGGAGAGATGCCAGTTTTGCCCCTAAAAGGTTTTCTCAAACTATGTCCCTTGCATCCAACTTGCCATCTCACTATAAAGTAAATGCTGCAGCAGGTTGGCCACTGATAAATGCCTCACAGGGGATTTATTCCTCCCTTCCTGGAAATGAAATGCCATTGATCTGGAGAACCTCTGTGCCTCCAATGTCCTGAGAAGCTTTGTGATATCGGCAGCCTGGTGAGAGTTCACTTAAACAGTGTCTGAAAGGCCTGGGAGGTTCTTGCTCATTTTGAGGGAAGACTAAGCCTGTGACTGAGGGCACATCTACACCACAAATGAAAGAAGGTGTGATTGCAGTGCAGGTAGTCATGCCCATGCTAGCTTTCATCTAGCTGGCATGAGCAACATTAGTCATGAAGACAAGGTGGCTCAGGGTTAAGCATGGGCTTGCCACCCCTAATACAGGCACACTGGGGACCTGGAGTATGTATTCGGGTTTCCAGCCTCCACTGGGGTCTGAGCCACTGTCTTCATTGTTGTTATCTGCATTAGCTAGATTAAAGCCAGTGTGGGTGTACATACTTGCATTGCAGTCAAACCTTCAACAGCCGTGTAGACACACCCTGAACCACTAAAGCTGGATAGCCCTGTTGGAGTGACAGTCCTTGCGGGCAGTCCTGTTAATCCGAATTATGGTCTCGCTTGGTGCCCAGATCGTACACTGATTGGGAATTATAAATACACTGATAGCAGAGAGACAGATATGTAGACAGACACAGAATTGAGCAGCAGTGCTTGGAAAGTATGATTTGGAAAGTTTCCCAATTAAATGGATTTCCTGGTTAAACCCATTCTGAGTAAGACAAGGGTGGTGTGCACTGATTCTCACTCTTTTAATCTCACTTCCATTGGCTTTTATTTTGGTCTGCATTATACATTAATTTCTGCTGTGATCTAAAATGTCATACACTAGTTAGTACAATGGTCACCCTTAAAATCTGTCTTGTCTTGCCTTAGATTATTAGGTCATGGGTTCTGCACCCTGCCCTTAATATATTTGTAAGTCGGAGGGGGGTCTCAAATGGCAGGGAAGTGCCCTGATATGGAAAAGAAGGAGAGCCCATGAACTAGATAGCATTCCCACATTACTTGCAGTTTGGCATATACTCACCTGTAATTGGTCTAGTGAGAATTTTCTGCATTGCCATTCAGGTGACCTAGCTGCGATTGACAGTACTAGCATCTTGCTGTCTTGGCCAGTAGGTGCCAGGAGGGCTCAAGGACATGTGATCAACCCCAGAAGCAAGGGTTTAATTCACATCACGTAACAGCTGCCTCTCTGACTCAGAAGTGGTGCTGAGAGGCTCTGGGGATGGTTCTACCCAGCCCTCTTGGACCTGAAAAAACGCTAAATGAGATAGAAAGTTTGTAGTTACAGCTGTGGCGTGAGGACAACGGGGAGATCCACAGAGCTCAGCTTAGCCTCCAGAAGCCACTGGAGAAGGGGGATAACATAAAAAACATAAGAATATAAGAACAACCATACTGGGTCAGACCAAAGGTCCACCTAGCCCAGTATCCTGTCTTCCGCCAATGCCAGGTGCCCCAGAGGCAATGAACAGAACAGGTAATCATCAAGGGATCCATCCCCCGTCACCCATTCCCAGCTTCTGGCAAACAGAGGCCAGGGACACCATCCCTGCCCATCCTGGCTAATAGCCATTGTTGGACCTATCCTCCGTGAATTTATCTAATTCAGGAGAAAGGGAATTTCTATATTGCTCTTGATCAGACAGAACGATCCTAGCTAACAAGATCCAAATGAAAAGGACTGGCACTTTGCCGGCATCATGTTGGCACCTGTCTGGAAATTAGATGCTTCCACAGCAGGGAACATTACATTTCAGATTTTACAAACAGCCTGTAAAAAAGTGGAGCAGTCCAGTATACTGCCATTGGAAAGCCTGTAAGAGGGTAGAAATGCTCATCTGTATGAAGTCTGTGCCATCCCTGCCTTCCTCAGCTCTCTCTTGTGTCGACCAATGCTACAAAGCTAGCCAGAAACCAAAAGAAAGCATCTGTCTGTCTCCTGGACTCCACTGTTCCTGGGAGCAGCTCACCATAAAAAGCCACTGGGTTACCGTCCTCCAAATCCCTCCTTAAACTTACCATGCTACAAATCACTTGGCCATGGCTAGTCAGTTGGTCTATGGGCACTTGTGCCTATTTGCTGGGATGTTCCAAAAAAGCCACAAGAAGTTAGACACCTGAATCCCATTGAAAGTGAGTGAGAGATGGGTGTCTAACTCCCTTAGACTCCTTTGAGAACCCCAAACATTAAGCTTATTGGGATTGCTGCACTGTTTACCTTGTCCTACCCCACACTTATTTTAGTCCCACTGTGTTTGTCTCATTATATATTCAGAGAAAGCTCTTTGGGACAGGGACTGCCTTTTACCACATGTGTGTACAGTGCCTGGCATTATTGGGCCGTGACTGGGGCCTCTATTCAAGGCTATCCCTAACATCATTTGGCTGCTGAGCCAAACTCCATGGCCTTCCACCCAAAGGGGAAGACTACAGGTTGTTTTGGATGAAGTGAGGAGTTATAATTACACCGGGTGTACACTACAAAGATTTGTCAGCATAGCTGTGTCAATGAGGGGTGTGAAAAAAACACATCTCCAACCAGCATATCTATGGTGGCAAAAATCCCAGTGTAGATGCAGCTATGTCAACAGAAGAACACTTCCGTTGGCAAAGCTGACGTCATTCCGGGAGGTGATGCTACTATGCTGAAAGAAAAATGCCTTCTGCTGGTGTATGATACGTCTATACAAGGAGGTATGGTTATCCTGACAAATCATTTGTAATGTAGACAAGACCTTAGCCTTTCCATTTCCTGCCCCACCCCCCAAACAACCAAACAAAGGTTTCGTTTGCCAGCCTCTCGTATTTAAAAAACAAAATCAGTAAAAGATTTTGGAAAGTCGGTACTTTTCTGATGGCACACGAGTTATTTGGAACCACTTGTAATTAGCTGCCCATCACAGCCACTTCTGACAAAGCGTTCCAGGAACTTTCACCCCACTTGTTCCTACTTTGTGGACTAGTGATTTCATCGTTCAAGTGAGCAGCTCCATGTCAACATGATTTATGTAGATTTAACTTGCCTCAGACAGATGAGCCTCTTCTGATTATTTAGTATAGCCGCTTGCTGAGTAACGTGAGCAGCTTCAGTGTGTAGCCTTGTGCTGTAAGAGATGATGTACTTCCTAGTCCTCTACGGTGTTCATTCACCACATAAATCCAATGAACCCCATGAGTACCCAGGGACATTCAACACAGGTCCAGAGGAAGGAGCGTTGTATAGACACACATATACACCTTGTATTGACTCCATGGCTTTACTGTGCAGACAACATGCTCATTAACTTATTTAGCTGTCACTAGTGGTTGAGTTTTAATTCTCCATAGGCCAATATCTGTAGTGGAGAGGTGTTCATACTCACCTAGCCAGAGTCTTACAACAGCCCGGCCGTGCTCAAACCTGTATCATGAAAATGCGGCTAAAGGAGTGGACAAAATGACAGGTGGATGCTTTTGGATTAAGCCAATATCGAATGAAGTAAAGGCTGAGCAGAGTGCTGGGTATATACTATACAGATTCATCTCTAGTATTCTGGAACTATCCTGACTTCCACTTTCCAACTTTGAATGCTAACACTTGGAGAGTGTTCCAAAAAGTTTACTGAAAGACCTAAGACTAGTGGGTATTATCATGCAGTTTTATATGGCATAATGCCGTTGCCTTTAGCGGAGTTACTTCTGACTTACACCAGTGTAAGTAAGAGGAAAATCAGACCCTGGGGACATGTAGAAGAGCAGCTAGTGGCATTAACAGCAGCAAAGCGTATTTTAAAGTTTACGGAAGGATCCTTTGCGTTTCATAGAATCATAGAATATCAGGGTGGAAGGGACCTCAGGAGGTCATCTAGTCCAACCCCCTGCTCAAAGCAGGACCAATCCCCAACTAAATCATCCCAGCCAGGGCTTTGTCAAGCCTGATCTTAAAAACCTCTAAGGAAGGAGATTCCACCACCTCCCTAAGTAATCTATTCCAGTGCTTCACCACCCTCCTAGTGAAAAACTTTTTTCCTAATATCCAACCTAAACCTCCCCCACTGCAACTTGAGACCATTACTCCTTGTTCTGTCATCTGCTATCACTGAGAACAGTCTAGATCCATCCTCTTTGGAACCTCCTTTCAGGTAGTTGAAAGCAGCTATCAAATCCCCCCTCATTCTTCTCTTCCGCAGACTAAACAATCCCAGTTCCCTCAACTTCTCCTCATAAGTCATGTGTTCCAGTCCCCTAATCATTTT
Source organism: Eretmochelys imbricata (assembly GCF_965152235.1). NCBI lineage: Eukaryota > Metazoa > Chordata > Testudines > Cheloniidae > Eretmochelys > Eretmochelys imbricata. Next base: position 7,368,440 of record NC_135584.1, on the reverse strand, counting down.
TGTTGCCCTCTGCTGGACGTTTTCCAATTTTTCCACATCCTTCTTGTAGTGTGGGGCCCAAAACTGGACACAGTACTCCAGATGAGGCCTCATCAATGTCGAATAGAGGGGAACAATCACGTCCCTCGATCTGCTGGCAATGCCCCTACTTATACATCCCCAAATGCCATTGGCCTTCTTGGCAACAAGGGCACACTGTTGACTCATATCCAGCTTCTCGTCCACTGTCACCCCTAGGTCCTTTTCTGCAGGACTGTTGCCGAGCCATTCAGTCCCTAGTCTGTAGTGGTGCATGGGATTCTTCCATCCTAAGTGCAGGACTCTGGACTTGTCCTTGCTGAACCTCATCAGATTTCTTTTGGCCCAATCCTCTAATTTGTCTCGGTCCCTCTGTATCCTATCCCTACCCTCCAGCGTATCTACCTCTCCTCCCAGTTTAGTGTCATCTGCAAACTTGCTGAGGGTCCAATCCACATCATCCTCCAGATCATTTATGAAGATATTGAACAAAACCGGCCCGAGGACCGACCCTTATATGGAAACTAAAAATCACCGCTAAACAACCAAGATCCTGTATAGACTCAAGAGGCCTGATTCTCCTCTCGGCTTTACCAGCTTTTCAGTGGTGTAACTGCATTAACTCCAGTAGCACTGCCAACAGTTTACACCAGTGAATGAGATCAGAATTAATCATTATAGCTGGCATGGCAGCTCTAGCCAAGAGTCACTAGGGTGATTGCAGTGTATCACAAAGGGCCTGATTCTGATCTCACTCCCTTGGTTTTACACCAGTATAACTCCACTGGCTTCAGTGAAGTACTTCAGACTTACACCAGTATAGATGATATCAGAAACAGGCCCAAAGAATCGACAGGGATTCAGTCCTGTAGAGATGCAGTGCAGGACAAGCCCTAACACTGCCACCTTTTGGTTCTTCTCCCTACAGATATGCAAGGATCATGCTGTAAGCAAAGTACTCCATGGGAGAGCTGTTATATTTCCTTGCATCAAAAATATTTGCCACAGGGGAGCCTAATTATATTTATTTATTCAGCCCAGACTAGTCCCAGGTGCTTTTGCAAAAAGCTTCTTGATACTCATTTCTGTTCCCCAAAAAGGCACGTATTATAGTGGCCCTGATTTCCACACTGTGCCCACATTGGTTGCACATAATTTGCACGCACAGTTACATAATCTTGTGCCCAAGAGGCCAGTCACACTTCTAACATGATAGCTGTGCATGCCTTTTTATAGTGTACATGCCAATTAGGCATGCAAATGTGAGCTCATTTCTTCCTTTCTGTGCCTGTGTGTACAAGTGTATTAGAAGGTAACAATTTGGTTTAAAACGAAGGTGTCCTACAGTAGTAACACATCAGATTTTCATAGGCTCATATGGATCCTGAGGGCTACATAAGCGGTGGGGGGGCTGAATACCTGTTCACACTGGGTTAGATTCTAATTTTAGTTACACTGGTGTGAATCTGGATTAACCCCATTGACTTCAGTGGCAACATTTAACTCATATTACTAACTATAAGAATCTGGACACTTGGAAATCTGAGTCTAAGAGCCTTGCTCAACATGACACAGTGAGTTACTGGCAGAATCTGAAAGAGCCCAGAAGTCTTGATATGCTGTCTGCTGTTCTAAAATGCGCACAACTCTTCCTTACATAAAATTTATTCTGAGGAGGAAGAAAAAAGAGTTGGAAAAATGACGGCTTTCAGCTGAGAACCAGGTTGCTCTACAGACATGGCAGCCACATGTCTGAAGTGTGAAGAGAACCGGGCTTTCCTTTATTACAGCATTTGACAAAGCCAATCAAAATAAACATCTACAAAAATATTAAGGACGAGCTAGCAGACAGCGGAGACAGCAGATGGTTATTTAAAATAACAGCATAATTCCGCATGCTGAATACACATACAAAAGCTCTTGTCATGAAACACAATTGTTAATGGCAAAAGAGGAGGAAGAAACATTCGGGTGTTTAGCAGAGCTGGACAAAAGCAGCATGCTGCAAAAAGGGAATTTTTAGCACTACATAAAATTCATTGCAAAGATCAATGACAGCCTGGCAGAAACAGGCAGAGTAGAAATACACAATGAATAGCTGGAAGGAATATTGGCATGAGTGATGCGAGGCACAGAGGGATGTTACAGACTCTACCCCAAGTGTAGGAATCAGATACTGAGCTAAAATAGAATCTTTGTCTCCCCAGGAAAAGGTTGATTTTAATTTATTTTTACTGTAGTTCCAAACCAGGAGGGTAGCAAGTCCTGGCAGGGGTATTGACAAAGGCGGCTGGGAACCATATATCTCATAGACGGTCTCAGTGTTTCTGGCAAACAGGGGCTGGCTAACACTTGGGGCTGCAAATCAGTCTAAATCACTAAGCCAGAAGAAAAAGAGATGCCTGATCCTGCTTCCTGTGAAGATAAAGAAAAACTCTTTGATTTCAATGTGGGAGGCATATTCCCAATGCACGGAGAGAGATCAAGGGTTATGTCACCAGACAGGCTGAGCCTGTTTGCCAGCCAAATTTACACCTACAAAATTTGTACCTGTATATTTGCATCCACAGTCCAACTGCTGAGCCTCTGACTAAAGGCACAAAGGCCTATGGTCAGAGGTCCCACTATTCATATTTGCACTCACAATTCATTCTGCAGATGCAAAAAACGGTGGGGAAATTCCACGCATAAACAGGGAGGTTCGGCTCATCTAGCTGCAAATATCATCAAAAGACACCTGGTACAAAATCCTTTATGAAATTTTTATTACCACCGATTACAGTGCCTGTACAAAAACTAATCTCTCTGCATGAACTAAACCTCCTGACAACCGAGTGGAAGGTTGGGAGCGAGATGGAGGGGGAGGAGGGTTCAAGACACCCCACAAAATTAGCTCACATTATGAACTCACAGCCTGCAATGGTTTTGCATGAAATATGCTGATTAGCAATATCTTTCCGCATATCACAAACAAAGCCATGGGGCTGCAGTGTTATGCAAATATGATGTTGTCTTGAGACCTTAGACCATCGCTTCAAATCTTGGGAATCTGCTTCTTAGCATATGTCTACACTATGATTAAAACAAACCAGCGGCACTGAGTTTCAGAGCCTGGATCAGCTGACTTGGGCTCATGGGCCCCGGGCTGTGGGGGTAAAAATAGCAGCGCAGATGCTCAGGCTCGGGCTGCGCTCTGAATCCCAAGCCCCAGGCGGGATCTCAAAGCCCGGGCTCCAGCCCAAGCCCAAATGTCTACACTGCAATTTTATAGCCCCTCAAGCTAATCCAGACCAGCTGCCGCCGTGCCATGGGTCTTTTTTGCAGTGTGGACATATCCTTAGAGGTGCTGAAATCAATGGGCACTGCAGGTGGTATGGCCTTCTGAAAATCAGTCCCAATAATGGGTCTGAGATCCGGCACCTAGCTCACTGGGCTGGTTATCATAGGTGCTGATCACACACAGTTCCCACTGAATGCAACTGGAGCTCTGGGCACACAATGCCTCGGAAAATCAGTCCACTTCTATTTAGGAGCTTCAATATGGATTTCATTGTTGCCAGATCTGGCAATTTTTATTGGGAGTCTTTTGATGTTTTGTCCTCCAACCTCCAGTCACAGAGTCAGGGGATGACATGAGACTCTTTGCTTTCATAATTTTTAAAGTAAATTCCTCGCGCCTCTGGTTGCAGAGAAAAGCTTGCAAATGTGATTTGAGTGTAACCTAAAAGTTCAAAATCCAGAAGGCAAAGAAAAGGAACCCCAGATTGGCTTAAAAATCGCGAGATTTAAAAGAAATAGTCAATCTCATGATTCTGGGATGCTGACTCATTTGTTTTGAACTCCTGGAGTTGGCAATACTGGATTTATATATCCACAATGGGAGGCAGATGGGAAAAGAGGAAATGCTGGCACAAGATTATCCCCTGGACAGCTGAGGGTAATTGTAACCTCTTGTTCTTGAAGGAATTGGGAACTAAGCCTTGCACACCCTTATCATTTTACCTTATCTTAGAGTTTTATACTGCCACACATCCCCATGGTATCTGAGCACCTTCCACATAAAATCATTAGCAATAGCCAAGCCCTTAGCGTACTTCATGGAGTCTCTGACACGTCTTCCTTTTCAGAGATGAGTAGGGTTTTTGGTTTTGATTAATATCCTCCTTTTGGGGGGTTGGTTTGTGGGGGGTTATCGGTAGAAGGGCGTGCCAGCATTGTGATTGTCATTCTTTTAGAGGAAAAACTTTTCTGAAGAGGAAGGTTTGGCAGTATTTCCTGAAGATGGTCAAATGCTACACCCACCCTCCCTGCTCCAGCCAAAGCATCTTGCCAGATATTATTAGTCCGTTTAATTCAGTTTTGAACATATATTCTGCTTCCCTGTGCTGTATACAGTGATTCAAGAGCTCACTTGAATATGTAACTATAAACCAACTGCAAAAGCAGACAGGCCTTGCTTCACTGTTTGGAACTTTGATGGTGATTAGTGGTGTCTGTTTTGAGAAATTTTCTTCTTTTGTGATATTAAAAATCTTCTTATTTTTTATTTCCCAGAGCTTACATGTCAGTATCACTGATAATAATACTCCACTACTACCTATCTGTCCTCTAGAACAAATCCAGACTTGGGGATAAGCAGGCGAGTGCAACTCCAGCATTTACGGTGGTGGGAAGTACCCGCTTTGAAGGTGACATATTACTTCTGGAATTGGGGGGAGAGGAGAAAGTGTTGATCTAAGGTTGCCCAAATAGAGGCCTTTTGGGCTTCCCAGCTAAGCACAAACCATCTAGCAGGATGCAGCAATATAATCAAATTTGCTTTTCATAAACTTCAGAGATCGAAAAGACCTTGAGTGTCTAAGCAATCTCCCTGCCAGTGACAGATTTCCCCCTCTGACACTATTAAAAGCACTTTATTCCATCTAATCTGGAAGGAGGGTTTGTGGGGCTGTGCCTTAGAAACATAGCAGTAGTATGGACAGGATTGAATTTACAGAACATGTGACCTTCACCACACAAACACATGCTCCTCAGCAGTCTGATCAGTAATCATTCCTCTCCAGAAATCAGGCAGCAACTCGACAAGGTGGGTTGAATGGGCCCTGCTCTGCAGCCTAGAAATTTTCTGCCAGCTGGAGGGCCAGACAAAAAGATGCCTTCCACCGATTTACAGACCGACTTGCCCATTGTCTGGATTAGCTGTGGTGCTTCTTGCTTAATGCCACATCTGTGACTCTCTGGATGAGCCAATAGGATGTCTGCCTTGTTGCCTCTTAGAAGCTGTTAGTGGTGTCTCCTTCCTATGGCTCAGCAGATGTTATTCCGTGACTGCTCTCTAAAGGGTATGTAAGAATGAATAAGGACATCTGACCACTGACATCACCAGCTCTGCAGCTCCCTCTATAGGAGCCTGATCCAAAACCCACTGAAGTCAAAAGACAGATTCTCATGGACTTCAATGGGTTTTGAATCAGGTTGTACGTTGCTCTAAAGCTTGGCCTTCTTCCTAAGGCAGGCTATGCTATTACCCATGACAACGAGCATCATTTAGAGACTGCCAGCTCCTCTAAAACAAGTTATTGCCAACTACTCTAAAACATTTGTTTGCTGTTTATTCGCTTGGAGTGTCTCTTTAACAGGCAACATTTGCTGCCTTCTCTGCTTTAGTGCACAGCCATGATGGGAGAGCAAATGCAGATGAAAATCAGGCTAGAAAATAAACCTAATTGACATTAACTTCCCAAAAAGCTTGATGAAAGGCACTCATCTTTCTTAATTAAGGCAACAATTAACTATGTTTGGGTTTGATAGCTTGGTGTAGGTCTCCTGCCAAATGCAGTCCTTTTATGTGAGCTTAACAACTGTTACTGCTCTCAGGGCCAGTGTGCCAGGTCTGTAAGCAGCCTCCTGCTCATGTTTATTTCTGATCCCTTGGATCGGAAGCATCCCTTCCTACTGCTCCCCTCCCACCCACACACACTTGTCACCGATTTACTGCCATTGTTTCTGTCTGGCTGCATTCATTCGAACCATGCTGTGCAGAGAGGCTGGGTGGGAAGATTGGGTGAGGCACACAGAGCTGCTTATATGAATTGCTTTCAGAAGATTTATACCGAGGCAGGGGTGCTGGAGACTGTATGAGCTTGCAGCTCATCAGTCTCGCTCCTCAGTAAGATCCATTTAGAAACATTAGGCCTAGTCCTCAAATGATGGAAATCAAGTGCACTGAAGACAATGGATATAAAAACTGAATTACACCCGTTTAAGATCTGGCCCATGAACCCTATGGGCAATCCTGTTCAGACCCTTTGTAAACGACTTTGTTAATGGACAGATGGTTTCATGAGATAAATGAACAACTGTGACCTGTAGAGGGGATAGGAGTGCAAGTGTCACTGGTGCACTTTTATACTGTGTGCTTGGAAAACCTGAGGTCTGATTATTACATCCTCGGATCCCTAGGGATGGTGGAAGCTGCAGAATTAACATACAGATACAGTATTTAGATAATAGAGGAGGCATGTGACATTCTGGAAGAAATGCAGTGGGATGACAGCAAGTTTCTATAGACAATGACATGCCTTTAGATTTGTCTATTAGGCTGAATCCAGTAGAAAGCATTTCTATTGAAGTCTTTTATTTTCCTGAAGCATCTTCTCTATATATGAATCATTCTATGAATATTAAACTATTGTTATTTCAGTGCTCTCCTCTGGTTTGATCTGTCTGATTCAGATTAATGCCTATCCATAATCTACCATCCAATGGGATAAGACATGCAAGACTACTGTCCATTGAGGCTTTAGAGCCTATAGAGAGACCGGTTTCAGAGTAGCAGCCGTGTTAGTCTGTATTTGCAAAAAGAAAAGGAGGACTTGTGGCACCTTAGAGACTAACACATTTATTTGAGCATAAGCTTTCGTGAGCTAAATTTGTTAGTCTCTAAGGTGCCACAAGTCCTCCTTTTCTTTTTATAGAGAGACCACATTCTCAGCAGAGTAAGAGAAGATAGAAGAATTAAGGTGGGAGTAGAGAGCTCTGGCTTGTGTTCCTGGCTTTGACACTGATTTTCTGTGAGACTTTAGGGAAGTCATTTAATCTTTTTCCTCATCTGTAAAACTGGGATAATAAAATTTGCCTCAGGGACGGTTGTGAGGCTTAATATTTGTAAAATGCTTCAAGCTCCTCAGATACGCACCCAGTGCTGTTTGTTAATGGGTGGTGTTTGTTTAATATCCAGAAGTACAGAAACCTAGTGAGAAGGACTAGTTCTGTGGATATGGGATATGCTGGCCTACCTGCATGAGAACAGGCAGCATTGAGGTTTTCTGCTGCCAGGATTCATGATGTTGTCCACCCAGCCCGACAGCTCCAGTAGATAAAATCCATTATGCCTTTCCCCCCAGCGCAGGTATGTTTCAAACCAATGACTCTTCCAAATAGCATAGGAACGACCATGAATTTTGTCACCAGTTCAGGAAGCAATGCACATGAAGCCATGCATTTGGGGAAAGACTTTGCAGCCCAGAGAGACATCAGTCAGCTGACTCTATGATGTCCATCTAGGAAGCAGTGTCCTATAGTAGCAGCTCTTTTAGGAATAACACAGCAACTCTCCCTCATTCCCCTGTTCCATTCAGCATATTTCAGAGAAGGTAGGAAGACGCCTGTCAGAGATCTGAACCGTCACCTCCAAATTTCCAAGCCGTAATTAGCAATCAGCCCCTGAAAAGCAGGGCATATCTCACTAACAGCTGTGAAGAGTAATTCCTGTGGCAGGTGTGACAGAGAGAATGAAAGATCTGCTGGAATGTAAACAATGGTGCTGCCCGGTTCTGTTTTCAAATGAACACTAATGCAACAAAGGGCATTCCATATAAAACAGCAATTCAAGGCAGTGCATGTTAAGTGTTGTGAAACTGAATAATTTCAACTCATGGTTTTCAGTCCATAATTACACTTCCTAATGGCTCTCACTGGGAGTTGATGACAAAGACTAGAAGTGGGTGGGACAAGTCACAGTGGAGGCTGCCCTACGACCAGTGATTGGTATTCTGGCTTGATACAATTCTGCAAATGGTCTGTAGCAACAAGGCATCAGACTAGAGTCTCTTTTTGCTACTTTTCTTGCTCCTACAGTATTCCTTGCCAAATAGTTCAGAATAACACAAGAGTGTTTAGGCCCAGATCCTGCAAAATTTACACCTGTGCTTAACTTTAAGAAGATGGGTAGTCCCATTGGCATTATTGGGACTACTTATATATGAAGAGTTAGGCATATGCATAAGTGTTTGTAGGAACAGGGCCTGAAGGTAGAAAGAAATCCCCAGACAAGCAGGCAAATGATTATGAATCACAGTTGTCATGTTTCATATGTATTCATTACTTTTTTCTCCTTGCATCGATTATTAGGTCACTATAACTCCACCACCACAGCCTCTGTCTCCAGATGCTCTGTAGCGCATATTATTTGGCCTATGAACAACTTCTCATAGGTCACCCGCTACTGTATGTTAAGGTGACCATTATTGCACTTTCCAAAAAAATTGCCTCTAATTTGCCATTGTGGCTCTTTTAGTTTGAGAAGAAGAAGAATAAAAATGTTTACAAGTCAAGTCCCAGTGTGGAGGTGCCTTTAAAAATGGCTAATCTTAAACAAATTCAGATGAATAGTTTTCAGAGTATTGATTGGTACATACAGGTGTCCATATGACTTATTCCAAATACTGTTCAGTTATACAGTATGGGCATCCCCATGCCAGACACTTTTTTTATTTTGCTAGTCATTAGAGATGAATTCAGATGGAAACACTGAAACCAAATCCCTTCAGATTTAAGAGGGGTTTGGATACAGATCCAAAAATCATAGCTGAAATCCATCCCTGTCAACCTCTGATGCAGCAAACTGGAACTGAACTGACTTGAAGTCTGGATTTGGATCTGATTCTGGATCCACATTTCCTGTCTTAGTCTTATATCTGCAAGTCAACGCACAACAACATTTAATGGCAAAGAAAGCATGCAAGGTACATAATAGAGATAAATGACTACAATGTATCAAAATATGCCAAGAACAAATCCTCACTAAGGATTAACTTTGCAGTTTATAATTAGTATAGGGGGAGGGAGAGGCAGAAGAGAGAATAAAGAAAAAGAATAAGAAACAACATTAACTCTGAACCAATGACTCCAAGTCAGTGCAGAGTGAATGAGGCGCCAAAAGAAAAATAAGTTCAGATGTACATGATCAAATTTAGAGGCGCATCCAAACCAGAACAAATTGACTGAGAGGAAAGCAAAGCATTCAAAACTATAGCAGAACCTATTGTAGGAACTTTACCGTGCACTGGGAGTTTCAGAAAGCCAGCTCCTGCATGTCCATCATCTACTAAAGTAGTCTGCGCCCCATTCTATCATCACTTGACTACTTTTAGAGGGAAGCCATTCTTGTATCACTGAAATCAGCATACCTTTGATTCCTTCCAATGTTAGCTACAGCTTTGCCAGAAGAATATCCTTGTCTGAGCACATAAAGAAACAAAATAAGCCTTTAACATTAAGATCTCAATTGTACCCTGTGTGGATGCACAAAGCAGGAAGCGTAGAAGGAGCTCTGCTTCCCGCTTCTGCAGGTCCACTGGGGTCAAGAACAGGGTTCATCCAACTCCCATTGAAATCAATGGGGGTCAGTCCATGGACTTTAATGAGACTTTCCTCAAGCGCAAAGGCTGCTCAGGGCTAATGTTGCTGCTTACAGAGGAAATGAAACTTCCTCTGCTCATTCCACATCATGCAGTTACCACACATGCCTTTGGATACTCATCAAGCACTCGCCATGTATATTTTAAAAAAGCACCTACAGTTGCCACTGCCCAAGACTGTAGTTCCTACTAGACACTAAATCCTTGGAACCTGGTAATGAGAAAACTCCCCGTGTCTTCAGTGGGGCCAGGATTTCACTCCAATGTCTTCACCCACCTCCGGGAAGCCACCCAATCTTTATGCCAAGAGAATAGTAGCCGTTTTCAGGGATTGCTTTCATTTAACAACTTATAAACAGTAAAACAAAGAGTAGAGAAGAAATTAAAGGGGGGAAATGAAATGGAAAGGGGGGGTAAGAGGGGAAAATATTGATTAAAAATAAAAAATGAACTGTAACAGACATATCAGAATTTCAACTTCAAGTCCCAAATTCTCCCATCCTCTCTCACACTGGGTAATACCTTACTCCATGGGGCATCCCAGTGAAACTCCTCCGGTCGTTATGTGCTAGTCTGCAAGAGAAGGGTGCTTGGACATGGTCCCTATTGCTTTGGCTCTCAGAATGGATGTCACACATGCTGACATGCTCATTCAGTTACCCAGAGGAGTTAATGCTCTAGGTCACCTGGGCTCTAAAACCACATTTGATAGCCAGGTCAGGATGTGAGATTATTCTGAGAATGTTCATTTAGAGGCTGCATTGAAATGCACATAAGGCAAACAATCATTTGGAAGAACACATGAGTTTCCAGTTGTTGATACCCACTGAGTTTAAGAAGTAGCAAAAAGACAGTTGCTTCCTCCAAACAATATCAGTTAGCAATCTGATGCTTGATCTCACTTGTCTTAATTATAACCTTTCATTAGTCATCTGCAGAAAAGCAATTATAAAATAGGCGATTCCAGCAGAAGACATGAATTCACCAGCAAATTGAAAAAAAAATCAAGGAACAAAATGCAATAATAGTCATAATGAAAAGCTTTCCCCTTCAGCTGCTATCTAATTATAACAGGCCACAAAAACTTTAAAAATCATATTCCCTTAAATAGCAATCTGTGACTTTATGCATTGTACAGCAATTGTTTTGTGCACTGAAAATTAAAATGAAAAGCTAATTTGGGGGTTTGTCACAGAAGTAGTCATTTACAATAGTATGTGTCAAACACCAGTCACAGCTGTTAATATCATATCTTTAAAAGGATTCCATATTCAAACCTTTTTATTATCTGATCTCCTTTGATTTATAAGGAGCTAAAAAACTAAGACTTCAGCCTAGTGACATGGCCTGCAGGCAGTTTCAAAGTCTCAGAGATAGCCAAGTGAGGCCTGATTATTGTGCTGATGTAAATCTCTGTTGAAATCAATGGAGTTAAACACTGGTGTCAGACTGGTACAAGTGAGAGCTTTTCATTCTGCTTTTTACAAAGATTGGGTTCCTCTGCAAAATTCATATTGGATCAGGATTTCAAACTGCCCTAAAGAACAGGAGTGCTTAGGTCTGGAGATTTGGATTAGACCCATCTCTAATTGTATACAATAAAAATACACTGAAATGTAACATAAAAAAAGTATTTACTTTTTAGGTGTTGAAGGTTGGGCTGTAGGCGCCTATGGGTATAGTAACTGATTCTGTTGCCATTTACGCCAGCATAAATCAGGAGTAACCCCAGTGAAGCTAATGCAATGACACCAATGTAAAAACAGCGTGAGATCAGAAGCAATCTCACAGTATTTTATTCATAGAACTGGATCCTACCACTTAAAGACCAAAAGGAAATGGCAACATTATACTCAGTGTTCCATTAAGTTTGCAATTCTTCTTCACTAGAATTTTTTTTGTATCAATTGGCTTCATTATAATGAACTTGAAGGGCCTTTTAAAGAGAGTGAAAGAAACACCTAAAAACTGAAGAAATAATTCAGGTCTACCAGGAGCATAATATAACAATCAAGAAATTCAGTCAGTCATTGGCAGAGTTAGTTTTATAAATCCTCATTTAGAAGGTAACTACAAAGAGTGTAAGTAAGCAAGCCTGTCACTAATGACAGGTTTCAGAGTAACAGCCATGTTAGTCTGTATTCGCAAAAAGAAAAGGAGTACTTGTGGCACCTTAGAGACTAACCAATTTATTTGAGCATGAGCTTTCGTGAGCTACAGCTCACTTCATCGGATGCAGTGAGCTGTAGCTCACGAAAGCTCATGCTCAAATAAATTGGTTAGTCTCTAAGGTGCCACAAGTACTCCTTTCCTGTCACTAATGAAGCTGATTAGAATATCCCTGCTTTGAATGAATCTACCTTGATCCTGGGAAGAGCAAAGGGACAATGTTCTCAATTCATTGAGCAAATTGGAACACATTCCCATTAGGGAGCAGAAGATAATGTAAAACGCAAAAGAGAATGGAGATGATAAAAAAATAAAATGAAAAATGATTAAGGATCTTTTCTGTAACAATTCAGCTAAGTTTTTATGACCCAGGAAGAGTGATATAAAAGATCCAAAGTGGCAGAAATAGAAGATAAAACCTTTCTGCTCTTGGGTTCCACTTCCATACTTAACTTGAGATGTTAAGGAGGATGTACTTGATGTTCAGAGTCCCTAAGAGCAGTGGCACCTTCATGTCTGTATTGAAGATAATGCACATTCCTATGTGAACATATGCAAAAAGCCACACACGCTTCATTTGAAACTAGTTCATAATAAAAGTGGGAAGGCCTCCCTATCATTCCGACAGACATGCCCCTGGACCAAATCGATTCTTCAGAGGATGTCAGGTAGGCTTTCTCCCAATACAACACCATGCCATAAATCCAGTAGAAAGGAGCTGTTAAAAGTGACATGCATAAAACAGGGAGCGACTCTCACAGCTTTTGCAGGTATCCACATCGGAAAAGCCATCACAGACAACTAAGAATGAATGTCCACGAGTGGTATAAACCCAGAAAGGGAATTGCCTTTGCCTTGGATGGCACAGAGCTAGAGGTCATGAGATGATCGTTAAATTCAAACCATTTGTGGGGACGAAAATTAAGCAGGGGAGAAACTTATCTGAATGATACATTCCTTCGAGGCATCCAAATGCATCCCTTAGAGGCATCCAAATGCCCTTCCCTTAGAGGGATGTCCCTCATTTTAGTCCAATGCTACCTACATTCAACCCAAATTTGTTGCTTCATCGCTTTCATTGCTGGAAATTATTATCAAAAATAAGTAATCATGGAACTGAGGCTCACAGAGAGTTATTTACACTAAAGGAATAAATCCCATTTCATTCTACATTCCTCGCATGAATAATTTTTGGTGCCCCTCATTTTGGGTCCTTTTCCCATTTGTGCCTTGGAGGCTTGAGCGGTGAGAGAGAAGCATGTTATTACACAAGGGAGAAGAAGAGTGGCAAGCACAGGAAAAACTCTCAGACAGCCACAGAGTGACCAGTTTCAGAGGGAGCAGCAGAATTTCTGAGAGAAGATGCAGCTACTTACTAGATGTGGATGAAGGTTCTCAGGATTACTAAGGCAAGGTTAGCTGCACTATTTTGTCTTCTCTTGCTTTTCTAAAAACCTTCATGGAGCGATGTCAATTTGTCTCATGCAAATTTCTCTAAGGGTAACCAACAGGTGATAGTGAAAGGAAAGGTGGTTGTCAGCTAAACTAGGCTCATATTTCTCAGGAGCTTAGCTATAGTGCCTACTATTTACCAGTTTCATGAGGAAAGGGCCACATGACTTTTCGAAGAACATCTGACTGTTCCCTTAAAAAATGAAGTTGAATGTTATTTTCTAAACTTACTCAGATTGTAAATATTTTCTCATGGAGATTAAATCATTCAATTGGAAAATAGCAGTAATTATGTTTCACATCTCTCTCTCACACACATACACGCACACACACGAGTACAGTCAAGATAATGGCTTCCAGTTAAGGTAAATAAGAGATAAGAAATAAAGCAAAAATCTGCCATCCTTTCATGTCTTAAATATTTATCATTAGATGAGCAACTCAGAATTCTGGTGTGCAACTCTAATAAGAGCTATTATATTCTACTAGAGTCCAACATTTCCAACTGTTGAAGTAACAGAGAAATCCTTTTTTCATTTTATTTATCTAGGAATGCATTATACCTTATTAAATGGCAAGCTGCATAGGGGAAAGCTAATAAGCTTTCATCAGTGTCTGAACGTGACTGAGCAGAAAAATCTTCTGAAAGCCAGAGATATATTGTTGCAGTGTAATTCTTCTCTCTGAATAGTCGACAAACCTAGGGCCTGATTCAACACCCACTGAAGTCGAGGGAAAATTTCCATTGACTTTAATGAGCACTGGATCAAGCCCATGGTAACCATTTGAAAGAAGAGGTAAACAAGCAGAATGCAACTTATATGCTTTGCTAATATCTGGCGGCACTTTTCTGTGGTTAGATCTGGCAGCCTCGGGGACTGCTGTGGTTGTGCTATTGATTTTTTTAACTCAAGAGTCTATGGTACAAAGAACTGAAAACAAAAGATGGGTTTTGCAATCCCTTGCATTGCTCCAGCACCACAGGCAGCTGGGAATAGGAATGTGTGCTGTTGAAGACTATGGAATAAGAAGATAACATAAGAATAGCCACACTGGGTCAGACCAATGGTCCATCTAGCCCAATGGTCCTCTCTTCTGACAGTAGCCAGTGCAGATACTTCAGAAGGAATGAACAGAGCAGGGCAATTATTGAGTGATCCATCCCCTGTCATCCAGTCTGAGCTTCTGGCAATCAGAGATTTAGGGACACCCAGAGTATAGGGTTGAGTCCCTGATCACCTTAGCTCAGTGGTTCCCAAACTCGTTCGGCCCCTTGTGCAGGGAAAGCCGCTGGCGGGCCGGTTCGGCCCATCGCGCCTCCCAGCGGCCGCGGTTCGCTGCTCCAGGCCAATGGTTGCTGCTGGAAGTGGCCCGGGCCGAGGGAACACAAGCAGCAGAACAAATTTGGGAACCACTGCCTTAGCTAATAGCCATTGATGGACCTATCCTCCAGGAACTTGTCTAATTCTTTTTTGAACCCAGTTATACTTTTGGCCTTCACAACATTTCCTGGCAACAAGCTCCACAGGCAGACTGTGTGTTGTGTGAAGAAGTGCTTCCTTGTGCATTTTAAACATGCTGCCTATTGATTTCCTTGGGTGACCCCTAGTTCTTGGGTTACATAAAGGGACAAATAACTCTTCCCTAGTCACTTTCTCTGTACCTTTCATGATTTCATAGACCTCCACCATATCCCCAATTAGTTGTCTCTTTTCTAAGCTAAACAGTCTCTGTCTTTTTAATCTCTCCTCATATAGAAGCTGTTCCATACCCCTAATTATTTTTGCTGCACTTCTCTGTACCTTTTCTAATTCCAATATATCTTTTTTGAGATGGGGCAACCAGAGTGAGTTCTAATAAACCGTAAATATGTGTTAAATAGATGCAATATTCTGGCCTTAGTACAGTTTTGTTTTAGAAATACAGCTGTGTGGCTCCATAACTGTCAAGGAATGTCATATAGCATCTCCCTCAGCAGAGAGACATCTTTTAGGAAGTGAAAATATTAGATAATAATATCAGCTTTGGAAAAATCCAGGGCCCAGTTATGTCCCTGAGATCAATGTGAAGAGGGAAAGTGGGTCAACAGCCACCCTGGTACCATCCCACCCCAGCTCCCAAACATGAAGGGAGGCCTCTGAAGATCTGGGGACTAGCACATGAGGAGAGATTGGATGGAAGAGGCGGGTATATCATCTCTCTCTACCCACCCCTGCAGCCAGTAGTGGCATCCCCTGCACTAAGGACTCCCCATTGCCAGGGGGCCATAGAGGAGAGCATAGGGATTGAGAGCCTGTGCAAGGCCTCTAATGAATCCATGCCCTTTCAGCGGGAAAAGCGTAAATTGTTCCTCCCCATTCCTACAGAACAATCTGAGGAAAACCTGTCCCCCCTCCCCTCCCTACACGCGCACACACAAAGGTCTAATCCAAAGCCCCTGGAAGTCAATAAAAAGACTCCCCGTAACATCACTGGGCTCTGGATCCCTAATGATCAGATGGGGATTCTCTTTACGCAGGATATGTAAAGCTGGTGGAGCTGGCTTTATGCCATCTGCAGCAGCACAGCGAGGATTCTGAGGGCATGTCGGGGGCCAGTGGGGGTGAGCAAAGCATGTTGTGCTCCAGTGACCCTGGACTAGCACCATGTCCCCTCACTGACCATTACTGCTGGCTGTTCTATATTATGTTGAGGGTTGAACCACCAGGTTTCTGGGGCTGAAAGCTGGTGAAAAGCCACCTATTCCATCAACTGCCTAAAGTACAGGTGAGGTTCTGGCCCTGTCTCTTTCATCTCTTGTACTGATCCACAGAGAGTTATCCAATGGGCTTTAAAAAACACCTGGCTACACAATATATTCAAAAATATATACTGTATTATATATTAATATAATGTTGATACTTATACATTATATAATTATGGTAAATTATTGTTATTGTAGTATAGTAATATTAATATATATTATTATACACAATATGTTCTAAAAGTCATGGGGATACATTTTTTAAAGTTACCTTTGTAGCCAAATTATGAAAGAGATCGGGGCATTCCTACCATTTAGAAAATTGTTTGAATTTGATACTTTACCTCTGATATTGTGGCAAAGAGTCTTGCTAAGCCAGCAAGCACAAAATCAGCACGAATGACTGCAGCAATTGAGAAATATTGTATGGAACAAAAAGCTCTTTCTCCTTCTATATAGCATTGATAGAGTCACAGTTTGCTGGGAAATTAAATGAAATGTGCTAAGTGGCATTGTGGCTAATGTGATTATGCAAAATGGAATAAAGTAATAGTTCTGTCCTGCCATCTCTTACAATGGCCTCTGTGTTCTTTCAATTGTGCATAATTTCCATAGGACTGAGGCACATCATACTGCCTTGCCATGTACTTCATGTGAAAATTAAATTATTTTTCTAAGTAAATGATAAATTGGGAAGTTACAGAAGGGGTTAGGGGAGGCATGCGTTCTGCACAGAGAATGCAGATTATTGAAGAGTCGAGAGTGAGTCTATCCAAAAAGAACAAGTGTGTAAGTCACAGCTGACCTTGGGACGCTATATGTTATGTGCTAACATGGGAACTATAAGATGCACATAACTTTGTTTAGTAGCCTGATCCTGCAAAAACCTACCCCAGCACCAATCTGGGTGTGAACTTCAAAGCCCATTTATAGTTAGTTGTTTTTTTTTTTAAATGGGCAACTTTTGGATAAAGGACCTTGACCAGAGTGAGATGTCCTGATAATTTTAAGATGGGCACTGGTATTGGCAAAGTAGTGGAGTGTATTGGCCAAGTCTTTCTGCAGTCTGCACACATCCTGCCCAATCTGTTCCCTCACCATTATAACTGCACACTGAGGGAGTGCTTCTAGCAGGAGGCAATGCATGAGATAATTAAAATCTTCAGAGTGCAGCAAAGAGATACTGATCCACTATGCAGGTTTATGCAATTAAGTCCCTAATGAAAATAATGTGCATCATTTGCCAGGTTCTTAAGCGATTGCTTTCTTGGTTATTAGTAGCACTAGCTTTGAAAACAATTTATATCACCTTTGTAGAGTTTGTAATATGGCTGGGTCATGGAACATAAGATATTCTGTCTGTGCAAAGGCACCTTGTGCTGAATCAGAAAACAGATAATAACAAAGTTTATAGCCATTCACAATGAAGGTGTTTTTATGTGATTGTCTAATGTTATGGATGCAATTAAAGCCCATGTGTTTAGTATCCCTGCTTCTATGATCATGCAGATTCATCTTTCCCACATTGCCACCAAATCTAGCAATTCTTGATGAATGCAGAGGTATTAAGAATAAAGGACGAGATGAGAAAAGGGGCATATGAAAAATGAGTCTATGAAGTCCTCAGTTCCAGTCTGTCTTAGATTATAAACACAATGGGTGTGGCACCTTCTCTAAATCTTTCATGGACATGCTGGTCCCTGTCATACCCCTTCTCCTGCACCCCTGTGCAATCTGCTCGTAGATGTCACCATTTCTACGGCTGATCTGTAACTCTGGCCTGCACCGCTTTTTCTACCCACAGGCCCAGGAGATCCAATATCTCCTGTCTACTCCAGGCCGGAGTGTATCTGGATTGTGTAGCCAGCATGATCAGCTAGGCAGTTATGCACAGCAATGGAGAGCTCTAGCCGTGTCCTCACCAAGATGCACCATCAGGAAAAGGCATTTCAGAAATTCATGGGGGAAGAGGTTTCAACTGTATGTGACCCCTGGACAGTGGAGTTAACAATTAAGACCAGAGCAGTCAGTGCTGGGCATTGTGGGACAGTGGCTGGAGGACTGTTAGGGTCAATACGAAGTGAGCTGTAGATCACGAAAGCTTATGCTCAAATAAATTTGTTAGTCTCTAAGGTACCACAAGTCCTCCTGTTCATTTTATAGGTAACTCAGTATCTACACTCACACTGAGTCAATCTCAGTACGTCAACCGTGACTCAGTGCCGCTTGGTGATGTGGAGTTACTATGTCAGCGTAATGAAGAGCTTACATCTGTAGGAAACAAATTTTAATGTAGACACATGTACAACTAGGTTGACACAAGGCGGTGTACATCGACCTACCTTTGTAGTGTACAGGGCCGCCCCGATCCATACGCAAAGTACGCAGCTGCGTAGGATCCCTTTTCCCGGTGCCCTGCGCAGCTGCATGCTGCTCCAGCCCCTGCCCTGCCTCTTCCCCATGGCCCCCGCCCCCATTCCACCCCTTCCCCAAAGCCTCCACCCCAGCCCCGCCCCCACTCCCCTGAGTACTGCAGCAGGGCCAGGCTTGCACTCACTGGTGGTGCGAAGTGCAGTGACCTAGCCCCTTGTGACTTGCCGCCAGTGAGTGCTGGGGGGTGGTTCCCCAAGCCAGCCCCCACCACCCCCGCAGAGGCCTGCCCCTCCCCCCCACAGGGGGGCTGCATAGGGCTCCAGAATAGCTAGGGATGGCCCTGGTAGTATAGACTAGGCCTAATTATCAGTAGATTATTCCCTAGACCCTGTCTGTTTTAGGATTGATTTAGGATTTTTTTAGGAAATGGATTAAAAATTACTTGGGAGCAAATCATGTAGCCCTTAGCCGGAACTCCCAGTGAAGCCATTCCTGACTAAGGACTGTAGGATTTCACCCTTAAGGGCAAATCCTGACCCACAGCTACAGTGGCTCTCTTGACATCAGAATCAGTGTGGTTGTGCTGTTCACAGAGGGAGCATAATTCCCAGGGATACTGTAGGAGTGTCGTTGTTTGCTCCCTGTGCTGTGTGGAGCTCAGCTCAATGGGTGCCACATACCTGTCTGTTTGCCGGCAGTGAGTCATAGAGTGGGTCATAGATGGACTGAAGGTAGATATCCACTGCTATGCAGTTTTCCTTCCTCTTCCTACAGAAGCAGCACATTGGAGCTATTGAGCTCTGAAAACTGCAGCTCTGAACTGCTCTATGGTCTGGGAGAGACAGGTGGGGGGAAAGATTCCAACATCCTGTTTCTCACCCATCCCCAATTAAGCAGAGCAATGCACATTCCACCCAGACCTTGGGCCTCAGGGACTGACTATATTTCTACATTGAAAAATGCTATTAAATAAATGTCAGTGGGACATCGCCAAATGTATTTGAAGCTGTCCTCTCCGAGCAATCAAGATTAATGGTCAACAAATGCTCCAAAAGATATTGTAGGATCCTATCATCATAAATAAATGAGTGTTAGAGAGGTTGCTAAGAAGCTGCTATTATTTACTGCTATCTTGGTCATATTTATTAGTATACTGTTCTGTATGGAGATAAATCTGAAACTGCTCAGTGACTTGACTGATGATAAGTAACCATTTTTTTTTGTTTGTTTGTTTCTGCTTTTTGGTTTTTTACAAGGAAGTAAATTTGTACTCAGTGTGTCTGGTATGATTTCCTTGTTCTATGGTTCTAAACTACAGCAAAAACCAGAATACAGCATTGATTCTTCTCTCACTAACCATGGTGTAAATTAGGTGTAACTGCATGGAGTTATATCAGTGTAAAACCAGCCAAAGTGAGAGGTGAAGGCCCCACATGTTCAGGGCTTGTCTACACTTAAAATGCTACAGCGACACAGCTGCACTACTGTAGCCCTTCAGTGTAGATGCTACCTTCACCAAAGGGAGGAAGTCTCCACTTGGGGTTGGTAATCCCTCTCCCTGAGAGGCGCTAGCTCGGCTGACGGAAGACTTCTTCTGTCAACATAACACTGTCTACATGGGGACTTAGGTCAGCTCAATTACATCTCTCAGGGGTGTGGATTTTTTTGCACCCCTGACTTATGTAGTTAAACAGACCTAATTTTCTAGTGTAGATCAGGCCTACGTGTTTTTGGCTCCAATCCTGTAAAGACTTATGCATGTGAGTGGGCCCACTGAACTCAGTGGAACTTCTCATGTGTATAGGTGTTTGCAGGCTCAGGGGATTAGTTTTTCATAGAAATTATGTGTTAAATTCAGCCCAGATGTAACTGCATTGAGTTCAGTGGAGATGAACCAGGGCTGACTTTGTCCATATTTAATGTTGTTAATGCTATTTCTTTTATACTTCAAACAAACAGAAAACAAAATATGTACTTTAAAGGAGATACATGAGTGAAATATGAAGAATAAGCATTCCACTACAATTAGTGTGGCACTAGCCAAAACTAGAGAAATGATCAGTTGCTGAGTCCAAGAGCATGATTCTCCTCTGTCTTACAAGGTATTTACTCCCATGTGTGACTCCACTGGCTTCAGTGGGAATGACTTTTGATTTATGCTGGTTTGGACCAGATCAGAATCAGGCCCCAGAAACCCAAGGATAGTGAAAGTGCTGGGAACGTAGTAGGGTTTTTTAAAATAATAGGGGAGACTTCCAGTGAGATTTGTGCTCCTAAATCCCTTGGGTTATTTTGAAATTCTCCTCCTGTGTTTTTCTGTTGTTCTATACCTACACTTGTGATTAACATTTTCTCTGCCTGCTAGGTACAAGTATCTTTAATGTGTCTCATCACCACTTGATTGACTTGTTTATTTCATCTCAGATCATAATCAATGTCATTTGACACCTATTACTAAAAAGCTTGTAGCAGTTTATTGGTTTTGTATTCCCTGACTTGCATAGATGAGATATTTTCAGTTAAAAATCACTGATCTCTGAGTATTTGGCTATTCTAAGGAAGGGATTGCTTTATTGCTGATCTTTTAGACTATGTGAGACAAGAAACTAATGAGGTTGTTTGTTTCAAGGCTGCAGATCCATAGATAGTCTAGCTCGGTTACTCCTAATGAGATTTTTCTCTGTCTACCAGATCTTTGACTGATAAATAGTTCTTAGGACTACTTTGTTCATTGGTTTGGATGCAAAAGGCTATTTTGTCTCGGGGGGAAAAAAAATCTGTTTTTGCTTGGAAAGGAGAGACATTTTGTTCAAAAACTGGCCCATTTTCCCCCACAAGTAAATAAGCTACTATATTCAGATCTGGGAGCCTGAAATTAATGTGGCCTGATTTTCAAAGATATTGAGCATCCACCACTCCCAGTGTAGTGAATGGGAACTGTAGGTGTTTCACAGTCCAAAATCAGGGCATCCTTATTTAGCTACGTACCTTTAGCCACCCCGGGCCCTGATTCTGCAAAGACTTATGTACATGCTTAATGTTACACACTGTACGTCATTCCTTTCACTTCAATAGGACTACTGAAAAGGAGAAATCCTGGCCCTATTGTAGGCAAAGGGAGTTTTGCTGTTGACTTCAGTGGAGCTAGGATTTCACTCATAGTGTGTCAAGCTAAGCACGTGCATAAGTCCTTGTAGAACTGCAGTCCACATTTGCAAATCTTGCCCTAAGTGCCTTACCAAAATTCTCCACAGAAGTAGGACCAACTTCACATTCAGAGTGGCAAAGCTCAGAAGGGAGGGAGGCAGAGGCCATTCCAGCCATGCAGCAGCAGGGCCACCAGCTCCAATTTGCTCCTCCACCAGCTCACCACCAAAACCTCCTGTATGCCAGAGTGCAGCATACGCGGTACAGAGTTGTGTTCTGCAGTGCACAGGATGTGTGATGATGACTCACTGAGTTCTCATTCAGTGGAATGATATCAATTCCACTTCATTCGGGGTCCTCCACAGTCACAGAAAAGGAAGGCAGTTTTCTCATCAGAGAGAACAAATACCTTACCTTTGGTGAACACCTTTTCTCTCTTTCGAAGACATCTTGTTCTTGTAGCTAACAGTACAGTATTGGATACCATTAGAGCTGGGTGAAACCTTTTTGTGGGGGGTGAAAAAAACAGATTGGGCAACACCAAAACATTTCATGGATTGGTGTCAGTTTAGCTGAATTGTTTTGGGAGGAAAAAAAAATCGCCCCCCCAAAAAAATTTCATTTCAACATTTTTGAAATGCAACATTTATAATTTTTGATGTGAAATGACTTTGTGTTTCAAAATTTTCTTTACATTTATTTTTAAATTTTTTTTAAAAATGTTTAAAAGGTCAAAATCTAAATGAAATGCTTCAATTCAGGTCAACTGAAACATTTTGTTCAACCTGAAATGAATTTTTTTTCAATTTGTTGGAATTGCCAGTGAACCAAAAAATCCATTATTCACCCAGCTCAAGATGCCATCCATCATGATGTCTTTTAAAATCAGTTTGGGTAGCCTTCTTTCTTTTTGTGTGTTTGGTTCGGTTTTTTTGTCTGGTGCATGTTATCTTAATAACACTCTCATTGAAAAGATTTGCACCAATGACTTTCCAATCCCAGCCAGGAGCTTGGTGGCACAATGGTTTACTTCTTCCCCATGTTCACCTTTAGAGACATGAGTTCTAATGTCATTATGGTTACAAATGAAAACACGTTTTGTGGTTTCATGCTTTTCCTTAGTAGATATTTCCTTTAAAAATAGCCTATAAAGTCAGCCTAACTGATAAACTGCATATGTGGGAAGCCCAGGGATGACATAGCAATGGATGCAACAAGACAGGGTTGATATTCTTTTGAAGAGCTCTGTGAGAGATTATTTACATTAAGTCTGAACTGCTGGGTTGTGATATTTTCAGCTTCTCATTTTCATGAGCATCAAAATTCACTAAGGAAACAGTGATTTGGGTTTGTTTGGGGGATTGTACTCTGCTGTGTTTTTCATCTGGTCTGGTGAACTGAACTCAACCCTGGAAATTAAAAACATAATTAAAAGAAGTAAACACATGTCTTCCTCATATTTTCCATGAGCTGCTGATTCCTATATATTCCCATCTATCCGCTTTCTTCTATAATGAATGTGGCATCCTTATCCCTGGCACATTTCAGTTAAACTGCTGATAATGCTAACTCTTAACACCCGTATTCCACACACAACTCCCAAGCACACTAGAACAGTAAAGTAATTATTTACAAAAGTTTTCAGCATTTACCCAGCAGTCACTAATTATAGTGCTGTAATAGATCATGAATGTATCGGTTCTCACAACTATTATATCTCAATACTACAATGATTAGACAAAGCTAATAACTTCTTAGGAAGCAATTTATTTGACTGGCTTGAACCTAAAAACAGCACACTTGCTTTGATAGTTTATTTTATCACTCTGCAGTGCTCCAACTACTTCACCTCTCTCATTAAACATAATAGTTCAATTATAACCCATTTGCTGATTATTTTCATTTAACGAATGCAAAATTTTCGGGGATATTTCTGCTCCCATGACTTGAGACTTATAACTGAATTGGTGTTTGGGCTTGTATAGCTTCTGCATGATAATTGGTTGTGATGATTTAGAGAATCTGCACAGCTTATGAATTCTGGATGATGTTTATGAAGTTGTTCTGAAATGTGTCTAAGTGACACAGTCTCTAGCTCATACTCACTAGAGTAGGGACAATGGAGAGTCATGAAATTTAACAACTGTGCTCTGCACTGAACAATGGGTATGCTAAGGAGGGTGTCCAAGTTGAGAAACCAGGTCGACCAAGTGTCTCTGCAAGGGGCTGGTGAAGTGGAGAGAGTGGAAGAGTCCCAAACGGACAAAGACAGAAGTGAGAAAGCAAGAGCTTTAAAAGGGACCCACAGGAGGAAGGCTTTATGAGGGACAGCAAACTTTGGGCAGGAGAGGAGAAGGGGTGAGCATGCTTTTGCAGCAGTGGGGTGAGGGTTGGTTTAGCTGTGGGACCAACCAAGGTCAAAGCAACCCAACTTGGAGGGAGGAGGCTCCATAGTTCAGAAGACAAGCCATGTGCTGCAAGACAAGGATCTTGGATAAGCCAGATGACTCTGTCCCCAATTCAAAGAATACTCCAGAGTGGTGAGTATACTGAGGCAGGGAAATGTGGGTGGAGTTTATTATTTTAGTCTAGATCTGCATATTTCTCATGCTACTAAGAGCAATGGTGTTTTAGAATCCTGTCCGAAGTATGGCTGTGCTTTATGTGTTTCACCTATCACATGTCCCTGAAGAGGTAGACTAGAAACGCAGAACATCCACACACTGGAGTTCTGGGAGAGGATGGGTTTAAGATAGGGGGTTCATCACTTGTCACGGGGGCTCAGCAGTTGGACTGCAAGGTCTCAGTTCTTAGGAGGGAGTGCTAGACAGAGGAGCTGCCTAGAGGCCCCAAACCGGGGGCAGTGTCAGGACTGTGTTCAGACCCTGAGGCTTAAAGCCCATGGGGATTGAGCATGGGGATCTCCTCACAGCACACTGAGTGTCCAAGAGGGGAAGCTCAGCTAGAACTGTGACAGCCTGGTATAACTTCTTCATGATGATTGGTTCACCTGAAATATGGATACCTCAAAACATGACTGCAAGGCCAATGCGACAAGTGGCTTTACACCCAAGAACTCAGGTGATAGGATTCCATCTGTGGTTCATCAGGTCTTACCTATGATAGGGCATTATGACAGTTATATAGTTGGGCAAGCCGATTAATGTGTGGCTCTGGCTTGGTTCTCCAAGTCAAGCACTGGCTGATGACTGGAGCCAAAATAGAAGTATATGAAAAAGAAAATGGGCATCATGACAGAAATATTCCCCATGACCACTAGGAAGTAGAGCCCAAAACATTCTCAATGCTCTTCATTGGTGTTTTCCCTTCTATAGAGTCATTCAAGCTGCAGACATGGTGCTCCATTTCAGCTTGGATCAAGCTTTTCATTGGTCTGTTAACTAGGATGATCTGATGGTTAACTGACAGATGAGTCATCATCTTCTATCTGAAAGAGACACAAGGTGGGGCAGATAATATCTTTTTTGGACCAACTAATGTTGGTGAGAGAGACAAACTTTTGAGCCACACAGAGCTCTTCCTGAGGTCCAACTGAATGAGTCTACTGAATTATCTTCATTGCCCACTAAATGATCTTTACAATGCCAGATTCTCAGTACTGTTATTGGCATCACCACCACAACCTTCTGCAGCCACAACAACACTGGCCTTGCTGCTCCAGGTGTTTGTCTCTGATGCATCACCGTTTGACAAAGCAGGGCCCTACTCCATCCCAGGAAGTAACCAGCTTTGCTGTACCTATGTGGCCAGCTATTCAAAAGCAGCCATGCAAATGTGTGCATTCACTTTTAAGCACATCCGGCATAGGCTCACACCTACCCTGATCTGCACACACTCTGTATCAAGGTTTGCAAGTGCCTAAATGAGGTTCATGCATTTGTAAGAAATCTGCCCCACTTTTTACAATGAGGGTTAGTGTGTGAGGTGCTGGCTGTCATTTTGCTGTCACCTACTTCAGGTTTAGTGCCTGCTTCTTGTTCTCCCGTAGTTTGTGATTTGGTTTGGTTTTTTAGGGTGAGTAATAAAGATAAAGTTCTGGGGACATCCACACCAGATTCTTGACCGGAACGTTGGAACAACCAAATATGGTTGGCCTCCAGAGATTCCACTGCCAGTTTTACGTGGAGCCTGCTGGGTAGACTGGGCTATACAGATACTCATGCAGTGCAGATTTGATCAATCATGACGATCATCAATAAAGCTCAGAACCACCAAGTCTCAGGGCCTTGATTTAGGCGCTCCCACGAATTACTGTAGTGAAACAACACATTTCTCTTGTCCTCCTTTAACTAGATCAACCCAAATGCTCTGACCCTTTTTTCATTATTCTTTTTTGTGGGCAAAAGCAGTAGATTTCAAACAGAGCTCTGAATTCACTGAGACAGTCTTCTTGGCCCCAAGTTCAAAAGTATTTAGTTGCCTAACTATCCTTTATTAATAATCTTTGAGGATCTGGGCCCTCCTGCTCTTTGCTCTCCACCCAGCCAAGTGTTCCTCCCGGGCTAACAAAGCTGGCATACACTGATTATCTTGCTGCTTCCTCTATGAACCTGAACCAAATCCCATTGTAGTCAAGAGGAATTTTTCCAGTGCTTTCACTGAGCTTTGAATAATGCCCTATGAGAGCCTTTCCAACGGAGTGAGATAATGTTTCTCCTTTCTTTATGCTTTTTTGTTAATGGAGAGACAATATATGAGAAAACTGACCAGAGCTATAGTACCTGTGTGACCAACACCTGCAGAGACATAATTCCCTCTGAAGAGACCCCATGGTGAAATAATCAGGACGGCTGCAAGACATCACAATTCACAATTAAAATTCAGTAGCATTTATTTGGTTCATTCTTAGTCACACTCATCTCTGATGTACCCAGACTGTCAGGCTTCTGCTGAGGGGTTCGGAGAAATAACAGGTTTCAAGCTTTGGATACATTCATTTTCTGAAAATGCTAAAATGGTTTCCAGACATTCTCCTTTGAATGGCATCTGTTGTAGTTTTCAAGTTAGAGAGATCAGAACTTAAAAATACAGTGGCAAAATTTGAAGAATTGAAAGCTTCTCTTTGCAGTAGCCTCCATTTTTTGCACACTTAAAATGGCCTGATTCTTTAAAACAC
Source organism: Eretmochelys imbricata (assembly GCF_965152235.1). Taxonomy (NCBI): domain Eukaryota; kingdom Metazoa; phylum Chordata; order Testudines; family Cheloniidae; genus Eretmochelys; species Eretmochelys imbricata. The sequence goes on along the minus strand of NC_135584.1, from coordinate 7,341,700 downwards.
TGAGGATATGGCCTGGTCTACACTTAAAACGTACACCACCAGCATAGCTCTCTTGGTCAGGTGAGTGAAAGAAACACATACGCTAGCAACATAGCAAGGCCAGCAAAAAAGGCCTTCTGTCTGCATAGCTAATGCCATTCAGGGAGGTGATGTTCCGATACCGTCAGAACTCCTTCTGTCAGCATATGCTGCATCCACACAAGGGGGCGATGGAGTGTGGACATAGGGTATGTCTACACTGAGCTCAGAGGTGTGACCGAAGCATGTGTATACATAGCTAGATCAAAGGTAGCTCAGGTAACTCAAAGAACAATAGTAGCAAAGCTACGGCAGCAGGGGCAGCAGCGCACACTGATCAAGCCCACCTGGGACCCTGGGTATGTACTCTAGTGGCCTTGCTGTAGCCACACTGCTCTGGCCAGGCCAACACTTAAAATGTAGATCAGTGTAGTTACTGTGCTCAGGGGGTGTAACAAATCCAGAACTCTGAATGCCATAGCTATGCCGATCTAACCCCCAGCGTAGACACTGCTATGTCAATGAAAGAATGCGTCTGTCAATCTAGCTACCGCATTTTGGGGAGATGGTGTTCCTCCACTGATGGAAAAAACCCTCTTGTTGCTGTAGGCTGATCTACGTTTAAAATTTAGGTTGACGTAGCTACATTGCTGAGGGGTGTGAAAACACACACCCTGAGCACCATAGCTACACTGACCTAACCTCCTGTGTAGAGGCAACAAGGGCAATGGAAGAATGCTTCCGTCGATCTAGCTACCGTCACTTGGGGTGGTTGTGTGCATACACTGACAGAAAAACCCCTTCTTGTTGCTGTAGGCTGCAGCTACACTACAGGGTTATGCCAGCATAGCTCTGGACCCATAGCTATCCCAATATTGTCCCCGTAGTGTAGATATGGCCCAAGTGGCATGCTTTAGTTCAAAAGGATGCATGTGACATGCCTTTAATAGTCATTCGCGCAACACATACAAAATTCTTCAGTATTCAAAAACGAAGCTCTTATTTTGTTAAAAGTATCAGCACATGGTGTTCTAAACATGTGACAGAAATAGTTGTAGCCATATTGCTCACCCCAGAAAGCTGATGCTTCTAAAGAGGATGCCAAATGCTAGGCATATTTCTGAGTTTTTCAAACTGAGAACTCTTACGAAATGTCAAACTGCACTGTCCTGTTTCTCCTGAGGAATCTAACCTACTTCTGCAAAATGTGGAGTACACTCAGCTCCCACTAAAGTCAATTGGAATTTTGCTTTCGATTTGATCAGGAGAAAGATTGGGCTCTAAAAAGGTAGGGGGAAATTGTGAGAATTATGGTTGTCCTACATTGCCAATGTCTGTTTAAAAATATTAGATTCAAGACCTCATAGGGGAAGGAGGGGGGACACATCTGTCAATAGGGAAAAAAACTGTCCAAAATTAGAAATTCTAAATCTGGTCATAATCAATAAAATGGCTATGCACAATGTTGTTATGGCCTCATAAATGTTTCTCAGAAGCTTTGAAATAGCCCAGAAAGTGTAAATACAAATACAAAGAAATAGAATTATCTTCCATTAAAATAGAAGTAAAGACTTGAATACACAAACCCTTTCTCTCAAATTACATTTTTTTTAAAAAATTTTGTTGTTATACTTTCAGAGGTAGCCACACATTTTTCAAGTACACACAGCTCTGTGTTTCAAATGTCATCAGAACTTAATGACATAAAAATTGCTATCTAGACTGACACAATGATTCCCGCTTCATAATAGTCTTTAAGCAGAAGAACAATTTGACACATTTAGAAAGCTGAATAGTATCTTAACTGAGCTAGGTATTTCATGAAGATTTTTAAAAATAACAAACCGACTCCTGGAAAACTTTGAAAAACATTCAGTTGCGGAACAATTCTGTTACTCTATAATTTATTTGCCTTTATTTCTTCATTTTTTTACTCCTTGGAACGTATGTATGAAAACAAGACTTTGTTGCTCAGGAACTTATTTGCTTCTGCTGTTTAGTCATCACATGAATTCATAATCCTCTTTGTAGTTCCACTCGACGATTTGGCAGCAGCAAAGATCAAATCAACAGATTAGAACAGATCTGGAGCCAAATTAGTTTAAGGCTCAAGATCAGGGGTGGAGTTTGGATCAGGACAAGAGTACTAAGTTGGGTTCAAGTACACCAAAATCTTGTGAACTGTTGATGCATGATTTTAGATCAAAATGGTGAAATCATTGTGAAATCACAGCTCTCCAGTGGTTGATGCACTATAATAACTATATTGATACAGAGAGGGTGATGGGCGGATTAGATATCTCAGGAGATTTTCACCATCTTAAACAGTGAAAATCTCATGGGGAAAAATTGTTCTTGCAAGATTTCTGCCATTCTGGGTTGAGAGCTCACAGAAATAGGTGTTCTTGAGGGATTTCAATAGCATCTGCAACTGGGAAAATAGGCCCCTTCCATCTTGAAATCCTACCCAGAATCCAGACTGAAATGAGGAACTGGATCCAGGGGTTCAAATCCAAAAACCCCTTCTACCCAATATTCAAAAGAGTGTAGATTTGAGGTTCTGGTTTTGACCCACCTCTAAATGTTTTATCTAATCCTTTAATCTTTTTTAGGTTTGTATAGAGTATCAGTTGCCATTGTAACAAAGGTTAGTTGAGCTGGACAGTTCTTGACAATCAGACACAGTGAGCACTCATGGAAACGGAAACTTTCTATCGTGGAATACTTTTTATGATAAACTCATAAGTTTTTTCTCCATAGTTTTTATTACTAGGGTAATTTACTAGGGCCTTTGTGCTTGTGAATATCTGCTCCTGCGGTTTATTATTCACATGAAATAGTAATCCTGTGTTTGTGACCACAGTTATTTGCTGTGGAAATTATTTTAATGTCACAAAGAGGATTAAGATTTCAAGAGAGAAATAAGCAGCAGGAAGACCTACCTGATCACCTTAGCAACAGAGAGGCTGTTTCATGCCTGTATACCTAATAATAAAAAGGAGAAAAGACAACACAGAAGGGATGATATATTATCACATTTTCCTGAATGGAATGTTTTGGGTAACAACTGTCTCACGAGGCAACAGTGGCCTCCCCTTTCAGAATTCTCGGCAGCTAAGCAGTTCCTTCATTTTAAGTGTATTTCAAAATGTATCAGCTGCAGCTGTGACACTTCAATTCTATCTGAACTGTTATTCTGATACTTTATTCCTTACCTAGAGCTAACAGACCATACCCATCCCTAGTGTAACTTTGGATTTAACTAGTATCTTGTATCAAAAGACATCTGAGTGCTTTAGAAATATTAACTTGCACAATATGGGGAGCTGTGTGATCTAGTTAAAACAGCATTGACCTGTGACTCTGGAGAACTGGGATCTATTCCCACCTCTGCCACTAACCTGCATGGTGATCTTGGAGTAGTCACTTCACTTCTCTGCTTCACCTGCATCCTTTGTCTGTCTTGCCTATCTAAAATGTAAGCTCTTTGGTGAAGGGACTGTCTCTTACTATGTATATGCACAGCACCTAACACCAGCACCTTCAACTGGGGCCTCTCAGTTCTACTGGAATACAAATAATGATAATATTGTACCCCTTATAGAAACATCTGATAAAAATGAATTGGGATGAACATTGTAGGGTTCTATAGAAACTACTCTAAAAAATTGTGGAATTTAATAGAGAATGAGAACCCATCTATAGATATCTTTATACCAGCCTATTGAAGAGAGAGAATTTTGTATAGTAAAATCTTTATGCTGGTTCAAAAAACCTCTAGGAAAGTTATTTTCTATTAAATTAATTAGGACTTCCCATAAGTGGGCTCAGAGGTAGTTAAACTATTAATTATCCCCATCTTAATTTGCAAAATCAGATATAAGATTTGCAATAAAAATAAGAAAAATAAAAAAATAATAATAAAAAATAAGATTTGCAAAGAGACAGAGAGACTGAGGCCTGGTCTAGGCTTAAAATTAGATTGACCTAGCTACATTGCTTAGGGCTGTGAAAAATTTTGCTTCCTGAGCACCTAGTTAGGTCGACCTAACCCCCACTGTAGATGCAGCTAGGTCGAGGAAGCATTCAGAGTGCAGCCATGCTACTGTACTGTAGACAGGGCGAAAGACCAAGATTCTCAGCTGTGCCCACTGGTCTGAGCTTGGTTTTGGTGCCCAACTTGACATAGCCTGGGGCTGGGTTTCAGAAATCCCAAGGCCTGTGATCAAGAGACAGGCCTGAACCAGACCCCATAGGTCTGATGTGCACCGAGGGCATCGAAGAGAGATGTCCCCCACCCCAATCTCTCCAGTGCCTCAGGAACCCCAGGGCTTGCACCCCAAGAGGGGGCTAGCTCTGAGAAGGCAGCCAGACTGGCCCCCTCACCCTCTCCTGGAGGATCTAAGCTCCCTGGCTGGGACTCAGGCCCATTTATAGACCCCAGGTGTAGAGAGCCCAAGGCAGCCACCAGAAATGAGGGGCAAGAAGAGATGCCAGGTGGAAGCAGCGCTGAACCCCCCTTGCAGGGATCGGGGCAGCCACCTGGGGGCACCAAGACTGAGAAGCAGGGAGCAGCCGCTGACCGACCCCCCCCCCCCATTGCAGGGATCGAGGCGGCCGCCAGGGGGCACCAGAGCTGATGGGCAGGGAGCAGCTGCTGACCCTACCCCTGCCCCCCCATTGCAGGGATTGGGGCAGCTGCCAGGGGGCACCAGGGCTGAGGAGCACGGAACAGCCAGTGAACCCCGCCATTGCAGGCATCGAGGTAGCCGCCAGGGGGCACCAGATCTGAGGGGCAGGGAGCAGCCGCTGACCCCCCCTCCATTGCAGGGCTCGAGGTGGCCGCCAGGGGGCACCAAGCTGAAGGGCAGGGAGCAGCCGCTGACCCCCCCTCCATTGCAGGGCTCGAGGTGGCCGCCAGGGGGCACCAAGCTGAAGGGCAGGGGGCAGCCGCTGACCCCCCTCCATTGCAGGGCTCGAGGTGGCCGCCAGGGGGCACCAAGCTGAAGGGCAGGGGGCAGCCGCTCACCCCCCTCCATTGCAGGGCTCGAGGTGGCTGCCAGGGGGCACCAAGCTGAAGGGCAGGGGGCAGCCGCTGACCCCCTCCATTGCAGGGCTCGAGGTGGCCGCCAGGGGGCACCAAGCTGAAGGGCAGGGGGCAGCCGCTGACCCCCTCCATTGCAGGGCTCGAGGTGGCCGCCAGGGGGCACCAAGCTGAAGGGCAGGGGGCAGCCGCTGACCCCCTCCATTGCAGGGCTCGAGGTGGCCGCCAGGGGGCACCAAGCTGAAGGGCAGGGGGCAGCCGCTCACCCCCCTCCATTGCAGGGCTCGAGGTGGCTGCCAGGGGGCACCAAGCTGAAGGGCAGGGGGCAGCCGCTGACCCCCTCCATTGCAGGGCTCGAGGTGGCCGCCAGGGGGCACCAAGCTGAAGGGCAGGGGGCAGCCGCTGACCCCCCTCCATTGCAGGGCTCGAGGTGGCCGCCAGGGGGCACCAAGCTGAAGGGCAGGGGGCAGCCGCTGACCCCCCTCCATTGCAGGGCTCGAGGTGGCCGCCAGGGGGCACCAAGCTGAAGGGCAGGGGGCAGCCGCTGACCCCCCGCCATTGCAGGGATCGGGGCGGCCGCCAGGGGGCGCTGCGGCGCCGTGCAGCCGTGGCCGCGCTTCCGGGGCCGCGCGGGGCGATGGGCGAGGCGGAGGGCGGTTCGGCCGGCGGCGCGGAGAAGCCCCCCGTGCCCGCGGGCGGGGCGGCCCCGGAGCCCGGCGCGCCGGCCGAGGAGGCGGTGGTGTGGAGTCCCGAGGTGGAGGTCTGCCTCTTCCACGCCATGCTGGGCCACAAGCCCGTAGGTGAGAGAAGGCCCCGGCCAGACCCCGGCCTCGAGTAGCGATGCCGGCCGGGGAGGAGAACCGGGGCTGGCGGAGGCCAGGGACCGGCGTGGCTCAGGGCCCCGCGCTGCTGTGCCGCCCCTAGTGGCCTCCCGCGGGCAGCGCCGGGGGAGGATGGTTCTGTTCATCCCCCGGCTCCCACTCCCGCGCCTGCCCCCGAGCCCCAATCCTCCCCCACGGCGCTTTTCCCCGGGCCACCGCCCCTCCTTTGGGGGGGGGGGGGGGCTGTAAGTGGGTGGGGGCCTCCCCTGCGGCTGGCCCTGTGGGGCACTGCCCCCACCTCCAGCCATGAGCAGTCTTCATGGGGGAGGGAAATCTGCCCTTACAGCAGCAGAGGACAAGTCCCAACCTTGTCCTTTTATAGGCGGGGCCTGAAACAAGCCCTGCCCCCAGGGGGTAGGGATTTTTACATGCAAAAATATGGGTAGGGCAGGAATTATGAACACAGGGAAAACTTAGCAAGGCAGGGGACTACTGCTGGGGTTTCCTTTCCCTCCCTATCTTTGGCTAGAAGGGAGTGCAAGGAAGTGTGGGAGAAAGGGGTCAGGTCTTCTCCCCATCCGTTGTTCCTTGTCAAGGGGACCTAGAGGCAATGAGGCATCATCTCTGTAGCCTTGGGGGGGTGGGGGTTGTTAGGTGCAAGTGAAAAATCCAGAAAAAAGTTTACTTACTGTTTATCAACCTGTCCTTTCCAAATTACTTGTTTGTAGCTTCCACTGTTCCTTGCCTCTGGCCTACCTGTGCCTGTGCCCTAAGCATGGGAGAAGACCCATACTACACAGCCTGGATTTTAACAACTAGACCTGCACAGATCTGTTGCAGTTACTTATTCTGTGGCGTGATACACGTACATCTTAGTGAATGTTGTTGATGGCGCTTTTTCCTGCCTTCTTTCAGGTGTGAATCGCCACTTTCACATGATCTGTATCCGAGATAAATTCAGTCAGAATATCGGACGTCAGATTTCCTCCAGAGTGATTTGGGATCATTTGAGCACCATGTACGACATGCAAGCACTAGTGAGTATAGAAGATTGGCATTGGGGAATCCTGATTTCCAGTAGATTTCAGCAGCTTTGATATGTCATACTCGTTGGGCCTGATTCTTACGTTGGTGTAAATTAGGTGACTCCTCTGAGGTCAGTGGTGATTCACCTGTGTAAAACTAGTATCGGAGAGAGGAAAATTAAGCCCATTATTTCTTCTATCCTAAGCTCTTGGTTTGATATAAAATTTCTAGTTCTGTAGGCCCTGATCCAGTAAATACTTAGGCACATGCTTAACTTTATACATTCAAGTAGTCTTATTGACATGTATAAAGTTAAGAATGCACAAGTGTTTGCAAGATCAGGGCTGAGAAATGCATTGTCACCCTCACATCCTATATCTTGTCCTTCGATAACCCTTACGGAACTCCTGACCTCAGACTCAGATATGCTATTATGAATTATTTGATCTTTTCCTGTGTATGAAATTACTCAGGCGTTTGTTTAGAAAATCTGAGCTGACAGTTCTAACAAAATCATACCAAATAAATTTTTCTTTTCTTTTAAAGCATGAATCTGAGATTCTGCCCTTCCCTAATTCAGAGAAAAACTTCATCCTGCCTGAGGAAATTATCCAAGAAGTGAAAGAAGGTGAGATCTGATACTAGCTTTTACATTGGGATGCTCTAATCAAGCGTAGGTATGATTAGCCAACTTTAACTCCAGAAGAAGGGAAGAAGTAATGATGTACCGACCTGATGCTAGTGTTTCACATCACTGGATTGTGGTAGTAATCAGGGGCATGAAAAACAGTACAAAGTTTAACATAGATGGGATCTTTGATACACAGACATTCTATTTATACTATTTAAATCCAACTCTCCCTTTGATTGAGTACACAGGTCTCCCACCTACTGCAGGGGAGCAGGGGCTGCTATGTGTTGCAAGGAGGTCAAAATTTGGCCCTTTGGAATCATATGCAGGTGGTTAAAGGTTTATTCATTTTGGGGGTGGGGCGAAGTTGCATACTTTAGTAAGACTACCATTAGTAGTAAGCACTATGTCTGACTGTGTTTGCCAGGATAGATCCTTTGTGTTTAAAATGATGGTCATGGAGTTTACACTCAGTTAAACATGTTTAGCTTGTGATCCACTCTGACCCCCAGAGCCCTTTCCGCAGTATTCCTTCCTAGGCAGTCATTTCCCATTTTTATGTGTGCAGCTGATTGTTCCTTCCTAAGTGGAGTACTTTGCATTTGTCCTTATTGAATTTCATCCTATTTACTTCAGACCATTTCTCCAGTTTGTCCAGATCATTTTGAATTTTAATCCTATCCTTCATTTAATGCTTCTCCATAATTCTTTGACTGCCTAATTTCAAAACTTCTTTATTCTTAGAGCTCCTCTCTGTGTAATCTGATCTAGCAGAAATCTCTACTGATACGTAGCCCACCGACAAAAAAAATCTGTTTTAAAAAAAAAAAAGACAGTCAAACTTGGAAGATCCAGTTTGTCATCAGGTACCCAGTGCTGTTATCCAAGATAGGAACTTGGAAGTTCAGATGTCTACCTCTGAAAAAGGATAGTAGTGCTTACGAGATTTTAAACTACACCGGAATGCCTCTCAACTACTAGCTGCAATAAATATTCCATTCGGTATTTATAAAAGGCAGCATCAGTTCAAGCCATTGCAACATATTTTGCCCAGTTACTATTATATTTGTTCCTATTAAGAAAAAATTAATTGGAATCTGTGTTTTGGTGACATCTGCCCTGCTAATTGTTTCCATAACTCTACCTTATATTTGATGTCAGCAGTGATTATGGCTCAATTGTTCTTTCCATCCATCTGTTTTTTGGCAACGAGTAACATTTTTACTTGAGTCAGTGTTGACTATTACAGTGACCAGTTTTGAACACTGTGCACTTACAGTTGATCCTGAGGTGCCGAACACAGGAAAAGATCAATTATACTTCTATCAAACAACAATCATCATCTGCTTAATAACTCTTTTTACAGGAAAAGTAATGATTGAAGAAGAGGTGAAAGAAGAAATAAAAGAAGAGTTGGAACCTCATGCAGGCCTAGAAGAAGGTACATCTGTAATTTTTATACTTCATAGCTACACTTATCTGGAAGGCAACAGCAGTTCTGAATGGATTTCATCAAGTGGTGTAGGCCCAAAATTTGACTTACCTTAAACTTAAAATTGGCATGATATGGTACAGAATCATTAAAGAACAAAAGAGCATCAGTCCATTGCCAAGAACTAAAATACTTTTAAAATGCACAGAAACCACTGTCTTTCTGGAAATCAGCAAATTTGAATTCCTCTACTGGTTCTGCAATTATACTGAACAGTGCCAAAGTCCACAAACAGTTGATTTGAGCTCTGGGAGAGGATAAAGGGCCATAGCTGATTCCTATTAAAGCCAGAGGTAAAACTCCCACTGCAGTAATCCAGCCTCAAGAGGACAAAGAAATAGATCACACTTGCAAGGTCCACATTCAAAAGAAATGGTCACAATCTTCTGGCTAGGTGCAGATGGAAAATATACTCCTTGTGTCTTCTGCTATATGACCCTCTAGCAGTAGCTGTGGATATAACAGGTTTCAGAGTAACAGCCGTGTTAGTCTGTATTCGCAAAAAGAAAAGGAGTACTCGTGGCACCTTAGAGACTAACCAATTTATTTGAGCATAGGCTTTCGTGAGCTACAGCTCACTTCAGCTCACGAAAGCCTATGCTCAAATAAATTGGTTAGTCTCTAAGGTGCCACAAGTACTCCTTTTCTTTTGTGGATATAACAGTATCCCTAGTTTGTGAAACTGAAACAGATGGCGGGCACTACATCATCAATGGGAGGAATCCTTGCAGTACCAGATTAGTTGGTTCACCTATTTTGGCATCCTGCTTGCAGCAGTTGCCAGTATCTGATATTTCAGAGGAATTACCTTTTGCTCCAACCTTAGTTGTGCAGTGCCGTACAGTGCTGAAGCAGGGGAACTCCATTCTGATCTCTGAAGGTGACCAGCTTCCTCCCAGACATCCGAGATGTGATTTCTCTCATCACTTTATATTGGACCTTGTATTACTGCAAGGATTTTGAGGATTTTTCTGTTCATGTTAATAAGAGCAAGATCAAGCCCATTGTTAGTGCTCATGAAATTATCCAGTTATATCATAATTGTTTAATTTTAAAATCCAGCTACAATATTTACCTCGATGACCTTCAATGACAATGAATTTCACAGGTTGACTAGGTGCCCTGTAAAGTAGAAGTTCATTAGAATAAACAAAAATTATTGCAGTATAATCTAGGTTAGTGGATTATACTACTATTTTTATCAGTGTGTGCAGCATTTTAAGGACAAATCATGAAAGGAAGGTATTCATTTTACATAACTTTTTTCTCCGTAAAATGCAGAGAATACTTGCATACTTACAAGGATGTTGTGAGGCTTAATCAGTTTGAAAATTGCTATATAGTATAAAAAAGTTGTTCATATGAGCCCGATTTGGAGTCATTGCTTTGATCCCTTTTCAGTTTATGCGCCTTCAGGAAACTTGGGAAAAGCAGCTGAAAAACCAAGCAGCAAAGAGAAAGAAAGGAGTTCATCAGATTCTGGGTCCAAAGAAGGAGCTGATAAAAGGAAACGTAACAGAGTCACTGAAAAGGTGTTAAATGCAAACAGCAATCCCTCCAGTCCAAGTGCTGCAAAACGGCGTAGAACATAGAGAATACAGTGAAAGACAGGTGCTTTTAACTATAGAATCAGGGAAGGGAACAGTAGAATGAAATAGGAGAGAAAGAAAGTTGTTATAAAGATTTGTTAGGTGGAGAAAAAAGTATTTGACCCAGATATTAAAAGCTTCAGCACATTGTCATTGTGTGTGGACGTGGGTTTGCGTCTGTTCTCTCATAACAAGTTGCTTGCTGGTCGGTATTGCATAGCTAATTGATGGCCACGTTCTCAGGATACTGAAGGAGAGAGTTGGCAGCTTTACAAGCAGCATGTGTGTACTTAAGTCAAGTGGTGGCATTTTAAAATATTGGTAATGTGCGCACACACACACACTGTGTTAACACAGTTTGTGAAATAAGCTCTTGGCAGAACAAGGAGCCTCAGTTCTTGAAAAGCTTAGGTCATTTATTTAAAGTTTGGATCCCTTTCCTGTCCTGTTTGTATTGCTTTCTTTGGTGACTATTATGTCCCCTTGGTGGGTTACTGTTCTTAGGACATTTTACTGGTAGCATGTAATAGCAAGAACACCTTTTCCTATTAAATGTCTGGCTTTGTTGGTCCAGTAAAACTAAAAGCTAGCACATTAAATATCGCTCTAAAGTGAAGCATTCTTTGTTACTGTTCTGTTTGACAGAGGGGAAAAGTAAACCCCCTGTCTCTTGGAGACTTAGTGTGGTATAATTTATTTTTCAGCCTTTAAGTACATACTGTAAATAAAGGAAGATGTTAAATGTTTCTAGACAGAAGTCCTCATAAGTGGCTTAAACTAACATGTCCAGTAGTGTCACACAGTATGAAAGGGATCCACTGCGCTATGCAAGAACCTGGAGATATTGCCTCATCCAGTTGCACTGTAATAGTGTACATAACAGTTGTTTTCGTATTTCACTATTTAAGTCAATTTTTTTTAAAAAGCTATTTTTACAAAGAGCTGTTAAATTGAAATAATATTGTAAAACCTTAATCTTGTGCTGTTGTTATACTTTCCCGGAGTAGTTTTAGTTCAGACTCCTACTGGGGTATTTTAAAACTTATTTTCAGTCTTATATGCTAGAGTATTGAGAATTGGTAGCAGTTACTATTTTTTGAATTGTCAGAAAATGATCAATTCCCCCATTTTCTCCTTTCCCTCTTCCTGACATACTGATTTGAACAAGTGCATGTTAAACTGCTGAAGGAAGCAGTCCGAAATGTTATTGGGTTATATCTTCACAGTATGAACTTTACTGTTAAATAAAAAAATAGCCCAACACTTTTGTCATGCAGCATTGTCATCTACTTGAAGAAGTGCGACTCTCATAGTTTGGCTCGTGTTTTATTAGTTGATCATTGTGAAAACTAGATAAAAACAGGCTTAAGACTGTTATTTAAAATATACTTAGGTTCCTAGAGGACTTTCAGAAGTGTCTTTATGTTGGAAATTGTGGATCCTCCTCCCTTTCCCGTTTTAAACAATGGAGAAATGGAAGTGGCTTGTTTTGGTTAAACAGTGGCACCAATAACTGCTTTGTGGTCCTGTATCAAAACATCTTTGCCTTTACTGAGATCCATGGATGAGCCAATTGCAGAGCTCTGGCAATCTGTGTTCATTTGGTATACTGCTGCTAAACAGGCAGCAGAGACAGCACATCACATGCTTTGCCCATCATTTGTGTTTAAGTGACTACATGGTAGATATAAAATCCAGAGCACATGCCTTATTCATGAGGCTATTTTAATCTCTTAGTTTCTAGATCTCTACTCCCAAGTTTCTGCCTTCCTGTCTCAGATTCCTATGCCCAGCCCAGGCAGCTGGACTGAAAAAAACAAATCCTGCTGCTTTTCTTGCTCCAGGTCAATAGAGTTTCCTGCTAGAGCAGTGGTTCTCAACTGTGGTCCACCGCTTGTTCAGGGAAAGCCCCTGGAGGGCTGGGCCGGTTTGTTTACCTGCCACGTCCGCAGGTTTCGTCGATCGCGGCTCCCAGTGGCCTTGGTTCGCTGCTCCAGGCCAATGGGAGCTGCTGGAAGCTGCGCGGGCCGAGGGACGTACTGGCCGCTGCTTCCAGCAGCTCCCATTGGCCTGGAACAGCGAACCGCAGCCTCTGGGAGCCGCGATCGGTCGAACCTGCAGACGCGGCAGGTAAACAAACCGGCCTGGCACGCCAGAGGCTTTCCCTGAACAAGCAGTGGACCACAGTTGAGAACCAATGTGCTAGAGGGTTTGCTAGAGGCCTGTCTTCTGCTGGCCTTCACTACTCCCCACACTGGCCTCCACAGACAAGAGCGCAGCAAGAAGAGCCTCAGCTCATCCTAAAGAGAGAGGAGAGGGATCTGGCACAGGAAAAATGGAAGGGCACTCCCACGGTAGGGAGTGACAATAGAGACGGGGGTGAAGAGTGGAAATATGGCCCAGGATGATGCCTGACAAGCCTACTGGTTGCCCCCAGTCAAACCAGATGAGGTATAGCAGGCAGCTAGCTTTCACCATGAGAAAGAAGCTGCAGGAAACTGGGACCTGTTTAAGGGAAGGTGGGGGATGAGTGGGAGAGGGCCTAGTTGGTGTACAGTAACTCCTCACTTAACGTTCTCCTGCTTAACGTTGTTTCAAAGTTACGCTGTTGCTCAGTTAGGGAACACGCTCGTTTAAAGTAGTGCAATGCTCCCTTCTAACATCGTTTGGCTGCTCTGTCCACTGCTTGTAAGATTTTGTGGAAGAGCAGGAACTCCACAAGGGAGCATTGCACAAATTCCTCTTCTCCACCTCCTCCCCCTCCTTCCCAGCACTTCCCCCACCGCCAAAGAGCTGTTTGGTGGCACTTAGGACTTTCTGGGAGGGATGGGGAGGAGCGGGGAAGCGCTGCATCTCCACTCCTCCCCCGCCCTCCCAGAAAGTCTTAAGTGCTGCCAAACAGCTGTTTGGTGGTGCTTAGGACTTTCTGGGCAGGGGAAGGAGCGAGGATGCAGCATGCTCCGGAGAGGAGGTGGAGTGGAGGTGGGAAGAGGTGGGCCTGAAGCATCCCCTGGCAAAGTCGGCGCCTGTTCTTCTCCAGGGAAGCTGCCAGTGCTGCAGCAAAGGTGCTTCCTAGTGTCCTTGCCTGCAGCGGGCTGGGCCTGTGTGGGGTAAGCCAGGGGCACTTCCTAACCACAGTACAGTACTGTATAGTGTATAATGCCTTTTGTCTGCCCCCAAAAAATGTCCTTGGAACCTAACCCCCTGCACTTAAATTAAATCTTATGGAAAAATTGGATTTGTTTAACATCATCTCACTTAAAGTTGCATTTTTCAGTACATAACTACAATGTTAAGTGAGGAGTTACTGTATTCATAGATCAGGGAACCATCCAAACTTTGAGGGATCTCTCACTAGTGTCGTATAATAGGAATAATAATTCATACTTCTACAGTGCTTTCCATCTGAGGATCTCAAACCTCTCTATGAATATGTATTAGTGTTAGGTAGGAAAGTATAATTATTGTCACTGTTCAGGTGGGGAAACAGGAACACAATTTAAATGAAATACCTGATGTGTCTCACGCAAGACCAGCTTCAGCCCTGATGCAGAACATGGCAGAGTCCTCAAGGTCAGGCTTCAACTGTGCTTAGATTGTGATGGCACAAAGAAGCAGGGTTTCCCCTCCACCAGGCAGCATGCACAGCCCAAAGAAGTCTACATTACTTTTTAGGGGAGTGGGTGTTGTCAAGACAACCAGGGGATGCACTGAAGCGCAAAAACCCTGATGGAAGATGATGGTGGCAAAATCTTGTAATCTTGTGGAGAATCCCTTTGGGGTGTTGTCCTGTGCATTAACCACAAGACTATCCTTCCAAAAAAAGGTATTTTTGCTATGTTGATCACAGGGTTTGCCAGCTCTTATGTTTTTGCAAAGCTGCGTGATTGTGACAGGACATCACCACGTGGTGATGCAACATTTCACTGCAATACCTAAGAGTGGATGGAGGTGTAAGGTTTGCTGGATTTTCTGATTTTTGCTTGTTTGAGCTGGTAGAATGGATATTTAAGAGTAACCTGAAAACTACCCATTTTGAGGTTAATTCAGAATGGAAATCTGCCTTAAAAATACCAGAATATTCTGCAATATTCTTCCCCCCATCTTCATGAAGCTCTGGCTTCTTTGCAACATTGTCCCTTAATTTTATTCCTCCCCCCACCCTCTTCAAACAGGACGATGAGTAGTTGATCAAATTCAAATCTGGGGTCTGGTACCTCCTTACCCCTGATCCTGCAGAGAGGTACTCACGTGTTTACACTTACGCACTATTAAACTCGAACAAACCTTTGCAGGATTGGATTTTACAGCCTCCTATTGACGCGGGCAGCGGGGCCCAGAAAGGTGGTGAGCGCTGGGGCCCTCCTGGCTGGCTGCCTGCTCGCTCTCTGCCAGGGCCCCTGCAAGGCATCTTTATGGGAGACCCCCTCCCCTCCCCGAGCTGTCAGGCTGACCGGGCTGCGCGCTGAAAAAGGCTCGCTCTCGCCGCGGGAAGGGTTTTGCAGCCTGCGTCTCTCTCAGTCGTTGACGTTTAACGAGCAGCCTGGCCGCCAGCCGGCGTGGCCAGCACCCCAGCTAGGGGTGGAACGCGGAGACACCGCCGACGTTCCAGCGGCGCTCCTCGGCCAATGGGGTGGGCCGGGCTGCAGAGCAGGGAGGCGGAGCCCGCTGTGCCGCACGCCTCCCGGAAGTCAATAAGGCCACTCACGTGGCTGGCTTTGTAGTCTGCCCCTCCCAGTTGCTAACGCAGCGCCTCTTTCGGTTTCCTTTCCTGTCAGCCGGGGGGCCTGATGGCGGCGTGGATGAGGTTCGGGGGACTGGAGGATGGCGAGAAGAAAGAGTGGTGCTCCTGGGAGTACGACTCCACCTGGGAAAGCGAGGAGGAGGAGGAGGAAGAAGAAGAAGAAGGGAAGGAGCCGCAGGAGGCCCGAGCCGACAGAGAGGAAGAGGAGTCCTTGCCAGGGTGGTTGAGAGTCTCCCACCAGGCCAGCGGCGTACAGGTGACTCCTCTGACTGGGCTTTCTGTATGTGAAAGAGGTGGGGAGACCTGGTAGGGAGGCTGGGGGTTATTTCGGCAGGGCGGTGGGAGAGGTGTTATTCTTCCAGTGTGCTCGGGGGAGTTGGGGTTAGGGGAGAGCCCCTCAGTATAAGATCTGTGTACGTGGGGGAGAAATATTAATTTGCCTCTCCTTCCAAACTGCCTTTCTCCTAGCCCTGAAAGGTTAGTGGTAAATAATCTCTCCCCCCCCGACACACACACACTTTTAAGCAAGCTATGGTCTGACTTCAAAATCTCCACCAACTCCCTACTGCAAGGCAAACGTTTTTCTTCAGCTAAGTAGTTTTCTTCGACTTTGCATTACTGTTTGTTAAATGTGTTACGATCTGAGGTTGCATAATTTATTCTGCTGCTTCGAAAGCTACAGCTTCCACATGGTGTAATGTCACACACAAGTTGTTACATGGGTAACTGATCCACAGTGTCTTGGAACCTCTTCTGTCGAGTTCCTGTGTTTGCAACTAGGGACAGGAGCAGCTTGAAGTAGCTTCAGAGAGTTCCATGTCCCCCTCCTCATGGGATCACTAGCATATTATTTTGCCATGATCTTAATGAACCATATTTCCAGATGCCTCAAAGAAAGGGGACACAAGCTCACTGCTAATGCATTTTGCAATAGGTGGGTATTCGGGGCAGGGGTGTGCTGGTGGGGTTACAGCTCAATGGAAAAATTAAAATAAACATCTGTGGTTTTATGTTCCACTAAAGCTTCATGAAATTGCCACGTGCTGTTTCTGAATATCTTTCCCAGCATTCCGGGTAAGCAGGATAATTTTGTTATAAATCAACTTTCCATCTTGCAGACTCAGTTGACTCCACTTTCCTGAGTCTATGATGATGAATTCTGTTTTTTAACATCATAGCTCAGAATTGTTGACACTGAGAATCTTCTGTTGCTGTAAATGCTCCAGCCAGTTTCTTTTTTTGGGGGGTGACCTTTATTTGGTATCCCTAAGGGACGTTACTCTTAAGATTATCAAGTACCATCAAGCAATGTTTCTTCTCTTTTAAGAATGAAATAAAATTTACTAGGTTTTCACAAAGCTACTTAAAGAAGCGGCAATATGGTTCTGCGGTGAACCTGAAAAAGACCACCTGTGAATGGCATACAACACTTTAAAAAATCCTTATGGGGCTGCAAAATGTGATTATTTAACTCTGATGCTGTAAAATGTTAGTGTTGGATAACTCCGTACTTTAAGTCTCTTGTAAAGTTTCTCACTGTCCTCATCAGTGAGTGTTAATAACAATCCCAGAATACTGCTTAAACAGATCTTTTGTTTTGCTTTTGTCTTTGTTTTATGAAAGAAAATCTTTAAAGCTCATTAGTTTGTTTTTTTTAATCTAACTCCTCCTATCTTGGGGAAAAGGAAACTAATCCTTGGGTTCAGTTTCACTTTGGTGACTCAGGACAATGCAATTTTAAGGTTAGGAGGCTGCACATCTTAGTTATTCACTTTTTTTTTTAAGGGAGGTTATATTTTTAAATTATGTGTAGAAGCTCATTGGGGGTGTCCAGTAAAACAGCTTTTTGATGTTTATTTTAAAGCACAAAATAATGCTTGAGTCTTCAAGGGCACAGACTTAGTAATAAGTTTGCAAACAAAACTAAGATATAGATCCTGTAAATGAATCTGCCCATGCCTACCCCAGCAGCACAGTGGAGTTCTGTTGACTTCACTGAGATTCTGCTTGTGCAGATCCATTTGCAGAATCTAAGTTCCAGGACTTTAAGTCTCAAGTGCCTGTAGTATTTCATGAAATGCCATGTGCAGAGATAAGGGTGTCCTTGTGGAAGAACTTTGCTGAACTGGTGCTGTACAGTGTATATAGTTTAAATGGAAGCGGAGGCAAAGACAACCGGTTTTCAGCACCAATGAATGGATTTTTCAAGGCCTGCTTTAAAGGGACGTTGAGGCTTCTCACCCCCAAAACATCAGCACCCTGCTTCTAAAAATGTTAACTCTTCCTTTATAAATGTATTCCCATCGCTCTCAAGTAAAGTCTGCAATAGTCTTTGAGGAGAGTGGGAGAACTCTTATACAAAAAAGAAACCAGTTTTCTCACCATTCATATATTACACACATCTACAACTGCAAAGAGCTCTGATCAGTTTGCAAAACAAGTACCTATTTTTGCTCCTATTAAACTAACTTAGATTCCTTTCTCTTCAGTCTAGATGGTATTGTTTATTCAGGACGACCTATATGTTTTTGAGGAAAGTTCTTTCACATCTTAATCTTTCAGATGCCCAGGTTAGAGATTTTTTTTTTAATTTTATTTTAAATAAGTACTTTCGAACAACGGGCTGCAACCAAATCCTAAATCGCATGTGTCTTTTGTACATCATTATAAAAACGCTGTTTGTTCATAACTGGAAATAGCCGTGGACATGTTTTCAGATAATTTTTATCACATTTATCCTCCCCTATAAAACAATATGCATTTTTTTTGTAATAAAAATCTTGGGTTTTGTTCTAATTTTTTAAACACCTGCTTATTTTACTGTAGAATAGCAGGCTTCGTGTTCCGTTGCACCAACTTCCCTCTCTAACAACAAAACTGACCTTGCATTGTCCCATCCTCAAATAATTTTGTGAGGATGAAACCTCTGTTTGCTTAGGCTACTCTTCCTAGAATGCTGGCCACATTCTCTTTACACGAGTCTTGCGGTTATCTGCACCTTCCTTTCTTTCTTGCCACTGGTTGCTAGCTCTTGTTCACATCGCTCTACCCTCCTCCAGCTTTGTTCTCTACTTTTCTCACACACTTCATGCAATAGTATAATGGGTTGGGATGCTGGATGGACACACATGCCAAAAATAGCTTAATAGCAGAAGAGTCTGAAACGCAAATAAGACAGTTGGGGTGAAATCCTGGTCCCAGTGAAATCAATAGCAAAATTCCTATTGACCTCAGAGGAGTCAGGATTTCACTCCTGGATTTCGAACATCATATAGTCAAGATTGTAGATGGATTTCATAGAGCGAAATCCCGATCTCTGTTTATATCCTAAGAAACAACTGTACTGACCTCCCTAGCTAAATGCACATTTCTCTTCCTAACAGAGCCTCTTGCAATATGCAAAACCACTTATGCTTCAGATTAAAACTTCACAGGATTTAAAAACAAATGAAACCCAAATCATTGTATGTATATAAGTCAATACATCATTACATGGCTTAAGACCTGGGTATTGGCTATCCAGGATGGCCAGTTGGAGTGAGCATCAGGAATTTGAGTTCTTATCCTGGTCCTTCCATTGACTGGCCTTGGACAAGTCCCTTCACTTGTCTGTCAGTTTCATTGCCTGTAAAATGGGAATAATGCTTATCTAATTTGCAATCTGTTTATTTTAAATAGTTATTTAGCCCCCTTTTCGTTGCATTATGGGGAAGTCTGTGTAAATGTTCAAGATTTTTTTTTTTAAATTATTTATGTCTTTATTCTGTGGGAAACCCTTCCTCCAAAGGTGTCTAGGACAGAAGTGTGTACAACACCTGGAAGATAGATACTAAGTGTTTTTATTATTAAAAATCAATGAGACTGGACAGAGAAATCTCTTGACTACAAACCATTTGATACATAATCTTATTCCCCCTAAATAATGTAATGGACGTTGATCAATATTTAACTATTTGCAGGAAAGTCTCTGTTTCCCAGACAGAAGGAGGAAATTATAATGGTCAGATAGTTACAAAAAAAATTGGGAGAGTTTGTGCTTCTTGAAAGTGCTGAGCACCAGGGGCCAGATCCAGCCAAGCATAGGTTCATAGATATTAAGGTCAGAAGGGACCATTATGATCTTCTAGTCTGATCGCCTGCACAATGCAGGCCACAGAATCTCACCCACCCACTTTGAGGCCTGGTCCCAAATCTGTTGATGTTGATGGAAAGATTCCCATTAACTTCAGAAATCTTTGGATCAGGCCCTTTCTGCACAAGTAGTCTGGTTGAAATCAGTGGGACTTTCCAGGCACTTAAGGTTAGACCATGTGCTGAAGTGTCTTGATGGATTGCGGCCAGAGTGCCCAGCACCCTGCATGAGTCCTATCTGCATCTTTTTGCTTCTTGCATATTTTAATGGCAGATCTGTCAATGAGGTTTGTATAAACACAATCCACGTTTAAAAAATAAAGGATAATTTGCCCCCCTTTTTTTTTTAAAGTCAGTTATTTAATGTCACTCTCCTAACTCCCACTTCCATGTGTTGCTGGCAAGGAGAAAGTGAAGCTTTAGCCAGTGATTTCTGTCTAAACACTATTAAATTCATAAACACGTCTTAGACTTCTAGGGTCTGATTCTCCTTTCACTTGAGCTGCTTTACCCCAGGGTGTAATTTCATTGACTTTAGCAGATTTGCTCCTGATTTTGCATCAGTTTAATGGAGAAAAGAATCAGGTGGCAACTGTCAGTGGGGTTTTTAATACTGATGTGAAGTATAAACAACGTAACTTCATAACTAATAGAACTTGTCACTGAAGTGACTGACTTGAAAGAAGTAAAACGTTATTGGGGTGTCTTAGTTCTTGATGATGATGAGTGAACGGTATTTTTCTTTTAAAATATAACTGAAGTTTGATTTCAATAATGTCGCCCTAAGTCTCTTGTTAAAGTATTATTTTATTTTATTTTGTTTAGGAGCGAAGAAGACCAGCTGCCTCATCAATTGGTTATAGAGGTTTTGAGGTAGGATTAAAACAATGTTTGCCTGTTTGGAAAGATATAGGTGATCGTGATGGGGAATATATTTAAAAAACTCACTTCACTCCTGGCTACGTTATCTTACATAAACCAGCATTGCTGCTTGCTAGATGCACAGCTTCTTCTCTTCCACTCTAAGCTGTGAAAGAGTTCAGTTTAGTAGTAATCTAAGGGAGTGACCACCTAAATATTTTGCAGTTGGGTCTAAGTATCCCTTTTGCTCCTGGAAAATGTGCAGAGATGAGTTCTGGACTTCAATTGTGGACCCTGTCTAGGCTACAATAAAAGGTGTCTTTTTTTTTTTAAGTGATCTTATGACTTAAAAATTTAACATTAACAAGGAAATTTGTTTTTTATTGTGTAAGGCTTCCTTGACCATCTGATGTGGGAAAAATACAACATACCTTTTAAAGTCTTAGTGTAGACCAGACTCTAACGTGTCTTTAAGAAACCCCGCACCTTTTATCTTAGCGTAGACTAAGATAATTGATATTTGGGCCTCGTTCCAGTTAGCATTGTCGTTCCTACTGTCCAAGGGTAAGATTTGATCACTTCTCTCCCGAGGGCAGGTAGGAAGATTCCAGTCCCGGGGGTAAAAGACAAATACAAACTCTGCAGAAGTTCATACAATCAAACCATCTGACCCTGGTTAATTAGGCCGGGAAGGAAGGAAGAGCTGAGTTAATAAAGGAGATGACGTCAAGCTGTCTTAGCCTGAAGGTACCTTCAGGGATGCAATGAAACAATCAGAATAATAGAATGGGTGCTGAAGCATAGGTGTCTCCTCAGCTGGTCTGCCAGGGGAGATGAGAATTCAGAACGTTGTGGATGATATTAATGGGGGGCAAGGGGAAATATTTGCAGGAGAGGCTGAGGTTAGCCAGACTTTCTCACGTTAGTCAGAACAGCATTTACAGCATCACTAGTCACCAACTCTTCAAGAAGGAACATGGCAAAACAGCGTTTTCTGTTGGGAAGCTTTTGTTCTGGATCTCTGATTTGTCTCTTTCCTCTTCCCTTCAGTTCTCGACTGGACGCAACTGGACAGCCGCAAAAGATATGCAGAGATACAGGCATTGTTATCCGGTACAGGCTGGAGATTTATGAACTTCCTGTCTTCCATGGTTTTTTCCTCTTTTCATGCTAGACGCAAGGGGCGCTTGGTTGATGTCATTTGATCACCCTTAAGTTGGTAGATTGATGAGGAAGATTAAAATAATGATAAAGTAATTCGCTTCTCCTAACCAATGTAGTGGGTACTGGGATGTACTCACTACATCCTGCTGGCTCAGAAACGAGCTGTTAGCTCCCAACTGCTGGTCTCAGACTTGGTAGCCTTACTACCAACAGTTAAGAACTATGGAGAAGATCATTATGTACGTGTTTTAATTCATTGCTGCTTGTTAATGTGCCTCTCTTCTGAAGGGTTTGAAAGAAAGGGAACCTGATGCTGAAGAGGAGGAGATGTGGAATTTAAGTTTTTACAAAAACGAAATTCACTTTTTGCCTCACGGTACGTATCTGACCTGGACCTCCCGTATGTGCAGTTGTAATGCACGTGAGCTTGCAAGGTGTCCTGGTGAGTGAGTGGAAGGAATAGAATCCAGCTCTCCTGATTCCCAGTCCTGTGTTCAGTCTGCCAGAGCTCTGCCCTGTGCTGTCTTAGCTCCAGGATGCACAAATACCTGTAAATCAGGGTTTCCCGTTCAAATTGCAGAATGCGGCCGATTGCTGGCTCATTGTTCTTTCCTCTCTTTCGCTCTCTGGCATGTGTAGTAGTTCTTCACCCTAATTCACTTCAAAGTTTTCGGTTTGTAAGTGCAGTTTGAAAGGCTCTTTGCTTTTTAAAAGATTAACTGATTGGGGCAGGCAGAATACCGGGTGGGGCCCCTCTGTAGTAGTTTAGTATATTTGCCGTTCTGGCAACCCAGTTAAAAATGTTTTCCGCTTGGCACTTTCCCACTGCAGCACATTAATGCCTTTAGACCCACACTCGTGCTAACTTCACAGCTTTGGATGAGAATCTGTTGCTGAGCTGTGGGTGTGAACGTTCAGCTCTCTAGATGAGTGTTTAGCCATCCAGCTCTCCCTCATGCCCATTCCCTGTGTGCTGAATTTTCACTCCAAGGGCCCTTCACTTAAGGCATATGCAAAAGTGAAATGACGAGAGCTGCTATCCGAAGGGAAAAAGTAACATTCCATCACTGATCTTAAACTAGGAAGTGAGATGAGTGTTTAAACTGACGTAAGCATCTGTAAAGTCTGGATGCTGTTTTTCTGGGGTCCTTCCAGATCCAGCTATGGTGCTCTCTGGGATATCGGTCTTCGTTCAAGACTGTGAGGCTCTCTAACAGTACTAGAAGGCTTCTGTCCCCTTCATAGGGCTTGATCTTGAAAAGTGCTGAGCTTCAGTGTCTTCAGTAGAAGCTGAAGATGTTCACTATCTTGTAGGACATACTTGAGTCATTGCAAGGTCAGGCCTAAAGTAGTGGCAGACCCATTCTGGGGAGACTATCCCTCATCTGTTGTGTGATAGCAGATCACAACACTAGCCTGGCTTTTACTTTTTCTGGGTTTCACAGTGCTTGGCTTGTTAGAAAATAATCTGTCAATATGCAGGTACTGTGCAAAGAAATGCAGAATTGGACTCTTTCTCAGGAATAGCGTTTCCTTAAAGCCTGCACTCCAGTGTATGCAGAAACCTACGCTGTTCAAAACATAACTCTGTTAGGGCCCCTTGGAAAGGACATTAGGTTGTCATTTTATTGAAAGTGCTCTTTTTATGTAGGTTACCCTGACCTCTTTTGGAGACAGTGAGGCAGATCCTGTTTTCTGTAACTATATCCCATCTCCTGGACAATCGGTTAACTTTACACATGCTAATTTGCTACAGTTTCTTCTCTGACCTCCCACTCTTTTTTCACCTAGGCTTACTTATTGATGAGCTCCTTGAAGCTTGGCAGGAGGATTACGAGACTCTGGAAGAAAATCATTCTTATATACAATGGTAAATAATTATTACAAAAGGAGATGTCTCTTAGAATGATTTTCTTCTGATGTCTGTCTCAAAGAATTCGCTGATTCAGAGCTGCTGTGGCTGGCTTCTCAGAAAACCTTGAGCCCCTCTTGTGTTCTAAATTTGTGAGATTTATTTTAGTCAGTTACTTTCCTGTGAAAGTAACAAGAGGGTTGGGTATATTGAAGGCAAAGATTTCCCTTGTAGCTCTGTCAGTAGTCTTCAATCCCCAGCTGCAATATGTCTAGAAACCAGGTACTGAGCAAAGATATTGTGGTGACGGTTAAGTTAGAAATACCCAGACAGATAATTAAGACTGCTAATAGTACAAGTATGTATAGTGACTTTTCACTGTGTGACTTAGGCTGTTACAGACTAAACTCCTTCTGTGTTCCATGACGTTATGTCCTCTCGAAGAGGGCTGTATTTGGCATCTACAGCCTTGGAGACCTTTCTGTTAACATATTTTTAAGGAACATGTGCGCTGGGTTGAATGTGATCTCTATTTTATCTAATTGTCAAATCTTCTTTCCCTTCAGGTTGTTTCCTTTGCGTGAACGTGGGATGAACTGGCGTGCAAAGCCTCTCACATGTAAAGAAATTCAGGTGTGACCCTTTTTTTTTTTATTTCAAACCTTTTATACTTGAAAGTCATTGGGGGTTCAACTAGGTAAATTTTTGTCCTCTACTTTGTAAGGTTGCTCCATTTCCTTCCCCACCATAATGGAGCCAGCTCCAATGACTGTTAAATGCAGCTTTTGATGATCTTTTTGCTCCTCAAATGTCCTCAGAAATAAATTATAGGTTTGTGGATATAAGCAAGAAATAACCAATGAAGATCCCAAATGTGTCTCTTTACACAATAGCCATTTATAAGCATTGGGTATAACTGAAAGACCTCTTAAGTAACTGATGCAGATAGTTTAAAATCTTTTTGAGTTGCCATACGTGCAAATTTGGAGTCTTTTGTGCATTTCAGGCCTTTAAGAAATCCAAGGAAGTTATGCAAAGATTCATTAGAGCTTACAAACTCATGCTGGGTTTTTATGGAATAAACTTGATAGATCAAGGAACAGGAGAAGTGCAAAGAGCAGAAAACTGGTGTCAGAGATTTCGCAACCTTGATCGGTGAGTCCCATTTACATTTTGGCTTTTATTTCACTCTTGCGAAAGAAAAATCAAATGAAGCCAAAGGAATTAATTGCGTACTGAGATACAAAGGTTTTCTGTGTTACAGAAGTAGAGTGATCTGACCACAGAACTAGGAGCCAACTAGCCAAGAGTTTAGGTGTCCTTATTTTGGCTTCGCCTCTGACTATAGCTTGGGAGGCCTGTCAGCATCTTTCATATTTTAAATTACTTGAACTGCTTAGGCCACAGCTGTCCCACTGTAAGCCACGTGTGTATTGTGTGTTAACTGCTTTGGCATTACTAACCAAAAGGTGGGTGTCCATCTGAGTCTCCGTAAGGCTGTAATACAGGCTTAGAGACTCTGATATTTGCGGCCTTGGAGTTTGTGCCTCACACCAAGTTTACTCTTCAGTGAAATAGGCCTCAAGCAGCTGTAGTCTCTGAAATCCACTGGAACAATTTTCACCAATAGCTCAGTATACGGCAGGGATTACTACTTTTAAGACATACTGAGAAGTGTCTAAAGTTCAGTTTTGAAAACAAAATGATCACAGGAATGAAGAGTGAAGATCCCTAGTTACAGCTGGGAACTTGGAGTTCGGACTCCAAGTTCTGTTGTTGGCAGTGAGCATGACTTGCTATGTGTGACCTTGGACAAGCCGCTTAACCTCTGTCATTTACATAGCTATAAAGTAAGAATAATTTCCTATGCTTCCTACAGTGTTTATAAGGCTGCCTCAATGCCTGCGAAATGCTTTCAGGTCCTTGGATAAAAGGTGTTACTTAAAAGCAAAGTAGGGTTGTAGGTATTATTGTCATACATCGATTGGCGATATCAAATCCCTTTTCCAGTACGTATCTTTGTAGTTTGAACTGCACATCAGTGATGGCAGTGGGGAAGCCACCCCCTGTTCTGGAATTCGGATATCCTTTAATCTCTGCTACAGCGTTAACTGGAACATCGAGACAAGGATGGGATAACGCTATTGAAAGCCAGAACAGATAGGCTAGATATTACAGCAATAGGTGCTTTTTAAAATTGGCTGGTTTAAACGTGATCTACCCTTAAAGATTCCAGTAAAGACTTATTTGTAGTTAACAACATTCAGCATGCTTACTTTTAAGATACCTGTCTGGGTTCGGGTGGGACTCTGAACTGTACTGCTTTCATGTAACGATGTCCTTTTCCTGTTTCACTGTCTTCAGTTCTTTTTTTTTTTTTTTTTTTTTTCCTGTCTGTGTCTCAGGTTTAGTCACAACAATTTGCGGATAACTCGTATTTTGAAGTGTCTGGGAGAGATGGGGTATGAACACTATCAAGTATGCCTGGTTAAGTTTTTCCTAACAGAGACGCTTGTTTACCAGACACTCCCAAACGTTAAGAGAAGTGCCTTGGATTACTTCATCTTCACCGTCAGAAACAAGCAGAAGCGAAGGGAACTGATACACTATGCATGGATGCACTTTAAACCTCAGAATAGGTTTGCATGGGGGCCTCATAAGAAACTCCAGAAATATAAACCTCCGTTAAAGTCTCAGCAATGCCAAAAGGCTGAGGAAGAGAGGGAATCCATCCAAGATAAAGAAGCAGTGGGAAAGAATGAAACCAATCCTCCAAACAGGGAGGAGAAAGTTGGAGATGCTGCATACTCCAAAACTAACAAGATGACTGATGAATGTACCTCAGAGGAGCAAAGTAAGCGTGGTGCCATGTACGTTGCAGAACGAGGAGACAACGTAGAAGAGAAAGAACCCTCACTTCCCCAGCTAGAAGAGAAGGTTCTGAGTGAGGATCTTGTGGGCATGGGGCATGGAGCAGAGAGTGAATGCCTAAAGGAAAGCAAGAAAAGAAAGTTTGAGATGAGCAGATTAACTGGTAAGTGCACAGGGCTATTGAAAAGTCCCACTGATATTGAGAAGATCTCTTATAACCTTGGGGAATTTGCTATCAACCAAGAGACCACAGAGCCTCATCCAGCATTGCCAGAAAAGGGTGACCAAGTAACAACTGAAGAAGGTGACGTCAGTAGTGAAGACTTAAAGGCGTCTGAGTCCTCTGATGCACCTGTAAAAAGAAGGAAAGTTGATGAGACAGTGCCAGAAAACAGTACCGTAAATGTGGCAATAAGCCTGGATGCTGATGCCACTACCTGCAACGTCCAGGCAACAAAGCCAGGGGCCAGGGGCTGTGGGGCTGAGAAAGGAGAAGTTAGTGAGGAAGACAAGGTTGTGGAAGAAATTAGTGTTAAAACTGAGAATGGTGCTGAAGGTGCAAATGTGAATTCATTGCCTGGTTCTGAGACTAATGAGCCTGGCTTGTCTTCTCTGGCAGGCAGTGGCTCAGTGCTACGTGAAGCAAATTCAGAAATACAAAACGAGGGGCATCAATGTAATGAAGCTCTAACGGTAAGTGAAAGCCAGGTAGATAACAGAGAACAGAAAGAAGGGGCAGACGGTGTCAATGCAAGAGGGGAAACAAAAACCCCAGACAAGAACCAGAGCCAAGAGGGTCTTCAGCAGAGCGTGGTGGCATCTTGTCTTGAAAAAGTCAGTGTTAGGGACATAGCACAAAAAATGGATCACTTTGAGGATTCAGCAGAACTGAATGATCAGCAGACAATGGCAGAGCGTGGAAAAGCCATTGCGATAGCACCAGAGCCAGGGGAGGAGGAAGGACAGTGACGTCCTGAATTCAAGGAGCATGGAACAGCGATTCAGACTCCAAAGGCAGATGGAAAAAGAAGTCTCTCTTTTAAAACAATCCAGAACTAACTCAGTCCCTCCCCTCCCCTCTGATTGTCTTAACTAGAAAAAATCTGCTCGGTCAACTACGTAGGGAAGAGCACCTGACCTCTTCCTGTTCCCATTTGTATCTGATATGCTGGACTATGTGCAAGAATTTCCCCTCTTCACCTCTTTTTTGGTATGTGTATTAAAGAAGAAAACAAAGCTGCTTTCCTCTTTGAAAGAGTAAAGCTCTTATTTAATAAGTGATTTTAATCCATGGAATACAGATGTTTGTAGAATAAACCAACTGGTTTCTAGTTTTCTTTTTTTTTTTTTAACCAGGTAATTCCTCTTCGGCACTTTGGAAACTGTCACACTAACAACGGGGAGTTTTTACATTTGCTGTTTCCCTAGCAAAGGCCAGTGTGAGGCCCTGTTGCTCATCTTGGTGAGGCTCTGTTGAAATCAGTTTTGTAAGGAGACACCAATTTGATTGTGCAGTGGTTGTTCTGCTTGAAGCCTGGTGCTTTTCTGCTCCTTGAGGGCAAAGGTCCCCCATTCTGCTGATATTTGCTTGCAAAAGGGGTGAGGGTAGTGAAATTTCGTGTGTGGGGAAAATGCAAATGCCTTTCCATGGGTAAGCTTAATTTTAAGCTTTAAATAAATAAAGCTTTAAGCTTTATTTAGTTTGGAATACGAGAGTCATTGATTAAACTACGCAGTCAAAATGTTTGACAAATATTAACCTTAACGGGGCTTTTCTCCAATCTATGTGCAGGGCTGTTGAGGGTTTAATTCCATCTAGCCCTAGTCCAAGCCACTCATGCGTTTCTTCCAAGGGTTGCTGGGAGACTGGAAACCCACCAGTCTCTAAAAGAAAATGGGGGGGGAAATACAACTCAGGCATTGCTTAAAGAGAATTCTGCCTTCCTGGGAGTCCCTTTTCCTTGCTCTGTGGAGCCCTGATGGTTTTCCAGATGCTACTTTTTTCATTGGTTGTGAGTCCTTTAACGGTCTGTCAATGCACTTTTCATCAGGCTACTCTTCCCTTGTCCCTAGTGTGGATTTTCATCCTTGATGATTTTAATTTCCAGTTTGGGCAAGTGTTATGCCAATAGCATTCTGCCTCCGACTGTCCCAAGTGTGTTCTGCAGCGTGTCATGTGCACTGTCGGGGATCATAGCTCTATCTTTAAGTTGTGAAAGAGTTAAACTGTTGAGGGTTTTTGTTTTATTTTTTTAACCAGAGGCATCATAATAATCTCTTGTCAGCCCCTGCCACCTACTGACCAGCACTAATGTGTTTAATATCTATTGTTACTACTATCTAACTTGCACTTAATGTTCATAATGTGCACACCAGCCTTGTATGGAATTCAGCTGGCATAAAGGAGCATCATACAGTGTAATGCTATATGTAGGAGAAAATATTAAGGTATTTACTGCAGTGGACCTGCTTCACCAAGCAGAAGGAAGAAGGGCAGCTGCTGAAAAGAGTGGACTTGATGTTCACTTAAACTCTGGTTCTATTTTTGTTTTTTAAATACCATTTGGTTTTTGTAGAGCATTGCTGCAGGTTAGGTCAGCCATCCTATCAGAACATGTAGAGGAAAACGCTCTCCAGCTGTTAAGCAAAGAATCTTTAACACTTCTGGAACTTAATCTGTGACGTGCCTGCTCAAAACTTATATGCCCTGATCCAGCCTGGCATTTACACACATGTGTAACTCTAAGCATGCATGTAGTCTTGTTGAAGTCAGGGCTTATATGCTTATAGTAATACACAGTAAAGGCCTTAAAAACCCATTTGTTAAAGTATTTTTTCTCTAGAAGAAAAACAAATTGTGTTTAAATATTCAGTAAAACTAACTAAAGACCTTCAGTGTTTAGAGAACACAGGGAAAAAATTGCTTTTTATGAAAGTCTTTGTAAAGTTTTACAGCTGTCTTTTTATTTAAGTAACAAAGTTCTCACTAGATGTGTTCATACATGGCCCACTTTGCGTATCTTGTATGTATGTAACAAGTTTTAAATGAGATCTCAGTATAATGTATATTAAACTATGATTTTAATGCAAACCAGTTGTGGGTGTTAGTTTTTCACATGTAGAGGAGGAGGAAGAAGAGTGTTTTACCAAGTTCTCACTTGTGAGGCTGTTTTGAGGAACTTGCAGGCTGTTGCACATCTGAAAAAGTCTTGATGGGGAGGGATCTGCAGCTTCTTTATGGGTAATCTACTGCATTTTAAACTTGGTTCTGGTCTCGCTGATCCAGTGAGATCTGTCCTAATTCATTCCTTTTCATGGTTCCTTTCCTTATAAACACACACAAACTTTACCCCTCTCTTTCTCATTCAGCTCTCCCAAGCATACAACTTCTGCATCAGCAGTCCTCTCTAACATAACTGTGCATAACAAGGAATCCTCCAGAAGCAACTGTCTATAGGATAGGAAGCCTGGCACCTATGCCTGTCTTCTATAAGTGTTCTTTCTAATGGACTTGAAATTAGTATTTCTTTTTCCTAGTTGCCATGAAGACAGGAATATTATCTCTACTTCTCACTTGTGGCATGGTAAATTTAACTTGCAAAATAAGTGTGTATAATTAATGTGTACAAAATTTTTATGCAGATGCTGACTGTGATGCTGCATAATAATCTTTACTGCTCCATAGGAGGGGAAAAGGAAGAATTGTCTTCTGGTTCAGGAAGACCTGGCTTCATTTCCCAGACTATCACAGGCTTTTGGGGCAGGTTGCTTTTCTCTGTGTGCCTCCGTTCCACACCTGTAAAATGGGGATAATGCTTTCCTCTATCCTGGGTTGTTGTGAAGATAAATGTTTGTGTTTGGAAGGTGCTCACTTATGATAGTGGAAACTGAAGCCATACCTAGATAAATGCCACTTTCTATGGCTGTCGCTCTAGATTATTATAATGTACCATTCCTGTCAATTGACTTTTAAGGTAATTAGCATCAGCTATTACAGGAATGGGCATAATAGAATATATATTTTACACACACACAGAAACCATTTTAAAAGCAGAAATCAGTTCTGGTTCTGTTCAGTATCTTCATCAATGATTTAGATAACAGCGTAGATCGGTGGTGGGCAAGCTGCAGCCCATCAGGGTAATCCACTGGTGGGCCGTGAGACAGTTTGTTTACATTGACCATCCGCAAGCACGGCCACCAGCAGCTCCCAGTGGTCGGGAATGGCGAACTGTCACACGCTAAACACAAGTGAATAGTGTAACACTGCTGCAAAAAAGGGACATTCTGGGATATATTAGCAGGAGTATTGTAAGCAAGACATGAGAAGTAATTCTTCCGCTTTACCCCATGCTGATTGGACCTCAACTGGAGTATTGTGTCCAATTCTGGGTGCCACATTTCAGGAAAGATGTGGACAAATTGGTGGAAGTCCAGAGAAGATCAACAAAAATTATGAAAGGTCTAGAAAACTTCCTATGAAGGAAGGATGAAAAAATGGTTTGTTTAGTCTGGAGAAGAGAAGACTGAGGGGGGACATATGTTTTCAAGCACATAAAAGGTTACAAGGAAGAGGGAGGTAAATGTTCTCTAACTTCATGGGCTGGGACACGAAGCAATGGGCTTCAGTTGCAGCAATGGCAGTTTAGGTTGGACATTAGGAAAAACTTCCTGTCAAGGTAGTGAAGCCCTGGAATAAATTGCTTATGGAGGTGGTTCAGCATCGGTGCTCGTATAGCTTGGAGGTGTATTAACTCCTTGTGGGTTCCCTCCATAGCTACAAGGTCATTCAGCCCATAGTTGTACCTTAAGCACTATCCCCCCACAAACACCATGGAGCAAGGGGAGAGGTTAGAGTCCTTGGAGCTGTGCAACAGAGGTGACCATCCAGGTGGCCTCTTGACAACTCCAGATGGGCTTATGGCAAGGTGTGTATGAACCACACCTTAAATAAATGCTGAAGCAGGTGTATAGCGTGGCAGCTTACCTAATCAGTGTATTTCACTGGGAGCACAGCCCCTTGCTGCCTATTCATTTCCCGAATGGAGATTATGGTTTGATGGAACAATGAAAACAACATTTTTGCTATAGTTTGTTGGGTTGGGGGGGATACCATCTCTATTTGTAATAATAAGCACAGATTTCCCCCCCCACACACACCATCCGCACTAGAGCCAAATGTCACTGTATGTTTGTATCTTTCTTTTCTGGGGTAACAGAGCAAGTAGTCATGCTAGGAGACTAGTGCATTCTTGTGGGGGGCAGGGGCGGAGAGAAAAGCCATGAATCCACTTTCTGAGATCTGCACGGTCGCAGCTTTTGAAGAAGTTTGCATTTCTCCTTCCCCACCTCTAGGTCCCCAGCTCCCTCCTCTGTGCTTTCTACCAACTTTCTGGTAGGCAGATGGAATAAGGAGAGGTGGGCAGGCTCTTGCATTCTGCACCAGGAACACACACCCTTCTCATTCCAAAAGGGGAAAGAGCTAGAGTGCAGTTGCATCATAATAAGCAACTCTGACCCCTCGATCGCAATGAGTGTCTTTCCCCAGTGCATCTCTACTTCCCGACTTTCACAGACTGTCCCCTTCTTTGGATGAAATCATCTTGAATTAATACGTAAAGGGAAACATGGAGCTGATTGTAAGCCTTGCTAATGTGTTCACATCTCAGATAACCTACTTTTGGATTGTTGTCATCTTCTCAGTGTCACACGCCTGTAGTAAAAATATTTCAAAGGCAAGTTTTATTTTAATCTTTTCAGCTTTCTGTGGCTTTCTCAGGGTTTCTCCTACATTCCTCTTCTGTGCTCTTCTCGTCACTATGCCGGCTCTCTTCAATGTCACATACAGTGCACGCGCACACAAAAATCAACCAGATGCTCTGAGTATCCAAGAAAAAGCACAGGTGGTGAACACAAATCTGGAGCTGATAAAGCATTTCATGAAGCAAAGATACTAGCCCTATTCTCTGCACTGACCTCGTGCCTTTATAGGGATCTCTGCATTTATTCCACAGAAATAAAAATCCACAAACATTAAGTCTTCATTTTTGTTACCTTCCATCCATCAAGTACTAAGTTGGTAGTGAATTGTGAACTACTTTT
Organism: Eretmochelys imbricata; assembly: GCF_965152235.1. NCBI lineage: Eukaryota > Metazoa > Chordata > Testudines > Cheloniidae > Eretmochelys > Eretmochelys imbricata. The sequence goes on along the minus strand of NC_135584.1, from coordinate 7,309,354 downwards.
CACTGGCCTAGACGAGACCAAAGTAACGTCTGTGTCTTGGGATGGTGGATTTTAATTTTGTCTCTTTAGGGTTATCTGTCTGAGTGACAATTTAGCTAAGGCAAGTCCAGCCTTTCGTCTCTTAAAAAGTTTCCCTCCCTGTTTGCTGTTGGCTTGAGCTGTCTGTCGGTGTGGTGAATGTGTGCCTCCTTTCATAACTGAATGTGCCACTCTGCAGTTTGGCCCCCCTCCTCCTTTCCCCACCTTCCCCCCCCTGAAACCTGGTCTCTCTCTCAGCTCAGCCCCTCTCGCCTGCCTGTGCTTCTGAGCTCTGCCCCCTCCAGCTGGAGACTCAGGTTTATCTGGAGACGGTGGGGCTCATTTGGGAGCTGAGATCTGAGCGGTGAAGGAGAGATCCATTGGAACCAGGAGAAGAGAAGGACTAGTTTCACTAAAGAGCTGAAGAGAGGCAGAGTGTGGAGACCATGGCTGGATTCTCAGCTCTTGGACTGCTCTTTCTTTTTCAACTAGTAGCCACATCCTCAGCTCAGGTAAGAATGTGCCTTTACTTGTAATGGCCAAAAATCCCAGCTACTGATGGAAAAAATACATAAAGATCAGAGGGTCTCAAAGCAGCAGGATTAAATGTGCACCATATGACAGCAGGCCAGATTATTGCTGTTCATTTAAAATCGAAAGTTTAATGTCTAAAACTGAGAGAGTATATTCCTTGCTAGGTGCCTAGTGGTGAGAGCAGAAGTGTTTACTGTTAGGGGTTTAGTTCATGTCCTGTGATTATGGAAATTGCCACTTTAACTTTTGTGTAAAAGAATTGTCCTAATAGTTTGGTTTATAGCCATGTTGGAAAAGCCTCAGGAAAAGGAGAAGAAAACGGTGATTTGGGAAAAAATATTTTTGTTTTACTAGAAAGGACAAAGTTGCCCACTAAATAAAAATCCCCAGTGCTCCACCTCTTCATCCCATTCAGGGTTTTTCTTCCTCCTCCTCCTCCCCCCGCCAGTTGATCTGTTTTTGATACATGTTTAGGAACAAACACATTTAATCCTTATTCATTCAGGTGAAGCTACATGTATTTGTGGCCAATGTCCCTGTAGTGGTGTTAACTTTCCAATGTGTATTGCTCAGGAAAATTCTCTGGGGGAGGATTTTTCATTGCATTAATGAAGGAATTTTTGCAGCTTGGCTCAGGAATTCTGAGCTGACCCTCAACTGCTGTGAGCAGAACTAGTTCCACAATGAAACCTTTGTTCCCTGAAGCTGCATTGCAGGTACTCTCTGGAGCTCTTTCCACAAAGCAGACCTTTATAGGATCCCCACTTCTCCCACACCCCTAAGAGCTAAACCTCCACACACTGTCTAGCTCAGATGGGCAATTACTCAAGTCTCACCCCTTTAGCTGTGCCTTCCTTCATACTTTCCCCTGAAGACATTATGTACCTCCATCTCTTCTGCCGACTGGTAGTATACGGAATGTGAATGTCACTTTTAATAGCAACCACATGCACGGATTACTCTAATTTAGCTTTTCCTTTTCTCTGTGTCTACTCTGAAAGATGAGTTTGGGGGGGGACCAACTCCTGTTAAGATGACTCAATTCGCTCCCCCGAGGGATTGTGCCTGTTTCTAAACTAAGTGACTAGGAACAGTTTCAGAGCCACTCGTGAAGCATGGGTAGATATGATTCACTGTAAGCTTCCCATTCAATCAACCGCCCCTTCTGAACGGGGATGGATTGGGTCTCACGTAAGCACCAAGGATGTGCTCAGATTCTTAGCAAATAAGCCTGGAAAGATCCTTGCTCCCTCTAAGCCTGTCATGGACAGAGAAGTGGCAGAGCAAGGGGGAGCTGGAGTCGTGCTGTGATCTGTGACCTACTGTGTGTGTGTTTTTTCTTCCGTTCTCTCTCCCCATCCCTCCCAGAGAGCAGGACCACGAGGCCCTCCTGGACCACGAGGACTCCCTGGACCACCTGGCAAGGAAGGCATAGATGTGAGTGCTGAGCAGCAGGCGGCAGGCTGAGCTGGGGGAGGGAGATGGGGTGGAGCAAGGGGAGGGTACATTTCAGAGAGGAATTCTTCTAGTCCTCCTATTGTCCAGAGAGAAGCTCCAGGCATTTGCGCAGCACTTCAGAGGGACCGAACGAACAGCCCATGTGCCGTAGGCAAGGAAACTGCAGAGGCTGAGTTATGTCTGGAGGTGCTGCGTGCCTAGGAGTTGCTCAGTGCCTTGCAGGATCAAGCCCTCAGTGCCAAGTGGGAGTTTATGACAAAGCTGGTGTGTACAACAAGGATTTGTTAATCTTCTGGGCATTCTGCAACACTTTCTCTCTGGTATCTGCATAGGATGCAGGTTAGAGGGTGGAGGACAGTGGTGGGTTTAGCGCAGCAGTTACTGTACCGGGTGTTCTTATTGCACGCTCAGTGCAATACTGTGTATTTTATACTGTTAGACAATTCTGTGTTTTAAAACGTGTCAAGCACCTGGCTCTCCGGAGAGGCCCTAGAAAGCTGAATTAAATACATCATGCTGGATGGTGATCTCACTCACGCTGGCTTGACACCACTATAGCTACACTGTCTTCAATGGAATTACCCCGGATTTACACCACTCTGATGGAGATCAGAATCTGGCCTATTGATTCCACTTGGAATTTAAATGTCCCTAGTTTGTAGCAAGAGGCAAATTAAATCTATGGGAATACTTCTGTGGTGGTTAATTCCTTATTATTAACCCTTCCCCAAGATTGCAGGGTCAGCATCTCAGCTACTGCAGAATTTAGTGAAGGAAAAAATCTTGTCCTATTTCTTTTAGTTGAAATTTTAGCTGAAATGAAATGAAATTTATACCCACTGGATAAAGACAGTCTTGTCTTCCACATCTATCATAGTGGATTAAAATCATTTCAGGTGACCTCAAGGAGACTATTAATATCTCAAAAACTAAGGATCAGATTCTGATCCCTTCATTCATGTTGACTAGCATCTTACTCCTTGAGCTACTCATGGTGTAATTTTGCTACTGGAGACAGAGTGTCAGCATGGGGCCTTAAAAGCAGCCTTTCAAAATTATATTCCCCTCCCCCCATGCAAGTCTGTTTATTTTGGATGAGAGAGCTAAAAAAAAGGTTTATTCCTTCGCATCCTGTTACGGGTGAACAAGTAGACTTTGTGCCTATGATTGTAATTTTTTATGACCATTTTGCAAGGCTGGCCCCAGTGAAAACCTCATTGTTTTGCAGCCATTTCCCTCCAAGTGTTCACTAGACTAAGGGAAACCATTATCCTAAATAATCTTATCCTAGTTTTTAATAATGAATGGTTTAGAGAAGGTAGGTTGGTAGAACTTCTATCTAAAGTTTTGTAATAGAAGAACAAGGGAATTTAAAATGAAAGATAGCAAAGGAAGTTCTTTTCCACACAATTAGCCTGCAGAACCAATTGCCACAAGTTATCATTGCATGCCAGAGCTTAGCAGGATTCAGAAAAGGATTGGATATTTCTGTGGGTAACGACAAAATCCAGAGTGATGATAATAAGGATTAAAAGAAGACCAAGAATTTTAGGAGAGGTATAAACCTGCTGCTTCAGTTCATAGACCATCATCTAACTAATGGGGTTCAGACAGAAACTTTTCCTGCAAGCAGGCTGTTCTGTTACTGCTTTCCGTTGGGTTTCTTTCATCTTCCTCTGAAGCAGGTGTTACTGGCTGCTGTCAGAGACCTGATACTGGGCTAGATGGATGACTGGTCTGATCCAGTATGGTAATTCCTACGTTCCAAATACAGGGGGGTTCCCTCTAAACAATTTCCCACATAAACAGAAGTTAGTGTCCTTTGATTTTAATAATCCAAAGATACCATAGAATCATAGAAATATAGGTCTGGAAGGAACATTAGGAGGTCATCTATTCCGGGCCCCCAAAGCTGAGGCAGGAATTCAGTAGATCTAGTCCATCCCTGACAGATATGTTTCCAACCTGCTCTTAAAAACAACCAGCTTCCCTAGGTAACCTGTTCCAGTGCTTAAGTCATTATAATTAGAAAGTTTTCTCTAATAGCTAACCTAAATCTTCCTTGCTGAAGATTAAGCCAATTATTTCTTATCCTTCCGCTGGCTGACGTGGAGAACAACTGATAGCCACCTTTAAAACAGCCTTTTACATATTTGAAGAGGGTTATCAGGTCCCCCGACCTCCGTCGTCTTTTCTCTTGACTAAACATGCCCAATTTTTTTTTTCAACCTTTGTTTTCTAAGTTCTTGTAATTTTTGTGGCTCTTTTCTGGATGCTCTCCAATTTGTCCACATCATGTCACAATGCAGGCAAATCAGTGTTGTCAAAGTGCGGGAGTCTGCTTAGATAGATGTTTTTGAAGATGTCAGTTGTTCTAAAACGAAAAGAAATAAAATGCTGTTCCTCACCCTACATGGACTGGGTTTCCCTTCAAGGAACCAAAGGCCATGCTTTCAAATGTGGCCTGTAATTCTAGGAAACCTCTGTTCTGGGCTCCACCCTGAGACGCCCCTGGCCCGAGTGCTCACAACTCCAACCAAAGTCAGCGGGAGCTGCAGATGGTCAGCACTTCTGAGGCATCGGGTTCAGTGTGTCTCAGGTGGGAGACCCAGAAATGGAGACATCCCCAACTAATTTGCCAGTCATGAAAACTTGGCCCTCGTTATCCAACGTGGGCCTGATCCGGCAAAGCTCTGAGCACCGGTTGCACGTTTTTAGGGGCTTGTCAAAGGCAATAAACTTGGAGGGCACTTGGCACCTTGCAGGATGAGGCCAGGTAATAATAATGAGTAATTAATCAGCTGAAGCTAGTCTTGATAGATCATAATATTAGACTGAGTTAAATCTAGGGGGAGCCAAACCCTGCGGTCCTAGTTCATGGCTTGCAGAGGGAGGTTGGTGAGAGTTTTGACCATGTAAGGAATGCAGGATTTCTCTCATAGGCTGCCCTTAACTGAATGAAACAAGGATGCAGCAGGAGCAAAAAGAAGGGAAACATGCTGTCATGTATTAATAAATGAGAAATGCTCATCAGTCATTCGGGGTCAGAGCCTCATACCATCCCACCCATTGAGTCTGCCAGGAATCCCATTGACTCAGAGCATCAGGGTCAAGATTTCTGTGGTTAGCATCGAGTGCACCAGCATGGTTTAAGGAGGAGCACTGCTTGCCAGGGTTCTCTTAGAAGGCGTTGTGAGGTGTGTAGTCCAACATGGCTGTGCCTTTTTATAGCCCTGAATATAGAGGAACCTATTGAAGGTGTGTCCGAAATCTAGGCTGGTTTTTCTTTCATGAAAGAGTAGCTGTGTAAATGCCAGTACTGTAAAGAAATAATTTCTTATTTTTTTTATACCAGTGAGATCATTTTTAAAGGCATGCTCTGAACTTTTCTTGAGCATTTTAAGATTTCCTCATGTTGTTTTTTCCTGTTGTTTTCTAAAACCATCCTGGCCACGTTCAGTGCATAGATGGCTTTAGAGAGATGACTGTGCAGAATTACTAAAGAGCATTTGTGGCCAGATGTACACTGCAGAAGTGTGCAGCAACTGCTTAATATAGGCCTCAAACAATGAACAGTACATAACATGCAACTAAATTATTCAGGCCACCTCTGGATAAACCTCAAATGAACCCTACGCTCTTGGCACCCTTTCCAAAAGCTCCTTGCTTCACTTCTGCCTCTCACTTTCAATCCCATCGAAGTCTCCTATAATTATCTTCTTTAAAACACTGCATGTTCCATGATCTGTAACAAGGTAATTGCTTAGCTCCCAAGAATACAAAGAGTGTGTTGTGATTGAAGCAGTCACCGAAGAGTGGCTCTGAATTATTTCCAGCATGCAATTGTTGCAAAGCCATTGTCAGTTCTCTAACAGATATTTCCCCTCTGGTGTGACTTTAATACAGAGTGGCTGAGACTAAGTAAACGGACTTCCATCTCATATAAAACCGGGGAGAACTATTCCGTTACTGACAGCAACTGATTCTAATTCACTAAGAAGAATGACCGCGATTTGCCCCCAGAGGTATAAATGCTGATCACGATTCTGATTCTGACTGGGTCATGCTAGCACAGACCTCAGTGCTCAGACAGAATTCCCCTGAAATCAAATGGGCACCCCCAAAGGGGTTCACGGTAGCAGATCCCAACATGTGATCAGGTCATAAGACAGGAGAACTGTTCCTGAGTGGCTTTCTCTAATGCTATGATCTATCTTGCTGCCATGTATCACTATCACAGAGGCCTGTAGGGAAGGGGGCAGGGTGATGGTGATAATCTAGGGGAGCGTATAAAACATTGCTGTTCATTCTGTTATTCAAAACCTGCCATCCCAACATAACTTCCCCCCTCATTTTCATTATAAAAGCTCTTCCCCAGATTGGCTAAGGGCCCCTATCTGTGGCATATTGCTGAGGCCATTCCATTGCAGCCCTTTGCTCAGAAAGTCAGAGCACAGTGACTCTTTCTATCTTCTGACCCTCCAAGCTGTGTGTTCTCGCAACAACCGTGCAACATGCAAATCCCTGCACTCTGACTGACACAGAGCAGCCGGTCCAAGCGTAGGGATTTGCATAGGAACTTTATGGTTGCAGACATAGTAAACATAGAGTCGTTTCTCAAATGCTTCCACTTTGGTTACTGTCTTCACAACTTCCCCTACCCAAAATGCCCACTGTAAAGATGGCCACCGCTAACCCTACTCAGTAGCAACTCCTGTGTCTCCACATCTCCTCCTAAGGAAGATTGCAGCTCTCACCTCCCCCCACAAGTGTAATTAACAAGAAAAATTAATTAAAAAGGCAATGTAAGTTTATTTATTTAATGCCTGCTCCATTCCAGCCATAGGCCCCCTCCCCAGCCATCTCTTTGCCCTGGAACTTACTTTACCCAGGATACACCTAGTACTTCTTAAACCTGGAGTATCCTGAAACAATCTCTAGGTAGCCTTCTGGAGGGGAATGACCCACAGGTCTCTTTGATCATGGTCACTGAAAGGTTGTTTAAAAAACAGAAGCAGAAACTTTGTTGGGAAAGTAAATCCTGCCTTAAATTGTTTTCTGAAGAATTTTCCCCAAGTAGACATCACTGGTTTCTAGGCAAAGTTGGGGAGAAAAAGGTTAATATTCTCGCTGCTTCCGGGTGATTGGGGATTCTCTTTCCAAAAGAAAAATTCCTGGGTGGTGTCATAACTGGTTCTATGCCACCCGTTTCTGCCCCCCACTCCAGCGTGGGTGCAGGTGGGACTGTCGCGAGAAATGCTGTGCTCCCGTGACCACAAGGCTGCTCTAACTTTATGCCGGGATGGCTGGCTCCTCTAGTAGAAAAGAGGCAGGTAGCCATCCATGCCCCCTCCCCAGAGCACAGCTCAGGAGATCTGAGACACGTTGAACTCATGGGCATAACAGGCAACACGTTTTCTTAAATTTATTAAGAAACATTGCAATATAGACTGTATTATCTCCTGTCACAGATACATAACACTTCCTGCACAGATTACTATAATTAGGCCATCTTCTTTGCAATTTTTTATGTTAAAATAGCTAGTGGGGTGAAAGAAATGCCATAGCAGGTTTTTAGGATAAAGAAAATCTTATTTTTCTCTTCATTTCAGCTACATTAATTAAATGCTAGGCTTGTCTGCAGCAGTTGATCGTTCTGTTTTAGGTACTGAGATGGGCCCCATTGCACCTCGCAATTTGTAATGCATTTATCCTCATAAGAGGGAGGTGCTTTTATCCCCATGTTGCAGACAGAGGCACAGCAAGACCAAGGGTCTGCTCAAGGAAGATGGTGGGAGAGCAGGGGATTGAGCCCTGGGATTCCCAAACCACTGGGTCATCGTATCCTCATGGTGTGTAGAGAAGATGAGCATTCCTCCCAAGGAAATGAAATAAAGCTCAGACAGTTCCCATTCCTTCATATTGCTTGGTCCATTGCCTACGCTAATCTTTAAACAATATTTATATGCAGCATAGTGTTGGGTGTGGGGAGGCATGGTCCAGCAACCGTAGTTGAGGTGACTCCTTTGTTGTACAGGCTATAACTCAAAGTCCAGTTTGGAGATTTTTTGTCACCTTTGTGCCTAGTTGTCAATGCCGTAATTTTAACCTGGCTCACCAGCAACACTGAAAATAGCAGCATTGCCTCATGGTGCAATGTTATCAGTAGGCAGCTACCTTACTTTTGCAATTGAATTGGGAGGGATGGAAATCAGTTGTTTTTCGCTTGTGCCTTCTCCACCCTCCCAAGATTAACCCTAAAAACAGAGCCCTTGAATATATTCCATTCAGACACATGTAGTCTGTCTCACCACTGGTTTATGGTCACATGTTCCCCTGAGAGTGTCACAAATCCTCAGGATGTCCTCTTGTGTCCGGTTTTGCATTTGGATCACCAGCTCAACAGAATGATGTGTAAAAGCTTCCGTGGCCAGACGGCTTCCTCTTTGCTTTATCTCTGAGGAAGCTCAGAGTGTAAATTATTCCTGGAAGGGTCTGGGATAAATTATGCTGTTTGAGCAGAATTCAGAATCATAGACTCATAGGACTGGAAGGGACCTCAACAAGTCATCCAGTTCAGTCCTCTGCACTCATGGCAGGACTAAGCATTATCTAGACCATCCCTGGCAGGTGTTTGTCTAACCTGCTCTTAAAAGTCTCCAATGATGGAGATTCCACAACCTCCCTAGGCAATTTATTCCAGTGCTTAACCACCCTGATAGTTAGGGAGTTTTTCCTAATGTCCAACCTAAACTGTTCTTCCTGCAATTTAAGCCCATTGCTTCTTATCCTATCCTCAGAGGTTAATGAGAACAATTTACCTCCCTCCTCTTCATAACAACCTTCTATGTACTTGAAAACTGTTTATCATGAATTAAAACTGTTAACTGAATCGCCTCTCTCTCCAGAGGTTGCTGGTGAAGAATACGTGGGTTTTGCTAGATAGAATTGCCAACCCTCCAGGATTGTCCTGGAGTCTCCAGGAATTAAAGATTAATCTTTCAGAACATAAGAACAGCCACACTGGGTCAGACCAAAGGTCCATCTAGCCCAGTATCCTGTCTTCTGACAGTGGCCAGTGCCACGTGCTTCAATGGGAATGAACAGAACAGGTAATCATCAAGTGATCCATCCTCTGTCTCCCATACCCATCTTCTGGCAAACAGAAGCTAGGGACACCATCCCGTAATCTTTAATTAAAGATGTCATGTGATGAAACCTCCAGGATTATGTCAAACCAAAATTGGCAACCCTCAGAGACGTGGAAGATTGGATCAGGGAGCTTCCCGCAGCTCGCATTGGCTGGGAATGGCGAACTGCAGCCACTGGGAGCTGCGAGCAGCCATACCTGCAGACACTCCAGGTAAACAAAGCATCTCATGGCCCGCCAGGGTCTTACCCTGAACAAGCCACGAACCAAGTTTGGGAACCACTGTTTTAGAGGATGGCAGGATCAATTGCTTAGCCTATAGAAAGTCACAGGCAGACCCTTTAACATGCAGGTCATCCCAAGTCATGGCAATTCTCCAAGTGGGCCTGGGGAGAAAAATGGACCTCTAATGAGTGTGTATGTGGCTGCTGCAAAGAAACTGTGACAGGCAGAGATTTCAGTTTCATTGTCTTTTTCATTCTTGTAGGGAGAACCTGGCCCACCTGGTTTACCTGGCCCACCAGTAAGTATTTGCTGATCAACAACTAATTTACTCTCTCGCTTGTAAATCTGCTGTGAGGAATAATGTATGTGAATCACTAGTTTTTCAGCAGCAAGGGTCACAAACTGCCCTTTCTCCTCTCAGTCTGCAGCAGAGCTCCTGTTTGCATGTTTGGTATGCCGAAAGAGAACAACCGGCAGCATGGAGTCAGCACTGACTTAAGAAGAAACATGCTTTCCTGTTTCATAGTTAGGAGAGCCGAGGATCTGGGATAAAGCATGAGAATAATGGTGCTAAAGGGCTTGTACTGTTGTTTGACTTTTTGCAGACATTGTTTTCACAGCTCTTTCAACATGAGGGAGAACGCTAGGTAAATGCAGCGTTTTTATACTGTTACGCAGTACACTCGGCTCTGGCCTCCAGTTTGAACACTACTGTCTGGGTGTCCAAACAGTCATTTGTGCATCCTTCTGGTTGCTTGGTTTGCACACGCCAATGCAGCTTTTGCACCTTGAAAATGAGCGTAGGACACTTCTGCAACTGCTTTTAGTTTTACCTGCAAATGTGGACTGTAAAACCAAGCTTGGAAATTTGGCCGATAGTGGAAAAAATATGCAAACAAAAATGTGGAGTAAAGCAGCTTCAGTGACAAAATGAAATATTGTAACAGACTGTGCTATAGGTGGCAAAACATGCGGGACTCAATCCTCCACTCTGGCTCTGTAAAACTGAAGAGGGTGCGTGTGATAATGCTAGCATTATGTCGCCCCCATTCCTGAGATCATCCAGGGTCCTCTTTAGCTCCCTAGGCATCTTAGAGTCGTCCTAGGTCTCCTCAGAACTGTGCCAGCTGCAACCCACCCTGACCCCACTGTGCGCTCAGGGCTGCAATGAGGATCAGTACACGTACATGGAACTGCATGAGAAGAAAGATGTGCCAAACAATTACCAGGTTTATAGAAAAATGAACCAAAGCACATAAGTGTCTGGAGATTTACATACTTGTAGATTAATTATCAAATCCATTTATTTTGAAGACATTTTCCTGCATTGCAGGATATAAAATTAGCACTTTAAGAAATGAGCTGATCATGATCTAGCTTGTACTGGGTCTTAGCATGCTTCTGTAATTATATTAACAGTGACTGTCTATTAATCTGGTTTAGGGGCCGAAAGGTGCACCAGGGAAGCCTGGAAAGGCAGGTGAAGCAGGTTTACCTGGCCTTCCTGGAGTGGATGTGAGTATTTCAGCTTATTCTCTTGGATTGATAAAATATTTTACATTGGCATGAGCCCAAAGCAGCTTGTTACTTGCACTAACTCTGCCGGAGCAGCAGACGTGGGTGCTGAACTGAATCTGTGTCTTACGCACCAGGGGAAATCTTATGAGAGAGCAATGCAAACAGCAAATTTTAGTAGTTGTTGGGTTTTGCAGCATGTTTTGATCGGCGCGAAGTCAAAACATAGCGCATCGGTGGTCTATCCTAGGCACTGGCTGTCAGTGACCTGTTTTGATGATGTATATGATCAGCACTGTCTCTCTTCATGGTTACTCCCAGTGGCCCAGAACAGCCTCTGGCTGTTGTAGTTTCAGGAGATTTGAGGTGTAGAGAACATTTAAATCATCAGGTGTTCATTGTGCAAGCCTCAAAATCTTCCTTTTATTTGGGCTGTTTGCACCCACCTGAAGCATCAGTGGCATGAGCCAAGAGTAAACAAACCTACAAGAGTTCAGATTTTCTTCAGGTTCTGTTGCAAGTGTTGCTAGGTTCCCAGTAGGTTCAGAATAAACCTCTTCAGTCCTGTATGGGTGCTTGATGTCTTTTGGTCCTTTCCATCTTGAGATGCCAAATTACTGAAACACTGATACAGCTGCTGTATAATCAAGTATGAAAATAGACACACACATTTCTGATTCAGGAATGAGGAAGCAAAACATCAAACTGATAAAGTTTGGTCAGTTAAATCCTTTCAAAATGCATGAATGTAAACCAATTAATATTTTTGGATTCAGTGGCTCTTCAAGGCTTAATGAATGTGCTTCATTAGTCCATGTACAGCTGGCTTTAAGTGCAAATGAGGCACGGCTGTGATCTGGTGGTAAAGGTGCTACCAAAGGCCAATTACTAGTATGAGATCTAGTGGTTTGAATGCAATGGTAGAGCACTGAAACCATAACTGGCCAGTCTTCCATGGACTTCTTGCAGCCTGGCATTATTCTTTGCTGTCCTGTAGCTCATTGTGCATTGTCCTGCCCTAAAATCAGCACATATCTACCTTCCTGATGAGAGCACAGCAGCTGCATTCAGAGAATTGTGGGTCTCCGAGCCTAGCATACTACGACTGCCTGCAACCAAGCATCTAACCAGATCACGTACAGCTCTCCATCTCTTGATCCAAATGCTGTAGCTTTGTACTATGAGAACCTGGAAGTGAAACTGACTCAAAATACATCATGTCTGCTTTCATTCTCCCAGCTGAGTGAAATTCTGATGGTAAAAACTATATAAACAAGGAAAATAAAAATAGATTATCTGGACAAGTGCAATGCTATGGTGCTTGGTTGCAAACACTAAGAGGAAATCTTTAAACATAAATGTAATTGATTTGTTTTTAAAGTGGCTTATAAAAACTTGTCTTGTTACTATTAGTAATTTTTGTTTTTTAAAGATAACCTAAATTTGGTTCTTAACTCCCTGGCAGTGTCCCTTTATCTATACAGTTGCTTCTGTAATTATTGTACATTCCCTTTCCTCAGCAAGGTTCTGGAGATTGTCTTCTCTCACCTCCTACACAACCTGCCGACCTCTTTCATTCTGATCTTTGACCCTTATGTACTAGTGAGGTTTGCCCTTCTGAGTGGTTAATCGCCTGCTTCTGAGCACATCTCTCTCACTATATCTGATCTTCATAAGGCTTGTTACACTAGCCATCTTTCCACTAGACAATTTCCAATGCCTTGAGAACAGGCAGTGGGGTAGTCCCTCAGCTGGTATAAATTGTCATAGCTCCACTGATTTTTCATTGAGCTATGACTGTTCATACCCACTGAAAATCTATCCCAATGTCTTCGTCAGTCTCCTTTTATGGTTTTCCTAACTATCCTGTATATTTGCTGGGCTAAACGTTTAACACTTGCTATCCTCCATTATGGAGCACATGCCTCTTCCTGTTTTCCTTTTGTCTCCTTCCTCTGAGTTGTTTCGTTGCTGGCTTGAACACTGCTTCTAGGGGGATGGCAGCCCAGCTCTAGATCTGTTGACATCTGCCTGAGCCCCGTCTCTCCCATTGCTCTCTGGCTCGATCAGGTCCTCGCTACACCGTGACTTCTTAGTACCGAATCTTTCAAAGACTCAAGTTCTTCTCCTAGGTAAAAACACAAACCAACCAAAACCCTGCATTATCTCATCTCTCTGATTTCACTGCACTCTGCTTAACTTTCCTTCCAAGGCCCGAAAACCTGGACTCATCCTTAACCCAAATCGCCTTCTTCACACCACCTCTTCTGTTTCTGTATGCTGTCTGTCACCCTCTCTGGAACTCTCCCTGGATTGGTCCTTACACCAACCCTGACTTTGCTGAAATCCCTTATCCACGTGTTAATCACTTTCCTCCCTGTCCATTACGGTTCTCTTTCATGATCTTAAATTCCCATTCTTGATACTTCAGAGAGGTCAATGCTACAGCCAGATCACTCTTGGCCTAGGAATTGTGACCAGTAGCAGCCCATCCTCCATCACTTAATCCTGGGTCTGTCTCCAAAACCCAATTCATGTTTGCCTTCCGGGTTTCCTGACATCTCTGTGGACTCATTCCACTCCATCTAACTTTGTCCCAAGCTCAGTCACTCCATGTTCTCCCTTCAGGCTTAGTCACTCCATGCTCTCCCTTCCCACTCCGGCCATGCTCTCCTTTCCATTCCCCATGGTGGACCCAATCTGTGACCCGATGTTGCATTTCTACTGCCTCATCTGTCTGGCAGTGACTTCCTTCCTCCCTCTAAGATGTTGAACCCCTGCCTATATTTGACTCTGACCTTAAAACTTTCCTTTTCTTTAGTAGCTTTTACAGGGACACCGTAAGCATTTTGAGTCCTACTGAGTCACATCTGCCCATTAAGAGCAATTTACTCCAAGAAATAGGTCACTCAAAGCGTAGGGTACTCTTAGAGTAGAGGTGGGCAAACTACGGCCCGCGGGCCACATCCAGCCCTTAGGACCATCCTGCCCAGTCCCTGAGCTCCCGGCTGGGGAGGCTCGCCCCCGGACCCTCCCCTGCAGCACAGGGGAGCACAGCTGGCTCCAGCCGGGTGGGGCGCTCCTGCTGCTCTGAGCAGCATGGTAAGGGGGCGGAGGGTCCCGGGGGCAGTCAGGGAGCAGAGAGCGGTTGGATGGGGCGGAGGTTCTGGGGGCAGTCAGGGGCCTGGAAACGGGGAGTGTTGGGACTGGGAATCCCTAGTCCCAGGGGGGCCTGTCAGGAGGCGGGGGTGTGGATAGGGGACAGGGAGCAGAGGGCAGTTGGATAGGGGGTGGGAGTCCTGGGGGGCAGTTAGGGGTGGGGGGTCCCGGGAGAGGGCGGTCAGGGGAGGAAGAGCAGAGGGTGGTTGGCTAGGGGGTGGGAGTCCCAGTGGGGGCTGTCAGGGGGCGGGGCTGTGGATAGGGAGTGGGGCAGTCAGGGGACAGGGAGAAGGGGGGGTTGGATGGGGGTGGGTCCCGGGGGCGGTTAGGGGCAGGGGTCCCAGGAGGGGGTGGTGAGGGGACAAGGAGCAGGGGGAGTTGGATGGGTTGGGGGTTCTGAGGGGGGGGCAGTCAAGGGGCAGGAAGTGGGAGGGGGCGGATAGGGGGTGGGGGCCAGGCTGTTTGGGGCACAGCCTTCCCTACCTGGCCCTCCGTACAGTTTTGCAACCCCAATGCGACCCTCAGGCCAAAACGTTTGCCCACCCCTGACTTAGAGTGAGTATGGGAATCCCTTCATGGTACTGCAGCACATGGAAGACATTTGTGTATAAAGGTATGGTATTATTGCTCTGTCTCATTTATTGTGATCCTAGAAAAGGGATTTGAATTGCTTGCTGGCCCGATCCTGCCAGGACTTACACACCTGAATAACTTCGTTCCTGTGAGCAGTTCCACTGGAATCTTTGCAGGATCAGGCCTTATAACACTGTTCCTAAACCAAGCTAAGCATTGAAACGGAGTCCCAGAATCTGGATCCTCACAGGTTTCAAGACACAGAAACATACGGCTATCGATTCTTTTTTCTTAACATTCATGACATGTTTTTAAACAGTACACCCCAAATCACAGTTAAAATGATCAGTACTGTAACCATTTTAAAATGAATAACTGATGGAATAACACTTCCTTTTAACAGCCATATGTGTTTTGAACATTTACTTTAGAGGCAAATTAAATGAAGACATTTATTTTTAATATCCGATTAGGGATCTAACCATGAAAGTAGGACAAAACCTTCAAGAGCCAAAAATGTTCAAAAGTAGGTGCAACATATACCCACTGTATGCAAAAACTGGCATTTGCATGGGCACATCAGATAATTGCATGCACAATTCTGGGGTTCTGTGGCCACTATAGGAGCACACCCTGGGCTGCATGAGCACCCGTTGGCCCTAGCTTTGGAAATTTGGCCCAAATTTTAGCTGTGGTTAAACAGTAACTGACTTGGATGTTTCACCAGACTTGCTGAACGAGCAGAAGAGACCCATGTACTTTCAGTTCCGTCCCTGGTTTCTCATGAAGAGGATGGTGGTCAGGATTTCATGGGATTTGGGCACCCAACTCCCTTAGCTCTTCTGTAATAGGGATATTGGTTGGAGTTTCCAACAGGCTCTAGATCTGTCTTCTTCTCTGCTCTTATCCCTGCCTTTCTTTCCGTCCCAGGGTTTAACAGGACCTGATGGCCCGCCCGGCCCAAATGGGCCACCAGGAGAAAGAGTAAGTAATAGAACTTAAATCCTTAGTCTGCTTACATTTATATTCTCACGGTACTGCTCAATGGTGATTTCAAATCTCTTTGTAACTTGGTGACATTTAGGATATTATTTATTATTTGTATAGTCCGAGTACCTAGGAGCCCTAGTCATGGATCATTTCTCCATTGTGCTAGACCCAGTACACCCCTTGTATGCTTGAAACCAACCCGCTGTTCTCATCTCCCAGAATTGTTTTTTTTTCCCCATGTAATTATGATCTAGGGTTGTGCACTGGGTCTAATGTTTGTATTTCAGGTGTTTGCGTGTTGACATATTTCACTGGTTTGTTTCTAATTGCCTCAGAGAGCCATGTACGCAACTGGTCTTGGATGTCCTGGATAAGGAAATACCATTAGCAGACCAGATCATGTGACGCTTTTGGTGCATAACTAGCTCCTTGACGCATTCAGAGAGCCTGTGTAAAAAATAAATTTAATTAACAGGCTTTCCAGGTTTATCCAAATACCGTTATTAGGGCTTTATTTGTGGTTTGAGTACAGGGTCCTGTTGTTTTTTTTTTTTTCTACTGCTGCTTTTTTTTTTTTTTATCAGTTGTGTGGACTGGTGTCTTTCATTCATTCCTGGGTCGTGGTCACACTTGACATGGTGACCTCATTAGTTGCATCAGCATGGGTGTCACAGCCTTCACAGCAAGAAGCAAGATTGATTTTCTTTTTTTCCATTTCATGTAATACCTGCTTATAGGAACGCTGCCAAGGGGCACTATGGGAAAGAGAGATGTCTGCCTTAGGTATTACATTGTGTTAGGTTCTCAAGCATGGTCAGTCATGGAGCAAACCTGTGCTCTTGGCTGCTTCCCATCTGTGTTGGCATTCTCCACTTGAGACGCCATCTCTGTTGCAGTCATCTTCAGTAAAAACAGAAGGTGTGGAAGGGTGTTGTGTACAAAGAGGAGAAAATTAGGGGGAGGTTTTCTGATGCACTCACCTTTGGCTGAACTGGGCTCCCATTGCAGTCAGTGAGTGTTTTTATCTTTGACTTCAGTGGGAGCACAGCTAGGCCAACGCTGAACATTTTTGAAAATCCCCACCCACGGGGCCCAAGGGCCTGGTCCTGTGAAGTTATGGGTGCCCTCAACTTCCCTTCAAGGGGAATGTTGGGGATGCTTGACACCTCCTAGGATCTAGCCCTGATTTTCAATACAAAGAAGGCCTGGACCACACAAACAGGAGTGAGTTTGTGCCTCATTTGCACGTTCTGTTACCCATATTTGCACGTGCCCATTTGAGCGCACACACCTGATATCCATGTGCAAACAGGGTACCTGAGTATTTGATGTATGCACAAAGTAACTCACACTTTAAGCATTTAGCTGAAGCATGCAAATTCATGATTAGCACACACAACGACCTAACTGTATGCTCAGATGAGACATGTTCCCAGGTCTTGAAAACCGGTTTGTCAGCAGGGTGCAAATTTTAGATCTGTTGATATTTAAAGCATCTTTTTAAGGTCAGCGATCCATCTAGGAAGTCTTTTTATAGTCAGTGTAATAAAAGCATGGGAAGAAATTGTTGAATTTGAAAACAGAGCTTTAGCACTGCAGCATTGCTATCCTAACTTCGTTTCCTCTGACCCTTATTCAAGAAAGCACGTAAGAACCGTTGCAGTCAATGCAATACAAGCATGTGCGTACTGTCTTCAATGGGTGTAAGCATGTGCTTAAAGTTAAGCACATACTTAAGTACTTTTCTGAATAAGGATGTTTTCCTAAACTTGGGCCTCTATGTGTAAAAAGGCTCTTCTGGCTGTCACTATGAACAGGTGTGCTTGGCATATGGCAGTGTATTCACAAGAGATTTTTAGCTTCTGTTACCATATTATTGATAAATGTTTCTGTTCTCCCATAAAGGCTCTGCCTCTCTTGGTTTCGCAAAGAGATTCTAAAGCACCCTAATGAAATAGTTCAGTTACTCTGACACTCTAGGTCTGTTCTCCCACTGTCCACAACTCCCATTGACTTTAGTAGTGGGACTGTTCCTATACCAATGGCATTGTCATCCCTGAGAAGTTTTTAAACAAGAAAACAGTTAATTTTGGCTGTGAGATTATCACCTTATTGCTGATGCCAAAGGATTTTAAAGATTTAAAAGATCAAAAGATTTTAAAAGGGCTTGTCAAGGTTCCTTCCCCACTCTGAACTCTAGGGTACAGATGTGGGGACCTGTATGAAAACCTCCTAAGCTTACTTTTACCAGCTTAGGTTAAAACTTCCCCAAGGTACAAACTATTTTACCTTTTGCCCTTGGACTTTATCGCTGCCACCACCAAACGTCTAACAAGTATATAATTGGGAAAGAGCCCGTTTGGAAACGTCTTTCCCCCCCAAATCCTCCCAACCCTTACACCCCCTTTCCTGGGGAAGGCTTGATAAAAATCCTCACCAATTTGCATAGGTGAACACAGACCCAAACCCTTGGATCTTAAGAACAATGAAAAAGCAATCAGATTCTTAAAGGAAGAATTTTAATAGAAGAAAAAGTAAAAAGAATCATCTCCGTAAAATCAGGATGGTAAATACCTTACAGGGTAATTAGATTCAAAACATAGAGAATCCCTCTAGGCAAAACCTTAAGTTACAAAAAGACACAAAAACAGGAATCTACATTCCATTCAGCACAGCTTATTTTCTCAGCCATTTAAAAGAATCAGAATCTAATGCATAACTAGCTAGATTACTTACTAAGTTCTAAGACTCCATTCCTGTTCTGTCCACAGCAAAAGCATCACACAGAGCGAGAGAGAGACTTTGTTTCTCCCTCCCCCCAGCTTTTGAAAGTATCTTGTCTCCTTATTGGTCATTTTGGTCAGGTGCCAGCGAGGTTATCCTAGCTTCTTAACCCTTTACAGGTGAAAGGGTTTTCCTCTGGCCAGGAGGGATTTTAAAGGTGTTTACCCTTCCCTTTATATTTATGACAGGGCTGTTTGAAGTTTAGTGTTTTATACTGTACACAATGTAGAATGGTTTCAGAGTAGCAGCCATGTTAGTCTGTATTCGCAAAAAGAAAAGGAGTACTTGTGGCACCTTAGAGACGAACGAATTTATTTGAGCATCAGCTTTCGTGAGCCTCAGCTCACTTCATCGGATGCATTCAGTGGAAAATACAGTGAGGAGAATTTATTATTCAGTGGAATGCATCCGATGAAGTGAGCTGTAGCTCACGAAAGCTTATGCTCAAATAAATTCGTTCGTCTCTAAGGTGCCACAAGTACTCCTTTTCTTTTTACAATGTAGAATGCATCAATAAATTAGTGGATCTCTGAGCAAATACCAAGACTCAACTACTTTCTAGAACTCATAATTCATATTTATGTCTGAATTTAGAATGCCATATTAGGCATGCATTTTATATACTGTATCCATGTATATTCAGAAATAATATTGCCCCACTATAAAAAATTACAGTAAGATCATTTTCCAATCATAAAAGAAAGCACAGTGTTATCAGGAGAATGAGTTGAGTCAGAAAATACATTATTAACTGATGCACCTCCACTGAACTGTGTCATACCATCTGATTCCAGGACTGCATATTGACCTATAATTGTTGAAAAGTAGAAGGAACCTTCATTGCTATGTATTAAGGACCTGAACTTGCCTTGCTGAAGTCAATGGGAGTTGTGCAATTGATTTCAGTGGGAGCAGAATCCAGGTTTAACTCAGTAGGTGTCAGGAACTTAACATTTTCTTTTTACAGGAGAGGTATCTAGCCTTGTCTTCCCTGGTTGTAAAGGTTTTAGGGTTAAAGATGAAAGCGATCAGAAGAAAACCTGAGTAATATGCAGTAGGACAATGGTGGAGTTGACATTTACAACAGAGTTGATTTTTATCGGATTACAGCCTGTTCCTAGCAAGACTCTTCTTAATGAGGCACTTGGTGCCTCAGAAATCTGTTTGCTTAACCATCCTCTTTAAATTTAATAAGGGAAAACATTTCTAATCTGGGTTGGTATGCAGAGATCTTGGGGTGGAATGGCAGTGCTTCCTGGGATCACCAAGTAGACATTCTGACCAGCAGTTACTGAGTTGTTTTCCAGCTCTATCTGTCCTGTTATCACACTCTGAATTGGATATAATTTCAGACTCTTTTCAAACTCAGAAAATGCCCCTGAAATAGTTCTGAATTAAAATAATGGCTTCCTGGCGGAGCGATTGGGTGCCAAGTTTTAACCATGAGTGAGGGTCCTTTGGCTTCCTTTTAAATCCCTCTGAAAATAAAGGTCCCTTCCATTTCCCAGGCATGTTCTGTGGAACCCAAATACATGGCCATAATATTTAAGTACTTCCACTCCTGACAGCAATCTGGACCAGGATGTGGGAAGGCATGAAAGAGAACATGCAGTGAAAGTTATCATAAATCTTCTGAACTCTAAGACTGGCATGTTTAAAGGATCCAGGAGGAGTTATGCACCCTTAGGCCCCTTAAAAATCCTAGCCCATAGAAAAATAACTTCTGGTTCAGTAAGTTTTGGGTGGTGGCATGCGAGAGTTTTATCAGAACTGGTTCATCCCAGCCTAATTTGACAGGCTCCGAAAGATGCTATATTTCTTGACGGACTGGTCTCCAAACACACACAAAATTCCTCAGGAGAAGGTAATGGGGCTGTTAGGGTGCATTTGTGCCAGTATTGTCTCAGAGACACCTGCAATTTATTGTCTATGCTTCTGCTTTCACTTCCCTCCCCCCCACCCATTTCTAAACTGTGCATTTAAAAAAATACACCCCCCACCCAAAAAAAAAATCAAAAAAGAATAACAGCCAAGGCAAGTGGAGTGCAAAGGCACCCCTGGCAGCCTGACACACTCCCCAAGACAAGGAGGAAATCCCGCGAAGGCTGCTCTTCAAGTGGGAACCTGACCTTCACGCTCTTTCCCTGGGGAGTTGCTGGGAGGACAAGGGAGCTCTTTTGGCAATTTCACAGGGGTTCTATGCATGCCGCCCGATTCAATATCTGGGCCTACGTATGCAATTATGTGGATGAAATTCTGAAAACCCGGGGGCTAAGTTCACAATGGCATGTGCGGTGGTTCTAGTTTGTGCATGCAGTCCACATGCACAATTACACATACACACTGGCAGAATCGACCGTTTGTGTATGCCCTCATGGGAACTGCATGTGCAAATTGGGCATGGATTTTGGGCAAGCGTTTTGTGACCCTGCGGCAATCGGATCCTGAGGGTCCGCGAATGTAACAGACGAGCACTCCACTCGCATGGGGCTTTCTGTGTAAATGGATGGTGATTTTTACTGGCTGAGCATTAAGTTTAAAATGTCCTATAAATAAATACGTCGCTTCTTGTGTGTCTGAGTCTGTCACCTCCCCGTTTACTGTTCTGAGTTCTGCCTTTTCCCTGGAATCGCAGCGACTGAGAACAATAGTAGCGACGCAGGTAAAGAGCTGTGGGTGCTGGAGAACAAAGCCATTCTATCTCGTGTCGTGAGCATCAACGCAGCATAGAAAAATTCAATGTGAGGCCTGTGTTGGTGCCATTGAACAAAAAATGAGCTCACTATAACTCACGTTGAATAAGAGTGGCACATCTCCTCCTCCTCCTCCTCCTCCTCCTCCCTCATGCTTGTTAAAATGAATAATTAAGTCAACGTTCTGTTGTCAGCTGTCTGGCTGTATTTTCCTCACTCCATCACAGCTAAACCTCCTTCCTTTCTGGTTAAGAATAGGCTAAGAACTTTGAGAACATCAGTCAGCTTAAACTCAAGCAGAAACTCTTCTCAGTAGAAAAGAGGGTCGGGCGTTGGGTCTACTATTTGTGTGTTTACACATTTCATTGACTTTTTCAAGCTTCCTGGAGCCATTGATGGCACTGAAATAACATGAGAGCTGGTCTCCTGATGCTCTTTCATTTCCCAGGTGGTAGCAATATCGTGGGAAGGCCAGATGGTGTGTTACTTGGACCGATAAATTGTTCTCTAAGACTAACAATGGTGGTGAAAACTTTAAAAAGACTCTGCTACTGAGGTTTTGCCCAAATACCCAGAGATTCACATTGAAGCAGGTTTCTGTGGAACTCCCATGCATTTCCCATGCATGGATTTGTATAAACCTTTAGTTCCTGGGTACCTTGCAGCTTCCTAAGTTATGTTCTGTAGACATCGATCCTGTGTGCGCCAGTCATTTGAGATAAGAAGTAAACTGTTCCATTTTCCCTGGTAGATACAGGTGCATTTAGGGAGTGGAACTCGCTCCCCCAGGAGGTCTGCTTCAGCTTCTCCCCTTCCCATTTTCCCAAAGGCCCCTGAAAATACTGACCCACATCTTTGACTGAGGCTTTGAGCTCCCTTCTGTGCTGCTCAGATCCTGGTCTGGCTGTGCACAGGGCTGGTCCTTGGGTGTATCTTAGAGTGGCCATCAATGTCCCTGCGGGGCTGATACAGCAGCTGGGAATTGCTGAGATGTAGGGAAGCCCCAGCCAAGTTCTGGTTTCCCTGCACGTGCCCCCTACACTGTCTCCAAGGAGGGTCTTGTAGGAGCTGTATTGCTGAAGGATGCCGCTGTAGTGCTGTTTTGGGCAGACAGAGTGGCACAAAGCAGCCCTAAGGCAAGGGAGAAGCTGCCACTGGGGTGTTTTTCAGGTTTAATGTATATCGGATTGTATATTGGACCCACCCCCTTTTTCATGGTGACACGTTATTTGCCTTTCAATATTATTGTTGGTTTATGATGGTTCTGAAATGGGTTGAGGTCTTCCAATGCTGTGCAGCTTCTTCAGCACGGGTGGCAGGGCTGGCAGATTATACATTCAGCTGTTGCTAATACCATTTTTGTTAACTGGTCCTGATCAGCAGTACCCCTTAGGCAGTTCATTTGGGCCTGGTTGCGGGCCCTTTGCTCACATTAATAACCGTGTTGATATCAGTGGGGCTACTTGTCAGGGGGAGGGTGATCTAAAGCACAGAGAGCTTGTATTTAAACCTCATCAGACACAGTAGTAACCAGCACCTGCAATCAAGCATGTGATTCCCTGATCTGTCCCCACCTTCCATGGTGGAAGATAACCTTTGTTTCCTGTAGTTACCTCCTTCTACAACAGCAACGGCTGCTCCACACTAGGGGCTCACAATCTAGCCCTTTAGAAATTGAATTAGGATTTTAGGACCCGATCTTGCAAGGTTTACATCCGTGCCTAAGCATGGGAGAAGTCCCACTCAGGCATTAGTATGCCACGCAGAAACGTCTCTGAATTCTTCATTTGCTAGGAGCATACCATGCTATTTCCTTGGGAATTCTTCATTGTTACTGGTGTCATCAAAAGCATGTCTTGATGAAGGTCATTTTTTTGATATGACAATAGACTGGTAATAGCTAACTAGGGGTGCATTTACTGCATTGTAAGCTCGGGACTATGGGACCCAGGCTGGATGTTTCCAAGCCCTCGCTTAAGCCTCCGCACTGCATTGTGAACCTGGGTTTGCAGTTGCTGAACTTGAGTCTTACAGCCATGCTAACATCCACAGTGCACTATGCAGAACGTCTGACTTGGATCTGTGGCTTGACCTGTGTCCACACTGCAAAATGGCAGGGCTTGGACCTGAGTCACAGTGTGATTTGGGCTCTGACCCACCTTTCCCCGCAACCGGGGTCCTGAATACTTGCGGACTGGAGTCAGATTGGGGTGTGTGTACGAAAGGGGGGCTTGGGCTCAAACCTGACTTGGAGCCTCGGTTTAGTGTGCAGTGCAAATATTCCCTGAAGCTCCAGGATCTGTTACTGCATTAAGGCTTGTTGCTGACTGTTCCGGTACAGTGTAGATTTTAAGGTAGGTTAATTACACAGGCAAATGGCTGATCCTGGGCATATTGGCACACCAAAAAATTTTGCAAAACCCGGCCTGTAGGAGTGAAGACTCCAGGGTCACTAAAGATGTCATGGAGTCTTCTCAAAGAAATACAAACCTGTTGCCAGTTTTTAGAAGGTGGGGATGACAACCCTGTTTGACATTACAGTCCGCTGGGCGTGGCATTAGTATGAATGATCATCTATGCCGTGAGACTTATCGTATTGCTGGCTAATGTTTTATTTATAGTCAGTACTGCACTGTGCTTATAGATAAGCCCTCTGAGTCTCCAGATATTTGTAGGGAAGACGTCTGGGGAATTGTATGATTCAGCACCCACCACTGAGCACAGTCCCTTACTCAGAGGGGAATGTGTTTGCCCTCAACACCAATGTGAATAAGCCCAAATCTTTCCTGTCATTTCACATGGCAACAAGGGCAGGGATTAAGTTACAGGAGGCCTGCCATTCTGTAACTCATTGTGTTCAGTGGCTGTAAAATCACCATGCAGGGAACAGTGTTTTCTTCATTCATTTTCCATTTCCATTTAGTCTGCTTTGGAGCATTAACCAATGATTAATTTCATATGCTTTTTCCAGAATTGGCACCCTCAGAACACAACAAAGGGATTAAAAAAGCCCAGCTGTCTGTCTTATCTGTAATGAGGCAGGAACTTAGCAACTTCAGTGATTTGATTTTAGAGTAAAATTTAAGATTGCAAACATTCTCAGAAAACTGAAAATGAAGCTTAAGGTTTGGAATGCAAAAGTAAAAGGGAAATAACACCAGAATAGCCTGCAAAAACAGACAAGTCATGAAATCTAAACATCTTTGCTTGAAGGAGAAATGTATGAATTAATAAAATGCAGTACAGTTGGGTCCCGATCCTGTAAACGATTTAAAATATAGCTCTCGTCCACAGCATGAAGTAAGTATGAAACAGGATGTTTCAAATGAGAGCCAGTGAGATTTGCTATATCTGTAGCAAACTTTAAAGATTCCCAGTGACCAATCTGGGGCCTGTTGTGTGTTGTGGTTCCCCATATTTAGTCTCACTTAGTGGAGTCTCATGTTTTAATCTCGGCTCACAGATTTTCTAAGAGAGTAGGGAAGAGGTTCCTGGGGGCTCTGTCTTGAGCATCAAGAATGTTCTTGAATCATTTAACTAATCAGACATGTCAAAGGGTCTTTTACTCAGGTCTGTGAACTGAGTCTCACTTTTCCATGTGTGTGGTGTAAGATGCTATTGAACTTCCCCAGGGGAAGGTGATCCCATGATCTGGTGAGTTCTGGATGGTATGAGCCAGCAGGCTGACATCTGGATTGGAAACTCCCTTTTTACTTCTGTGAAGAGGCCTGACCCGCTAACTCATATTCTGTTGTTTCTAATTCTACAGGGTGCTTTAGGACCTGCAGGGCCACCTGGACCAGCTGTAAGTAACTCTGAGAATGTGCAGACTTGTGCAGTGTAATAAAGGTGCAGAATTCCCCATAGTAAAGTACCAGCAAAGCCCATTTTGATGACAGCTATCTCATTGTGAGGGTCGGATCACAGGGGAAGAAAAGATGTGGGTCTTGTCTTGAACCAAACATAAGGGCTCAGAAATGAAAAGGGATCATGTACTAAGTAGAGATGTTCGGGGGAGGGTGTTATATAAAATATATATATTTAAAATACATAAAACCAGTTTTAGCCTTCAAGGGCTTGATCCAAAGCCCACTGAAGTCAGTGGGAGACTTTCTATTGCTTCAGTGGGCTTTGGCCCAACATTTATAAATTACCCAGTGTGGTTCCTGTCAACAGTGGACATATGCTAACTCATCGGCATTGCACGGGGCAATATAAGGTCTTTTCCAGTTTGTAAAAAGGAGCTGTCAGAACATTCAGCCTGTTGAACCATCCAGCTGGTTAAGCATCCTCAGAGATTTTATAATAATTCTGAAATCCACACAGCTGTGTTAGAAGATCTCTTTATTTACCAGGGAGTCGCACTGAACCGTAGCTATTTGAACAAATGGTATGGAAAAATTTAGAGCTAAATCCACATTGATCAGTACTGATGACTTGGTAACAAAGCCCCGCAAAAAGCCTACCAGGAAGTTAAATGATGGATGTGTGTTTAATTCCGGATATAACCTCTCCACTGAAATACTGCATTTAAAAAACCATGGCTCCTTTATGCTGAAAAATCAAATAGCCTTTTCCAAGGTGGTGACTATTATGGTATTAAAAATCCAGCTTCTCAGCCCAGGGAGCTAACAGGCATGACTAATGCAGTGTGCAACAGTATTAGCGCATGCTACAAACACCGCTGGTCCTGCTGGTCCTCTCTTCTTATGACCAGGAGGCAGAATATCAAGGTGCACCAAGAGTCAAGCGTTTCGGTTGCTTGTCAGTTTCAATAGACTGTCCGCTCCCAAGGTCAGAACAGTCGAGATGGGATAACATACCTCACACACATGTGACATGGCCTATGTTATACTGCAGGTCACACTAGGTTATCACAGTTGTCCCTTGTGGCCTTGGAATCTATGAGGTCTCGATATCATCTTAAACTCTGTGTTTACGGGCCAGCAGCCGGCCACATAACTCGGTCACATAACATTAACTCGGTCATAGTCCTTATTTTGTCGGGGATGGTATTTTTTTTTCTTCATGTCTCCAGAGAGGTTGTTTTCTTTTAATGTAGCTTTTACCAGGTGCCAAGAGAAGTGGCTTCTCAACAGCAAAAGATTTGTAGAGAAAACTAGGTTAGAAAAAATGGTGGGGAGGCTATACTTCTCCCCTCATATGTGCACATGACCCGTTGATGGGTCCCTGGCTGAATCTTAGAGCAGAGAATAGCCCATGGGCAACAAAGAGGAAAAGTAAATGGAAAATACAGACGACAACTCTAGGATTCAGTAACTGTCTCTGGCTCCACTTTCTGACTAAATTAGAATAATAGGGGCTAGAGGAGTGTTGGGGTGGGGGAAGTGGTTTTTTGATACAATGATCCACTCTTTGTGTGGTCAGTTTCCAAATGATCTTTCTTTGTTTTAAATTTTGTTTTCAGGGCAAGGGACTGCCAGGCCCTCCGGTAAGTAGCAGCCTCTTTCCCAGGGCTGGTCTACACTAGAACGTTGGGAAAACCTAGCTATATTGCTTAGGGGTGTGAAAAATTCACACTGCAGAGCAACGTAGCTAGGTTGACCTAAGTTTTAAGAGTGAACCCCCTTTTTGAGGCCTGGTCTAAATTATTACATTGCTTGTGTTCTACTTTGGTATTTTCACCAAAACCCACCCACAGACCCAGATCCTTGAGTGCTCTGAGCTGCGCTAAGTCCAGTGGGTGTGGAGCCCTGGCTAAGGGTGGCCTGCTGCGACCTTTACACTGCTGGAGGCCGGTTTGGCCACTGATGTGAATTAGAGCAGCCACAGGGTGCAGCAGCTTTGTAACTGGTGAGAACGTTTCATTGCTTTCCCCTGAAAGGGGATCCTTCTTGGCACAGGTAGCCAGGCAGTGTCTGTGTTTGTATAGGGAGCGTCAGGCCAGCGGGGTGTAAGATTGGACCAGTCCCTGAGTGGGAGGGGTGAGGAGTGTAAAGCGTTTGCTTTTGTACTGTGAGAGGTCTCCTGGGTAACAGCATGTGTAATGTTCTGACTCTATTTTACAGGGGCCTCCAGGAGCCAGTGGACTCCCGGGTGGAAACGGACTTCAGGGGCCACCTGTGAGTTTCCTTTGCTGTTTAATTCCCGTTGATTGACCATCCTGCAGCCACAGAAGAACAAGGTCTATTTCTGGCCTCTTGCTGCACTTGGGAAGGTTAATGAGAGTGTGATGCCACACTTGCTCTGTGAATAGGCCAGCAGGAGGTGCCATTCCCTGCACTGGCTAGTGCAGTGGGTATGTGTCAGCCACCATGCCAGAGCTACTCAAGTGTGTTCAGTCATCTTGCCCTCTAGTGATTGAAGTCTACAGAGTGTATAAGCTGTAACTGCAAATGGAGGCTTTGTTTCTCATGCCACATGTGTGCAGGTTAGCTGGTGACAATGGTGTCCATTCTTTGTGGCAAGGGATTTCTCACACTTAGAACTCAAGTGTGTCACTGGCATGAAGCTATTTAATATATTGGGTCAAATCTTCCTTTTGCAGTCCCCCACAAAATTTGCATTCACATTTCGAAGGGCAAGTCCTGAGGACTTATGCCTCTGACTGCAGGAATGAAGGTGCAAATACTCAGATTTGTCCTTGCAATTCCTTTGGCAGGTACAAAAGCATCTGCAGGAAGAGACACCGGGGCTCAGTCCTCTTCTAGACATGTCCCCTTATGCCGCATTAATAAACGTGATATCACTTTAATTTCTTTTCAGATTTTCATTCAAGTTGTTAATATGGTGAAATTGTCCCAAGAAAACCACCTTATCTTCATTCATCGCATATATAGTATTTGGGGCCTGCCCCACTCCCATTGGACTGAATGGCAAAACGTCTGTTGTTTTGAGTGGGAACAGGATTGGGTCCTTCAGTGAACTCTTTCCCCCCCCCCGCCCCCCCCCGAGAGATTCTATAGAGGGTGTATATGGGAATTCTTATTATTTCTCACTCCTTTTAGGGACCATCAGGTCTTCCAGGATTCCCAGGACAGCCTGGACCTCCAGGACCTCCAGTAAGTTGCGATTTTTTCCGTGTAATAAACACGAAGAAAGTTAAACTTGGTGTGGTTTTTGGAGTCACCTTCTTGTGCCCATGGAAGCAGCTGACAGGGCAGTTGCATTTTTTTTTTGCTGTTTTAGGTTCAAACTCCCCCCTTAAGTTGAAGTGTTCCCTACAAGCTAAAAACAATGCATTAGAGCAGCAGTTCTCAAACTTTAGGAATCCAAGGACCCCTATTTCGATTTAAAAAATTTTGCAGACCCCCCAAACCCGCTCTTCAGCCCCAGGCCCCGACCCCGCCCGACCTCTTCCCGTCCCGCTTCTCCCCTACCCCTCCTCTTCTCACCCCCGAGCACGCCCCATCCCCGCTTCTCCCTCTCCCTCCCAGTGCCTCCTGCAGGCCACTGAGTTGATCAGCGGGGCCAGTGGCCCTGGACATGATTCTGCCTCCCTGCCCCGAGCGCACCTGCTCCTTCCCCTCCCTCCCACACGCCACTAAACAGCTGTTCCCCGGTGTGCAGGAGGCGCTGGGAGGGAGGGGGAGAGGTATGGGAGGGAGAGGGAGGCATTGATCAGCAGGGCCCACGGACCCCCCCTGGGATACCCTCCCGGACCCTTCTTTGAGAAATGCTGCATTAGAGGGAAAGCAATGACTGTTTATTTCCCGTGTTTGAGTGTTTAATATTCCTGCTGATGCTGGGGGTACGGGGCATGATACAATGCCATGTGGCTTCAGGGCATACACTGATCGCTGGCAAGATTTTTCCTCCCGGGTAACCATGGTGTGATTGGCCATATTGTTACGGGATTTTTCTTCACATTCCTCAAAAACAGCTGGTCTTGGGGCCTGATCAGGTGAGGTGCTGAACACCCTCAGATGATCCTGTGAAGATGTCTAGCTCCCTGTCTGGAGGGATTGCTTACCCTGACAGTGACAAGAGCCTGTATTAGATGGAGCGACAGTCTGATGCACTAGATCAGACCCTGTGTTCTTGTAATGCCATGCCCTTGTATGGGTTGCTGGCTGTTGGGATTTAACTTGTGCATCTAAAAGCATGAGCCTCTACTGTGTGAGCTAAAACAGCCACCTCTGTTAGCTATGGCTGTACTTGGCTTCCCCACCACTGTGCGCACCACCAGCCACCCCAAGAGTAGGACGGACGCCATGCTGTGTCAGCGTGGGTTACGTTTCTATCAGACATATCCTAAAACTAGCTTTTGTGTATAGTGGAGTAATTGTGCGGGTAGGGTGGTTGGTAATTACATATAACTGAGGAGATGGGTCTTCTTTAAAGACTTCTGCATTGGACAATGAGTGGAAGATACCAATCTTGGGAAAATGGAATTGGGGTTCCCTCTGGAAAATTTACTCCTTGGAAAACATGGTTCCTCCCCACATCCTGCAGATATAACCACACCTCTATGTCGGTCTGCTTAAGCCACAGCTATTGTGTTGGCAGCTGTATGGTCTAGTGGTTAGAGCATGTGACTAGCTGTCAGGACTCTTGGATTCTGGAGTTCTGTTGCTAACTCTGCCACCGAGGTGAGGTGGGTGACCTTGCTTCATCCTTATCTGGAGGATGTAAGTGGCTCATAGGCCTGGCCCTGGCCATCTTGCCCCTGTGTGACTCAGGCAAGCCATTCAACCTAGTGCTGCTTCCATTTTACCTCTCTGTAAAAGGAGTGTAAATATATTGACCTAGCTAACTCATGAATGTCTGTGAAGTGCTTTGAGGGGCAATACAGAAGTGGAAAATATCTGTGTCAATAAAATATGTTTTCTGGAGATAACATTTCCTTTGGTGCTTTGTGTTGATATATTTAAAAGGTCAAATGTTCTGGGTTATAGGGTCTTCCAGGGGTTCTTCCTGATGGTGGCGGGGACCTTCAGGTAGGTTTTTCTTTATATCGTAGAAACAATTTTTTAACTTAACTCCTTAAACACTTTTTTATGTATGGGTCTGGGTGAACATAGGTCTGTTTTAATACCTTATCTATGAGAGTAATCCCATTAAATTAATGGGGCTGTTTGTGTGGATAATGTCTTCCAGGTACATGAGTATTTGCCGTATCAGGGCCTTGGACTCTTTCAAATATGCAGATATTTTAGTGCTGTTGCAGGATATTCCTTGTCATTTTACTTCAATTTGATCCTTGCTTCCCTAGTGTTGATTTTGCATATGTTTGATCCCATGCCAGTTTAATAAAAACAAGTTTTAGCACTTCATAAGGGAAGACCATTTTTCATGCAGCTGTTTCAAACAGAAAAGGTCAAATTTGTTTTGCTGTTTATTTCCATGGGCAGCGGCACCTTGTTCCCATGGGCATAAGCCTTGTTTGTTCTTTCCTTTTTGAGCAAATGTCTTGATTTCTTTATTTCAAAGGAATGAAACAGACATTAAGATAATGAGCAATATAAGTGACATTTCAAGATTTCACAGCTGTTGTTATGACAGCTTCTTTGCTTTCCTAATTAGAGTACACCAAAAAAGCTTCTATCTTGTTGACACTGCCTTATGGAAAAGACTTATGGAATATAATAGAAAATAAGGTTTTTTTGGTAATTTTTTTAGGCCATGCTATAGAATTTAATAGAAAATTATCTCCCTGCTACAGAATTATATACAAAGGTTTAAAAAAAAAAACCCGATAGAAAGATCTTATTCTTTATTTTCTATAGATTTTTGAAGTACTAGCTATAGAATCCCCTTAAACTTTTATACAGCTTTTGTTTTAATCCTTGTGAAATTCTAGAAGACTCTCCTATGCAGGCCAGACACAGCTTGAGAATCTGATAGTTTGCTTCGTTTTTAAGTAAATTCCCATTCCTATAAACTCTTCTGTGTGAGCTTTTCCTTTGATCAGGTGAGATCAATACAACTTCAAATGGGTGTAAAGCTAAGTGTATTCCTAACTGTTTGCATGACTAAGCCCCAGGTTTTCAGCAGAGCAAGATCAGTGGACATGGTCTGCTGTAAGTAAATATCCTTGTTCTGTTTAGAATAAGGAGGTTTGGGGCCTGATTCAAAGCCCATGGAAGTGAGTATTGATGTCTATAGGCCCTATGTTTTCCAGACTCAGCCAGGGTCACAGACAATATTAGGAAGTCTAGCTAGAAGAGACCATATTATTCTGGATTCAGGTATGCAAATCCCATTGACATGTACAGTAGGTGATTGGCTTGGGTGATGCAAAAGAAGAAGGTTTTCTAATCATCAGAGGTGTGAGGTCAAATAACCTAACTAGTTTTGAGATGGAGCTTGGTAAGTTTATGAACAGGATTCTATGCTGGAGTTGCCTGTGATAGCAGGAGGTTGGACTCATGACCCAGGAGGTCCCTTCCAGTCCTGAGTTCCTAGGTATATGTTCACAGGAGATGTCTAAAATTGAGTTGGGGCTTTGCAGCCTGGATTACAGAATCCATTCGTGTGCCCAGTTTTGTTTCATGTTTTGCTCCCAAGCCCCCGAGGCCACCTGCTAAGTTTAGACTTGAGAAAATACTCTCCTGTTGTTGAAAAGAGTATGAAGTGACAGCCATTACCTCTTTCGTGTGTTAATCAGACCCGCTAATTAGGCCACAGAACAGATTCCAGCATCACAGGAAGCAAACCTGGAGGTTATTAACTAGAACTGGGCTGAACATTTCTAAAATTTTGTTGAAAAATGTAGATTTTTTTTTTCACGAAATGTTCAGTTTTTTTGGAGGCAGTGTAGCCTAGTGGATGGAGCACTGGACGGGGACTCAGGAGATCTGGGTTCTATTCCCAGCTCTGACACTGGCCTGCTGGGTGACCTAGGGCAACTCCCTGTGCCTCAGTAGCCCCATCTGTAAAATGGGATAGTAATCCTGGCCTCCTCTGTAAAGTGTTTGAGTTCTATGGATGAAAAGTGCTATAAGAGCTACAAAGTGGGGGAGTTAATATCTTTTATGGGACCAACTTCTGTTGGTGAGAGAGAGATGAGCTTTGGAGCTACAGAGCTCTTCTTCCGGTCTGGGAAAGGTACTCGGGTCTGGTCTACACTACAGACCTATATCGGTATAACTACTTCACTCAGGGGTGTGAAAAATCCACACCCCTGAGCAATGTAGTCATACCAACCTAACCCCCCACGTAGACAGCACTATGTCAGCGGGAGAGTTAATCCTCTCGGGGAGGTGGATTAACGATGCAGACCGGAGAGCTCTCTCCCCTCATCTTAGAGTGTCTTCATGAAAGCATTACAGGAGTGCCCACGCAGCGTTTTAAGTGTAGACTTGCCCTCAGTGTTACACAGCAGAACATTCAAGATGAATCGGGCAGTTAACACACTAAGTGCCTTTCCCAGACCTGAAGAAGAGCTCTGTAGCTCCAAAGCTTGTCTCTCTCGCCAACAGAAATTGGTGCAATAACAGATATTACTTCCCCCTCCTTGTCTCTCTCATGTCCTGGAATCGACCTGGCTACAGCAACCCTGCAAACAATAAATAAGAGCTAGGTATTAGTGTTAGTATTATTGACTAGCATATTTTCCCCTTCAATAATAATGACACCCACCTTGCTCCATTGTCTGTGCTAGCTAAACCCACGAATGTTTGTTTTGTGCAGTGTCCAGCTCTCTGCCCCCCAGGCCCTCCGGGTCCTCCAGGAATGCCAGGATTCAAGGTAAGAAAAATATCCTCTGTAAACACAAAGAGTTGAGTCCCAGAATGTGTGGCAGCGGGAGGACCTGTGGCTGAGAGCAGGACTCAGGTTCATGCTGTACAAAGTACACAACAGTCCTCCTTTATCTGAGCCTGAGAGTCTTGGGTACTCCAAGTTACCCAGACACAAAATGCCACCAGCTTTTATTTTCAAGAGAGCAAGTGAAGGATACAGGCCCGCTCTCAGCACATGGAATTCCCATTAACATCCATGGGAGTTCCAAACGCACAGGGCATGATCCCGTAAGGTGCCCCGATCCACCAAAGCCCTTAACTCCCCGCCCCGGTCCTTGATTGCAGTGGGAGAATTTGCAGTGCTTAAAGTTAAGTGCTTTGCTAAATCGGGGCTCTGGCTCCTTGCAGGATTGAGCCCAGAGTCTCTCTTTGTTAGCTGTAATTTTGACTGTCTCCACTGCAGCTGGGAGGGTGCTCCCCAGCACACGTAGACAGAAGTACTTGCTCCGTTCCACTAGTGCGCTAAGAATAGCAGTGTGTCTGGGGTAACAAGGGCAGCGGCTTGGGGTAGCTACTTGACAACAAGCCCACCCGGACCCCCTGGGCATGTCTCAGGCAAGTAGCCCGAGCTGCTGCCCTTGCTACCCTGCTCTTTTTAACATGCTAGCTGGAGCACAGCTTGCCCATGCCTGCCTACCCGTGCCCAGCTGCACTGGAGACAGGCCCTTAGAAACACATCCTGGGTTTTTAAAGTACACTTATCACTGTGATGCAGAGATACGGATTGTATTGTGGAGGGCATAACTCACATGACCAAATACCATTTCACCCTATTTCCCACCTACCGTGGAACCCAACTGCTCCCCAGTTTACAATGTGCTGCTGGCAGTATGTAAATTGAAGGCTGCAGGGGGCGTTCAGCCATACTGAAAGACAATACCCCTCACTTCCCATCCTGCACCTTGCACGGATTGGGTACCGAATATATAGTTCATCTGTCTGGTGGGACTAAACCTCAGCTCAGCTTCTCAGCCAGCTGCTCTGGTGCTGAGCTGGGGGAGCACAGTTTCTCTAATCCTTGCAGAAATATTTAGCAGATGTAGCGGGCCAATCCTGCAGGAGGCTGAGTGTCACCTGGGAAAATACTGGTGTCCTTCAGCTCCCATTGAATTCAGCCCTCTGTGGGAAATGCTCAGCTCCCCAGAGAACTGAGAGATCATTAGAAACCCACACAGTCAACTGTTGTTGGTAAGGGGTGAAATGCAAGGCCCGTGAAATAAGAAAGTCTCCGAATAGGGCTTAAGTAACGGATAGGTCCTGAGCTGATCCTCTGCACAGTGAGGAATTTCACCCCTGCTACCTAGTATTCGTGTGGTCTTTTGCCACAATAGCAGTGGGGATGGAAGGGAATGAAGCAAGGCAGAGTTTTATATCGAGATCATTCTAGTGTATATGGGTTCATTGCCAGCCTGATGGGGTTGCTGTAGCTGTAATAATAAGCTACAGCTTATTAATAATAAGTCCCATTTTCAAAAGTGACATAGGGTGACCTTCTCAAAAGCACTTGAGACCCTTTTTCAGACGTGACTAGGACTTTTGGTTCTCAGTCACTTAGATGCTTTTGAAAATTTTATCCTTAGGCATTTAGGAACTGTAACATGGGCAGCCCCCTCATGGCCAGAGATCACTCTGTGGTGCCCTGCCTCTGTTTCCTCTTCTTCAGAGCCCTTTAAGAATTCACAGTTCAAAGGCCGTTCCTATTTATTTAGTCCTTTGGTACATACTGGCACCAAGCAGTTCAGTGTGTCTTGCCTGACTAATCCCAAGTAACACACACTCTCACAGCCTTCATCCCAGCTGGCCTTTACAGTCTCTTCCCTGCATGCACAAGGTCTCTCCCAGACCTCCCTGCCTTGACAGCTTTCTCCCACTCTCTCTTGCTGCTTCAGCATTTCCCCTGCTGACTCAGGGCCCTGCAGTCTCCTGGGCTTCCCAACCCCACTGCAACTTCCTGCCCATTTTTTATCCCAGGATCACCTGATTAAACCTAGGTGAGGCTAGTGCTGTAATCGGGGCTGGCTTAACCCTTAGCTCTCCAGCCCCTGGCGTATGTCACCCTGTTACAGGACCCTAATGTCTCATTGGAAGATGCCTTTGAAAATAAAACTTGGGCATTTTTGAAAATGTTACCCATCCTTCACAACTTCAGAATACATTCCAATAGACACGGAAACGTCTTGATCAACTGCTTGTCTATCCTAAATGCAACGCCCATCCAGGAAATGAGGAAGGATGCTACACAGCAGATGTGTAAATTCCTCTCCAATAACTTCGGTCAATTACCCGCCTTCCTTTAAATCCTGTGTCCCCCTTGTATAGCTTAGCCTGCCACAAGGCAATAATGAAGCTCTCAAATCATTCTTGGTTTTATTCTTAGGGGCACACAGGCCACAAAGGAGAACTTGGGGAAACAGGAAAAGATGGTGAGAAGGTAAAACTCTGTTTAAAGAAAAAAAATTAGATTTTTTTTGAAAAAGCATAAGACCAAGGGATTTCTCTCAGCATGATGCCAGGGCGGAATGAGACAATTGGTTGGACAGCAAGGGGAAGCCCATTATTTGATTGTACTTGGCATGTGGACTGAAGATCATTAGCCTCCATCATTTTGTGTGTATGAGAGAGAATATTTCAGCTAAAAAAAAAGAATCCTTGTTATGATCGCAATTTTTCCAGAGTGGACTCTAAATTGGCACCTTCAATTTTGCTGTGCCTACTTTTGCAGCTCATGCAAAAGCTGCTTTGATCACACAAGTTGGCTGGTTAGTTGTTTTAACTAATTGACACAGACACTATCTGTGTGTGGAAGAAATTGCATAGAGGCAGAACATGAGGCCATAGTTTTGGTGAGGGAGGGTCTGGGGAGGAGAATGGGGAGAGGGCTAGCATGAAGAAGATTCTTGAGAAGAGGGTTACCAGGATCCCGGGTGAGATTTATCATCGCATCTTGTCTAACTCTGGTTTTCTATCCCCAGGGAGATGCAGGCCCTCCAGGTCCTCCGGGGATTCCAGGCAGCGTCGGCCTGCAGGTAAAATCCGCCTCTCAAACCAGAGCAGTCCCCTGATGCCCCCCCCCCCAGTCATGCAGGGTTTCAGGGTGAGATGCGAATGGTTGGAGTCTGTCCATGTGGCTCTGGGATTAAGCCCCATGCCAGCCCCTCTCAGCCATTGTGGACACAGCAGTGCGCTGCTGGTAACAGCCTGCACTGAGGGCCTGATCCAAAGCCACTGACGTCCACGAAAGGACTCCCTTGGACTTGCACGGGCCTTGCTATGGGCCTGGTAGTGGGGCCATCCTGTGGATGAAACATTACAGTGAGTACCCATCTCCTGGGCCCAGGTGGAGGCTGAAGAGCCCGTGCCACGTTTGAATGGTAATGGGACTGAGCTCTGCACTAGGTCGGATGGATCCCCATGGTAAAAGTGTGGCTGCCTCACAATGCCCTCTGGTGGCCTCAATGCAGCCCTGCACACAGCACCTCAGCTCAGTTTCCCTCCTTGGATCCCCAAATGAACCCCACGCAGGGCTTTTCCAGTGTGATCACAGCAGCTCTCCTTAGGGTCTGATTTATTAACTTAAAGTTCAAAGCCAAACACAAAAGTTTTCCCTCCAGCCTTCAGCTCGGTACAGCCCAACAGCCCCCTGCCCGCCCCACCCCGGTCTGGTCAGAGTCCTTCCTGCCTTAGGAGGCCGCTCCCAGCACTTCCTAGCTGTAGCAAGTCCCCTGGTCTCAGGGTTTTCCTGGCAGGAGCCTCTCACTACAGCCTCCTGAGCGTCCCCCATATTGTCGCCTCTGTCTGCTATAAATAGAAAATTGCCTGGTTCCCCTCTGTAATCAGGGTTGGCTTGGTCTCAGGCTCCTCAGCCCAAGGTCCTCCCAGCCCCCCGTTAAAAACCCCTTCTCTGAATCTATTTTAAAAAACAACAACAACAACAACAAAAACAGAAGAACCAGACTCTGTTGTCTCAGTCTGAGACCTCTCTGCTTTGGGAAGAGGTTCCTGGGGACAGGGTTTGTCATCTCCCCTCCTCCCTGCCAAATCCCTCAGCTCATCACTGTTTCTTAAGGCTTCTTTGCCTTGGTTTTTAGGTTTTCAGTTCCCCGTCTTTATCTCTTTCTGTTTCACTGTTTTATATTTGAACAATTGGCTTTTAACAGGTTGTTTTTCTCATCTAGGGGCCAAGAGGGTTAAGAGGCCTCATTGGGCCAGAGGGCCCAGTCGGGGACAGGGTAAGTAACTATCATCTTCTCCAGACTTTCCCCTGGACTTTTCCCTCATTAAACCCATGCAGAATAAAATCTAATGGCCCTGTTAGAGATAACTGCCTCTAGTTAATTTCCTGTCCACGTCCTGCAAGAGCAACACTCTTGGCAGCTATTAGACACTGTGTCAGTAAAGTTACATGTGGCATTACTTCCGTTGCCCTATTCCCTGGACAAGGGAAGCCCCATGAAGATGCAAACTATTGGCCTAATCCTGCAAGCT
Organism: Eretmochelys imbricata; assembly: GCF_965152235.1. Lineage (NCBI taxonomy): Eukaryota > Metazoa > Chordata > Testudines > Cheloniidae > Eretmochelys > Eretmochelys imbricata. The sequence continues at coordinate 7,272,065 of NC_135584.1, read as the reverse complement.
CTCCATACAGGGGACTCACCTTGAAGACAGCGGGAGTTCTGTGAAGATTTTTAGGACATGGGGGCGGGGAAATCATGAACACTGATGTCCTACAGTGTCCAATCCTGTGCCACTGACTTCAGTGACAGTAGGATCAAGCCCTTACTGAACAATGGTGACTGACCAGCATGGTCTTCTTCAGGTGTGCCTGGACATTAGCTCAGGGGTTGACGAGCTGAGCTTGAGGATGCCATGCCCTTCTGTAGGGGCCAAGTATGTTACCAAGGCTTCACAGCCATGAGTGTTATGAGTCTGGTGAGGAGATAACAGCAAGGAGACCCAGAGTGAAAACCCTGCTGTTTTAGACCAAGATCCTCTGCTGGAGTCTATTAAGGTCCTAACAGTTATTAAAGAACATGTTGTCTTTCCATTGACATGTATGTGCTTTCTTGCTTTGTAATAATAATTCAGCTAGGGGTGTGGCTAGGCTGTGGGGTCCAGAAGAGTCCTGATGGCCGCATTTTAATGCTGTCTTTTTGGTTTTTAGGGACCTTTTGGTTTCAGAGGGCCACCGGGACTCCCAGGACCTCCAGGGAAAGCAGTATGTATCCGTTCTTTCTTTTGTAGAGTTTTTCCTTTGAATCCTCATTGCCACGGCCTCTAACGTCACTATTGATGCCTACTGCTTGCTTTCACATGGCCAAACCGTCCACTGCCAGTGAACAACAGAACCCACCCAGTTCCCTCACCAGAAGTAATGCACATGTTGGATCAGCACAGTACTCACTGAGTGAGACGTGCACACACAATTGTATTTCCATAAAGACTTTCCTGGTTCCCACTGGTACCTCTCCCATCTTCCTAAGCCCCTTAACCCCACAACTAAGAGCTACATCATCTCATGCTCTCCTCCCCCAACCACCTACAAGTTCTCATTCTGGCCCTCGTAGGTTCAACACCTCCCATAGTTCTTCATTGTCCACCTTTCCCACACACACACACTTCAGCAGATTTGGGCTCCCCTTTTATGTGTTTTGTTCACGCCTTCTATATGGGTAGATGTTCCGCTTGGTAAGAGGAGGTTGAGCAAGCTCCACTTCTGCTCTCCTGCGGTTCCCTCCTCTTGGACAGATCCATGGTTAGATCCCAGCCCAGAAGACCATTTTTCCCCAAGGTAAAATATTCTGTTCTGTGCCTAGGATGCAATTACACATCCTTTTGCACAAATCCTAAGTGAATGGGATTTGTGCAGGAGAACTGTGATGGGCTTGGGGGGGAGACAGAATCCACACACCCACCTGTGGGCAGATCTCCAGTCTCTCTAGACCGCCCAATGATAGGTCCCTGTTTTAAGACTTAGGGACACTTGAGCCATGGGAGTGTGGACTCAGTAACCACACCATCCACCCTGCCACCAAGCCTCTCCTACGCTGTGGTTTATATGGAGCCCACTGCTATGTTGTATGGTGGATGCAGAGTCCCTTAGCCCATTTGCTTTGCAACGATCCACCCCCCACACCTCTAATGGTGGAACTGCAGCAGGTCCACTGGTCCACTACACTGAGGAAATTCACCCGAAGTGAACTAAATTCAGATCTTGTCGCTTTCCCACACAGCAGGCATTGAACTACTGCAATCAGGATCCAAGTGGTAACAGCTGAAGTTTCCCTCCTACCTCACCACCGTATTTAACAAACAGGGTACTTCAGATGAACGTGGGAAAGAGCATCCCTACCCTGTGGGATCACAGTCTGAGCCCCAGTTGCAATCCATCCATGTGCACAGTATTAGAGATAGTAACTGTGAAAGCATAGCAGCACTCCTAAGGAAATGTGGGCATCCCTCATGCCTGGCATGGCCTATTCCTGGGAACAGCATGGAGACCATCTGAGTGTTGGTCATCAAGATGGAGATGGTTAATGGGTTTTCTTTTATCATTACAGGGAGGCCGAGGAGACAAAGGACCTCAAGGGTTCAGAGGGCCCAAAGGTGATACTGTAAGTACAATAAAACACTTGCCTACTAAAACATTGCACATGAAGTCTAGTTTACAGTTGTATTAAGGCTTGCCTCTTTCATTCTGTTTGTGTTGTTTTGCTGGCAGAAGGAAAAATTCTCAAGGTAGGTTAGAAACTGACAACCTTGATGCCTCTGGATGAGAGGCACTTCTGGATGGGAGACACATAGATGGATTCAAGGAGAATCCTTGGATCTGTTTAACTCAACCCTGTGCTCCAAAGGGGTCTAAGTACTGCATTTACCTTCCAGTGTGAGATGTTATGACTCTGATTCAGGTCCCATGTCAACTTAATATTGCAAGAAATGCTTCTGAAATGTCTTTATGTAGCAACTGCTACTGATCAGGAGATGGAAGATAGTTCTGTTTCCAGTTCTTTTGTCAATTCTCTGGGTGGCCTCGGGCAAGTTACTTAATTGCTCTGTGCCTCAGTTTCCCAATATGTAAAATGGGGAGGATGATCCCTATTAATCCTTATAAATCACTTCCGGGTCTGTGAATGAAGATCACTGGATAAATGCTAAGTAGTGGGAGTTATTATTTCTGTGAATCAGAGTGTTTAAAATATTACTGCTGCTCTTAAAACAAATCTAGAAAAGATCTTTAGAAACAAACTTTTCTTCATGGAAAATAGTGCACTTGTGCATGTATTATATCCAGTCATAGGTCAGAGCTTTCGACAGGATGTTTCCTCGTACACAGTTTGATCATTTGTCGTATTTTTTTTTTCCTGAAGTTCAGGTTGGAAGAAGAGTAGAGTTTAGCAAGATTTCTATACTCCTCCTAATCCTTTTTCTTGCTCTGCTCCATTGGTCAAACTAGTTATTTAATCCTTGATATTTCCCATCAAGCAGGGCTCTGGTGAGTGGGAGGAAAGCAGGGATATTTTCCCAGCCATTCTGGGAAAGCTGAGCTTTAAGGCTCAGATTTGTGATGGTGTCTAGGCATTCTGCTGCCAAGTACTGCAAGGTCTAAATGACCTACTCAGCTACATTCCATTTTCAAAAGTGATTAAGGAACCCGTATCTCACTGAAAATCAATTGGACTTAGGCCCCTAAATGCCTAGTCATCTAAGAAACTTAGGCCTTAGAACACTCAGGGCATGGCTACACTTGCAGATGTAGAGCGCTTTGAGTTAAACCAGCCTTCGGAGAGTGCACTAGGGAAAGCGCTGCAGTCTGTCCACGCTGACAGCTACAAGCGCACGGCATGGCCCCATTAGCAGCTCTTGCAACAGCCACAGAGAGCAGTGAATTGTGGTAGCTATCCCAGCATGCAGGTGGCTGCAACGTGCTTTTCAAATGCGGGGGGAGGGAGCGTGACAGGGAGTGTGTTGTATTGTATGTGGGGGGAGAGAGAGTGGGTTTTCGGGGGCGCTGAGAGCATGTCAGCATGCTGTCTTGTAAGTTCGGACAACAGCAGACACCCCCACCCCCTCCCGCCTCTCTCTCTCACGCACAGCATTCCACAGTAATGGTTACTTTGTCTTGGAGCAGATAAGCAGCCGGCTGTCAGAAACGAAGCTTTCAAAAGGCATATCCGTATTCCTGCAGCGATTCCAAAACAATGAGAAGAGTGGCACATGACTTAAGGGGATTATGGGTCATTTCCGGAGGCTGATCAGAGCGCAGCAATGCAATGCCTCCTTCACACTGGCACCTGGGCATTTCAGCCAAGGCACAACAAGTGTTAATCTTCTCACCGAGGCGGAGTACCCGGAGCGCTCTAGCCGCGGAGTCAGAGCGCTCTGTGCCTTGTCAGTGTGGATGGGTAGTGAGCTAGGGCACCCGGGGCTGCTTTAATGAGCTCTAATTCGCAAGTGTAGCCAAGCCCTAAGTGAAGTAACACATAAATACCTGTAAAAGTGTGGGCTTATGGGCTCGCAACTTGATTCAGCAGCCATTGATGTCAATGGGAGTTGGCTCGTTTGGGTCAGGCTGCTGATGCTGAGACATGATGAGCACACACCTTCTGCTGGTCTTGTGCTCTAAATGAGCTAGTTATCCATCTGTGGATAGCTCAAGGTCAAACACAAACTGAATGAAATGAACCTATACTGTTAAAATTTGAATGTTAAATTTATTTAATGCTTTTGCCTAAAGGCTGTTTCTCTGGATATTTTCAGCACTGGATGATAATGACTTGTGTGTTTCTAGGGTAGACCTGGACCAAAAGGATCGCCAGGGACCGGTGGACCCATAGGAGAACCTGTAAGTCAGATTTTAAAATGACAAGTCTCTCTGTTCCCTGGTTCATGACTTTACAATACAGCAAATGTCAGAAGAGCTTATGTTGTTTCTGTTTGATGTAGTCTCCACATCAAGGGCTAAGTTTTCAAAGTCGTCCGAATCTGATCACTGAGGGTCAGTTTATGAAACCCATCCTCATGTTCAAGCCCAGAGGTGGTTCTGTGGAATTCAATGGCAAATGTCCCTTTGACCTCAGTAAGTTTGGCCCAATGGTTAATTTGGCCCATTGCAGTTGGTGGGACTATTTGCCTGACTGCTCCCTAACAGGAGTGAAGGCTGCACAATCTGACTGTACAGTTACAGTTTAATGGCCAAGCAGCATTTCCACAGTCAGCTGTCTAAATGGGAAGGTCTGCAAACTTAAAACCTCGCAGGGCTAAATTTTAGAGGATGCATTTGAAAATGTAACCCTGAAATGTAATATAATCAAATCACTTACTGGTTCCGGCTTAAAATTTAAAATATAATGGACAGTAATGATGACATTGGGTAACTGAAGTGTACGTGTTTGTGGAATTTGTTACTGCTGCGTTATCTGGAATTAGAATCTCTGGGCTGTATTTTTATGATCTAGAATTTATATTGTGGTTAAGAATAGATGACCTGCAACATCATATCCAAAGTTAGTGAAACCTATAACCAATGGTGGAACTTATTGCTCATTAAGGCTATGTCTACATTACTGTGGTAAATCAACCTAAGTTACGCAGTTGACGTAGCTTAGGTTGACTTACTGCGGTGTTTATACCGCACTGTCTCCCGTCAATTTACCTTACTCTTCTCATTCTGGGTGGAGTACTGGGGTCGACCGGAGAGCGCTCTGCCATCGATTTAGCGGGTCTTCATTAGACTTGCTAAATCCACCCCCGGTGCATCGATTGCCAGAGGGTCTATCCGGCGGTAATGTAGACGTGACCTAATACTTTTGGAGGACTTTGTAATTCAACACTAAAGGACTGACCGATTCTAATATGTTTCTGAACCTTTACATGAGACTTTGCAATCGATGGTGCCTGTGTCACAATCTTATTCTGCATTATGTGCTTATTCAGGGCATGCCTGGCAAAGATGGACGAGATGGAACACCTGGACTCGATGGTGAGAAGGTTTGTGAAATTCTATTTCAACACCACACAAAAAGATTTCAATTGCTGTCATCCACCGTGCCCGGGTATAGGCTTTCCTGGAGAAAAAGCAATGTTTGAAAGACTTTGGCTCAAGAGAGAGAATTCCTGTAGTGTCACTGAGGCAGAAGCGGAAGATAGTTCACACTGATCACCCTGGGAAAATCCCAACAAGAAATTAAACCCAAAGATTGTGTGATATAATGAACAGAATTAACTGATATTACCAGGGTTAAGTGACAGATCCTGATTACACAATGACTAATTCTAAAGCCACTTATTTGTGGCGAAACCTGCAGTATAAGGGGTCTCCTTACAATAAATGGTTAATGTCTTTTCAGAGCTGTTGGTGGAGACATCCTTTTGTTCTCGTCACTTACAAGGAAAGTGCTGTTAAGTGATAGAGAGTTAGACGTGTAACTGTGAAGTTGAGATTTCTGAAGGAGACCCTGGCAGGTGATCTCATGGAACTGTACCTGTTGGTCCTGGGGAAAAGAGACAGCCTTCACATGTGAGAAATTAGCAGCTGTGGGTAGGGTTTTCAAAAACACCTAAAACAGTCAATGGGGAGTTGGTGCCTACTTCCTCTAGGTGCTTTTGGAATCTCATCCTTTGTGTGCACACAGGCATTACTCTGTGCAATTACCCATTTTGCACCTTCAGATGCCAATTTGTGCCTGCATGTGGGTTTTGCAGACACAACAGGAGTACCCATATTTTGACAGGTGCACTCCCCTTAGAATTGTTGTTCAGGAATGAACACAAAGGTCTGGTTCTGATCTCGCTGACACTCACTTTGCATCAATGTAACCTTATTGATTTCAGGGGAGTTTTTTTTCTTTATTTACACCAGTAGGACTTAGACCATTCGTAGGCCCTATAAAAGTTTAAGGCCTGATTCTGATCTCGCTAACAGCCATGTAAATCAGGAGTAATTCACTGAAATCAGTGAAGATGCACTGGCTTGAAGCTGGCTAGTGAACAGAGAATCTGATCCAAAAAGTCCAACTTTGAACATTGAACTTAAATGTTGGAAGGTTTAGGCAACTCACTGTGTGGTATAATAATAAAAATGAGCACAGATTTTCCGAGGGGCTTTTCTAAAATCACAAGATTACAAGCGAGTCTTGGTTCTACAAATACTGGGTGGATGGGAAATAAACCCTACCTGTAAAATGTCTGTTTTCTGAAGAGTTGCCCCTGACTAATGTGAATAGCATCAGATCAGTCGATTGTCCATCTTAACCTACTGCTGTTTACAGGGTGATGCTGCCCGCTTCGGTCCTCCGGGAGAGAAGGGGCCAAATGGACTTCCTGTGAGTATCACAGTATCGTTGCCATAAAAGAGTCGGAACATCTTGCCCAATGTAGGAGTGATACTTCTCTGTCATTTGATGGGGATGGAGGACACACGACCAGCTATTTCTCACCTTGGGCCAGATTTTGGAAGGCTTTGAGGCATCCAACTCACACTGGGAGGTTCCTAGATGTCTTTCAAAATCTGGCCTCTTGTCTCACCGTGTCTCTCAAACCTCTAAGCCCATGAATAAGACTTTCTCCCCATGGTGCAATGTGAGAACGCCAGGTGTGCGTGCACAGTATATTATACAGACTGGAAACAATCTGGGATATTTGCACAGTAAACCATGGCAATAAAGCTAGAAACATGGTTAAAGAGAAATTATCTGATCCAATCCAGCTGCAGCCAAAAGACCTTTGTTGGGGCTTTAGGATAAGATAAAGTGATTCTGTCCCCTGCAGTTGGTGATAATCAACTAGCAACACTCCAGATTCTAGTGTCAGTCACAGCTGTGTCAGTGTGATGTGACTCAATTGAAAATGGAACACCTCCTGCCCCATTGCCAGCACAGTGGAGTGGCTGAACCCCTAGGCAAATCGGCAGGGTGTTAGTATGTGTCCTAATATTTCAGAAATAAAACACAGAGGAAAAATTTTAGCATCATAATGATATTTATCCCTTAGCCTAAGGGCTAAGGATTGGAAGTCGGGAGACCAGATAGCTACAGTATTCCTAACGCTGACTTACTCTAAGATGTTGTTGGCCAAATTATTTCACATCTCTGGTCTCCAATTTCTTCATCAGTAAAATTGGGATCAAAATTCTTACCCCTCCCGTGCTTTGTAAAGCTTGTTGAGTATTGTTGAATGAAAGGTGCTAGATCAGTCTCAACTACTATTATTATTGTGTTTTTCATGTTTGTCTTTCTTTCCCATTATCGTCAGTGGGAAGTGCCTGGGTAGCACGCTGGATAATGAACTAGAGGGTAATTTCTCCCATTGTTTCCACGTGGAAAAATGTCTCTAATAGAAACTTATGTCCTGTGATTCTAAATGCCCATATATGTATAATCAGAGAGTAAATGTTATTTTCTACATACTGCAAAATTTCTGTTGTTGTGATTTTTTTTTTCCAGGGGCTACCTGGAAGACCAGGTCACAAGGGTCCAAAGGGTGAACTAGTAAGTGAAGGATGAGTTTTCACAGGGAAACTATTAAGTGTGTCATTTTAGTGCACTGCAATTTTAGGCCCAATCTGGCAAACACTTACACACATGCTTAATTTTGAGCACCAGAATGGTCTCACTGAACTTAAAGGGCTGAAAACACAGGCATAAATATTTACAGGATTGAGTCCTTGGGGATCAGGGCCTGCATTTCTTTTAAAAACTGACTTGCTTGAGTCACCTGTTGAGGTGACACAATGTGGATATTCTGCTCGCTGTGCACATTGTACCTTCTCAGGCGTTTCTCAAAAGGACTTTTGAAGATCTCACTTTGATAGGTATTTCAGGAAATTGAAATGCAAAAGTATAAAATACACAGTTCAGTCTCCAGTGAGTAAATATCCAGTGCTGGGAGTTTAATCATGGAAAGATCCCTCAAGTTTCTTGAGACAGTCTGCTTCAGTTCCAAAGACCGCCAGCGGACCTCTGATAATCCTACCAGAGGCAGAATTTTGGAATTTGCCTCTCTGCTGCCAAACTTTCACCCAGAAGTCACGAGACTTGACATGGCTGCCACACAATATGTGTAAAATAGCACTCAGTAAATCTGCATCAACAGTCCCCTTCAAGATAAGTTACAAGGAATCTTTACAACAATGTATTTAATTCCTACGCTTTGAGACACCAGGCTGGCTCTCAGCAATGTTTGATGAAAGAAAATCTGAAACAGATTGAGGCAACTCATCATAAAATTGCTCATTAAAGTGTATTTGTTCTGACTTTCCCTCCCTTTCAATCTTCTATCTAGCATCAGCCTCATTATTATTGACTATATACAAAGGCTACTAATTCGCATGCTTCAGGGTGTACACTGATCACTGGCTGAGGTCAGGAGGAAATTCCTCCCACTTATGGTGTTCCATAATATATTGGAAGTCCCAGCATGTGCACTTTAGCATAACTGTTCTATAGTTTTATATGCTACAAGAATTCTTCTCTTCTTGGAGTTTTATTGCTGTCTTTTAGCACGTTTCGTTATCTCATCTCCCCAGCAAGGCTTTAATTTCATCCTTTTCCTTCCAGCTGGTTGGTAGGGAAGTTACAGAAGTGACTGCGAAGTTCTGCCCAGTTGACTGTTTATTTTCCCACTACAGGGTAGTTCTGGAGAGATGGGAGAGGCAGGTCCATCGGGAGAGCCTGGTATCCCTGTAGGTATCTCCACATTTTACATATATCACAAACTCTATTCAGGGTCTCTTAAATTCCACCGCTAAGCTTGAGCTCATATGCTGCTTCTCTGGCACAGTTGAGTTTGGCATATCGGTAATAAATGATATGAACCTCTCTCTCTCTCTCTCTCACACACACACATTTTTTAGACAAAGATATCTAAAAACTATGTGTACACAGTGTGGTAATGAGGACTGACAAAACAGTCCTTCACTTGAGGATGTAGAACCATTATGTGTGATTTTATCTGGGGAGTTGGATGTAAGTCACATGTCAGTTCTTTAGAAACTCAAATACTACTTACCCTACTGCAGTGGGGTCAAAAAGGCCAGTCTAGGGAGGCAGTATGCCCTAGTGGATAATACACTGGACTGGGACCCAGGAAACCCAGGTTCTATTCGTGGCTCTGCCATTGGCCTGCTGGGTAACCTGGGCAGTCACTTCACGGCTCTCTGTCTCAGTTTCCCATTCTGTAAAATGGGGCTAATGATACTGACCTTTTTAAAGCAGTTTGAGATCTCTGGATGATGAATGCTATATAAGAGCTAGGTATTGTTGTTATAATTTATTAACTAGCTGCTACCCATGAACGGACAGTGATGTGAGACATGAACGATATATTTGTGTAATGGCTTTACAGTGGGTTGGGAAGGGTGGAGTTCCCACTTGAAGAACAGCACAGGTGACTTTTTGATATTGTTGATAGGGCGATGCCGGTATCCCTGGTGAGAGAGGTGAGCCCGGACCTCGAGGATCATCTGTAAGTAGAACATTGCTTCTTCAAGTATAACCTTTCTGCAGTTAAAACACAGCTCCGTTATCAATCTTCAGAGCCACCATCAAGCTAAAATAAAAGGCTCCATCCTCTACTGGCGTAACGTCCGTGGATTTACACCGGCAGAGAATTTAGCCCAAAGTAAATGGGCCAAGGTCTCCTCTTTTTTACCCCAGTGTAAATGTGGAGTAACCAAACTGAAGCCACTGTGCTTATTCCACATTTACATTGAGGTAACAGAGAGGAGAATTCGTCCCATGTGATTCATGTGGCTGGTGCCCTTACAAGATAGCAGCTTGGACAATCAGCACCACCTTGATTTGGTAATAATACGGATTATTCTGGAATGCCCGGCCTCCAGCACTCTAAACGGGAAAGCCTTCCCTTTTAGGTGTCATTCAGAGATTCTAGGGCCAGAAGGGACCACTGTGATCATCTAGTCTGACCTCCTGCATAACACAGGGTAGAGAACTGCCCCAAAATAATTCCTGTTTGAACTAGAGCAGATCTGTTAGAAAAAACATCCAATCTTGATTTTAAAATTGCCAGTGATGGAGAATCCACCACAGCCCTTCGTAAATTTTTCCCATGGTTAATGACCCTCACTGTTAAAAATGTATGCTGTGTTTCTATTCTGAACTTGTCTACCTTCAACTTCCGGTCGTTGTCTGCTAGATTTAAAGAGCCCATTTTCAAATCTCATAGCTGTACAAAATGTTTACAACAAAATTTGAAATCCTACAACTCACCTAGGTTAGTTACAGCCTTGAAACTTGGAAGAGGTGTGTCGAAAGGTTCGCAAACATGCAGGGAGCCCATTGCACGCTTTTGTGCAAAGTTTTGCCCGTTTATGGTTTGCATTAAAATCGCACAAACCTCATGACCGCACAGTTTGATGCAAAAGAAGGTCACGTTTGAGGCTTTTGATGAAATTTCATTTTGGGAGTTCGTTCAGATCCCGACGCTGAGACAGCACAAACCTGTGGGGATTTTGAAAAGGAAGCTAACGTTTGTATGAAATGAATCAGTGGGGTTTTGCCCAGGTCTAATCGCCAGGGTTTTTCCCCTCACCTGTAAATTGTAAAGAATTTCTGGTTTGAAGCATCTCGTCCAATCTTGGGTCCAAAACAGGATGCTTCATATCCTTTCTCAGCATTGCCACAGAGCACAGGGAATAAAGAGCTATGAGTACTGTAATGAAGGAAGTCTACAAATAATTGCATTGCTGCCCATTGGGTTCCTGCAGAATGGTGTAAGATTAAAAAAAACTGGCTTTGTTCACAATATTAAAAATTCCAGGACACCATTTATTTTCCTGTTACACCAACCAGTGCTGCTCTTGTGGCTGGGCCTGAACTTACAGTGGGTTTTGATCTTCTTCAAGTATTTTTGAAATCAGGAAGCCTACAGGAAGTTTAAGTTGTTGTTTTTTTTTTTGTAGGTGCCAGTTGGACAGAAAATGAGCAGTTTAATAAGTTATTGTTCTAAACAGCTTGCTCTTTAAACTTCTAAGAAAAGGGAAATAAACTTAGAGATACAAAAAAATTTGTTTTATGTCCTAAAATTTCAAAGTAAAATTGGGCAGGGAAAAAAATAGATATTTGGTTGGAAAAGCACCAAAAACAAGGAATGTACTGTGAAAGGGAAAGGGCCAGATTCTCATCTCAGGCCTCATCTATACAAGAAAAGCCCCCTGGTTTAACTACATCAAGTTAAACTGGTGCAAACCTCTAAGTCAGGTACACTAACATCAGCTTAACCCACGCTTATTTCTACGAACTTGTCAGTAAGTAACTTATGCAAAATCTATATGAGAAAGGGTTAAACTGGTGTAAGTGAGTCTACATTAGGAGTTTGTACTGGTTTAACTAAATTGGTTTGTTTAAACCCGTTCACTTTTCAAATATAGACAAGGATTTATTTATACCTGTGTGACTGCAGCATAACTCCACACACATCAGTGGAGATCAGGATCTGGCTTAGACTATTTAAAAGAGTTGCCACATAATATGTCGTCCTTTTCAATACCATACCATTTTGTAAAGCATCTTACCGAAAACTCTAGTAGAGATGTAAGTAACACAGTTCTAAAGTTAAATGAGAAAATGAAAGCAGGAAGAAGAAATGAGCCATGAAAGTGTCACTGTAGTCCGTGGAGTGGCTGTATAAAAATGGCACGATTTTACTTAATTAGATCTGCTGATTGGTTTATTCTAGATCGTGTCATCTTCCTTTAAAAGATTAAGGCTGGGGAGCCATGCAGAGCCAGCGCAGCTATGGGAGACGGATCTAGATTTTAATCAGACTCTCAGTAATAGAGATTCTGTTAATGATGCACAAACCAGAAAGACCCCAACCGGGCATCTAGATTCCAGAGTGAGTGTGTAGGCCTGGCAGCTAGAAAAACGGGCTTTTTCTTTTTTAATTTGTAAACTAGTAAATCTGATGGTCACTGAGTGAAAATGGCATTGTGAGGGTCCCCACACATTATCTAACAGTCACTTTCATGGCAGAATTTCCCCTACGACATAAATTTTGCTCTTTGCTTCTATTGCATAATGGCAAGAGAGGGTTAACAGTGATTCAAATGCTTCTTTACGGAGAAGTTTATCTTGCGATTTGTATTTTTCTGATAAGTACATTGCACCTATCTTGGGAAATCTTTACTCAGAAAGAAAAGTTAGACTGTTTAAATGAGAGAGAATTAATAGCATATGTGAAATTCTATTCTTCGGGGCCCTGATTCAGGAAGGTACTAAGCATGTGCCCAGCTTTAAGCATGCACATGAGTCCCATTGACTTCAGATCTTACTGAATAAAATGGTGCCATTTTTACATGGAACTGCTCCTATGCTTAAAGATGGGCACGCGCCCAAGTACTTCACTGAACTAAGGGTCTGATTTTTGATCTCACTGATAGTGGCTTTACTCCAGAGTGCCTGTGACGTCAATTAAGTTTTTATTGATTTAACACTAGTGTGCCATCATGACTTGTATAATATCTTATGTGCTTGGGGCAAAAAAATATGTTGGCGTCTGACAACAAACATAACGAGTTCTCTGTATATTTCCAAAGCTGCAAACAAGGGGTAGCATCTTCAGACTCGCGTAAGTCCCCTTAATTTTACAATGGGATTTTTGGCTCTGAAGTGACTTAGGTCTTGAGAAAGTTGTACCCAATGACCTTGGAGCCGAAATCCCATTTTCAAAAGTGACTTATTGCTTAGTCTTTTTAGGCTCCTAAGTCATTTAGTCACTTTCAAAATTTGACCCAATATCATTTGTGTGTGTTTTATTTTCTCAATAGAATACAGTGTCGACTCTTGTATGCAGCTGTTAATTTTCTATTAGAAATGTTTTTAGCTGGAATAACAGAAAACACAAAGGGCTGCATTTTCAAAACTCCTGATCTAGGTTGCTGGTGCAAAATGCGCCGCACAAACATACATTTTTGCAATGGATGTGATTGCCAGTTTTGAATGGACCAAGGCATGCACTGGATCAAGCTTTTGTATTTGCATGTGTGTATTTCAAGGGGGCAGGCTGGACACCCAAGTTCCTGACTCCCAGAGGGGCTGCATGCTTTCAGCTCCTATTTGCTTCACTTGTAGTGGTGGACGCTCAACTCGTCTGGAAATCGGGCCCCAGGTTTTTAAATTGCCAACCCACGCAGTCTGTTCCTTTAATTACCAGTCTTCTTCCTAACTTCATCTGACAGTTCAGTAAGAGTTGAAACCTGGTTCAGTGAATTAATTAGCTTAACCTGTATGCAATTAAATATGTGATATATAGTTAGTGCTACAGTTGCTTGGAACTCCATCTACCATTGACCCCCCCCCCAAAAAAAAAAAAAAACAAAAAACCAATCTCTTTCCCAGCAGGCATGCATGTCAACCTACTAAGAACAAAATGATCTGTGAATTGGAAAAGGTGCAAAGGGATTGTCTTGTGTTTTCAGTTCCTGTGACTTAGAATTATATCTCATAAAGATCCTGTTAAGGTATAAAAAGCCTTGGCCACTTATTTGAAGGTCTGCCCCCCATATTAACCCGTAAATCACAAGGGGATTTATATCCTTCACAAAAGCACCATTTAGCATGTCACGGTCAGAAAGCACCCACTGATTTCAGTGGGATTAGTCACGTGCTTAAAATTACACACCTGCTTCCCTACCTTGCTGAATCAGGCCAATTAACTGTATCCATTTGGAACTGGAGTGGCAGGTCTGTACTGACTTATTTTCAGGGCTGTGTGTCTAGGAGAAATTTGCACAGCACGTGTCCCACTGTGCCTATCTCTAGCCAGGGTCACTTAGGCCCTGGCATTCATAAGAACCAAATGAATCTAAGCATCAAGTAAAATAGAAATAATCGTGATTGTTAATGGTAATTCTGGGAATAAAGTTCAATAAGCAGCGAGCTGCGTTATAATGGCCATCCATCGGCATGGCTGTTAGGAAGACTTCTATACCGCAGGACTGGCTGCTTTTTGTTGTTACAACAAAGGCAATTTAATTGTGTTCATGACTCAATTGGTTGTGAATGATCTTTCTTAATCATGCTTATTCTTCTCTTTCTCAGGGCGCACTTGGTCTTCAAGGCCCATTGGGAGCCCCAGGTGTAAGAGGCTTTCAGGTCAGTAAGCTAGAAATTTGGGTAATTTAGTACACACCAGGTTATAGTCATTTGGTGTCCATGCAAACTTTTGGCCAAGAAAATTGGGTGATAGTGACAAATTATTGGAGGGACCTGATATCAATTAATCAGAACATACTTAATGCCTTCATTAACATAACACAGTGAAAAGGGAAGCTAGGGAAGAGTAGTAGCCAAAAGATTACTATATCCACTGCAAGAACAAACACTCTCTTTATTTCACAAATGCAGAGGAAGTCTTTTAGATCTGATCATTTTATATCCTTCTTCACGTGGATATTCCCAACCCACTTGTCTTGAGTGTCCTCTGTGCTAGTCCTGCGGACCCCTCCTCTAATCCCGTCACCCCCACTCCCAAGACACTACATTGCAGCTACTTTCCCCTCTCTAGCCACAAAGTGGCTAGAGCCAGGTCTACACTACAAACTTGTGCCAGCTTAGTTACGTCAGTGATGAGCTGGGGTCCCAAACCAACAAAGCCCCAAGTGGAGACGCAGTTATACCGGTTTTGCTAGTATAACTTACTTCACTCGGGGTGGGGCTGGATAGCTATGCTGGCAAAAGTGCACTTTTGCCACTGTAAGCTGCATCCCCAGTAGGAGAGCTTTGCTGACATAGTACAGTGGTATCGTTGTGTCGGCAAAGCCTTCCAAGTGTAGACCTGTCCAAGGATTCTGCACAGAGCCTGAGCAGCAAAACGCCTGAATTGTCCAGAGGACCCACTCTGGAGCATCATTAAGTGCTTCCTTATCTGCAGCCATCCAGCCTCTGTTGTCAGGGAGAGCTCAGACCCAAGCCTTTCACATGGCTATGCAATTGTCATGAAGAAGCCAACAGGCCAGCTTTACATGGGTGTTTTTATAAAGCTGCTTTGAATTCAAAGATCTGCAGGTTTTCAGAGAGTTGTCAGTGTACTGATCACACAAAGCAGTAAGGGCTCCATCATCCATGGCCCATGGAGACTCGTCGTACTGAAGCTTCATTGCTTCCTAACTCCCAAATTTGGTTCTGCTGGTGTACCCAGATGGCCTTATCATGGCAGCTAAGCAACCTATGCTAATGCCATTGATAATCTGCAAGAGATTGGGCTGGTGTACCTCAAAATGCCTTCCCCCAGTAAGAGGAAGCAAGCAAGGACATGAGGAAGGAGAAGAGCGGTACTGGGGTCTGGAAGGACAGGGATAGTGGTTGGGACTCAGGAGAGTAAAGAAGGAAAAGGGGAATCTGGAATTAATTACTTTGTTCAGGAAATCAATATGGAGACTGGTGAACTCTTGGGACATTAAAAGGTGCAAGGACTTTTCTTTCCTTTGTTTTCCCTTCAGGGTCGCAAAGGTGCCAGTGGGGAACCTGGACTCCCTGGCCCTACGGGGATTCGTGGTGAATTTGGTGACAGGGTAAGCAGAGCTGGGCAGGAAACATTTGTACCATCCTACAAAAACTTCTGGGGTCTCAAACAATGTTCCCATACCAAATCATGGTGTAATGGAGCGGGACTCACCTGGCGGCGCCTCCTGCTGCTCGTCTACGGGAATTAGCATGTCAGCCTCTGGGGCACCCTCTGAGTCTGGTGATCCACCTTACCACTGGGCCTGGTCCCTCCTGGACCCTGGTGCCCTTATCTTGGGTGCTGCCCCCTAGCAGTACCCGCACAGTTCTGGGTCTCCCCCTCCCAAGGGAACCCCCACCCACTATCCCCACCTCGCCTCAGTCTTAGGCTACTGCTAGTCACCAGCTAGCCCCTGCTCCCTGGGGCAGACTGCAGTATAAGTGCCACTCATCATAGGCAAGGGGGTTTGGACCTGCTGCCTCTGCCTACCCATGGCAGTCCCTGCAACCCCCTGTACCTAATGGAAAACCCCAGGCTGCAGGCCTGGGAAGGCCTTAGGCGAGAGTTCCCTGGCTCCCTTGGCCTTTCCCCAACTCTGCTCCAAACTAAGTCCTTGCTTAAGTCCCTGCAGCCAGGCCTTTCTCTCTCTAGCTAGAGAGAGTCTCTGCTGGAACTTCTGGCTCAAAGCCTTTATAGAGCCAGCTGGGCCCTGATTGGGGCATGGCCCCCAGCTGCCGCCACTTCCCCCAGTCAGCTGGGATTTTGCTCCCTTCCCCTCCCCAGCCTTCTACAGGGCTTTTCCAACCCCTTGAGGGCTGGAGCTGGTGCTCACCCCGCTAGACATGGTGAAAAGTCAAAATCTTGAAAATGTTCATGAACCAAAAATCTGGAAACTGTTTTGGTTCAAGTCAATTGAAAAGTTTTGTTCCGATTTTGACCTTTTTTTCTTGTTAAAAAACATTTTTTACTTTGCTCCTGAAAGGATGGCCTGAATGAGAGCAGCCCTCACTATACCCCCTCCCGGCCAGTTCCCTCCACTTTGAGTGATATATTGGCCCTTTATGGGGACCCTCTGACAGAGAGAAGATTTCCCACCACCGGGGTCTATGTCCGCAGGGTCTGCCTGTCTCTGCTCGGTTTAATGTATGAGCACTTATTAATTTTTTCCCTAATTGTCGATTAAGCAACAAAGCAATCTGTTTGCTCATCGAGATTTTCCACAGGCCTTTCAAATAGGTGTAACTATTGCCCATAAATCGGATGATGCTAGTGACAAAAAGTAAACCCAGCAGAACTGCACTAGCTTGTGCTCCCTGCCAGACCGATGGTGGAACACAACAAACAAACATCACATGTGGACTTGGCAGTGCCCCTTACAATTTTTAGAGCCTCACTTTGAACCTTCAGTTTTATACAGATAAATAACTGGGCCTGCAACAAACTGCAAGTGGTAGCAGTTAGATACCTAACTTGCTGGCTTGCAAGGGTAAATGTCATTGGATGTCTACATTTTACCATTTGCAATTGCAGTTCATTGCAAGTGCAAAACTTCTACTGCAAAATTAGGGACGTTGTAGCTGAAAATCAAGCACACAATACCATTCAGCTCATATAAATAAGAGAATAAGAAGGTCTAATGCTTCAGAGACCTGGGTTCAATTCCCTGCTCCACCACAAACTGTGACCTTGGGCAAGTCACTTACCCTCTCTGTGCCTCCATTCCCCATCTGTAAAATGGGGATAATAGCACTTTACTGCCTCATAAGGATAAATTAAAAACTGTGAGGCACACAGATACTATGGTATAAGGGGCCATATAATATCAAAGATAAAAGAGCCTTGGATAGGCCAAGTTCTTACGTCTTGATATTTAGGTTCAACTGATTAATAAACTGAACCATTCCTTTATGCTTCCTGATGTCAGCCTCAGCAGGATGATCATGACAAATCAGGCTTTTACTAATCTATTGTTAACAAACAAACAAACTACCCGCAATCATAGGAGTTAGAGCTGGAAAAGGGAGGGAAATCATGAGCTAATCAGCATTTCCAGTGCTGCATCTCCATTCCTCGAAGTCCCATTATGTTTAGACTGAATAGTTTATTTCAACAAGATTTTCCAGATCCCAGCCAGATTGGACTATTTGTTTGCAATGGACACAGAGCCAAAGTGGGTTTACTATACCTGCTCTATCTGCAGATTTCATCAAAGTGCAAGCTCTCCATGCTCACAGAAAAGCTGCATTTTAGTAATTTAGAATATTTAATTAGGACTTTTTAAAAAAAAAACTTTTTTTTTCTTTACAAACGGAAACATATCTGGGCCCTGCAAGGCCAGAACTTAAAAATAAATTCAGCGGTTGGATTTAAATAGAATTATCCTCACTGAAAAGAAGCCAGGAGGGCAAAGATGAATGTCAGTTGTCCATGGCCTGCAGGAGAACAATAGTTGTGTGTTCCATGGCTTCCTTCACTTCAGCTTTTAGGTAAAGTCTCTGTGTAAATAATCACCCCTGGGCACCAGGGATTTCACAGTGGACCTCTGTGTTAGACCTGGAAGACTCGTGTGTTGAGATTTATGCTTCTCAGTCACAAGGGGCTCGGAGTCTGGATGCTACAACAGCAGGCGTACTGTAGAAACAACGATCGCTGCACATGTTCAGAGAATCTCCACAATAAAAAATGTATTTTTGGAGAGGACGCATCCCTTTAAAACCATGGCCCTGTTAAAAATGAGTGAACCGAGAACAAGTAACTGTTAAAAAAGAAGCAGCCCTGTCACAGGGTTTGGGGAATAATATTCCATTTGCCACTGGTTCATTTAAAAAGAAAGTTATAAATACCCAGATTCATTTCTGCCTTCTGGCTTGTTACCTCTGAATTATTTTAATACAGAAATTTTTTTATAGAACTTTCCCTTTTTTAATTTATCTCCAGGGCTTGACTTTAATGAAATGACACCCACTAATTCTATCACGTTGTTCTGCTGGAAGTTTCTAGAGCCAGATATGAAAAAAAATCACATATTTCCCAATTGCCAAATTGATGAATGGGCCATAAAACCGCTGTTCTAAGACTACAATAATTGAACCCCTCCAACAGTGCATTGCAGAAAAGACCAAGGTCCTCAGAACTCGAATTAGCTCCCGGCTGTGTTAGATCGATCCAAAGTCACAGGCCAGGGCTGCAAATGTATTGCTTCGTTCTCCTTTTGAATGCTAACTAGGCATGGTTGTTCTTGGAATGTTTCTTCAGACTGGCTAAATTACCCCTAGGTTTAGTATTACAGCTGCTTGGTTCACTTTTTATTCCTATGGACATCTGACCCTTCCACTTAAAGCAGGATACCAGACGAGGTGGGTCCCTTACCTGCAAGTTCCCAAGTCATGCTTCTCTGTGGATGCTGAAGTCAGGAACAGCTAACCCTAAACCCTGGTGAAAATTGACATAGTAATAGAGGTCTTGCAAAAGTGTTATGAACATTAACTAGTCTTGGAACAAAAATGCACTCTCCTAATCTATACCACAATGATAAAAAAAATCTAAGAATATTTTACATGCCCGGGGGAAGGGAGGGAAAGGAACCTTACCCTGGGATGAGCGAGGAAGGTGAGTCTGATGTAAATGGACAGAATTAAATGCACGTCATTTTAGTTTTGTTCAGTGAATTAACAAGGACAGTATGAATAGAGCGTCCCATAAAGAAAAGCCTTACAATGACCACAATTTACTGTTAGCGGCCACATGGAATGAACAGAAGGCAGGTGGGGAGGGGCCCTCAAACACTGAGACCCGCTTCATATTTTTAATGGCTGGCAGGTTGGATGAGTTATGGGGGAGATGAGGTGGGAGAGCCAATTCAGAGAAGGAGACTGATGTGTCGTCTTGTGGCTTATGAGTACTGTAGCTGTCAAGAAAGAAATCTGGACCACAGTGACCGCAGAATCTTGCTGCAAAACAAACTGAACGCTAAAACCTCTTGTTGATTCTAAGAAATACAAATGAGTTCTGATCCCTGTCTAGCCTCTTTGTTTTAGCTGGCAATTACAGGATTAGTTTCCCACCCCTCACTGTGCAAGTGAGCATCCGACTGTGCTAGGAATGCATGGGGAAAGAACAGTTCCCTGCTCATTCTCCCTTTTTCTTGTTAACAGGGTTCTGGTGGAGTTTCTGGCCCCAAAGGTAACCAGGTGAGCCAAGGGTTGGTCTTTCCTTTTCTGGTTATTTTCCCATTTTATTCAACTAATATGATTTAACTGTAGCTTGATCACAGCTATTCAATAGCATTACCAGCTTTCCTCCCAATTAGAATGAACAGGTTATGCAGCAGACCCAGCCAATGCATTTTTCATCTGGTTCATTTTTGTGTGTGCTCAATGTACTTTATTTCAATAAAGGTATCTTGAAATGCCATGCTCAAGATCCTTTGGGTCTGTCTTCCAGTCACAGGACATGGCAAGTAAACTGCTTGGGGCCACATCTTGCTCACCTAACTCACACAAGTCGGCCTGTAGTCTTCAGGGGGGCTACCCACGTGAGTGGTCAAGCAGGGTTTGCTCCCAATGATTAACTATGTAGGGACGAGGAACATTTAGCCCTTAATAAACTTTTGCTTCTAAACGTTCATGTTTGGATTGAAGCAATTGATGACCTTCCTTGAAATATATAACTTAGACCAGTGGAGGAATGTGAATTATCTCTGCAGAAAATGGAATGCACTCCCAGCAACGGTTTATAAATTGCACTCATGCCTCCTATCCGCTTTTGTTGCTTTCTAAGGGCAGGATCAGTCTAAGTTCAACAGGGTCTGCGAAGCCTAAATCTAAAGAAGACTTTTAGTCCCAATCTGTACCATCAGCACAATGATGATGATTATCGGCTGTAACTGTGTGCAATACCCAAGCCATGTTGTAGTGCTGTTCTGAGTGGCATCTGAAACGAGTAAACCCTGCACATACCAACGGGTAGCTCTGTATGTACTGTATTGTCTCTATTCCTACCTGAATAACAAGCGCCATCTGCTGGCTTAAAGGAAAAGGGATTATATATTGTGGCTTAACATGCCCACACAGAGCTATTCACCGAAATGGCTCTTGGGAGACTTTCGTCCTTGTGTGAGTCCAGCTCTGAAATAAAGCTGTAACTTAATAATTAGCCACCTGGTTTCAAACACCATTGGAAACATCCAGGCCCGATTTTGGATAGACCCCAAGTTTGACTGTTGAAGTTTAGATTTTATTTTTGTAAGGGTTTGTGACTAGTTCCCTTGCATGCACTTTATTTCAGAGGCTTGCTGTGATAATTGGACCTACAAATTTACCCAAATGGTGAGCTTAACTGTGAAAAGTAGGTGTAAGTTCATAAGATGTGACAATAACCTAATAACAGATGTTGATGGGGAAAGGTACAAAAGCACAGAGAGACTGAATTAGTCCAAACAAAAAGGCCTCAAGGACTGTGTTGAAATAATGCTTGGAAAATTGGACAGTGAGAGACCGAAAGTCAATGAACCAAAATTGGTGTGTCAGAAATTAGGCCTAATTGATGGGCAAAATAATGAGGGGGTGGACTATTCCACCCATCACTCCCTTTTGGGGTCTTTAAAGAAAGAGAATGTGGAGAGAAAAATTGGCTACTGGAGTGAGCTCCACCATCCTGGCTGCCACCCCCACCATCTCCTGGGACCCTGGACCTTCTTCATCCCAATCCTAAAAGTTGTCTTGACCAAACCAGGCCAAAAAACGGAACCCAAATAACACTGCCACTTCCACCGGCTCCAGCTAAATCCCAAATATCACATGGGACTTGAGACTTTGTCTTTCTCTCTTTTCTCCTCACCCATGTGTCCTTTTCCTTTTCCACCTTTTTCTCCTCTTTCCTATCCCTCTCCTTTTTCCTTTTGTCTAATTAAAGTCTGGTGTAGTTGGCCAGCACTGCTGTAAACCTGTGACCAGAAAGGGGCAACTAAAATCAATGCCCTAAAGAGCCCATTGCTGGAATAAGTTTGCCAGCTCTCAGGTGACTAATAAAGCAGTATGCTGTGCTGTTGTTTTTCCAGCGGAGAGGTTGCAAGTGAAAGTCAGACACCAGAGATGGAAGCTGTATTTTCTGTATTTGCTGTTCTTTTCTCTCTTCGTGTTCGTCTGTCTGTCTCGTTTAGTTTTCTTAAGAAATGGGATCAGGCTTTAACAGCAGCAGCAAAGAACGCTCCATCCCATTTCAGCAAACTTCTCTTTCCCCCAAAAAGGACAGTTAATACCATCTTTAATAGCATCTAAAAAACCTGTCAAACAAGGGGTTTAAAAACTAAAAACTCTCTCCAGCTAAAATGAATAAATTAATATATATTGTTAAAATGAAAGCCTTACTTAATACTTTACATTTCAAATGCTTTAATTTTTTCCTTCTTTTCTGTATCTTTAATAAAAGGTTCAAATAACGTTTAATGGTTTGCTAAGTCTCTGTATACCAAACCTTTAATGTTAAACCGTAACAGGGTGGTCTTAACACCTTAACTCTTTAGGCCCATGTATTCCAGCTGAATTAATACAACCAGCTGCTTTGGGGTCACATCCTCGTTTAAACAAGGAATTTTGTTTGATGAACAGACTTAACATGGAGCTCTCTTCCTGGAGCGAAGAGTGTTTGTTAACTGTGGACCACTGTTTTGGCTGCATTGGCGCTCCCCAGCACTTGCCAGGTCCCTGTCTCCTGTGGGTTCAGCCCTTGCTCAAGTCGCTCTAGAAGTACTTTTTTGCTACAGCGAGTTTGAGGCAAAGGGCTCCTAGCTCTTGCAGAGGGCTGCCTGTTACCTGGTTGCCATTCAGAGCAGCAGAACCGCTATTGTGGAATGTACCTTAATTTTGCCATATCTATTTTCCAAGTCAGAAAACTTGCCCACTGTAACAGCAAGAAGGCCCTGGATCCTCTTTGCTCCCAGTCGGAGTTGAAGTGGCTGAAGTGGGCCCTGACAGAGTAAATCCCACTTGGAGAGCGTAGCGCATGTGTGTGAATAACCATTGCAGACCCACTGGTGAGGTTCTCACGTGTTGTGTCTCATTTTCAGGGCACTCCTGGAGCAGATGGCCTGCCAGGTGACAAAGGGGAACTGGTAGGTGTCATTTAAACAAAACAAAATGAACATCTCAAACAGTGGGAGCCCAGAGATTAATGAACCAGTGACTATTAAAACCTGCCAGTGCTGAATACACGAGGGCTCCAAAGGCTAGTTACGCTATCGATTGTGAAAAGAGAACTGTGTCCTGTGAACCAAACCGAGTATTCCGTTCACCATCAGCACTGTGCCCATTTTAGTTTTACTAGTAAAACTGGAGGAGGATTTCTCACGTGTATAGCCAGGGATTCGTCATTCATTATTTCTGCCCCTCAGGGAGCTCAGGTGCACTTCACAGTGCATAGAAGTTGACAGTCCCTTCTGTTCTCGGGTATTTAGGCTTTCCACACCTTGGTTCAATGGAGGCTGTCGCTGCCAGGGAGCTAAGTTCAGCCCTGATGTATGTGAGTCTAATGATGAATCCCTGTCTATAGAGGTGAGGAATCCTCTAGTTTTACTAGTAAAACTAAACCGATCCGTTAAAGTGCTTCCACCCCTGAACCTGTTTTATCCCCTTACCTTGAGCCCTCCACCCTACCCTTGCAACCACTCTTGCTGCACCCTACCCTCCAGCAGTAAGAGGAATTGCACTGCTGAGCAGATGAACCCAGCACTGTTCTGCAGATCTTCAGGGGTCCAGTGTTTCTCAACCTTTCTGGCCTCAGGATCCATTTGTACATGTTTATGGCTTGCCGTGACCTGGGGGTGGAGGTGCTGGAGTGGTTTCAGTCGGATCCTGCCCCCTAGTGTGTGGGGGGGTTGGGTCCTGCCTGGCACTCACCCCGCAGTGACGGCTCCTGTGCTGTGGGGCTGGCTGCGCTTGGCTCTCAGCATTGCAGTTGTACGAGTGGAGTTGTGATCTGGCTCATGGGGTTGCAGTGCCACTCACTCAAATTTGGCCTACTCAGACTCCCGTCGTCATGACAGCTGCGCCAAATCTGAGGGGCGCGGGGACCCCAGAGGTTGCAGTGCCCGGAGCAGGGAGGTGAGTCCAGCCAGTCCCATGAGACAGGAGCTGCCACGTGGCCCTTTGAAACATTCTGGTGACCAGTTTTGGGGCCCGACCCCCCCGAGTTGGAAGATACCAATGGGGTTATCCTACCCCCTGTCAGTGCCCTTTGGCTTCCTTGGGCTGTGTCCCTGTTTGCAGTATTGTTTGCATTGATGTAGGACCCACAGACCCTGTTCAGGAATCCCGTTACATTAGCTGTGGTACACAGCGGTGGTCCCTGCTTCCAAGGGCTTAAGGATCTGCTTTTAGATGTTTACTTTGCAACTGATTATTGTTCTTTAGAGAAGAATAAAATCAAACTTCCCCCTTTTTTTTTTTTGTAGGGTCCTTTTGGCCCCCCGGGACAAAAGGGAGAGGTAAGTGTCCTCCATTTCAGACTGAGAGTCACAGAAATGTTAAGGAAACAAAATGTGCTTGTCACATCCCTGTGTAGCTTCTGATCTCATTGGGTTATGCAGCATCAAGGGTGGCATTGTCTTTTATTTGGGGCTCTGGTCCATTAATATAGCCATTAGGTGACCCTTGGTGTTGACCTTTGATTTTTCATGCACACTCTGGGGCCAGTCTTCAAGGATGGGTACCGAAGTTCTGTGTGTAAATCCCACATCTGTCAGTGGGAGTACAAGCTCAGCAATGCAGAGTGGGGGAGTGTGTAATGAGCCCCGTCCAGCAATGCACTTAAGCACAGGCTTAACTTTAACCACAGGGGTAGTCCCCTTGATTATTGCTGAAAATGCCTAATGTGGAAAACCATTTATTCAGAATTCTTAGCATGTCACTTCGTGTTTCCCAACCCTTCTTGATGAGACAGAAATTTGGCCCTGGGAAGGCTAAGATAAGCAGCACCCTCGAGAAGGTATTAATTGCTCTGGCTATAATGCTGACATACCACAAGGCAGGAGCAGTTAGGTCTCCACGCTTGAAATCAAAGGCCCTGTCCACGCTACAGTAGAAAGCAAGCGAGAATCAACACTGTTGGTTCTGACATGGTTTCTCTTCTGAGAACCAGGCTGTAAATCTGCTAGTGTGTGGCCTGTTTATGTCACTAGAATGGTTTGGATACTGTTGCTGCTAGCACTGTTTGAACTACAGCATGGATATGGCCTAAAGCACGCATACGAATTATGATCGACATGTAAACCCATAAATGCAAGATGAGGAACATACATGGTCAGCATAGCTGCTATGTCAGTAAGAGAGAAAACAAGGAAGCTGGAAGAAAAGCTTAACTAAGAAATACTGTGGAAGGATAACAATATGCTGAGCCTCCAGTTTTAAGCTGTTTGTTTTTTCTTCCTCCTTAGTCAGGAATAAGAGGCGAACTGGGTCCTAAAGGTATACAAGGACCTAACGGGACTTCTGGTGTGCAAGGGATTCCAGGTCATCCAGGACCTATGGGCTACCAGGGAGAGCAAGGTATCCCCGGCATTACTGGAAAACCTGGCCCTCCAGTAAGTATCATCTGTTCCTTGAGCACCGTCCTGCATTGGAAATGGATGAATGGGTAATAGGCAGTACCGGTTACGCTGGACTTTGGGTGCAGGGTTGACTCTGTTTAGAATAAGTTTACAAAATAAGTTTTTGCCCCTTTGTTCACTAATGGACAAGTCTTACAGTACTTGCAGCATCAGTAACTGTGATGGGTATTATGAAGCAAATCAGGCTAACGGGCTGAGAGGAAAGGTCTCCTTTGCTATAAGTCAGTAAAGAAGAGGTCCTTAATGGCAGAAATAAATAAAAATGCCAGCCTCTGGGAGGCTGGATGGTCAGGGAATTTGTAATAGGATATGTAACTTTGTAACTCTAGGTTGCTGTTCAAATCTGGTGTAGGGGAGAAGTGAATGAAAGTTACCATCTCATGGACATTCAAGGTATGTCTACACTGCAATATAAGCCCAGGGTTCAAACTCAGGCTTAAGCCTAACCCCAATTCTGTCTACATACAAATCACATTAACCCTGGGCTCAGACCCAGGGTCCCAGGACCCCACAGAGATAGTGGGTCTGACTTGAGTCAAGCTGGGACCCAGGGTTCAAGCCCTATTGCTTTGCAGTGTGATGTAGCTCCGCTGGACCTGTGCTCTGGAAGTCTGCCAAAAGTATCCCACAATCCACAGGCCAATTTTCTTTGTCCTCTACATAGTCAAGTTTTGTGGACAGTCCAGTTTTCCCACACTACACCATGAACAAATGGCGAGAGTGGCCACATTCTAGGAGGGCACTAGGAAGTCTGGGATATGGGTGAAAGTGAGCCCGGATAATGCAGCGCCAATGCAGCAGACCCACGATGAAATCCAAGGTTCAACAATTCCTACCCTGGGATTACAAATATGTGTAGACCAGAAGTGGGCAAACTACGGCCCGGGGACCATATCCGCCCTCCAGATGTTTTAATCCAGCCCTCAAGCTCCTGCTGGGAAGCGGGGTCTGGGGCTTGCCCCACTCCAGCCGGGGAGCAGGGTTGGGGTCTTGCCCCACTCCGCACGGCTCCCAGAAGTAATGGCATGTCCCCACTCCAGCTCCTATGCGTAGGGGCAGCCAGGTGGCTTTGCATGCTGCCCCCACCCCAAGCACCGCCCCCGCAGCTCCCATTAGCCGGGAACTGCAGCCAATGGGAGCTGTAGGGGAGGCTCCTGCGCACAGGGCAGCACACAGAGCCGCCTGGCCGTGCCTCTGCATAGGAGCCGAAGGGGGGAACATACCGCTGTTTCTGGGAGCTGCTTGAGGTAAGCGCTGCCCGGAGCCTGCCCCAACCCCCTCCCATGCCCCAACCCTGATCCTCCTCCTGCCCTCTGAACCCCTTGGTTCCAGCCCAGAGCACCCTCCTGTACCCCCAATTCCTCATCCCCAGTCCCACCCCAGAGCCCGCACTCCCAGCCGGAGCCCTCCTGCACCCCAACCCCCAATTTCGTGAGTATTCATGGCCTGCCATACAATTTGCATACCCAGATGTGGCCCTTGGGCCAAAAAGTTTGCCCACCCCTGGTGTAGACCCTCAAGTCCTAGATTAACAAACCCAGAGTCTGTTAACTTGAGTTCTACTAACCCTGGGCTTACATTGCAGTGTTGACGTACCCTCAGAGGCTTGTGTGAAATGTGTTTGGTGTTCTCAGTCCAGTTTCCAATGGACAAGTGTCCACACCACCAAAACTACATCACAGCTGGTATTAATGGGTTTCCTTGGGCTAGTCCCATCAGAAGGACCAAAGAAATTAATAGGGTATGGAGACTGAACTACCTGCTTGTCCCTCCAGAGTAGGGTTGAGTCACATTGAAATAGTGTTGAAGAAGAATGCACTGACACTACTTCTGTTACTCCTGTTCTGTGAATAAAGATAGACTATCTCCAAGGCTGTCAATACAGCACTAAAGTAACAAAAAATGTAAATGGATAATAGGAGCTTGGCCTGCCTTCTATAATTTGTCTTAAGGGTAACACTAAACTCTGTAAGTCTCAATTGCTAAGTGTTCTCAGAGGGCAATTGGTTTCAGTGTGTTAATGTTGGCAACTGTTTAGTCAGATCAGAAAAGAAAAGGCCTAGTCCAGTGGATTTTAACATTTAAACATTATGGGCCAAGGATTAAAGGGACTTTTAACCTGGACTTCAGCTTTGCAGGTGCAAATGACTGTGCCCAGAATTGCAAATGAGGGCACAAACATGAACAAATTAAAGGTCACCAGCATTAGACCGGCTTCTCATTTTGCACTTCCACCACTGGCATTTGTGCATGCAAATCAGGTAACTGCACATCTAACGAGCAGATCTGCAGAAGCAGTTTATTTGTACAAACAGGTGCACACACAGAATTTGCGAGCACAGAATTAAGACCCATTTCCAAAAATGTATACCTTTTAAAGATTAGTTTCCTCTCAATGTGATGTGGTGTTAGGAGTTACCTGCATTCATTGGGGTTAGATGTGATGTGTAAAGTCATGTTTGTTCTCCATATCTGTGATAGCACTAAGAAAGTGAATTGATAGCAGTCAATAACTTTAAAATGCAAACCTGTCTCCTGTTGGGTCATTATAGTATTACTCACATTAGGTTATGGTTTATTATTTTCTCCAAGCTTGAGTTTCACTTTTCAATAAAGGCCAAATAAACAACAAATTAAATATATGACTTGGAACATTAGGACCACAACATTCCCACTAACTTTAAAATCAACTTCATTAATATTACCACCACCCCAGGACCTTAAAGCTGAAGATAATATTTTCTGAAGAAACTACTGTTTCTTCTTAATAAAATCTCTTCTGCTTTATTTTGCAGTCCATTAGAAATAAGTGTCTTTCAGGGATCAATAGTTTGATGACAATCAATAATATGATTTTGTGTAAAGCAGGATTCTTTTGTTAATTGCAGGGCAAAGAGGCCAGTGAAGAACATATAAGAGAACTCTGTGGGGGAATGATAAATGGTGAGTATAACTGGGAGATAGCTGAACTTTAATTATTGTCTGCATCAGAGTATGGCTACACTTTATAGTCAGAGAGCACTTGTTTCTATTTAGTTTAACTATGATTGTAATAATCTGAGCCATTAGGAATTCCATTGCAATAGGATAGTATTACTAACCAATAATTACAAAGTATAATTTCCATTCACTGAATGGCTCATTGATATAGTTGCTGTGTTATGATGCCAAAGGTCATGGGATTTCAGTCCTGATAGAGCAATAAAGTATTGCTCTAAATAAATTATTTTATCTTTTGTATGTTTTGCATCTTGAAGATTGTGTTTCATTCATTTTTTGTGGTGGAAACTAAAACCTGCAAACCTGTTTTAATTATTTGAGTATTAATTTCCATTAAACTTTGCTTCAAAATTATTTGAAGTGTTTTCATTTAATTTAGAAATAACATGAAAGCAGAAAAAATTCATCAGTTTGCAAAGTGTTTAGAAGTTCCTGAGCAAAAACCCCCCCACAAGTCCAGAGGTTTACTATAATGAAAAACCATTTTTTGTCATCTTATCGAAATGCATTCACCTGGTTCAGCTCAAGGCACCCTCTGGTTATGGGTTACCAGGACAAATTCTAACTTCAGATGTGCATGTAGCGTCCACGGAGGCCAGTCGGTGTCGTGAGCATGTGCATCTGAAATAATTCTGCCTGCACTGTGCCATCAGTTTTTTTATTGGTGGAAATCCAGAGCCTACAATCTTCTCCTTTGATTGGATACACTTGGTGGCAAGTGTCACATACCAGAAAAAGGTTTTCAAACTTCAGACACAGGCAGAGGCTAAAAGAACTTAGTTTTGGTTTTGTTATGTTTTTTTTCTCAGAACAAATTGCACAGTTAGCTGCTAATTTGAGAAGGCCCTTGGCTCCTGGACTGATGGGTCGACCTGGCCCAGCGGGTCCCCCAGGTCCACCTGGGGCAATGGGAAGTGTTGGTCATCCCGGTGCTCGTGGTCCACCTGGATATAGAGGGCCAACAGGAGAACTTGGAGACCCAGGTCCCAGAGGTGAGTGAAATGAAATCAGAGGCAACCTAAAGAACCTGTTCCTGCTCCCTTTGAAATCACTGAGAAAACTTCTACTAACTTCAGTGGTGCAGGAACAGGACCTTGGGAGGTTACCGTAGAGGAAGGGGTCAGGATTTTCTGTATTACAGTGCACTCCATTGATAACAATCACTGATATATGAATCAACTGCATATAGTGATCAAAACCACTGGGATAAAATCATTCCTGTACTAAATACTCCACTTGTAAGAATCTACTGCTTATAAGAATCAAATCATCCAGGATGGATACGCACTGCAGCATGTGCAGCTGCTGAAGCTCCAGCCATTAATTGGATGGCCATTCCGCTATCTCCCAGTTATACGCACCATTAACAAAGTAAATCCTCACCACTGTGATATATTGGGGTCTAATGAGGAATGAGGCTTGTCTTGGGGATTTATGACCACTGTCCCCCTGAACTCCTCCCAGTATTTCCCCCTCCTGTTCCTGTGCCATCGTCCATGCCATTGCATTTGTCTGCTATAGCTTCCTCAGTAACACAGTAGAACTTCAGAGTTATGAACACCAGAGTTACGAACTGACAGGTCAACCACCCCTGATTTGGAACCGGAAGTACGCAGTCAGGCAGCAGCAGAGACCTTTAAAAAAAAAAAAAAAAGGCAAATACAGTACAGTGCTGTGTTAAACGTAAACTTTCCTTGTGCCTCTAGTGTGAGAATCATCCAGCCATGATGGCCAGTGCAAGTCTGCAGAGTGGTTCACTACAGCACTGAGGTCTGCCTGTGTTTCTCAAATCCATAAAAACCCAGTCACCTAGGGTTTGAGGGGAAATCCTGAATTTTACCCATAAATAGCAAACTTTTAGGACAAAAGACCTTTAGCACCAGCCTAACTTCTACTGCAAAGTGACATATACCTTTAAGACTAAGTATAACTGTGTTTCTTAGAAGCAAGTGTGTTTGTTGTTTTCCTTAAACAATTAATTCAGATGGCAAGTTTAGACAAAGTCGGGGGGGGCGGACAAAGGCAGAGTATGCTGCATCTCAAGGCTACTTAGACCTGAGCCTACAGACCTTATTCACATGAGAAAATACTGCAAGATTGGGCCTTTGTTAGCTATTTACACCTTACAATTAATGTGCAAACATTGCAAATTGGTAACAGTTGCTGAAAGCAAATCCAGCATTTGAAGATGTTCAAACTCCTATATGTAATGTATAGATCCTCTGTGATACATGAGATAAAACACTAGGGGGCAGCACACTAAAGAACTTGGTTGTGCAGAAATTTAACTTTTGCTTTTGGGAAGTCACTAGGGTTTGGGAAGTCATTTAGGGTTGCCAGCTTTCCAATCTCTCAAAACCAAACGCTCTTGTTCCACCCATTCTCAGAGGCCCCGCCCCCACTCACTCCATTCCCCCTCCTTCCATTGCTCGCTCTCCTCTACCCTCATTCACTTTCACCAGACTGGGGCAGGGGGTTGGAGTGTGGGCTCTGGGGTGGGACTGGGGATGAGGGTTTTGGGAGCGTGGGAGGGGGCTCAGAGCTGGGGCAGCGGGTTGGGGAGTGCAAGTGGGTGCGGGTTCTGGGGTGGGGCCGGGGATGAGGGGTTTGGGGTACAGCGGGGCTCAGGGCTGGAGTTGGGATGTGGGCTTTGGGAGGGAGTTTGGGTGCTGGAGGGGCCTTAGGGCTGGAGCAGGGGGTTGTGGTGCAGGAGAGGGTGAAGAGTGCAGGCTCTGGGAGGGAGTTAGTATGCAAGAGGGGGTTCTGACCTGGGGCAGGGGGTGGGGTGCAGGAGGGGATTTGCAGTGCGGGCTTACCTCAGGTGGCTCCCGGAAGCGGCTGGCATGTCCAGCTTCTTGGAGGAGGGGCCGGGGGCTTTGCGCGCTGCCTGCAAGCACTGCCTTCAGGCGCCGCCCCCACAGCTCCCATTGGCCGTGGTTCCCGGCCAATGGGAGCTGCGGAGCCAGTGTGCTGAGCAGGGGCAGCACACAGAGCCCCTGTGGCTGCCCCTGCACCTAACAGCCAGACAAGCCAGCCCCTTCCAGGAGCCGTGCCGAGCCAGGACAGGCAGGGAGCCTGCCAGGAGCCTGCTGCGCCGTCGACCGGACTTTTAGCAGCCTGGTCAGAGGTGCCGACCAGGATCCCTTTTCGACTGGACACCTGACAACCCTAGTCTCATTATGATGTAATTTTGGAATGTACACAGATATGACCATTATAATTTAAAAGGTTTCATATACAAGCAGCTATACCAGCAGTCCCCAAACTTTTTACCTCACGCCCCCGTAACCCGTCTGCCCACCCCACCCCCCGAGCCAGGGCCGAGAGGGGGAGACGTGGACAGGGTAAGGGGGTCAAGGCTGGGGCCACAGCTGGGGTCCTGGGGGCAGGGCTGGCAGCCAGGTCACTGGGCATGGAGCCCAAGGCACGGTGCAGTGCCCCTGGCGTGGGGCAGGGAGCAGAGCTGGGTGGCACTCCCTCCCCATCAGGGCTAGCAGCAACGCCTCCCTAAATGTTCCTCCACGCCCCACAGTTTCAGCTATACTAATTAGGGTAGTTGATTATTGCTGCCAAATTTATGGATTCTGGACCAGATTTTCAAAGGTGCAGGTAAGTGCCTAATGGGATTTTCAGATGTGTCTAGGCCCTAACTCCCATTGATTTAAATTAAAGTTAGACATCTTGGTGCTTTTGGAAATCCCATTTAGGTGCCTAAACACCTTTGAAAATCCGGCCCTTTATCCTTAATATAAAACGATGGACAACAGTAAAGAGATCTGATTGGCTAATAAAAGTTCCAATAGTGAGAGTATGTGATATTCATATGCAGCCAATTATAATAAAAATGTAACTTTTAAATAAAAAAATAAAAGTAGTAAATTCCAAGAAATGCAGAAACTGCAAAATGTGCACACCTGGGGCTCAAATCTGGCAACTGAATCCATGCAGGCAGCTTCTTGGCACTAAGTTTTGCATTACCCTTTATGCTGACAGGATTTTCCCCTCCACATATAAGGGCTAACTTGGCTGTTCTCTGTAAATTATTATTTACATTTAAATGTCTGTACATCATTACAGGTGATACAGGTGAAAAGGGAGACAAAGGAGCCACTGGCATAGGTATTGATGGGCCTGATGGAGATCAAGGACTTCAAGGTAAGCTGATGCAGTATTTAGGATGATAGGAAAGTACCCAAATGACAGCAATATGGACTATACCTGTTTGTTCAGGAATATACTTTTATTTTTATGATAAATCTCCTCCTAGATGGACCTTTTCATAGTATAATTGGGACGATGTATTTTACGGGGACATTTTTACTGCATCTACGAATTCAGTAGAGGGACACAAGGCTAGAATAAAGGCTGTTAGAGGGCCTGCATTGCATGTGGTTTGTGCTATGATTGAATTCCTTTCTCCCTACAGTTACCATGCTGATCTGGGTTATGTGGTAGTAGAGACATGACTCTCACTGAGAAGCCAGTTTTGAAATGGGCAACCACAGCAAAGTATGGTAGTCCCAAAAACAAGCAGACATATATGTAGGAACAACTATGAATTGGCAAACTTCTGCTGTCAGCTATAACAGTGTAAATCCAAAGTAACTCCACTAAATCCAGTTCAGTTATTCCAGGGTTAGACCATTGTAACAGAGCAGATTTTAGCCTGTGGCTCAAACCATTACCATATTTACTACAGATCTCTTATACTCCAGAGAGCCATAATACAGCACTATATATAACCCTCTTACAGCTTACAAATACCTACCTAATATTTTAAATTTTACATGCAAATAAAAGCCAGTATTTCACCCTAAACCATTTTTCTTTTCTCTTCTTTAAGGTCCACCAGGTGTAACTGGAATTAGTAAAGATGGTCGAGATGGTGCTCATGGTGAACCTGGTCTGCCAGGTGATCCTGGTGTACCTGGTGCAATGGGGGCTCAGGGAACTCCAGGAATCTGTGATACGTCAGCCTGCATGGGTGCTGTTGGAGGAGGATCCAAAAAATCATCAGCACTGAAACTGCAGAAGTGACTGAATATTTAAGTAAACAGTGAATTGTATGAAAAGAGTCAGGCTCCTCCTAGTGATAAATGGACAAATATTCCTTTTATTAAAATGAATAAAATGGAGACTTTGACACAGTAATTCAGTTCCATGACACAGGAAAGCATCTGATGAAAACCTTTACTAAAAAGATGCTTAAAATT
The DNA here is from genome assembly GCF_965152235.1 of Eretmochelys imbricata. Lineage (NCBI taxonomy): Eukaryota > Metazoa > Chordata > Testudines > Cheloniidae > Eretmochelys > Eretmochelys imbricata. The sequence goes on along the minus strand of NC_135584.1, from coordinate 7,238,423 downwards.
GTTTCCCCACCCCTTATTTTCCAGAATTTTTACTGCAAATCAGTCTCACTTTCCCTTCCTCCCCACTTTGTTGAAGAGACCTACAGGAGGAAGCGCTGCTCCTTTTACTGTCATCTCCCTAACTGTACAAAAGCTTGTGGCTATTTTGCATAAAGGCTTGACTCTATGCTCACTGAATTCAGTAGTGATTCAGGCACTAATAGAACATCATTGACCATGTATATTTGTTGTCCACCATGAATTATCAGACTGTACCTCAAACATTTGCCATGGCTAGTAAATGTTAAACCCTTTGCGTTCTTGCAATCTAACTCTGCAAAGGGTGTAATGTATATATTATAATTTACAGGGGAGAGTTTTTGTATATTTCCATGTTATAACAAAGGATATTCAATAACAGCATCTTCACGCCATCTACTTCAGCTATTTGCACAGAATTTGTGAAAAAAATCCCAAGTCAGAAAGGATGCTCTTCTCAACACCAGCCAAAATTACTGTATGAACTATTGTAAAAATAAAATGAGATTTTTTTAACCTTTTTTTGTGATGTTGTAACTGTCATTATACACATCAAAGCTTGTTCTGCTAAACTCCATCTTCCCCAAATTGTTTTATTAGAATTATTTCGAAATAAACTGCTGCAAAATTGTGAATATCCCTGATTTAAAACAGTATTTATTTTGGGGTGACTTTTTTGTACTATAAAACCTGTCAGCATCATCTGTTTTAAGAAATTAATAAAGCCACTTTTTCAGTTCATAAAATATACTATTTCTGTCCTGAACACTGCATCTTATTAACAAGTAGAACCATTACTACTCTTTTAATATGAAAATATTTTGTGCACGTAAATAATTCACTGTTTACAATATACCACTTTTGGACTAAAGCAACAATACAGGAAAACTGTTGGACAGTTTGTGCAAAAGTATTTAAAATACTACTGTATTTTAAAAGCAATGCCAACAGCACTGTATGATTCTTTAGTCCTATGGGGATGTACGGTTCAATATGAACTTCAAATCTGAATTCCAATGCATATAATATTGTTTGTAAGATGTGTACTTATTATACAAGCACTAACCAATTTAATTTTCTCACTGTTCCAATTGCGAAATGGGCACTATAATGGCATATTTATTTATTTATTTTACATTTAATAGGAATGTACATTCATGACTGACTAAATACAATAGGACAGGTTGACTGTCTATAACAATTTCTAACTATATTATATCAAGTTAAAATGGATTTTGGTAGCTATTAGGGGGGGAGGAGGGAGAGAGAGATTTAGTGGCTGTCATGACATTTTCTTGTTGCCTCTGGTCCCAAAGCTCTCTAAGAGGACACTGATCAATTAATATTGTTGGTAATTCATTTATCTTTCCATTTTGAATAAAGAATGTTTTCTTTACGGTTCTATTTATGTATTTTTACAAATTATATTTTGCAAGTCACTCTCGGATCCTTCAATTTCAAAGTAGTCACAGGAGATGAAGTCCAGTATGTGGATATAAAATAATTGCTATGGAGCATCATTAGGTATCAATACTTTCCATAAAACGCTGGGTATTTAGTTCAAATTACTTGATCTCCATTGGTGTGCTATTCTGTATGTTTTCCTGCATTGGACATGTTACTAATGGGTCAGCTCTTGTTAGTTTTAGTCTCCTGCCTGTTTTACCACAGAACACAGTCTCAAATTCCTAAAATCAAAAATACAAAGTAATTATTATCATGCTTAATGCAATACATATTTAAGTAAAATATTATTAAACTACTAAGGGGTGGGCAAATCCTGCACCTGGTAAACTTTAGAGGGAATGATGGTCCAGTGATTAGGATGCTAGCCTGGGCGATGAGAGACCTGGTTTTGAAGTCCTGCTCTGCCTCAGACTGCCTGACTGACCCTGGGCAAGTCACTTAGGCCCAACTCCTCAAAGGTACCTAAGCAGAGTTAAGTGCCTAAATTCTTTAAGGATCTGGGCCTTAACTCCTCTGTGCCTCAGTTCCCCATCTGTAAAATTGGGATAATAGTGTTTCATTACCTAACAGGCATGCTGGGAGGCTGAATACATTAACAATTGTGAAGTGTTTAGAAAACAATTTAACTGGGCAGGAAAAAAAAAATTGCCTGTTACTACTGACTAAATACTGTGAGCGCTTTCCAGCTAATGTGACCCTTTATAACTCCCACAACAGTTCTGATCGTGAATGTTTGCACTTGTGCCTCCAGCACAACTGCATCCCCAAAACCCATCTTCATAGTAGAACATAAGGAACCCCTGCAATGTGGCATTAAATGAACATGGATCTCTAAGTTGGCTCCCAGCATAGTGCTCCCTTCTGCTTGGAATCTTATTGATTTTGCTGCAATCAGAACCTGTCACAACTACTAGGGAAAGACAGAATTTGTTCCTCCATTTATATGAATTTTTGTGTGTCAAATCAGTTAACATTTTAGGAGAAAATTCTACTTTCAACTTGTCACATTCATCCCATTAGTCAATGGATACTGTTTGTATGTATCTGAAGGCAGAACTTTTATTTTTGACTACATTTCTGCAATTTAAGACTTAATTTTATGACCAGTTGGGCAGCTTTTTCAGCGAACAAAACTTTGGAGACACAAATGCTCCAACCCCAAAGACTTCTGCATACCAATGCTAGTTTTCATAGTGCTTGCCCTAAGATGTCATTTTGAAAAGAGACTAAGGAACAAATCAGTTCTTGAAGTGCTTTACGCTGCCACCACCTCCAGGGAAGGACCATATACTAAAAAAGACACCACTGAAGGCTACTGCTACATGGCCATTGTGCATGGGTGTCAAAATCACCTCAGTTGGAAGTCATCATTGGATAAAATAATATGCATACAGAGAGATTATGGACTGTCAAATTATTAAAAAAATGAATCTTGATTAATCATGTGATTAATCACACTATTCATAATAGAATACCATTTTTAAATATTTTTGGATGTTTTCTACATTTTCAAATATATTGATTTCAATTACAACACAATACAAAGTGTACAGTGCTCACTTTATATTTATTTTTGATTACTGGTATTTGCCCTGTAAAAAAAAACAAAAGAAATAGTATTTTTTCAATTCACCTAATACAAGTAATGTAGTGCAATCTCTTTATTATGAAAGTTGAACTTAAAAATGTAGAATTATGTTAAAAAAAACAAACCCTGTATTCAAAAATTAAACAATGTACAATTTTATACCCTGCCCAAGTCCACTCAGTCCTGCTTCTTGTTCAGCCAATTGCTCAGACAAACAAGTTTGTTTACATTTGCAGGAGATAATGCTGCCCGCTTCTGGTTTACAATGTTACCTGAAAGTGAGAACAGGTGTTCTCATGGCACGGTTGTAGCCAGTGTCGCAAGATATTTATGTGCCAGATGTGCTAAAGATAGATATGTCCCTTCATGCTTCAATCACCATTCCAGGGGACATGCGTCCATGCTGATGATGGTTTCTGCTCGATAACAATCCAAAGCAGTGCAGACTGACGTATGTTCATTTTCATTATCTGAGTCAGATGCCACCAGCAGAAGGTTGATTTTCTTTTTTGGTGGTTCGGGTTCTGTAGTTTCTGCATTGGAGTATTGCTCTTTTCAGACTTCTGAAATCATGCTCCACACCTTGTCCCTCTCAGATTTTGGAAGGCACTTTAGATTCTTAAATCTTGGATAGAGTGCTGTAGCTATCTTTAGAAATCTCACATTGGTACCTTCTTTGCATTTTGTCAAATCTACAGTGAAAGTGTTCTTAAAATGAACAACATGTGCTGGGATCATCATCCAAGACTGCTATAACATGAAATATATTGCAGAAGGCAGGTAAAACAGAGCATGGGACATACAATACTCCACCACGAAGTTCAATCACAAATTTAATTAACACTTTTTTTTTTTAAAACAGGTGTCATCAGCATGGAAGCATATCCTCTGGAAAGGCGGCCAAAGCATGATGGGGCATACAAATGTTTAGCATATCTGGCATGTAAATACCTTCCTATGCTGGCTACAAAGTTGCCATGCAAATACCTGTTCTCACTTTCAGGTGACATTGCAAACAAGAAGCAGGCAGCATTATCTCCTGTAAATGTAAACAAACTTGTTTGAGCAACTGGCTGAACAAGAAGTAGGACTGAGTGGACTTGTAGGCTCTGAAGTTTTACATTGTTTTGTGCTTGAGTGCAGTTATGTAACAAAAAAAATCTACATTTGTAAGTTGCACTTTCAGGATAAAGAGATTGCACTTCAGTACTTGTATGAGGTGAGCTGAAAAATACTATTTCTTTAGTTTATCATTTTTACAGTGCAAATATTTGTCATAAAAAATAATATACACTTTGATTTCAACCACAACAAAGAATACTATATATATATAAAATCCAAAATATTTAGTAAATTTCAATGGGTATTCTATTGTTTAACAATACAATTAAAACTGCAATTAATTGCGATTAATTTTTTGAGATTAATTATTTAACTGTGATTAATCAACAGCCCTAATATATATATATATATATATATATATATATATATATATATATATATTATATGTTACTGAACTCTCTAATAAAATAAAGTACAAGACAAATAAATTCACTTATAAAACCAAGGAGATTGGAATAGGAAGCAGAAGATGGAATGGGAAAAACAGCTCCGTGTGTATGAATGAGCAGGATAGGTATGGATAAAAAGTGGAATGTTTAGAGAAGGCTTCAAACCAACAGCCTGTTCTGGTTCCCCTAATTCCTGAGTGTGGCTCTAATTGATCAAATTAAACTTTACTTAGCTTGTGAGATCTGATACAACACAGACTATGAGCTCAACTGAAACCATTCTAATCAAAAATGTGGCTGAAGGATACAAAGCCAATGAACTGGATGTTCTTTTAACAGACAAAGTAAATGTTCAACACAGGTGCCTCGTGTCTGTCATGATGCAATACAGATTTAGTTCAAATGTTTAACCATTTTAAGATCATTATTAGAAAAATTTTAAAAGGTGGATTGTATGAGATTTATTAACCTTTTTCAGGGAATCCCCATGCCTTTCCTGAATATATTTCAAGAATGCTGTTGTCCACTGTAATGTTGTTGCCTTATCAGTATCAGCAGTGCAGAACGGAACCAGAAGATTCAATTCATCACAACAAATCCGGATTCTGCGCCTATAGTCAATGCAAAATAACAATTTTTAGCAGCCAATTAACCCAGATAGCTGACCTAGATATATGGTTTTATAGCTGTTTAGATGTTGATATTTGTTTTGCATTTTGAGGGGACCAACACTGGATAGGTATGAACAGGAATAAACGCAAATATTTGGAAGATGCACCAAAGCTAGCCCAGGTCAGTGTAAATTACATTGCTGAGTGCCAGCTAATTTGCCTCCATACAAAAGAGTTGCAGTCACCCTCAGACAATATTGCCAGTGCAACCTTCCTCCGAGTTTTTACTGAGGCTAGGAAGAGGACACCAGCTTTAGTTTTTAGCCAGGGCTTGACTACTAGTAAAGGCGTCAAGTTCTGAGGATCTGTGCTGAATCACTGCACAATGGAGAGAATCCATTGCAGCCTAATACATGGGCGCTAAACCTTAGACAGAAATTTTAATAGTTCTATTTAGTTGGTTGTATTTTTGCTTTTGTGGTCATTCTTTAACATTTACAGTGCAATAGTGTCTAAAGACCACATCAGGTTGAGCCCTATTGTGCTTGGCACTGTACGAATATATAATAATAAATGCCAATTCCTGCCCAAAGACCTTTCAGTTTATGGCTGCTCTACAGTATTAGCAATCACTCATTTCAATATTATTCATTTCTACTAGCGTAACTCTTTCTTAAAACTGCCTTTAAGACACAAAAAGCTTGTATCAAATTAGGATCTATACTCAGTCATATCCTGTGCAAAGACCTGTGAATGTAGGAGTGAAAAGCAAATGACATTTTTTTCCATGGTGTTCAATTGTGCCCTGTTAGCACTGTGAGTTGGCACAGAACCTTGGAAGTGGTGGGAAGGTGACTTAAAGCCACCTCTTTGCTTGCCTGATCCTGAAGATGGCTGAGAGCTGAAATGGCCCCCACTGTAATTTGGAGCAGCTTACAGGCTAAATTAGATCAGAGCGGTTCTCAATCAACCACTCTGCTAGCTGAGGTTCACCAGAGCACATTATGTTCTGAACCTGCCACTTCATGTCCAATGAGGTGGGAGAGTAGGTGAAGTCAAGTCAACTATGTCAGCTTTATTTATAGTATAGTATATTTATTTATAGTTGTACTAGTCTAAGAATAATTCCAACTATACTTCAATCACAATTAGAAAACATCGTATTTTCATTAATCAGCTGCAAAAGAGAAAGAGCCAGTTACAGTTACTTTGAAATCATTGTCATATGTCGGTCATGATTATTCATCTTTTGTTACCTATGTACCTAAAGTTTGCATACTTCCTCTGTTATTATAAAATAACCATGTTTTGAAAGAATCTGTTAAAGCATTTTGGTGTATCTTAGAGAGTCAATAATAATTTTAAAAAATCCTAAACACCTAAACCAGAATTGTATTTGCCTTCAGCAGACTCCCACTTCCTTTTCTACGTGAGAAGCAGGGTGGATAAAAAAATCATTGATTTAAAAAAAAAAAAATTCATATTTTTTTAATTTAAATCAGTTTTTGATAAAATGCTTTTTGAGGGAAAAAAACCTATCTAAAGATAGTTTTAATTAAGATACATTACAGCTCAAAGATATCTCATCATGGAATAGGGATTATACATTCTAATTCTATAGTATGAGACAATATATTCATGTAATGTTTATGAAAAGTTTTGTAAATGAGTTCCAATAGTTCATAGATTAGGGACCCAATTTTATGGAGTTTCAGGGGATTCTGTATAGATTATTTAGGTTAATCTTTCTATCTACCCAATGGGACTCCGTGCTAAATCTAGAAAAATACCATCAGAGATGCTTACTTTCGCAGTTCTCAAACTGTGGATTTGTGACTCCTGCAAAAATGTTTTTAAATAAAATAAAATAAAATAAAATAAATATATAGAGGCAGAGGTGAAAGTAAGCCGGTACAGTCCGGTACAGTATACCGGCAAGAGCCGGTACACTGCTGACCGCACCAGCTTCCCCAGGCCAGCGATTTAAAGATCCCTTTAAATCACCTCCAGAGCCCTGTGCTGCCGCCACTACACCAAGGCTCGAGCAGTGGGGCTCTGGAGGCAATTTAAAGGGCTTGGGGCTCCGCTGCGGTAGCAGCGGCCAGAGCCCTGGGCCCTTTAAATTGCCATCGGAGCCCTGGGGCTCCCGGCTGCCTCTGCAGCTGGTAGCTCTGGCAGCGATTTAAAGGGCCCAGGGATTTAAAGGCCCCGCCTCTTCTGGTTGAGGCCCTGCCCCACTGCTCAGGATTCCAGCATACCGATAAGTCCTTTAAAGTTATTTTCACCCCTGTATAGAGGTGAGAAATAACAGACCTCAACCCTTTGGTCCCTCTGCTAATTTGTGTACACAGATTTAATCCCTTACCTCTCTCTAAAAGTGCAAAGTTTCAAAAAGTTTAATGAATAGAAGATTATTGGAGGCGGAATAGATCTGGACAAGGAAAAGAAGTCTGGAGATAAATGTGAGAAGGGACGGACAGGCAGTAGAAACAAAACTGAAACTGTTTGAGCAGCATATTCCAGAAGTCTTGAGGTCTTTCTAAGTGTAGCCTTCATTGATTTGAGATCTACCATACCCTTCTCTCACTGGAAGGGAAAACCTATAATGGCAGCAGGCCATAAAAGAGACCCAGTTTGGGTCTCATCTATCTCTGAGCTGTGAAAAATATGTATTAAGATTATAACAACCAACAAGAATGCACTTTTATGTAGAAATCCATGATTAAATCGAGTCTTCCTGACTAGTGATTTAAATCAAATCTATCCTGATGAGAATGCCGCTTTCCGCAGCTGACAAAGTAAGCAAAACATGTCCAATAATCTATTCTAAATTATATAATTAGTATACTGTAGTTAATTTATGCTTTAAGAATGTTTTTTTGCTGGAACTCTTCACAGAGCAACGGAAATTACCTTCTGTCTCTTTCCATGCGGTTATGCCTCTCCCTGCGCTGAGAGATTCCTCCCTGAGTTCCACTCTGTGCCTGCATACTTGAATTTACCTGTATTGACTGCCAAGTACCTTGTGCAGATGCAGTATTTTGGCTATCACATATATTTTGAATTTCAGTAAGAGGTTTGCGGTCTACATTTGTATCCAACTGGCGTATTCTGCCGCGACTTCTTTTGTTTATTGCTTGTTTACATAAAGCTTCTTCTTTGCAAAACAAGGGAAAAAAGCAGTACTTTATTTTTCATTCTCCCACTCCATCATTATTTAATAAATATTAAGCTTCACTGAAACTTTATGATTTTGTAAGTTTTCATTTTGATGGACTAATCCGTAACTAATATAAAAAAGTTAGACCTCTGTAATTGTAACTCTTCTTATTTTCAAATGAGTTCGTTCTGTCATCTGAAAATTAAGTGGTTAATTCTACTAAAACACTTCGAAAATATAAAGTGCTGTAAATATATTACTTTTTTATTATACATATGAAATTCACATTTTCAAGATAATTACTGCTGCACTACTAAATGTAAACTAGTATTGACGCCATCAACTTTTTCATCCTACTATTCAAAGGAAAAAATGTCAATCAATAAATGAGCAATACCAATTTAATAATTAAGGATCAGATGCTCCCATAAAGGGGAAAGTCCTGCATACGGATCATAGGTCTCAGTGAATTTCAGCTTGTGGTATTTCCTCCTAATTGTTCCCTGTTCCAGTAGCACAACTATTGTCACTATGTGGGGCACGAGGAAGAGAGAGAACCATCACATGCACCAATTTTCCAGGATGCCCTGCAGATCTGTCCAGCTGGGGAGGGCAAGGGCAGCCACACAGAGGCCCGTGCCTGACAAACTGCTACATGAGACTGACTATAGCAACACATTTTTATAGGAGCCCTGCTGCCATGGCCTGCCCTGTGCTCACTGCTCTGAAATCCCCCTGATGCCCCTCAGGTGGAGACTTACTACAAGGAGGGAACCTGAAGAAATAATGATAATTTAGGTTTCGAAATTCCCATGGATGCGCTGGGGTGCTGATTATTTTGGCTCCCTCATAAAGTGGATTGCCACACCAGCACTTAGGGGCAAACACTATCGTCAGAAACCAGCGTGGATGTTGATCATTTCTCAAAGTCTGTCAGATACCTACTGATTCTGTAGATTATTTGTAGAGTTCAAATTGCATATATGGAACCAGTAAAAGCACATTCATCCTTGCAAACAAACTGACTAAGTAAGTCAGAAGAAATATAATTTGAGGTTGAGTGGCACAGAAAACAAAGTGAGCAGAAGCTAAAACATTTACCTCCTACTTTAATCCAAACTTGTTCAGGTAAAGCTTTATTCCTAGTGCCTACTGTTTGTTTAGTGGATTCAATTTCCTGATGATAACAGAAAGAGAATGCTCTAGGTAATCCAAGGTCTTGATGTTTGGCAGCTTCCAGAATAGTACATGATGTGCCAGAGTTCTGAAAAGGAAATTAGGGAGTGTTAAGCGAAAAGAAGAAGATAATACTTTTGATATGTATTTTAACATTAGTCCCATCCTATAATGAGTTGTATTGCTAAATCAAATGCCAATTGTGATTTTTTTTTCTGTACCACAGTCATGTGATTTCAACATCCAGACCATTTGTGTAGTTTTATTGTTGTACCTCTGGCAGTTTCTGCGTGCCAGTTTTGGTTATTATTCTTGGCTTATAGTAACTGTGAGAAAATGAAATTTCATGAGTTTTTGTCAAAAGAAAATGGAAAGAAGGAACCAAGAGAAAACACCTACTTGCAGCTAGCTATGTCTTTGTGAATGAAACTGATGTAGCGGTGAATTGAGTGACTTAAACAAAAGTACCTTTCTGGAAAGAAATCTAATAGACTGTTGGTCCTGGCCGTTGGGTACATATTCATGTAAGAGATATAAGGACTTAATCAAAATGACTGAGAACTATATTTCATCTTTAAGAATACTGAAAAGACACATAAATGATAAATCCCTCTGAACGTGCCTACGTAAGTTGCTTTTAAACAAAACCCTATAAAATAACTTCGAATGTGATCAATTAAAATTAAATTGTATTTCAGTTAAATCTTGCAGCATTTTTACAAATTTAGACTATTGTTAAAGTTTCAAAGGAGAAGGCTACAACTAATAATAGAAAACAAAAAATCTACCTGTGCTTGTGAAGGGTTAGGACTTCCAGAAGTAGAACAGGCATTCATCGTAAATAATGGATATGTGAACTGTAAAGCAGTAGCTGCAGCAGCAGTCTTATTTTTCACTAATGTAGTACATTTATTCTGCTGCTGGTGAACAGGCATACCCATTAGTTCTGCTGGTTGACGAATTAGTGTTACTAAACTACAAAAAACATAAAATAAAACAAGACTAGTTACTTGAAAATGACAACTGTAGAAACCTTTTCAGCTATCTACTCTTCTAGTGACAATCACTAAAAAAAAATCACGTCCATTTACTTTAAATACACATTGCCATTAAGGCCCACTATTTACCTCACTAACTTCAATAGCAAAAAGGATCTGTTTAATACATTATTTTATTCTGTACAGTGAAATTACACTGTTGGACTTCATAAAAGTAACTTCCTTCAGCTAAGTTTGTCACTAAAAAAGTATATATAATAAAAACCATAGGCTCAGTAACAAAAATATTCAGATAAATGGCAGCGTGTGCAAGTCTTAGGTTCATATCTTGCTGCAAGCGGATTTGTGTAGACAAGCTCCTGCACCATCATGGAGCTCCTTCCACATTACAACATTAACCAGAGTCCTCTGATTAGTCTGTTAATAGGGTGTGAAATCTGCATTACTTTTTGCAAAGTAAGAAGGATGTAACATCTAAATAAAGCTCTGGTTTATATATTTTGCTTACATTTGATGTTGATGTCCAAAATAAAGTTGAAAATTAATACATTTACACAACTATATGGTGTATTGTGTTAATAACAGACCAAGTTCAGACCTAGTGTAAGTAAGCACAATTTGAAGTTAATGGTAATTGGGCCCTCACTTCCTCAAGATCTTAATTTTGTGCCAAAGCACACAGCTAGTCATTTTGAGTATTAAAAACATAGCAAAAAGAAAAGGAGTACTTGTGGCACCTTAGAGACTAACCAATTTATTTGAGCATAAGCTTTCGTGAGCTACAGCTGATAGATGCATCTGATGAAGTGAGCTGTAGCTCACGAAAGCTTATGCTCAAATAAATTGGTTAGTCTCTAAGGTGCCACAAGTACTCCTTTTCTTTTTGCGAATACAGACTATCACGGCTGTTACTCTGAAAAAAAAAAACATAACACTGTTCATAAATTTGAATCCGCCTAAATTAACACTGAACTACATGAAAATATATAATTTAACTGTAAACTTTAAACTAAAGTTAATGACAACACACTTGTTAAGAGTCACTCCAGATTCTTGGGGCTCTTGACATCGGGGATTTTCTGTCTGGATGCTGTTGAATCTGTCTTCCAAACGAACACGAACTGCAGATTTAGATCTAGGCTCAGGAGCTGGTGCTGAATTTTCAACAAGTACAGTTTCTTTATTTGTCCCACCAAAATTTTCACCATGTTTAACTCTTACTAAACTGTGCCCTGTGACTTCTACAGAGTTACTATTAGGTGTTTTATGTACTTCATTAGAAGGAAGATTAGATTCACTAAGTAGCATCATTCTGAGCTCTTGAAAGTCAATGTGCCCCAGACATTGGTTTGAACCCATTAAATTGCTGTCAGAAGACAGACCTGACTGACAGATAACTGGGTAAACTGACTGGTTCCCAGAGTATGAATAGCCAGTTTGATTGGTGTTCACTGAGGACTGCTGCTGAGGTTGATCTGCAGGATTACTAGCTGAGAAGAAAGCAGAATTGAGCCTCGCTTCCATTTCGCTTTCGTTTGCTTGTGCCTCCATGTGTGAATAGAGTATGTGCTGAAGCTGGGTGTACTCTATTTCCGTCATTTCCACCAGGTTGAGGTCTGTGGTGGTGAAGCTAAGGTTTTGCTCACCAAAGGAGCTGTCAGTTGGGCCTTCAGGTCCAGCAGGAGCAGGGTCCGGAACACCAGCAACTGTCTGCGGGCTGGAGGTCTGTTTTGGAGTTGATCCTGACATGACTTCAAACTAGAAACTGAATCAATCACTAATAAATCCTTCAACAACTAAGTGTGCTTCCAGCAAATGCTATCATAACCACTCCCTCAAAAAAAAAAAAAAAAGTAAATGTAGTACTCCCCTGTAACAACAGCTCCAAGAGAGCAATGAACAGCACCCTGTAAAAAAAATGAGACATCCAGCCCAAGAGAGAGAGTACAACCCCTACTCCAGTCAATAATATTTCTTCCAAAGAGAGGGCATCACATCCTCACCTGGTGAGCCCCCACAGAGGAGTGTCTCGCCCCCACCCCCAGTATGGTCCCCTCCAAAAAGAGAGGGAATAACACACCAGAAACACCACCTCCAAAACAGGGTGTAATCCCCCAACACCGGGCCCCTCAGAATGGCAGCTGGAGCCCCCAATAATGTCCCCAGAGAAGGCACTACCCACCCAATGATGCTGTCAAGTAGAGGGGGGAGGGGCCCGGCCCCGATGATAATGGATCCCACCCCCACAAAAAATGGAGAGGGGGGTCAGCACCTCCAAAAAACAATAACACCAAGCAGGGGGAGGAATAAATTCAACCCATCCCACTAACACCCCAAAATAGGGTGGGGGAGGGGGTAAACTCGGCCCTAGCGCAGCCTGCCCCCTCCCTAGTGCTCAGTGAGGAGCAACTGTAGCCCCCACCCCTCAAAAGCCTGCCCCACAGGGATCGGCCAGGTGCGAAGTCTGCCTAGCAACAGGCAGGAGATGGGGGGTGGGGAGGGAGTCTGAAAGTACAGTTCCGCCTAGGGGGAAGGGTGGACGGCCTACCCGTGCGCGTGCGCCGCCGCTTTTTAACCGCCGCGAGCCTTCCTCTTCCCGCCCCTCCCCCCAGTGACCGAGGGCGGCTCGCGCGGACGCCACCCGCTGTGTCCTCGCCTCGCGCCGCAACTGCAGACGCGGCAGGCCGTGATTCCCGCCGAAGGCGGCTGCACGGTCACGTGTCCGCCCCGACATGCGCGCACTAGCGCGGGGGCAAAGAGGGCCGCTGCGCACGCGTCAGCAGGCTGTGGTGTGCCGCCTTCCTTCGCCACCGGCCCAGCCGCTTCGCTTCCGCTCTACCCACAACACCGCACCCCCTCCCCCCCAGTACACACACACACACGTTTCCTCAGGAACGCACCAAACACCGTTACCGTTCCCCTTCCCGCAGAACCCCTCAACAACGTCCGATCGGCTTCCCCCAGTCCGGCCAGGAACACCCACCTCACAGCGCCCCGAACCGTCTCCGCGCCCCGGTCAGGACCACCACCAGGGACCACCTCCTTTCGCAGCGCCGGATTTACACCGGACGCGTCCCTGTGCGCCGCGTCTTCACCCCTCCCCCCACCGACAGCTGCCCTTTGTGTTGTCCCTAAAACCATGAAACTTTTAACCCGCTTCGAAGTTCCGCGCCCCCTGAGGACGTGCCTGATTGAAGTCCGGCCCTGACCCCTCAGAGCCACCCACGCACCGCTAGGGACCACCTCCCCTCCCGCCCTTTAGCGCTTTGGATAAAAACACTACCTCGAAAACAAACTTTTTTTGTTATACAAATAAAAGCACACAACTCATTTTAATATCAGTAGTTTCACCTTTGGAATGAGATGGATGTGCCCTCTCTCCCCCCCCCCAAGAAGACCTGGGGCTGGGAAGGGGGGGGATCTCTCTCCCCCCCGCCATAGCCCCCGAAGTGTGTGTGTGTGTGGCGGGGGGGGGGGTCCTCTCCACCGCCACAGAGCTGAAGCTGGGAAGGAGGGCCATCTCTCCTCAGCAGCCGGAGGCCTGGAACTGGGGAAGGTCACCTTTCTCTGGCCCCCACCCCACAGCCCTGCACATCCCAAATTCCTCCCACCCCCAATTCTCGCCCCACTGCAGCCTCCCACCTAGCCCCATTCCCTCCAAGGCCATCACCTCACCTTCCATGTGCGCCTTCCTCAGGGTCCAGCACCTAATTAGTGGAGCCATGGCTGTGAGGTTCCACTAATTAGGTAGGTGGCCCTTCAGTCTCTTGGGTGCAGCCGGCCTGGAATGCACCTTAGCGGGAACGATCCATGGATTATCTGAATGGAGCTTGCGGACTACGGGTGGTCTATGGACCAGAGTTTGAGAACCTCTGGTCTAGATAATACTTTTCTGCCTCAGTAACGTACCTATTGAGGTCGCTTCCAGTCCTACAGTTATATGATAAAAACTCAGTATTGTTTTTAGAGTTTATCTGAATCAGGCTAAATATTGTCATTCTTTCAGGCCCAGATTTTGAAATCTAGGCAACATATCTTGCAGCAGAATTCAAGTCTGGCTCACCATCAGAGTGACCAAGGCCATGCTTATGAAATGGAACCAGCACCAATTTTGTCAATGCCACTGATGCTGTTTCCTAGCTCTTGGAAGTACAGACCTACTAGACCCTAGCTTGACCAAATCCCAGCATGAACATTTGCAGCAGCCTATTTGACATTGCTATGGAGACCACCATCCTAGCACATGGGAAGCAAACAAGTCCCTTGTAGAGTCACTCCACCTGCTTCCAAATCACAGAAGGCCTTGTTCTTCACCAATGGGATGAATTTTCCCCCTTCCACCTATGCAAAGGCTGAGAGCAGCTGAGCTGTTCATCAAAGAAATTTCTCATTTGTTCTGCTGATGTACGCTCTGCAAAAGACAACCTCATAATTCAAATAAAAAATCTGGAACATACTAGAAAATATTTTTGAATGGCTAATTTAAAAAATCAAACAAGCCCAACAAAGATAGCACTTGCCTTTCAGAACCGTTACAGTTAATGTCAGTTGTTAAATAAATTGTTTTGTTTTGAAAGCACCATCCTTGTTCAGAATGGTAGAGAAACTGAGCAATCATATTGGCAAAACATCCACCAGTGCTCAGTAACTGTTTCTTATGCCACTCTTCTTCTCTGAAGCCTCTCAAATTGTAATACTGTTTGTCTTGTTAAAAAGTAGTAATGATAACTAAAATATGTACATGGTTTTAAGAAAAAGACAACAAATCTCTGTAGCTGTTTATTCTACTTACAGTAACAAAAACCTGTGAAGTCCCACATTTTAATGTACAGTGATATATTTTGCAATATAAAATACAATTTACAGAAATTTCTATCAAGTAAACCTAAACAAACACACTTGATTTTTGCATACTTTTATGTATGTCTTTAAATTAGAAACATCCCAGTAAAAAGAAAAAGAAAAAAAAATCTTACATCATAGTAGATGTTTGCATTTAATACCACCTCTTTCTGCATTTTATCATTTTGACTACCGGTTTCGAATACTGCCCATCATTTAAATCAGCCGAGTTCTTGATATTTAAGGAATTCAAAGATGCACCAATATAAAGTGTAAAATCTGTAGTGATGTATATGGAATAGTGCTACTTATAATGTAGACTTCAAGATGCAAATGTTAGTAGGAATCTAATTTTACATTTGCAAAACTATTTGATAAAAATATCAAAATATTTACCCAACTGTAAATTTACAGGTTCAAATAAATTAGCAGGGTTTTCTCTGTTTCACACTTCAGAATTATGTACTTGAAGAATACATGAAAAGTAGCAGTATGCTGTATTGCACAGTGAAACACTTTCCCTCAAGCTACCGCATTAAACTAATATCACCTTTTCCATTTCAAGCTTTATGCAAATGTTTATTTTCAGTGGCCAACATTTAAATACACCATCAGCATTATTATGGATTGCCAAAAAGCACTGACATTTTAGTTTGGGAGCAAAATACTTCTTGTCAATAAATTACAGAAAAAGTGGAGAAAATCCTTAAACCTCTAAATAGAAACATTCTGCAAACAAAATGCTTTGCAAGAATCAGCATAACCAAAAAAATAGCTTTAGTAGTATATTTAACCAGCTTATTTTCCATCCCTTTGGTTTACCAGTTTATTCATTTATAAATTTTAATCATTTGCCAATGTATGTTATTTTTAAAACTTCAGAGTTCCACTGGATACAGAGGTGTTATATTTTCTTTAATTATATTTTTGTAAAAATGCAACATTTAAAACCTTGCAGCCTCATGAAAAAAAAAGTTATTTATGTAGAAGCCTGTGTTTCTTGGTTGAACTCTCAGCAGCTAGATTCCATAACTCAAAATACCTTTATATAAAAAGGAAGATAGTGCACTTTTAAACTTGTCATTTCATATTCAAATACTCTGTCAGTTACAAATAAGGAATAACACTGTTCTTTTGCAGCCATTTCTTAAATACACACAACCCATCCATTGTAAGATCACAAGACAACAATATCAGACTCCTCTTGTAAAGCATGTGCTGTAGAAACAACTTTTTACACCGAAATACTACATAAATGAGATGTAAAGATATGGCTCCTAAGGTCTTGATTAGATTCTCTTATAAAATTACAATTCAAGTTACTGGAAAACATAACTTTGTAATCTTAAAAAGCAATATGCTCTTTGTAGACTTTTTCCATTCCTGTATTCATTGTAAATGGAAATTTTAAGATAAAGGTGTAAGTAGAAAAAAAAGAAAATCTCATAACTCTTAACGCTGTGAATTTTTGTAAGAAAAACATTATGCACAAAATTCTGCAAGGTAAAGTCCAGTATGTTCTTGCTTCTTATCTGTTTGAATATTCTCATTCACAGTTGTTAAAAAACTGTTTTGTCAACACATTTTGTAAGGCTTGTTTTACAAGGGCATTCTTGTAAAGATGAGAATATACAGTATATACACAGGAGATCTCGAGTGAGTTCTTGCTTTTTTTTTTGAAAAATCAATCATTTATTGGGTACAATTAATTATGAATTGTTTCTATGTCTGATTAGTGGAAGATGAAGCAACTTCTGTTTCTGCTGGATTTTGAGTTTCCTGCTGTGGTTCGGGCTTCAAATCTTTACCACTTTCCTTACTTTTACTTCGGGCTTTACGATCTTTTCCTCTGTCTCTGTCCCGGTCTCTGTCCCTCTCTCGGTCTCTTTCTTTCTCCCTGCTTCGATCTCGGTCTTTATCTCTGTCACGATCCCTGTCCCTGCTTCTTGATCTGTCCCTATCACGTCTTCTGTGGGAATCTCTCTCTCTGGTTCTGGCTCTCTCTCGGTCTCTGTTTCTTTCCCATTCTTTTGCCCGCTCCAAATCTTTCTCCCTATCTTTGTTTTGGTTTCTCTCTCTGTTTTTATCCCAGTCTTTGTCTCTGTGTCTCTCCCAGTCCCTTTCCCTGTCTCTATTCCAGTTTCTGCCATGATCTCTTTCCCAAGGTCTGCCATATTCCCGATCCCTTCGTCTTTCTTCAAACCCTCTGCCTTGTCGATTCTCTGACTGCTGACCTTCTGGCTGATCTAGTACCTTTTCTTTATTTCCTCCTTCATACCTCTCCCTCTGCCTCCCTTCAAAAGTCTGACCTCTAAATTCAATATTTTTCCCCTCTCGGAAATCGGACACCGGCCATTGCGCTTCTGTCTCAGGTCCTTGCCCTGAAAGATTAGGAAGAGAGGTAGATGGCCCTGCTTCATCCCACATCTCCTTCCTGTGTGGCGGTGGATGACTTGGAAGTTCCAGGAGTGGTCTAGGGCTTGGTTTCATACCTTGTGGAGGTTGCCCTTGAAAATGAAACCTAGAAGGGGGAGGTTCATTTTGTTCTGGAAATAATGCAGGTGTAGTTCCTCTTGGTCCTCCAAAATGAGGTGGTGCTGGCCCTCTCTGGTTTGCAAATCTGGGTGGTGGACTCCCTCTCCGTTCTTCAAAAGGCGGTGGCAAAAGTCCCCTGGGCCCTGGTATGTGACTTGGAGCTGGACCTCTTTGCCCTTCAAATTGATTTGGATGAGGGCCTCTTGATCCTCCAAAATGACAAGGTGGTGGACATCTTGGCCCTCCAAACTGAGGTGGTGGAGGGCCTCCTCTCTGTCCTTTAAACTGAGATGGTGGTGGTCTTCTTTGACCTCCAAAATGAAAAGGTGAAGGCCCCCTATTTCCCATAAACTGGGGTGGTTCTGGTCCTTCAAATTGTCCAGGAGGCCTAATCATTTCATTATATTGGGAATCTGGGAAGTCTCTTTGTTCCATGTGAGGTTCCCTACGATCTTCAAACTGAGATGGCGACATTCCTCTTGGACCACCAAGATAGGAAGGTGAAGGGCCCCTATTATCACCAAAAAGAGGAGGTGGTCCATGTTGTGTAGAAAATAATGAAGGAATAGGTCCTTTTTGTCCTCCAAATCTGCCAGGTGGAGGTCCTCTCTCTCCATCATTATTTGGAGACGAACCATGCTCTTCTGAAAACTGTGGTGCTGGTCCTCTCTGCCCAAGAAAATTGGGTCCATGAGGTCCCCCAGATGCACCAAACATCAGGGGTGGAAGCCCTCCTTTTTGCCCAGACAAAGGAAATGGAGGCCCGCCTCGGTTTTCTTCTAAGTGTTGAGGGAGAGGTCCTTTTTCTCCCTCACTTTGAACAGCTGGAGATTCAGTTTGTTCTGCAAACTGACGGGACTGAGAATTTCTTTGATCTTCATACTGTACTGAAGAGAGATTTCTTTCTGGTTCAAAGTGACCAGCTATCTTTTCCTGGGGTGTGAAGATTGGATTTGAAAAAGAATCTCTTCCTACTGATGGAGAATTAGCATCCTGTGACTCATTTGACCAAGGTACTTTATGCAAATCTTGCAAAGACTGACCATCATTTGGTGTTGGGAAATTGGGCTGAAAAGATGTACTGGGAGGTGTTGGAAGCAGTACTTTACGTAAAGGCTTGGATGTGGAAGTTTCTCCAGAAGCTGTTTGATTCACACTTTCCGGATGAACTTTAGCAGTGTTTTCAAACTTGACATTAGGTGCATCTTGTTCAGATAGGGTAGCCACTTTTTCACCTGGAACCCACTTCTCCTCACTATACCCAGCCGAGGTAGCAGAAATTAATGTTTTATCTTCCTTGTCAAGTGAAGTCTGTAATGAACCTGGATAATTGGCTGGAAAAACTTCTTTTGTAGGTGTCTCATTGTGTACTATTTGTGGCTTTATCCGAGAATCAGCACTATCATTATTCTCTGTTACCATTCTTCTAGCCTGTCGAGGATCTCTACTTTGCCTCAGATCAGAGCCCTGGTTTAGCACTTGTGCTTGGTGATTTGAGGATGAAGGTAAATCAGATTTTTCTGTAATTTGTTGTTCCTGCTGGAATAAGTCAGTCTTTGTTATGGATGACTTTGGTGGCGGTGACATTAAAGCATCAGACACTGAAAAGTGAGCCATTGAAACGCCAACAGCTGCTCTTTGTTGTCTGAGGGCTTCTTCTTGTTCTTCCAGTTGTCTTTTCTGTTCTTCTATTTGTTTGTTTAATTCTTCCAACATTTTTTGCTGTTCTACCAAGGATGAGGGAGCAGACAGATCAGGCACATATGGGGCGGATGATTCCACAGCATTGCTTTTCACATCTGCATACATTTTATTAGGTAAATCATCAACCGTAACTTTTGCTTCTTCTAAGATAGTTTCATCTTCTGGATCATAGGCCTCATCCTCTAGTTCAGATGTTTCACAAGGCTTTTCAAGATCATACAGTTTTTCACTTTCACCAGTCTGTATTTCAAAAGCTCTCTCTGGCTCATACTCTTCTTCAGGATCATATGGTCTATCATCTTCCTCCTCTTCTATAACTTTATCTTTGGACATCTGCCCAAACTGCTGTACAATTGGATCTAATAAAGGAGCAGCTGACACTCCATCTATTGTAACTTGAGCTTCCTGGTTTGAAGACTGAACAGTTTCAGAGTCCTTAGTAACAGACTCAAAAGCTTTCTTTTTTCCAAAAAGAGTCTGCAGGATGTGCTCAAGAGGTGTGGCTGTTTTTGAAGAACATGAAGTTGTAGAAGATGAATTTGTTATGCCAGTGACTGTTGCTGTTGCTGAAGTTGGAACTGGCAGTGTCATGGTTGCTGTGGTTCCTGTTTTAATCGATGACAGTATTTTTAACACTGATGGTGTTATTGTAGATGGTTCTTGAATGGGAAGAGATGGTGGTGGTGGCGGTGGTGGTGGTGGAGGAGATACAGGTGGCGTTGTACTTATAGCTGTTTCTCCAGAATAATGTGTGTATTTTGAAGGTTTCTTTTCTTGCTGGGAAGCATTAGGGCCTTTAGGGTACACTGATACTTCAGTTTCTTCCTGTATTTGAATTCTGCTTCGCTTTTCTTCCATCTTGTCCGACTCCAGAACAGTTGCAGGACGTTTACCTTTTTGACAAATCACTAATCCAAGAATTAAATTTGGACGTGATGATTCAAGACCTGGAAGACAAAAAAGACTTTGTTATAAGTCAGTTATTTATCCTTAAAGCAGTAACCGATTGATCTGCAACAGCAATGAAAGCACACAACAGAGAAAATACATAAGATCAATACAGATAGTGTGCACCTTTTGTTTGAATTGCACTATATGTAATTATGTCAGATTTTTCACTAGCCTTTTTTTTAAAAAAGGAAGAACACTAAAGGATATTTCAGTTAAAAATATGTTCTCTGATGCTTTTCTTGTGAAATATTTTTAACTGAACAAACTAGCACTAGGTGGCGGTACTAAAATAGTGACTTCCTTATTAATATAAAAAAATCAGATCAGATCTCTGCATTGGAAACATACTTCATTAAACATTCTTTTTTCACTTGTTCACTTCTCAAAGCTAACATGCTTTTGATAAAAAAATCAAATTATTTATCAGTAAATATACTGTAACTAACGGAGATAAAATGGGGAAAGCCTGCTACAACAATACATGCGTTCAGTACATCTAAGTAACAATAAAAAAATGCAAAGAATTATTATTAAAACATTAGTCTCATGCCATTTAAATATTTCCAACTGTTTTCTATAGTACATTGAGAATATGGTAACTTTGTCTATAACAGCACATTTTTTAAAAGAGGTCAAAATTGTGTTTAGCTTCAAAGGAAAATGCTTAATAAAAAGACTCATATAACTAGCATAGTAAATTATCAAAGAAAAAGAGGGACTATATAAATATTAAGATACGTCCACATTATTTTTTTTTTTACTCTAAATGATAATCATACGCTTAAAGCTGTTTATTCTTGTTAACAGCGTACTGGTATTAGATTAACTTCAAAACCTTAGTTGAGATGTATTTAATAAGTAAATAGTAACAGTACTAAATCATTTCCTCGTTGAGAATTCTTTGGTAATTTCAGCTCATTTTAAGGATGAAGCTATTTTTTAAAAAGAGAAGCATAATAAAAGCAAGGAAGCTGAAGGCTCACTAGCATATTATACCAAGCCCTACCAAGCAAGTTAAGGGTAAAGTAGAGATGAAGTTTGGTATTCATGGAGGTATAAAAGAAAATACTTTAAAAACTGATGTGAAAATTCTACCAGAAATATGATCTGTACTGTGGAACAGCCCTTTGGACATTTTACAATAAGACACCAATTATCTGGATCACTGAGCCAACTCCAGATATGTTTAAATAATTAGAACACAATTAGGAACATAAGTTCACAGTTTATTAGATGAAGACTTTCAGACAGAGGGTAGGTATGGATAATCTGGAGCCTATACATTGTACATGTGTGTTTCAGACATGAATGTCTGGATTATTATCGTTTTAGCTGTATTATGACAGTACCTATTGGGACTGGGATTCCATTATGCTGGTGTTGTACAAACACATCGCAAGACAAAGTCATTGTCCCAAAGGGTTTACAATTTAATTTAAGAGACACAAGTGAATGCAGAACACACTAAAAAGGGGATAGGAGAGGCAGGACAAAGAGTATCAGAAAATCGTGTGTGTACATAAATTAGCTATTGCACAATTTGATTCCAAGTAATTTTAATAAATATATGTAAATATTAGTAAACTCCAATGGGCTTCTTTGTAGCATTACCTGTGGGCAATTTCCTGTAGTCTTCATAGTAAAAACAGATCTTGAGGAGAGGATAAGTGGCAATATGGATCAGTTTGGAGAGGGCATTCCAAGATGGGGTGACATGGAAGAAAGCTTTAAGATGCTTGTGAGATAAATGGACAAACAGGAGTATGGGTCTGGCAGAACAGAGGACAATGTGATGTACAACCCTTCCGTAATTGAACGTTAACCATTTAGGGCACGGTGCTCCAGCTCTTACATAGGTGAGTAGTCTCATTTAGGTGAGTAATCCTATTAGTAAAGGCTTCAGGATCAGGTCATTAGGAAAGCACATGCTAAATTGACAGGAAGATTTTATGATATAAAGACTTCTTTTTCTTCTGCTTCACACTATCTTATTTAATTCTATTCTCCCCTCCCTATGCACACAACTTCAATTGATACTTGGGGAGGTTAATCAAATGAACACAGGATAGAGGGCAATGAAAAAAACTCATTAACATGCCTCTGGTTATAAATGTAATCTATACAAGCATTCAGATTTTTGTGTGTGTACTGTAAAACTGAAAAGTACTTCCTTAAGTAACATAATGGCGTAAAAATCTAGAAAGCTCTGTGATTATATTTAAAGTCTTTCTAGAACACTTGTGAGCGTGTATAATAGCACATTGTGAGGACTAATGTAATCTAGTATATTTAAAACAGTTTTTTATGGTGGTACTACGGTTTTAAATTTCTAATTTTGTTCTTCAAATGTAGCAGGGGAACAGTTTTCTTCAAACTCTTGCCTCTTTTTCTTGGGCTGATGAGAGTCTCCTTTAAGTCTTCTACTGAGGTGGATATTTCAGTTAACTGATACTATTGTCCACATCACACCCACACATGGAAAAATTTATATTTTGCTTTCAGTATTTTCAAAATTATCCTGTGTGATATTCCTAGGCTTCAGACTAACAACCCATTTTGTCAAACATTCATCCTTCAGCAACAACTGAGGCTCTTGTGCTTATCGTAACTATATGGAGGCAGGCATTCCTCAAAGGACATCACTGCTAAAATTAACAAATTAAAGCAAGAGAATTTAAAATCTTATCATGAGTCTGCTGTCAATTGTGGGAGAAACAGCACTAATCTAAAAACTCTGAATACTTCTGAGGGCAACTGGTAAATGTACAGTGAATCTGTTTTAAGTGAATACCCAAGCAACCTGCAAAAATTGGTTGCGCACTAAAAGTGGTTTTTATAGAAAAAAATTGTAATGAAAATCTTGAGGCTACTCTACAGTGATTGTTTAAAAGAACTGGTTAGCTACTGGAAGTGGTTCTTAGCATAGGGTTAAGTGTATTGAAAAACACAGTGTTCTCTTCTAATAGAATTTAAATGAAAGTTTTATAGAATTCAGACAAACCTACATGCCTTGATTCGTGAACTCACCCAGTTTTCTCAAGTATTGCTGCTTGTATGGTATGTAACCCCTCTTGTTTTGTGAGAACATGGCTCGGCACAATACCAGTTTGCATGAGCTACATCAACCCAATTGCTTGTAAAATGTGGAGAGTTAAAGTCCCACAGTTTAGATGTTTTTTTTTTTTAAACCGGGGATTTTGTTTGACCCATTATATTATTATAAACATTCCTTTATTTTGATTTTTGTAATAAATACTGCGCTCCATTTATGTGAATTCAGTGTCATAGGAATATTACTCAGACATAAATTTAGGGTTTCACAAACACTATGTTTTCTTCCCCCTCTTCCATAAATTTATTTTAAATGAGATAAACTTAAAATAAACTTAAATCAGTCACAGGAAAGGAGAGGCAAGCTGCACTGGAAGACACTGGGACTTGCAGATAATCTGAATTTTCTAGTTGAAAAAAAGATCACATGGGTATTGAGGTGGGATGGGATCAGGTAGGTTAGAAACTAAACGTACAGCATTCTCTTGGGAAAAGATCTTAGAAATCTTTGGTCAGTCCAAAAACAACCTATCTTGCACTCAACAGCTGACTTTAAGCAGCAGCAGTTCTGATGAGTCTGGGTATCAGGAATGTAGCAAGAGACCATTTTAGCCCCATTTAAAATTAATTACAAAATTTATTAGATAAATTCAGGGATTTGCTTGGTTAAGGATTCCCTCTATTTTATTATCTCCTATAACTGCATCGTTCAAAAGTAGAGCTAGTGAAATAGGAAAATACCCCTGATTTGTGAATGTTTGTGGATATAAACGTTGAGTTTGGTTCACTATGAATTGAGGGGTCAATTTCTTATTTGCAAGTATTCGGATGACCATTATGTAGTCATGTAAATGTTGACAAATCCTGAAACTTTCACCAACTTTTATTTGTCCAAAAATCCTTATTCGGAGTTTGCTCTTCTTTTGTCTTTAAAGTTTCAGTTATCTAATCAGGACCAGAGACAATGCCTTGTGACTTAAGTGACCGTCACAACACAAATTAAAAACACTGAATAATCTACTCGTTTAAAAAAAAAAAAAAAAACCCTCCTAGGATGGAAAATATCCAGTATAACTACTTGGTGAAGCAGAAATTAAGATCTGTTTGCAAACTAGTGATTAACTAAAAAGGGGTCAAAAACTGTAATGAAATATTTGATACAAATATTTCAACCAGCTCTAGTCAAAAAACTAATAGCATTCAAAAACTTCATAAAATGTATTTTAAATATTTACCTCAATAAATCAGAGCTGTCTACAGCTTGATAATAGTCCTAATCCATGATTATCTACTTTGATATTGTAACTTAACAATAGTTCATATCAAATTGTACATAACCCTTGCCTTTCAATTATCGTATATTCCAAATTTCAGCAAAATAGGAATTTTTAAAAAGTTTGTAATCAAAACTATGCTAGCATCTCATTTACATAAATTTTCATGAACCCAGGTCAAAAAGTTACTCTTGTATCCAGAAGTAGTCTGCTTTTGAAAGGTGCTACGCACTTACAGCAACTGTTGAATTCAAAGGGATTTGGGAGTGACCAGCACTTCTAAAGATCAGACAACTTCTATGTAGATGTCCAAATATTGCTTTAAGTGTCTAATTTGAGGAACCAAGTTTTGAAAATGTTGACCCCCCATTCTCAAACTAATCCCTAACAGCTGGTTTTCATGTGGTAAGGCATTTTAAAAGTGCTGTAAACTAACGTAACAAAGTGAATTTAGTAGGTATATTTTAATGATGAATTAATTTTATATATATATAAAAAGGTGTTTATCCCACAACATGTTTGAAGCCCAGCTGCTGATTTTGTTAAACTGTGGCCATAGAAATACAGGATATGCTAAATGCTCATTTCCCCATATGCTTGCCTTTCTACTCCTTACGTACATCTTTTACAACACATTTTTTAAAATTTGTTTAGACCACAAGATATGTTACTCTTACTTGCAAATTAAACTCTCACTTGTAGCATGTTAGATAATTCCTGCCACTGGAGTTTTGTTCTCGGTTTTAAAGTACGCACTGTCACAGTAGGTTAAAATATACTTGCTGAATGGAATAGTCTTCTTTTTCTATGATGAATATTTGTGCCATCTTCCTCCACTGTCTTTAATATATCTGCTGGGATGAAAGAGTCTACTTCTACATAAAGATACACCTAATGATATTATTCCAACTATTGTAAAGATTTATCTTTTTAGAAGTCTGATATTCAGGTATTTCATTGCACTATAAGTGGAAAGATTTAGCAGAGAAATTATCTGTATTCTTCCATTTTCAGAAAAAATATTTACCATTGTAATTGATCAAATCGATATGCCAACATTTATGCAGTGTTTTCTACGGGGACAGAATACATTGTTTTTTCATTAAAGTGAATCTACTTTAAATTAATAAGGATTTCATGTCACATTCTCCCAGGAAAACTATAGAACTTTGAATCAGAGATGTAGAAGTGGATAAAAACTGTATCAATCAGCAATTATTCATCCTTTGATAGCAGGAGTTTCAGTGTCAGGTTTGGAGAAGGTTCGGAGTGGAGTTCCACTGATGTTCATTCTGGTTCCATTACTATTTGCTGTTTTCATTATCAACATGACAGATGGATGTGTGAATACATTAATATTTACAGACAATACAAAAAAAGGAGAGTTAAAAAATACTATATTACAAAAGAAATCAAAATGAAGCAAGTTGAGTGCGGCAAGAACAAAATTACATATAGGGTGGGAGAAAACTGAGGCCAAGTCGTAGGGGCACAGAGAAGAATTTGTGGGGAGTATTATAATGAAGTCAACACAACATAGTTGCTACACAGGGTTGTATTGTGGCCATTAGCATGTAGATAGAAAAAAAAATCAGAAGAGTCATTTCAGTTCCACTCAGAACTCAGCACGAGCCCTGTGTCAGCTTTAGACACTAGATTTTAAGAAAAACCACAAATTGGATAGAGTACACAGAACAACAACTGAAGTGAGATTTTTGAAGAAAGTAACTACATTCAGTCCACAGTAAAATGTAAAAAAACCTGAAGGGAGACATAGTATCGTAATTATGTAAAAGGGGTGATATGACAAAGCCAAGGAGTAATTTTCCCCCCCATCAATTAAGGAGGACCAAAAAAAAAAAAAAAAAAAAAAGGAGTAATGGGGTTATGTTGCAGCAAAACTTATGTTTATAAATTCAAAAAGACCAATAAAATAAGCATCTAGCACACTGGGATCTTGGTCCATGAGTAGGGCCCCTTTGACACTAAAATAATTTTAAAAATATTGTGTAATCACCGTCACTACAGATTTAAGGTCAAATTTGTCACCAATCTTGGATGATTCAAGGATAATTAAATCAATCCTGCCACACTGCAGCAGGTCGGACTAAGTGATCCAGCTGATGTCCCTCTTTCCAAAAAAGAGAAAAAACAAAAAAAAAACAAAAAAATCCATGAATAAGTCACCAAAAAAGTGAACAATCATACAGAAAAAATGCAAGTGTTTCCACTGAACACAGTGTTCTGACATGTCATTATTAATTGATGATTTGTTTTCCTCCTTTAGATTTGTGCACTTGGTGAACTAAAATGTAATGGAAAGGAAGCATGTTATGTGACAGCATAGTCCAGCAGATAGGGTGTAGGAGTCAGGAGACCTAGGCTCTATTCCAGCTCAGCCACTAAACTCAGTGTGTGACCTTAGATAAGTCATATATCTTCTTTGTGCTTTTCCCATCTGTAAAATAGGGATGATTGTACTTACCCTACTTGGAAAACTGCTTTGATATCTACAGATGAAGAGTGCTAATTTGTGTGCGAGAGTCATTCAGACTATATTTAGGGATGATACAGTGAAAGACAGTAAATTCCTACTGGAATAACCTGGAACTGCCAGCTGATAATACTTCAGATACTATAGTATTTTGATGAATATATCTAATGGACATATCCCCATTTTCCCTCAATTTTTAAATCCCAATTAAATGCAAGAAAATGGATGTGAAAGTTTTTCATGAAGCAATAAGTACAATTGTAGTTTAGAAGTCATCAGTTTCATTTTGTCAGTCCACCACAAACAGAAGAGAAATGTATATTTCTACTTGTATAATGAAACTCTTCGGCACAGTTCTAATATCTTCTAGCTAGGATTTTTGAAACGGTGGTAGAAAAAGGTTTTATGTTTACTATATCGTCTACTTATTGCTTGCTCACTTATATTTCTATTTTGCTTAACAGATTTCTGATATGTTCTGGTTTCTTGTTAAACTGTAATTGAAGGTACAGTGAGACTGTTACGCAACATCTACGAAAACAGTTATATTTAAAGAGACAATGACCACTTTCCATAAAATACTTTTATTGACTATGAAGAAAAAGAAAGCAGTAAATTCCATCTGATATTACTTGAAAATGTGGATTACAATGTTTTATGCAGTGGTATTGATACATATACACATACACAGAAGAACAGAGAAAAAGCGATTGCCTGAAAAAATTAAATATTCCTTTACTGTATTTTAGTTTTAAAATATTAATGCAATTAAACACGGTTATGAAACAAACACTGAACTATCAGTTCACACTTGCTAGGGATGTCTGGTAGCAGAAGTCTAAGTTGGAGGTTCTTTTATTTAAACCATATGCCCTCCCTATCATTCAGACCTAAAAGTGGGATCTGCACTTAACATCTCTTTTCATCTAAAGCATATAATATTTTCAGATTCTCTATAGCAGAGGTGGCCAAACTGTGGCTCGTGAGCCACATGTGGCTCTTTTACCATTAAAGTGCTGCTCACGGAGCCCTTGGCCTGCCCCACACCCAATCTCCACCTACCAGACTTGGGGGAGGAGAGAAGCTCAGGACCTTTACCTTGCAGCGGGGCAGTGGGGTAGGAGTGTCTGCCCAGTGCGGAGGGAGGGGTCTCAGGGCTTCAGCCCCATGAGAAACACCTGCCGGGGCTCGGGGCTTTAGCAGGAGCAGGGCTGATGCCCTGATCCCATCATGTGCCTCCCGCAGAGCTGAAGCCTCAAGCCCCAGCAGGTGCACCCTTGCTCTCGAACTTCTGAAGATTGTCGTATGCGGCTCGGAGGGTCAGTAAGTTTAGCCACCCCGATCTATAGTTTTGATTCCGGTAATTCTAGGTTTAAAGCCAGGCTGTAAATAATTAGCTAAAAATGTTGGACTAACATAGTTAGCAATGCCAATTAATTTAGTCTGATACCCCCCAAAAAAGTTTTAATTTTACACATAAAGTAGAAGAGCAATGATACTTCAAAGAAACAATTAGAAAATCCTTTCTGACCTGCAGAAGTTAGGTGGTTAGTAGAGTAAGAGCTTCATGAGTGTCAAACTGATATAATTCCCTTCCTAACACTTCTTTTTTAATAAACTGATGCCACAAAGCATATTGGCCCACTAAAGCAGAAAAGGGAAAGTCAAAACTCTTCCAATGCAGTTATCATGGACTATTTAAAAGAGGGAAAATGGCTGAAATAGTATAGTTTGCATTTGCAAAATTGTTGTATTACTTCCAATTAAGGCATAACCATCCATTAGTAAGAAAATGCATGTTACTGTATATACTTCAAGAGAGAAGCACATACAGGGCAGGAAACAGAAATACGTACATACAAGTGAAAAATCTTTTAACCAGTAATATGTTGTATGCTATGAAAACAAAGCCAATCCTTTCAAAGTAGTTGATACTGGTCATTTGGACACTCCCAGGTATAGAATCTGATACAATCTTTTGGCCAGTAGTGATATGCAGTCAGGATCATTGGCTATGGAATTCTTTTGCTTACAGTTACTATCTTTGCCCATTTTCAAGTACATTTCTTTTGCTGAAGAGAGGTCATTCTAAGATTCCCTCATTTCACCCCTTACTTCACCACCACCAAATGAAGGCCCTGGTGGCAGATGCAATTCCCTCTGGAGTCCAACACCATCATGTTAGATTCGTACACTTGAAATCACAAAAAGTACACCCCTTCCTCAAGAAACTGTGTATTGTTTTTTATAACACTCCAACCTTTGCTGGCATGGAAAAATCAGCAGACACATCTGTACCATATAAAAATTCAAATGATTAACAAAAGTAAAAGGCCCAGATTTTCAGAAGTAACTAGTGATTTTGGATGCCCAACATCAGACACCTTAAAGGGCCTGATTTTCAGAAAGTGGTGTTAAAATTAGGCCCCTTGAGTGTCTAGTTCAGAAACCTAAACTGAGGTACTCAAATCATTCATCACTTTTGAAAATCTTGGTCAACTCTTCCCCCCCTCACACACAAAAAAAAATAGCCAACCAACCTCTTAATACGATATTTGTGAAGGGACAGATGTTCTAGAAAAATAATGTTGATTTTAAAAATCAATAGCTGGTTGCAATTTCCATGTATTTTATCCACGGTATGCCTTAATTCTAGTATTTGAGAAAGATTTAAATTTAGAATTTAGAAATGTAACCTTTGTCCGACTAGAGCCTAATCAATTTGTGAACTTGTCTTGGGTATAATTCACTCCAGTGCAGAAGGCCAACACAAGGCCCATATGCGATATCTGCAAGTTCCTACTAAGAAGATTTAAAAGCATTGATTTATCCACATTTGCCAGATTCTCAAGAGCAGGGACAACTAACTAAAATTAACTGAAAAAGGAAACTTACAAAGCTAGACAAAAATCAAAAGTCAAACAAAGCAGGTACTAGGCGTAGATTATTTAAGTGCTCCCCTAAGATATGTTTAAATGCACTACAAAAGACTGTGGGCTCCTTCGGGCTGACTGATGGGCCAGTCCTATTCCTCTTGTTCATCATGGTCCCCAGTGGAAGTGTAGGAATTTTTTTTGTGCTAAGAAGAGTGGTCAAATGGTTAGGTTGACAGCCTGGGACTCCAGAGATCCAGATTCAGTTCCCTGATTCAGAGATTTTGTGTGTGACCTTGGGCACATGACTTGGTGCCTCTGTTACTCAGTTCCCCAGCTGTAAAATAGGGACAACAGTGCTTCCCCTACCTCACAGAGGCCTAGTGAGGATAAATACATTAAACGTTGTGAGGTGTTCAAATACTACAATAATGGGGACCACATAAGTACCTGATAGGTAGGAACAGACAGTGCCCCTTCAGCTGCAGTCCAAGAATGGGGACCAGCAGTATGTCCCCTTCATGGATGGTTACACAGCTAGCATTTCTTCCCCACTCTCTTAAGGCTGGGAATCTTCAGAACAGGCTTAAGATGGTGTGGGAGAGACAGGAAGGGAGTGACACCAAAATTTTTTTTTTTTTTTTTTACACTTGGCACAAACAGCTCGCCCAAATATGAAATACTCCATTATTTGTGTTTAATGAGGTTTGTTTGAGAGCATTTTATTGTTTAGTTGGGTCCTAATCCTATGAGCATATGGAAGTTGAGGACATTCAGCTTTTCAAGAAAGGAGCTCAGCACACTGCAGGATCTGGTCTTGGATGCTCATTCTTTAAAGCATTTTTTAAAAACACCAGAACAACAACTGAGTGTTGCCTGGATCTCAACTCACACTCTTTTAGCCTCTTGATCTGCTACCTTGTGTCAAAAACAAATTTTTGTTTAGAGACTGAATTTATGCTCCTCCTTCATCCTCAGTTTTAGAAGACATCAAATTCAAGTCAGTATAAAAAGCGCTATCTGAAGGATGAATTCACACACCCCTCATTCTTACTTCTTCACTCAGTCATCAGGCCTACCACACAGGCAGAGGAGCAAACTGAAGCTGAACTTTACTCTCCCCTCCTCCCCCATTTTATTTTATAAAATGGAATGAAAGAAAATGTATATGAGAATGATCAGGATTGTGATAATGTAATCTTCCTACACCCAATTATAACTATCCATTGTGCAGCTAAACTACATTCCTATGGAGTGGGAAAATGGCTTTTTTTTTTAAACCAAGCCAATCTTCAACATTTTGTGATTTAGCTGGAGTTTCCTATACCCATTAGAACACAAGCACGCAGGAAAAAAGTCATAGTTAGAGTGAGATGATGATGCTGTGAAGTTGTAGCAAACGTTACCTTTCATCTGAGTAGATATCTTGATTCCTGTGCTTTCCAAAGTTGGAATTTCCTGCTGGCTTTGTGCTGATGTGTTGGCAGTGGTGTTTTTATAGAATGATTGATCTATATACCAAGTTTTATGGATAAATTCATGCTCATAATAATGGGTAAGCCAACCCTACTGCAGAAAGGACTGTATTGATTACAGGTTATTTAATCTTTGGAGCAAAGAGTTTACTTATTGCTACTCCCAAATTACAGGTTTCATTTTTACAACTATTTTTACATAATGAACTATTTTTCCATTGGAACTTACTTGAGGGCATGTATTACACCTAAAATCAGTAACATCATTTGTCTTGGTTAGAATGTTTGAAATTATGATTTAATTTTGGGTACCATTTAGCCCCCCACAAAGTATGTGCTTACCTGGTCCCTCAAAGGGCAAGAGTTTGGATGGAATTGGGTCCTTAGCACTCAGCGGGATCAGGTAGAGGTCCTTGACGTGTCTGTTGTTATTAGCTACAACACCAAAACGACCACGACTGCTAAAATAGGAGTAGAGAGAAATATAGGCAACTTCCTCTTCTTCTGTTGCAGGGTGGAAACGAATCAAGCACAGTTCCTACAATACAAAAGTACAAGGGGAAATTGTTGATCTGGTGCTAAACTGGCAAATGAAGTGCTAAATGGGATGTTACCACATTGGAAAGTACTTCACTTTTCATTTAAAAAACCCAATATTCTATAAATTGTGGCAATAATCAACACCAATTGTCTACATTAGGGCAATACTATAATTGAAAGGAATATCACTGTGCCTAAAATTATTATTTTAAATTAAAAATAGAATTAGTTTTAAGCCCTACACAATTTTGAAAACAAACATTAGTTGTGTATCTTGCATCTAAATATTGCCTCTTAACAAATTAGTAGTCTGAGCATTCCAGCAATACTGAAGAAGGGAATACTCCTACTGTGATGCATCATGACAGATATTAATATTGTAATGCATGGATTTTCCATTTCCATCAGTGTTTTTAATAGTAAAGCCTCTTGCCTACATTACATAATCACTTTGTCCCCTTTTAAAATTGTATATAAATATTTAACACTAAAGAATTAAATTCTCTTGGTTCACTTGGTACACTCATTTACTCACAAAAGAGCAGTAAGTAAGGCATTTGAGCCATTCAACATTGTAGAGGATCAAAATGGTTAATACGCTCAAAATACACAAATTTACATTTTTCTTCAATAAATCCAATTTAAAAACTTTAACTTTTAAATGTTTTCACTGGATTCCTGGGCATCATCTCAGATAATATTGGAGGTTTAGCAATTAAAACTATATCAGAATTGCCAATAAAGACAAGTGCAAAGTACTACATTTAGGAAGGAAAAATCAAATATGCAATGGGGAATAACAGACTAGGTGGTAGTAGTGCTGAAAAAGGATCTGGGAATATAGTGGATTACAAATTGAATAGGAGTCAACAATGTAATGCAGTTGCGAAAAAGGCCACTATAATTATGACATGTATTAACAGGACTTGTCGTAAGCACGTCATGGGAGATAACTGTCCTGCTCTAGTCAGCACTGCTGAGGCCTCAGCTGGAGTACTGTGCTGAATTCTGGACACCACTCTTTAGGAAAGATGTGGACAAATTGGAGAGACTTTAGAGAAAAGCAACAAAAATGATAAAAGGTTCAGAACCTCTGACCTATGGGGAAAGCTTAAAAAACATGGGCATGGGGGGGGCCTGATAACGGTCTTCAAATATGTTACTGGTTGTTATAAAGAGGATGATGATCAACTCTCCATGTCCACGTAAGAAGTAATGGGCTTAATCTGCAGCATGGGAGATTTAGGTTAGATATTAGAAAAAACTTTATAAGGGTAGTTAAGCACTAGAATAGGCTTCCAAGAGAGGTTGTAGAATCCCCATCACTGGAGGTTTTACAAACAGGGTGGGCAAACACCTGTCAGGTATGGTCTACATCAATTTGGTTCTGCCTCAGTACAGGGGGATGGACTTGATAACTTCTTAAGGTCTCTTCCAGACCTACATTTCTAGGATTACGTTTTATAAGATTAGTTTTCTTCTTCACTGCTATACAGAGGATTTTAAGTGAGTACCTTAGAAAGGGAAGATTTGAGTTTGCCAACATAATCCCAGACTGTCTTCGGTGAGATCCTCCCACCAATATGAATTGTATCTGGTAAA
This sequence comes from Eretmochelys imbricata, assembly GCF_965152235.1. Lineage (NCBI taxonomy): Eukaryota > Metazoa > Chordata > Testudines > Cheloniidae > Eretmochelys > Eretmochelys imbricata. The sequence goes on along the minus strand of NC_135584.1, from coordinate 7,204,553 downwards.
TCCTAAACAAGAAGTATTACACGGTAATATGAGAAAGCATCATAAACACACAATATGTTGTTAAAAAGCAATGCAGATTTCCCTATCCCAATAGCCTATTGGAGGCTACACTCCAGGAAGAGGAGGCTATAACATTATCATATTTATTTCTTAACTGCAAGTGAGTGTAGTTATTGAACATTACTGGGAGGGTGACAGTATATTACAAGGAAAAAGGCAGTCCAGAATGACTGTGAAAGTTGAAGGACTTCCATATGCACCATTAGCTAAATCTGCTCATTTGCTTTGCTTTGGGCAGGTAAGCACCAATTTTTATACACAAGTGAATTTTTTTAACACCCTAATTCCCAGTATAGCAGTATAAATTATTTTCCTTACTTGCAATTTAACAGAATGTTATGCCCCATGAATACGAGCCATGTGTGTTTAGTTAGGTTCTCTCAGTCAGAATACTACAGGAAATTTTATCAGTACAAATACTGTAAGTGATTACCACTATGGCTCCCATATTACAACTAAAAATAATAAAGTCATGACCTAAAACACACATTTATATTCATATATAAAATATAATATAAATACCCTCATAAAATGTGCTTTAAAAAGGGAGAAAGTTTCCAATCTGTTTTTATATTAACAAATGTACACTTTTTTGTAACATCAGGTCACTCAAATCTGCATACTCCCAGAAATAAAATATCCCTCCACCATTTGTTTTTAATCAATATAAAATAATAAAAAGTGCAATATCCCACTTCTCAGAGGCCCATATAAATTGCCAAAGAGGATCAGACCAGTGGTCCATCTAATCTAACACCAGAAGATCATACTTCTCAAACCTGGCCTGAAAAATATTTTTTCTTAAATTATGTCTCTAAGAAAGTTTTAAGCAGAGTCCATTTTTTAAACTGCTGCTTTTTTCTTGCCAAGAGTGTCTTAAGACAGTCACAGATACCCAATTCAGGTACTGAAGCCAAAACAAGGCCATTTTTAGCTCTTAGAGGACCCTAAGGATTCTGAAGCCTTTTAATAACTAAGTAATTCTTAAGGTTTTTAAAATGGGCTTCTTGTTTTAGAACTATAGAACTTGTTCCAAAAAGAATTACCATAAAAAAAGTTATATATTTTTTTAAATGTGAAGTCTCTATTTTGAGTGGAACAACAGTTTGTCTGAACATATGCACACATTGCCATATACTTAGGGTTTCGGATTTGAGGTATTTGGTGATGATAACCAATAAAATCCATGCAAAAGAGAACAAATTTATACATAAATAAAAAAATGAAAGTAGTGTTTATCGAATAAACACCAGAAAAACACTGGATAGGATTACTGAGTACTAAGGGCTTGTCTACTCAAAGCAGTGATGTGAACTATGGGGGGATTATTTTTAAAGTGCACTGTGTTGCACATTAAGTGGTCTATGTAGACCTTGTGGGTGCGCACTATAGTTTCCCTTGTGCACTTTAAAATAGTGCTATTTGATACAGTACTACCTTACAATACACTAGGAAACATTCCAAAGTATATGTTATTGTAATGAGTAATTTATATATTCATTACTCAACACCATGTATCCAACAGACAACATGGAAAAAACCCTGATTTTGGACAGATACATAAAACTAAAGAATTGTTAAAAATAACTCCCCAAAATGACATCTCTAAACCCTGAAAAACAGAAGCCCTACATATATTATATATTTAAAAGTCTGACTGCCAAGAATCAGAAAGATAAAAAACAACACTGAAAGCTGGACTTTTAATATAGACTTACTGGATCTACAACAGAAATTTTCCAACTTTAGTGGGAGCCACATAGACAGCTGAGACTTAATCCAATGTTCACTGAAGTCAGTGAGTGTCTTTCTGTTGACTTCAGTGAGCACTGGATCCAGTCCCAGTGGCCTGATTTCTAGGTGCAGGGTGGGATTTTCAAAAGTTTCCAAAATTGGCCTAACTCTGTTCCCAAGGAATTCAATAGTAAAACTCCCACTGACTTCAATGGGAGCAGAGTTAGGCCAATGCCAAGTGTTTTTGAAAATCCTACCCATATGGTTTGATATTACAGGTGCAAAGGAAAGCAGGTTTAAGACATCAGTCTTAACTTTACAGTTTTTGTTGTCCCCTAGAAAGGGGAGATTATAATGCGGGGAAAAAAACTGGTTCCTTAACAGAAAACAGCTAGTTTTTGTTCAGTGCAGTACACGAAAATATTTTTAAAAGGTAAAAGATGCATTGCTTGACATTATAATTGCTATTCTAAAGGTATTATGTAAGTATTTTGTTTATGTATTCAAATATAAAGCTATTTTTACACCTGCTACCAGTATTTAAAAAGCTCAGAAATGGTTTTGCACAAAGTGCCCATAGTGCCAATATTCTAATGTTAAGTTCAGTATTAGAGCGAGGTGAATAATTTAAAAGTAAATTGTTGAATAAACTGTTCAAAAATATTGCTTAATAATTTTGACAATTTTTGCAAATATTATTTGACCATCTGTAGTCAGTATCAGAACTGTCTGCTTGTTTTATACCAAATAGATACCCACCATATGCTCAGCAGTGACAGTTGTGTTGTAAAATATCAACTACTTTATTCATGGTTAAAATGCTTCCTACCTCCAAAACTTTCACACTGGCATACTGAGCCAACAGATAGTTTTTCCTTTTAGTAAAGTGATGCCATTTAGTGTTGTTATAATTTCAGTGTAGCAATATTTAACAAGTGACCTGAACCTTCGTAACAAGCGAAAAATATAGATATATTCTATACATACAAACATCTGTTCTAACCTCACTAAGGTATTCAAAACACCCAGAGACAGGATATGCTTTAGTGACAAACTTGGCCACACTTTGCATGTTAATAAATCCTTTCCAAATGGTACTGAGACGAGAGAGAAAGAGGGAAGTATCTCCATCCTGAGGGGATCGTGACTCTGTGATGCTGCAAAACAAAATCAGGGGAGAGAAAAAGGTTAGAAATGACACTTTCCCTTCTTTCTTCTGCCTCCCCCCACTCCTCAAATATTTAGGCATTTTAAACAAGTGAATAGATATTCTGAGAAAATTTAAACATCTAATTGCTACTCAGAATCCAAATAAGTGACAAATTGACCATATTATAAATTATCTAAATTATGCTTGGAAATTAACTGAATCCTGGTGAAAGAATGCAAGGAGCTACTGAAAATAAAAGCATATATGCAGAGACAGGGAATGAAGGGTACTGTGAGAGACATATTTTGTAGAGTCAGGCTAGCAATGTGATTATATTATCTCAGACTCTATAGTAAATTTAAGCATCTTCCACTAAGTGAGTGAATGATACTGTATGTATGAAAACATCCTCATGGTAAAGAACTAAATATGACTATAAATTATAACGGACTTTGAAAAAAACAAAAACAAAAAAATTTCATCCAAATTATAGGATGTTTGTTTTCCCTGTTATGCATATTGAATGTAAGTGACCCTTGTCCTTTTACTAAATGGATCAATTAGTGAGACAATTTCCAACCACTCCCAAAATGAAGTCTAAGAACGTTTTAATTTTAGGATGAAATTCCGCTCTTAGCTATACCAATGTAAATTTGGAGTAATTCCACTGGTCTTCTCTATTTATACTAAAGTTTATATACCCATTATCCCACATTCATAACACCCTTTACTTTTAATGTAGGCAGAGTATGACATTTGGAGAGGAAAAATGAGGGGATGATAAATCAAAAGATTTTCTGCGTGAGGACATATTTTAAAATCTGAACTGCCTTTCTTCTTAATATAGAAAAAAACATATTATTGGTAGAAAATAGTAATGTCAAAGGCTCAGGAGATTGGTTTACTATAAAATGTACGCACTTGATATTTGGTGACGGTGGAACTGTCAAATATCTTGGATCTGGTGAGGATGATGGTTTTGTTAATATTGATTTAGGAGCTGTTAAAACAGATTTTGATGTTTCCTGTCTGGATTCCACCATGGAAACTTTGTCAGGTGCAGGGCTGGAATGCAATGCTGAGGTCACAGTACCAGATGAACTGCTCATTGCCGTTCTGGGGTCCCTGCCAGATACAGTTACTGTTGTGACAACTCCTGCAATGCAAGAGGTAGGATAAATGGAGACCTCTTCAGACAAAGTAGATTCTGCATTATGCCCCTGTGCTGTAGGAAAGTATGTTGTTTCCAAGACTGACTGAGAGGCTGTTTCTGTTACAGAGCCAAGAGTTTCTGTTGCGTTTTCAGATACTGCCTCTGTTTCAGGTGCTGCAGTTGGTGTAGAACTTTCATATTTTGGCTTTACTTCTGGCTTTGATTGCGTCTCCATCTTTTTAGCAGAAGTCATAGACAATTTTGATTTCTTTGGTGCCGGTTCATCATCAGATGCTGAAATCTGACCTTTAAATTAGACAAACGAAAGTTTTATTTATTGTTACTCATATAATAAATCACGCTGGAAAGAAAAACCAAATAATTTATATAACATCTGCAGTGGAGCATTCTTCTCTCTCTCAAAACAGAAAATAAAGTTTACTACCTATACTAAATAAGCAACTAAATAGAGCTAAGGTGGTCTAAATAAAAAAAGATAATTATATCAATTAACTCTACACAACTACAAAAAGGACCAGTTTATTCAATTAACAAGTACTATCAAACGACATGGGCTTTGTCCTAGACTACCGAAGTCAATAGACATCTTCCCACTGACTTCAGTGAATGTTGGACTGGCCCTTTATACATAAGATTTCTTATGTGCAACACTAATTTGACAAAAAGAAAAGAAGTACTTGTGGCACCTTAGAGACTAACAAATTTATTTGAGCATAAGCTTTCGTGAGCTACAGCTCACTTCATTGGATGCATTCAGTGGAAAATACAGTGGGGAGATTTATATACACAGAGAACATGTGTTCTCTCCCCACTGTATTTTCCACTCATGCATCCGATGAAGTGAGCTGTAGCTCACGAAAGCTTATGCTCAAATAAATTTGCTAGTCTCTAAGGTGCCACAAGTACTCCTTTTCTTTTTGCGGATACAGACTAACATGGCTGCTACTCTGAAACTAATTTGACATTATCTCTAAACTGAACATTATGTATACCTGTACAGATTTTGCAGTTCAGGTCAAAAAGATGGGCTCGATGCTGACTTGTTGTGTCCTTTAACATACTACTGAAAATATCCAGAAGGGGAGCACTACTTTTCTCTGGTGCATCTCGGGTTGATTCTTGCTGCTCCTAAAAATGAACAAATGCAAAAACAAATATTACTGGTTGTTCATTAATTTCAAATATATCAAAGCCTTTGGAATCCATAATTTGAATTTTAGTTGTTTTAACAACAAAAACCTTAAAAAGTCATTTGGTCTCATTAGCACCTTTGCAAAGGCATGGTATTTTGAAAACATTCTTCATACATGATCACTTTACCTGTGTTTCTTTTTTCCCCCTCCGTCTTTAGTAAGGACATATCACAGGAAATCAAGAGCTCTCTTTTTTAAGAGTTATTCTGCTCTCATTCCCCATCTGATGTCAAAAATATGTCCTATCAAATCATAAGTTTTCCCAGCAACCAAACTGTGATATTATCGATTGTGTTTTCATATGGAAAGTTAGCAGAAAGCATAGATTAACCCTTCAAAAACAAAGATCACTTCTAAAAATTACTCTCTTTTTAAAATGAGCATCAAAAGGTAAATATATAGTGTCTGATTTTAAAGAACGTCTGCAGTAGTATGCCCATCATTAAGCTTGGTGCACTCCTAAAATTAAAATGCAAATCCTTGTAAAACACAAATGGTTATTTTACATATTTAGAAACTTTCATTTTTTGGTGAATGGTATGCAGAACTAGTTGACATATTTTCCTCAGTGGTTCAGCACTTAAACAACTGTTTATACCTACATCTGAGTCAGACACTGGTGGAGAATCTTCCATATTTACATCTGGTATATTTTCCTGTTTTATGGCTGACTTCTTGCTTTCATGAGATTTACTTCTTGACTCTGTTATCTAAGAAAAGCATAAAATTATATTCTAACATCAAAAAGCCACATATGTACTTGTATCACTACTTTATACCCTATTACCTATTCTTTCAGTAACCACTGATGGCTACAAAATGTATTGGTCTGCCAAAATTCTCACCCTCAGCAAATCTTAAACAAACTTTTGTGCATGTGACTCTAGAAAGTAGTTTAACAACATCACAAACCCATCAATAATTCCTATGTGAATACATGGTAAACAGAATTACATTACTTACTGATTTGATTGGTTTCTCTTTCCACACAGACAGCTCTTTGGAGAGAAGTTCTTCTGGCTTCATTCTCACTAGCTTTGACAAAGAAATCTCTTCACGAAGAACACGATGGAAAAGTCCCTGAAACAAAAACCTACTTTACTGACATGTTGAAGAATACTAATAGAGTTAGATAACTAGTAAAGGAGATTCTTGCAGAAGAATGAAGTTTATTCCTTAATTTATGAACTCCCTATTAAAAGGTACTAACTAGGTATAAGCAAAATTGAAAAGGCTTAGTACGATCAGATACTAAGGATGAATGGGCATCCAGATGAACTATTTTCTGATCACTAAAAGTAATCCTCCAGTGTAAGGTGAACTGCATTTCCACTACCACTGCCCATGCTAGACCTGTTCTGAGAATAAAAAGGACCTCAGCTTACTCTGCTCTCAAGTCTACATTTTCACAAGCATTCAATTCGTGTTTTAAAAAAATCATCACTCTGGTCATCTCCAGTGAATTTGTGGATCCACTCTGGCTGAAGTCATCCAATGTGTCACACAATGCCAGAAAGGTAGAGAGAGTTGGAATTTCTTGCCACCTTTGCCCAGTATATCATTATAAGCAGTATTGTATTCTGAATCAAAGTAACCAAGCTTTCTAGGAATTAATGAGCCACACACAAAGACATTTTGGATAACTGTATGATAAAATCACTTCTTTTCAGTCAAGATGTGAATAATTTTGGAATAACTTCGGGTAAGTTCTACAGCCTCAAAATTTAGAGCTAGTAGAGTTTTGGAGATGGAAATTAAAACTGTTAGTATCAAAGAGGTTTCATATATTTTAGCATATACCCAGTGTTTAAGAACACAAACCTGATTTTTTGGGTCCTTAAGATTGAACATGATACTGCGATATTTACTCTTATATCGGTTGTCTGTAACTTGAAACAAGTTAAACATTTCCTTTTCAATATTCAGTGCTATCTTGCCCACTTCACTCTCTGTCATGACCAGATCGTCACTATCATTGACTCTGTACAAAATAAAATAAATAAATTATTATACTTCCTCTAAAAACAGCATTGATATTAAATAAGTTTGGCAATTTTAATTGTGAGTAAAATCTCAAAAAAAAAAAAATTGTGAATTCAGTGAGGCTACTCATGCATGAAGTTAATCACATACTTAAATATTTGCTGGTTCAAGGCCTTAGAGGCAATATTCTCCACACAAGTTATTTTTGTTTTCACTTTTGAAGGGAACTACAATAAGTTAGTTTCCCTACCACTAAAGAGGAAAAGTTAAGATGACATTGTACTTGTTTGTGTAACCTGCTCTGATTTTGTTTTGTTTTTTACTTTAAAACTAATTAGCAATCGTTTGAATTTATGTGGTGCTTTAGTGTTTGTCAATAACTGATTTATTTTTAAATGGTGTGATTACTACTATGGCACAGAACATTTTTTTCTTGGAGGGGGATAGGGGAAGGGGTAAACCTATCCGTCACGCACTTCTATCCTTTGGCAACAGGAAAGTATATTAACCATACTGTATTCTGTATATTTTCTTTAGATTTTAACTTAGTAACAACTGCATTATAAAAGTTTCTATGTTGTGATTTAAGACTTCATATTAAAATTGCCATCATAATACTTCAGGTTTTTTTCCCTGCCCTTTAAGAACTTTAACATTCAACTCTGATTCTGTGCATTTGGAATTTTTACCTCTGAATGTGAGATATTACCAAACTTTCTTTACTTCACTTTAATGTTAAGCTTATGTCAACTGTTTCACTTGAAGAATGAAGTCACTGCCTCCTTATCACTGTTAAAGAGCAGTGCAGTCTAAACATTTATTTCAAAGTTTGTTAATGCCTTTACAAAGTAAGTGTGTTGAATTCCCACCTTTTCCATAAAATTTCTTTGAGGGATCGTCGTATATTTTGTCGAATTTGAGAGTTGGGTTGTGATTGAGTGGGGTTAGCTGCTCCTTTTGCTTGTGTGATTATAGACGTAGCTGAAGTGGAAGACATTGCTGTTTTTCTAAGCCCTCCAGGTAAACTGGAAGACACAACTGATTTTTTGGAAACTGATGGTGAACCGTGAGAAAGAGGTGACTGTTTTGAAGAGGAAACATTGCCTGATGAAAGCCAAGATTTCTTAGGAATTACACCTTTGAAGCTCGCAGCAGAATATTTAGTTGGGTGTTTAGTTAGGGAAGTGCTAGTAAATGATGGGGACTTCTTTGGACCAAGGTTTTTGGACATGGAAGACGTCTGTTTCTCAACTGTAGAAGCTGAAGCAACCCCTTTCTTTGACACTGTAGTAGGTTCTATTGGTTTATCCTCACTCTTCTTCTCTTCCTTCTGAGCTGTTAAAACAAACAGAAAAACAATAAAGATATGGCTATAAAATAATGGCTATGTACAGTAATACCTAACTATACCAAAGAAGCTTTACAAATATATAAAAAAAATTATATTACACTTAGTATCTTCATTCTGCAACAGATTTGATAATTGTATTATTACTTTTGACATTCATTTAGATGGGAGACATCCTCCTAGTAATGAAAACCATCTATTCATTCAGAAAGAACAGTCTCCAGGAAACAATGCTTCCAGTCTAATTTTCAAACAGGCATCAACTTCAATTTGTCATACAACCTATTACAAGCTCACAATTTCTTTAACTTTCACTGGCTTTATTAAAATAGGAAAAAATGAGCATTGGTATATCTTAGCTTGGTTTGGAATAAATTGAGTATTTAAACACTGGACAGAATATATTCCACACAAAGAGGAGGCTTAATATGGAGATTGAGATTACTTCATTTCAGACAAACTCCTTTAAGATTCTCAAAGAAAAATTATAAGGATACATCACAATGTATACAAAATATTTAAAAAGCTATACCACCCTCAAAGAGTCCAGACATGGGTTTCATTAACAATCAGATATTAATATTCAACTTGCATGACAATGAAAAGACTTCACTGGTGTTTTCTGAACATTTAAATGTACCACATATTACTATTTGAATTAAATAATCAAGCTATAACAATTTACTTAACGCTTATTCCAGTACATATAGTTATTGTCTAGATTTTGTAAATTTGAGAGAACGAATTCACAGTGGCGAAATCATTTCCAAGAGCTTGACTGAATTCTACTAAACTAAACATTGTTTTAAAAAAATCAATTACTTTTCCTTTACACAAACATGATTTAAGGACTGAGTTGTGCACTGTTTGCTGCACTGAGCTTCCATACAGTCTCTCATTCTAATTGCTCCAGTTGAAAGTAAGTGAAATAATCTGACATCTCTAACAAGTTATTAGTAAGTTTTTATTTAACTTTGAGTTTTTCTAATTACCAACCTCTCCCTCTGCCACTGCAAAGCTGTAAGATATTAGATAGACAACTTGATGTCAGGAAAAGGTATAAGATTATGCAAATGAAGGCCCCAATTCTCAACTGTGCTACAATTCCACTTGGGGACATAAGGTGGTGAGAAAGGTGCCCATGCTATAATTCCTGGACCTGATAGGGAAAGATTCTGCACAGCAGGATCAGTAAAATCAGCAAAAGCAGGTAGGGACAGTTTCACATTGGGGTATTACATACAGAAACATCATTTACAGATAACAATTCTAATAGCTACACCACCATCCTGGATCTTTTATGATATATTGAATAGTCCCTTATGTGAAGGACTGAGGATGTGGGAAATTACTCAGGAACAACTCCTGAAATGTCATTCTATTACTTCCTTCTGAAGGAATGCTGGGAAGACCAAGTTGTGGCTTTGTGCTTCCCCTCTCAGACTAGAAGTAGCTAGACTGGTTAATGTAGACCCTTCTAATGACACAGAACACTTTAAACAAGTAGGACTTCTAAATATAAGATTTAATCAAAGAAGTCAAGTTTACCATAGAGGATTTGGTACACTTCCTGGACCTCTCCCATAGAATGCCCTCAAGACAAGTTATCAGGAGACCCAACACATGTTTTGTTCTTCACCCTTCACACCCAACGCAATAGAATCAGAAAGCAGTGGCAAATTCAGACTCTTAGGATAAATGTTTCCATCTCTTTTGAAATGGACTCCAAGATGTGTAACCTCCTAGGTGAGAGAGATTTTTGGACTTGTTTGTCACTATGTTGAAAAGGTTCCATTATCTTTAGAGACACAGAGACAGGGCCACACTTTCTTTCGATGGTCTGTTATTACAAAACATCAGAACTCAGGGAACTGATGTTCTAATGAACCAGATGACACAATATTGTAGTTGGAAGTAGCTATTGGCACATGAATGTAAGCATCTTGAAGATCCACAGGTGCCAGATTAGTTACACTTGCTCAGTCAATAATCAGCTGTAGCTCACGAAAGCTCATGCTCAAATAAATTGGTTAGTCTCTAAGGTGCCACAAGTACTCCTTTTCTTTTTGCGAATACAGACTAACACGGCTGTTACTCTGAAACAACACATTCCAAGTGACTCCTTCCTGACTCTTGTGGGGCAAAATGTAACCATTTCCAGTCCAGGATGAAACAACTTCCTTTTGACATCTTTAGTGTGATCAAGTGGAATGAATGACTGAATTTCTTCACTGAGTGAACTAATTTTTTGTCCTGAAAATGATTCACTGTAACTATTGCTGTCCCATCTTTCAGTGTACTAGGGCAATATTAGCCAAAGTGAGGATGTACAGGAACTATGAAATAATAGTAATACATAATGCTTCTATAGACTGGGAGGTGAGGAAAAGGGCCCAACAGTCTAATGTGATGAGCCTTTATTGATGTTGCAATGTAATAAGCTTGCGCCTAACTCTCAAAATTCAGTTCCTTCATTGGTAAAGATTATCTATCTTAGAGGTTTCCATAGTACCTTCTTTTTGGTATGTAAGCACTTCAATAGTACCGAAACATATCTCCAGCCTAGAAACTAGACAGAGAAGGGTTTCCTACCATTTCAGTTTGGCCAAAACAGGTTCATCAGAATTACCAGAAGCAGAAAGCCCAGATACTTTATTCAACCGTCAGGAGTGTTGGGAACAGGAGAGGCAAATATACCCAAGAGCCATGTATTGATGTAGCTGCAGAAACTAACAATTCCAGCCCTTCTTTCTTCGTTTATTGAACTTCCTGCTCATTTTGAGTACATATCTTTTTTTATTTCTTTCAGTAAAAAGGGACAGAAGCATGTTTTTTTGGTCAGTACAAAGTAAGGCAGAGCACATCTGGGATTTGAAAACAAACTGGGTGAAACCTTGAGTCCTCCTCAGTGCCAAGACTTTGGGGAAATCTGAGCAGTGTTACTATATTACTCATGTGATAACAGTGAATGACTCAGCACTTCCTAACTAGTATATTAGAGTTGTAGAAATAAAAGACTATTCTGGAGAGAGGTTTGTTTGTATTTGTTATATTTGTAAGTGTTGTGTAGAATATTTAAAAAAAAGGAAGAAGTCATATTTACCAACAGGAGTCTTTTGTATGCAGTTATAAATGGTTCATATTTAGCAACTTTATGCAGGTCTCCCAACGTCGCATTGATTTGTGTAAGGATTTTCAGAATACATATGAAATTCAGTTACGTGTGTCAGCCCAAAAGCATTTTACCCAACAGAAAATTATGGAAGATTTTATATACTTCTATATCTCAAATATGATTTTTGATCCTGTTGTAGCTTAATATATACTCGTGACCTCATGAATATAAAACATACACAAATACTTTTGCCACCATCATCCTCCCAACCCCCTCTAGCACCATTAGCTTACCATGCTTTGCTTTATGTCTAACTTAGATTGTAAACTTCTTCAGGTAGGGATAAGTGATCTGGCTAAACAGTGTGATATGCAAATTATCCAGCTTTATAAAACAAATGAAACAATTCTGACATATGAATGCTGTAGGGATTAATTTTATAGAAATGCCCTAGATATTCAAGGTAAAAATGCACGTAATCCTAACTCAAAGCAGGAAGTTGAACTCAAAATCTTCAACTGCAGTTTTTCTAGGATCCGAGGGGAAAACCTGGAGGAAAGCATCATTCTGTAGTATAACTAGAGTTATCTTCCCCCTTTAAAATATTTTATATTGCAGTTGATCCTATTTTTACACTTCATTTAAAAAATGAACAATCTAAAACCTGATCGTATCAGAAAAATGGCAATTTTATGGGAAATTACGTATTTATTAATAAGACATTACATTTAAAGAAAAATGGCCTCTATCTGCACAGAAATGAAATCCTACAAATTTCAGCCCAAGCAGAGATTAAGTAACTACAGCAATTAGCTCAAAATGGTGAGAAATCTTCTAGTTGTAAAAGAAAGCAATTAAAATAAAGGGCAAAATCCCCCACTGCATCAGTTCAAGCATTCGGACATTATTGAAAGCTTAAGAAGTGTTAAAATTTTTGCCTTCTACTTACAAAGACAGGCGTGGTTAGCTGTTTTTCTAGATTTTGCCCTTTCTGTGGTTCACCTTTTTTTTTTTAAAAAAAATCTGTTTTTGCTGAGGAAGATACTGCCTCCACAGAACAATGGAGATAACACATTTTTAAGTATTGATGATATTCTAGAACCATCCATATTTCCCTTAAGAAGTGCCTTTTTGACCTAGTTGTTATAACATTCACAACAATTAAGCAAAGCAGCTGCTTTGAAAATGTTAGTCTTTTGCCCAACAGACATTTTAAATTATGTAATAGTGCTTGACAAATGAAGTGAGATGTGATAAGCCTCAACGTGCACCATAAGGTAGGCTCATACATTCCTATTTTGGTCCAAATACCTAGTGGTCGTAGTATAGTAATTCCATTGAAATATCTGAGCAGACTCAAAACTGAATAAAATCCTATTATAATCGACATCACAAAAGCATAGCTATTTAATCATCCCATATAAAACTCTATGTTGACTAGAATTTTCAGGGGGGTCTGAAAGCAATATGTGATATTATTGTGTGTATGTATGTACTGCAAATATTTTGCCACAACCGCTATTAAAGAACTGATTGAGAAATCTGAGCTTCCCTGGCTTTTGTGTATCAAAGTCAGGTATTTAAACACACACACTCCCCCATAAAATATTGTCAACCTATACATCAAACTCAGGGTTAATAAATAGTAAATGTTTCCTAGCTTTCATGGAAGAATTTTAAATGAAACGTTTTAATCGTTTTTTTCAAAGTAAATATTTCAAACACTAATCTCTGGAAGCTTAGAAGTGTTTTCCCCTTCCCTACTATGAAAACTTTACAAGTCTGATATCAAGAATCATGATTTTGATATAAAAATCATGATCTGGTGTAAGGCTGCAATGACTTTGTATTTCTCCCATTTAAGTGACAGCTGCTTTGTTTGGGAAGAATTTCGTATCTGATAGTAACAAAGGATTTTTTTTCTGCTGGTGCTGGAGGAATTTAACACTGAATGGTAGATAAACTGTAAAGAGTTACACAGCAATAATTATGACAGTTCATTCAAAAGAAAAAAAATGTACCTTATTGCAAATTTTCCATCGAGTACTGTCATTTGGCTCAAAAATATTTATGCAAATTTAGGAGTGATCGTATGCATACATAAGATGTATACGCAAGTTTAGCAGTATTCATTTGTTGGTTACTCTTATAGCTAAAAAATATTCATGATGTGTTATAAATGTACCAGGTTCAAAATGAGCCAAACTGAATTAAGGAGTCAGTTTTAAGTTATAATAAGTGAAGTCAGTGATGGTTTATCATATTTTAAGTAAGTGTGCTGTCAAATTCTTTTTAAAATACACTTCATACTAAAGTTAAAAATTATTCTCTGAACAGCATTCAGTACGGCTAGATTATATATTAATATATATATATTAATTACACACACGCACACTCATCTGAGTTGTACTATGGGTGACTTTCTCCATTATTGTGGAAGTGATAATGAAGGCATCTCCATCTACCCTATATATTAACAGGAAGGGAGCTAAAAACATAAGTTTTTTTCTCCTGCTGATAATAGCTCATCTTAATTAGCCTCTGACAGTTTGTATGGCAACTTCCACCTTCTCTATGTGTGTGTGTGTGTGTACATCTATATATCTTCTTACTATATGTTTCATTCTATGCAGCCGATAAAGCGAGCTGTAGCTCAGGAAAGCTTATGCTCTAATAAATTTGTTAGTCTCTAAGGTGCTACAAGTCCTCCTGTTCTTTTTGCGGATACAGACTAACACGGCTGCTACTCTGAAACTTGTTCATCAGCACTTTAACAGAAAAAAGGAAACAGAGCTTGAAAATTAATACTGTGCTCAATCCTTTGCTTCCCATATTTAGTCTAACATCAGGCTACTTAGGGTGGTTCGTTGCAGACTGCCTTGGCATTCTGCCAATGCAAAAAAAAAAAAAAAAACCCCCCCGACAACCCTAAAGTAAAACATTGTCAAATATAAAACTTCAGCTTCTGAAATTGTTCAACAGATGCACTGTTGTGAAAAAGATGCTGTAGCATCTTTTATTCTGTGGCACTGGCATTACTACTGAAGTCGTAAAAATTTCCTCAGTCAAATGATATAATTCTCCAGATCAGCAGACACCAGAAAATGAGGAAATAAACTTTAGAAATTTCATAATACTTAATAATTCAGTCTACATCTTAAATTGTGGTAACTAAAAATTTCTATCTAAGGGGACTTCTTGATTATAGAACTTGGAAGTTAACAGGATTTCTCAAGCACAAACTTGTGTTTACTTTCTGATTCAATTTTATAGATTGCTGAGTGACTTAAAAATACCTACTGAATATTACCTTAAATACTTATTAAAGGACACTGCACTAAACCATTTAAAGAAAAATATTAATCAAAATGTGATTCACTACAACTATCACCCACTAACTCCGCTCCCCCCCCCCCCCCCAGCTTACTTCCCTCCCTTTTCTTCCTATGACTGGCTACTTCACCTTGAACAGGCCCTTGAAATATGTTGTATGCAGTGTAATTGTAGCTGTGTTGATCCCAGGATATTAGAGAGACAACGCTGGTACAATAAAATATATTACCTCACCCACTGTGCCCCTTGAAATGTGTTAACCATTTAAGGAACAGTTTGTTTCACCTTGTATTTATCTGTTACGCTCTTGAGTCAATTCCCAGACCTGACAAAGACCTTTGTGTGAGCTTGAAAGCCTCTCTCTCACCAACAGAGCCTGGTCCCATCAAATATATTATCTCACCCACCTTGCCTCTAATATCCTGGGACCAACACAGCCATCACAACACTGCAGACAAGTTTTTCCATTGTTGTTTCATTTCCTTCCATGGAAGTCTGGCCTTAGAAACCCACATCTTCTGAAAATCCTCTGCATTTCTGTTTAGTCAGTTAGGTCTGTGTGATCACCATTCATGGTCTTTCATTTAATAATCCCTATGATTTTAGTTTAGTAAGCTGTGTGCAACTATCTAGTTACTACAAGCTTTTAACACTAAAAAATAAAATTCACTTCAGCTTACGGGGGGGGGGGGGGTTCTGAATTATAGTTCCATTGAATATTCAATTTCTTGCTATAGGTCACACTGACAGTTTTAAACTGTATGGCCATATAACAATACACAGTTAGATACAGTGGTGAAGAGTCTATCATGCATATATCTCTGTGAAAATGGGGAGGTTTTTGCAGGTCTTCACAAAATTTGTATTAACCCCTCCCCCAGATCTATAACAGTACAATACATTACTTGAAAGAATATTTACAAATAATCTTTTTGTGGTTGAGGAAGGTAAGTTTAGTAACTATTCATTGTGAGAAGTGCTGGGGGAAAATCATTGGAACAGGGTAATATTGCTGAATGTAGAACCCAGAATGTAGAACTCGCTATTACTTTCTACTGCTGATCTTATCTATTCACTAGTTATGACTCCCACCACACTTAGGGATGTCGATCACTTTACAGGAGCAAGTTAAAAAGCAAAAGAAATGTCCCAGGCATAGTCTACCCTTAAAAGTTGTATAAGCATAGCTACATTGGTCAGGGGTATGAAAATATCCACACCCCTGAGTAGCACAGCTACATCAATGGAAGAGTACTGCTGTCGACATAGCTAACATTGTTCAGGAAGGTGGTATTCCTACACAGACAGAAAACCTTCTCTGGCAGCACAAGCTGCATGTACTACAGTAGGAATTTAAGCTGTCCTAGCTGTCCCAAAAAACTATGCCGGCATAGGTTCTGTAGTTAGACATTGCCCAAGTATAGGAAGTAAAACCACTGCATGCCATTGCCGCATAGCAACTTTAAAAAACAAAGATTGAAAATTCCTTGCCAGCAGGTTTACTTTTGGGTACCACAGCCAGCAGTTTGTGTACAGGTTGGATGGAGCTGTGCTTTTTGAACATGGCCAGACTGGAAAGCAGATGTATTTCTGGCAGAAGTAAATTTCTAAGGAGAGGGCCTAACATTGGAAATGCCATGTGTCCCTGATTCCCTTTAGCCTCTCCCTTAGACTCAGTAGTTTAAGGATTCTGGATGAGTGCAAGTAGCGTGGCAGGTCATACAGGGTGCACCAACCTCCAAGCCTACATAGGGGTATGTAGATTGTATCCAGTATCTTGATTTCACCCAAATGTTAATTGGCATCCTGTGCAGAGAACAAGTGTAGTATGTTTTTGCTGATCCATCTTGCTCAGAGGCAGGTAGCTGCATTTTAAGTTTCCAAATGAACTTTACTATTATGTGCTGCAGTAGTCTAGCCTAAACTGGTAGGAAAAGGCTCTCTCAATCAAAGTTGGAAAAGGCATCCCTGACCACTTAGCTGAGAATCCAGGGCAGCAATCAGTCTAGTAAAACTGAGATTGTTAACTGCTTTATCAATGGATGGGCAGGCTCCCTCAGTTTTGAATGTTCCTATATTTTGCCATTTCCACTTTCCTTTGCCACTCAGCATCACCGACATCTGATCTGGACTGATGGTAAGCCAAGCAGGTTTCAGGCAGCTGTGGTGCGCACATCTTCTTGCAGGAATGACTAATTATGGGAATAACTGTCCAAACTAAATTATACTTTTTAAAAAAGCCATCTCTTTGCAGAGCAAGGGCTACTGAATTCTCAGGCAAGCTTGCTTTTTTTTCAAAAAAAAAAGAAAATAAAAGTGAAACCCTTCAATTCATTCACATACAACTGAAAACTGAAATATGTTGCTCAGCTGGTGCTTTAGAGGTCAGTTCTAAAGCACTCCACAAAGAGAAGTTACTTACCAGTAACTGTAGTTCTTCAAGTGTTGTCTGTGCATAGTCTCACAGTTAGGATGCACACCTGGCACCTCAGAACTTCAGAAACTTCTAGAAGAGACATGCCTGTAAGGTGCCACTCAACCACCTTCCTGGGCACTGAACATTTAGTGCCCAAGGCCATAAAAGAAGGTGCAGCCAACAAGCGTCTCAATTCCTTCTTTTCCGTGGTCAGAGGAACAACTCCTATGCCTGAAGTCAGCATTTGTCAGACTTCTTGCCATTTCTCTCAAAAAATAGTTGTATACAGTTAGCTTTTACTTATTGTACAATATGCTATCATTTTTAGGCAATTTTAGTATTTATGTGCCATTGTGCACTAGGGGATTTGGGCTAGTTCCTACTATCAAAACTGAGTCAGATGCTAATAAATCCAGATTTTAAAGGTACACCTCTCCCCCTCTATTTTTCTCAAGTCGGATGTCCGTATCAGGTGTCTGGTCTGCTGCAAGATGTCAATGCCTAAACTGGTGCTGTGTGCCAGGCCTTTACAACCCAGGTACTGAAAGACTAGGTAACAGTCTCCATTCTCACTTGATTGAGGAAACACTGGAGCTAGGCCGTGTCTACACTGATGATTTGTCATGCTGCAAGCCAACATAGCTATACGAATGCAGTTCTCTAGTGTAGACAGGCAAAGCTACCAGGTGCACTTACAACTTGCTCCCTGATTGAGATTACCTTATAGTAGTTCACCCTGTCTACACTAGGGGATTAGACCTGTGCAACTGGCCTCCCTAGTTGAAATGGGGGCAATACCTGCTGTAGACAAGGCCTTAGTTTTTCAGAACCACTTCTGTATTCAAAGGACTTTACAGGCCATCTTCAGCTCCAAAGCCTTCTGCACCCAGATCAACACAATCATCAGAATCCAACAGTGGAAATACAAAAGAGACCACCTCAAAGAACCCCTTTTATTTGGTGGAGGGGAAGGGGGGGGAGGACTTCCCATTGGTTATACAACCAAGTGAACAATATTAGTAAAAAAAAAATGCAAACAGCAATATAGGGTGGTGAGTTTTTTAATCAAATTTCCATCTGTATCGACGAACAAGTAGAAAAGAACCACCCTACGAGCCAGATTGTGCCCAACACTTGTGTCAAGCCTCCTCCTTCACTCTTGTGGCTCCTCACGCAGGAGCCAGACACACAGTGTGATTGTGGAGTGCTGGCCTTCTGCCCTCCAAGAGTCCCCAGGGTGACAACTGCTTGAAAGGGGGAGTAGGATGCATGCACCCTCCTCCCCAAAGGTGGCAGAGCTCCAGTATGTATTTCCCCAAAGTTCTGACAGAGTCCTCTCAGGTACTCTGGATGCAAGATTTGCCCTCTGAACCCCCCTCAATAGTTTTTACTAATGAAGGGCCCTAGTCCTCAATCAATAATGTATCATGGGCAATTTGCACAGTGATAGCCCTGTACCATACCTTCTATTTCTTAGGCACTATTCTACAATGCTAGGGACTCTTGGTGGACAAGTAATAACAGATCCCATGGAATGAGATAGGTTTGAATCAGGAGACTGGACAATCTCAATTATTCACTTGTGAGGACAAATAATGACAAGGTGGATTTTCGCTATCTGCCTAGACAAAATGCCTCTGCCACTAGCTCTTAGGCCTTGGTGACATACAAACTTGTACTCATTTAACGAAAGGTATGTTTTAAAACTGGTTTAGTTAAACTAGTGCAAGTTTGTACAAAGACATTCTTGTTTCAGTTTGACTGTGGCTTATTTTTGTTTAAATTAAACCTGTAGAACAAGATTAAGCTAAACCAAACTAAGCCACTCAAACTGAAATAAGCATCTACACACAAACTCATGCTAGTTTAACTACATGGTGCAAATCCCTTTGTGAACACTGCTACGGCAGTTTAAGAGTAGCTTGTTTCAGTTTACTTTAAACCTGTTCTTAATAGTTTAAGCTAAGCCAAAACAAGGGTCCATACAACCTTCTGCACTGGTTTAAACTAAATTTGTTTAAAAATCACATCTTAAGCTGAACTAGTGCAACTATGTGTGTAGACATGCTCTTAGTTAAAATGGCACAAGTCCGTGTGTAGATAAGGACTTATTCTTTTCCCTCTGCAGGGGTATTACAGGCTTTCATTGCACCTTATTACCCTCCACTCCCATTATGTGTACATTGCTCCTCTCTTTCATCCTTCCCTCTTTTTTACATTGTACGATATATTTTCCTTTTCCTCCATACCCATGCTACCTTCTACATTTAAAAAATAATAAAATAAAAATACAAGGGAATGTTGCGGAAGAACAATCATCACATGCACATCAGACTTTTTGATTTTGGGCTCTCATCTCACTTCTGTCCTTTGACAATGTCTCTTCACTTTGTTACTTTGTGTAGGAACAGAACCAACCCAAAAGCCCTTTGTATCTGGAATCCTTTGATGACAACTCATGTGAGTAAGCACTACTCAGCCCGTGGATAAGGCTCAGATCTAGACAAAGGCAATGATTAACCTAAGCCATAGAGGAGGCAAAGAAAAATGGAGGCAGGTAGTTAAAAGGAGGCTAACGTAATCAAGGGCAGAGTTTCACAAATGTTGTCCCCTTGCTTCCCGCTAGGAGGCACCATAAAGTTGTCTGTCCCCTAATCCACTGTTGTAGGATGGCAGGAGAGATGTATGGCAAATTTTAGCCTGACAGAGCCCCTTTCAATGAACTATTTCTGCTTTAAAGTCCAATTCATTAATAATTTATAAGAAATACTACTATCAAATAGAATACAGACGCCCTCTCCCCCCCCCCCCGACTTACGCAATCGTTTCGTTCTGGAAAGCCTTGTGTAACTTGAATTTTGCGTAAGTCGGAAATGTATACCATACGTTAAGCAAAAATTTCAGCAATTCAAAAATCCTATTTCTGGCTTATGGAACTTTTTCCAAAAGCGTGAATTTGTGTAAGTCAGGTCTTGCGTAACCCGGGGAGCGTCTGTATTGCAATTAATGGCTATGAATTCATACTAAATTAGTAGTTATAGCTAAGTTGAAGCTAAGTCAATAAATAGTTTATTGGCTTTGTGATAGAAAACTTAACTCAGTGACTTACATCGCAAGATCCAGCATATCAATTTAAAATAGTTTAGGTTTAGTGTACACAATGGTTCATCTAATAAAATATATTTACTATGTCTGGTAAGCTCTCCTCCTCTTACTACCAAATGGAGTTATGATTTTATATAACTTATGTTTGCTGTGACTCAGTTGATAAGTGACTAATCAGCTCAAATAACTTTTAATGCCTAATAAAAGTAGCCTGACAAGCTTAAATGAGAAATTAAAAAACTGTCTGTGAATATCAATTTAGATCTGTCTGGGTACTTTAAAATTAGGATACGGCAGACCTTTACCTTCAGTTTTCTCCTCCTTGTGATCAATCTTCCAGCTTGAAAATGACGAAAGATTTGCAGCCGATTTCCACTTAAGTAAAAATGGCAAAAATTCATTTTCTCTTCCAAATGTTCTTCTACTATCAAAGAATCTGCATTGAAGTCTTTAGATATGTGCATGTTGACATGCTACTAAATGAACTTTGGCATCAGTAAGTGGCCCAGCCACTATCCCCATTGTTATAACCAAAATATTTGATATTTCCTCAAGTCTTCCTTTACCCACATAGAAACATAGGAGGTTTCTTCTGTAATTAGTGACCTTTACAAAAGATGTTAAATACCAATGAAGCAATTTAATTTTTTTCCCTCCAGTGGAAGGGTTAATTATCACTTCATATACTGAATTAAAAATATAACAGTTGGCTAATTTGTCAGAATAATTTGTCCTCTTATTTACTACAGTACCAATAATGAGAGAATTACTATTTATCATTGACATTCTTTAGATCCGTTCTGAGTCATTCTCTACTTTAAATCTTCATTTGACAATATTTCTCTGAAATTTTTGTTGTAGATATTAACTTGTTCAGCTAAAAAAAGTAAAGCTTTATAAACCTTTCAGAATGTTGCTCAACTAAATATTATACAAGCAAAACTGAAAAATAAAACTGCACTCCTAGCCCACCTGACATATGAGGATATCAAAAGGCTCAAATGACTAAAAGAAAAAGAAAAAAACAAAACCATCAATTCAGTACCGGTATTAAATCCTTGTGGTAGACTTTAAAAGTAGTCTAGAACATTTGACAGGACCACAGCTTTAACATAATATGCAGACTTTCCTTATTAAATATAAATCTGGATCCAGACATCTTTCAGATGTGTTTCTTCTGGGATCCGTCATTTTTCATTTTACTGTGATCATCTATTTTGTACAAGTTTTCAAATACACTGGGCAAACAAGGGGCAGATCACACTTTAAAAATATACATATAATTTACAATTCACTGTTAAGTTGAATGACAACCAGATATATCAGTGCCATATGATCCGGAGCTCCATCTTCCATCTGGAGAGGTTTTTTTTATGAAGTGCACTGACAATTGACTTATTCCATATATCTAAGAGCCTCACCCCTTGCCCCGCTATTAATTCTTATGAACTCAATGCATGACATATTAAAAATGAGAAAAAATAAGGACAATAGCTCTTTTGTAGAGCCAAGCAAGCAATGAATATGATCTTCCTTTGCGGTCCCATATTTTTGATAAAAACCTTATGAATGAAATATCAAGCTAGTAGACTAAACTCCCTGCCTCAACATATGCATTAAAAATTAACTCTTTTTAGAAATGCACTGTTATCATAAAACATGGCAGATGATTTTTAAAAGGCCATAACTTTATCAGGTTATTTTAGAAATCATTTTGTTGGGGCTGTGTTTTTCCTGCTTGAAAGATAATCTGCTGGATAGACATTTATACTGTCTATTTTGCTAATTTATTTTACTTCTATTTTGACAAGCCCTGAGGACTTTAACACCCATTTGATATAAACTGAAGGTTAAAGGTACAGTCAAGAAACATATCCTGGCAAAAGCATTAAAATACTACAGATTCTCTCCTCCACTCCGAACCTGCATCTTTGAAAGCCCTTGTTTCACCTTCCCCAATCTCAATGGCCCTTATCCCTGTAGCAATTAAAAATTATTTTTGAAATACATTTTCTATGTATGTGGTGCACTGGATGCTATGAGTAAAAGCAGATCAGCTACTAAAATAAACAGGCCTAATTTCTGAAAAAGAAAAAATATGATGTGTATATTTACTTTCCCATAGCTGTACAGCCTAAATACTGCCCACATCTTCAACACAAATAAATAAAATGTATTATTATTCATGTGGCATCATATGTGCATGATGCTTCCCAGTTAATTAGTACAGCTGAACCAATAAAGCCAATGATTTCCATTCAGACTATTAAGATGTCCAATATTCAGCCTGTATGTTTTGATGGATTTAATAAAAAAAGCCACTTGCAATTAGGGCCTAATTTCTCACCACAAAATAGTATGAATCTGAAAATCCAAGGGAATCTTGAAGCAGCCATTGCAGTGGGGATTGGAAGGAGGAGGAGAAATCTTTAGAACTGTGAGTTGCGTGCTTCAAATAACCATGTTACAAGCGTTTCTGTGTATGAACCAATTTCAAAGGAAGAGATCATTTTTATCATACAAGTGTACTGAATTGCACTCCTACCCAGATTATTTGTCTACATTTAACAGAGGACTAAAAGGGTTTGGGCTCTCTCCGTCCTGCCACCCAATAAAATCACTGTTATGTTAAAGTGTACTGAAATCTTACATCCACCACCTAGTGCAACAATATTTAGCATACAGAATAGCTGCATTTTATGCATGTGCTATATTGACAGAGGAAAGACTAATTTAGGGTCTGAATAGGGGACTGATCCTTCAACCCTCAGTCACTAAATTTACTCATTTGACTCCTATGGGACAATGTGGGCAATTAAGGGTTCTTTGCATGAATAAGGATTTGCAGGATCAGGTCCTTAGCTTGAGGGTAGAGAGCACCTGTTTAGGACAATTTCCATTTCAGTTCAGTACAATGTAAATATATATATAACTATGTACACTGAATAGAATACACTACCTTATTTTTAAATTTTAACAATTTGTAGAATCTCCCTAAGCAAAGAAGTTGTGATTGATGTTTTTAAGGAGACACTATGGATCACTTAAATCACGAATCATACTACCAGAGTTATCAACCAAAAACGAAAGAATCTTTTCCACAGAAAAAAAATTATATTTGGTAGTTTAGTAATGGTAAAAACAGAATCCAAGACATTTGTAGAACTTACCTTAATTAGAGCAATATGAAATTCCATCCCTATTGGCTGATTAGAGAACTCTTCATCTGGTATTTACTGAATTGTTTTGTATTCATTAATAAGGCCTGGTCTACATACACATTTTTTACTGATTTAACTTTCAGTTAGGGGTGTGCTATTCTGCCAAAACAGTTAAATCGGTGTAACCCGTAGTGTGAATGCAGTTATATATGTATAAAGGTACCTTATACCAATACAGCTTTTTTCCCTTACAGAAATAAGCTATACTGATACAAGCAAATTTATACTAGTGTAACTGCATCCGCATTAATGGAGTTGTACCACATGCAATTATAGTAGTATATTATCATCTGTATTACTGATAAAGCAGATTTGTGTGTGTAGACAAGACATAAGAGTTCATAACGGGCCCCTTTTTACCTTTAATTTTAGACAGAAAAAAATACTGCTCTTTGAAACCTACAATGCTAATTTAAAATGCAACTCTGTAGTTGTTATGGGATATAAAGTACCAAAATCTATTAATTTAAATCAAGTAGGGAAAAAAGTAATCTCCAGAACACTATAAATAGCATGTACTAAGGCTGCATTTCTAAAAGAAGTGCAGTAAAACAGAGGGGGAAGTTTAAATTTAAATGCAATATACTACAGTATTCCTGAGACAGTCTAAAGAGTTGTGTATAATAATAAAGTAATTTTTCAGGGGAAATACTTCTGTTTCCTTTATGTTCAAAAGTTCTTTCACCTGAACAATCTAGGTCTCAAGATGAATTTCAAAATGAAAAGTATTCACTTGTTCTAA
The DNA here is from genome assembly GCF_965152235.1 of Eretmochelys imbricata. Taxonomy (NCBI): domain Eukaryota; kingdom Metazoa; phylum Chordata; order Testudines; family Cheloniidae; genus Eretmochelys; species Eretmochelys imbricata. The sequence goes on along the minus strand of NC_135584.1, from coordinate 7,179,979 downwards.
ATGTATATTTGTCAAGTTAATATATAATTAATGTTTTTAATAACCAGATCTACTTCTGAAAATAAAAATTAAACCCCGATAAAAGGTGGTTAATAAAAGCTGGGAGAAAAAGTAACATTTGCATTCATTAAATTTCAAATTGAGAAAATGTCAGACACTAGACACCTATTTATCGTGTGTTTTGTAAATGTGAATGGTATGATTTCACTTAAATTCCAATTACATTATAACACTATTTCACTGGAGTCAATCAAAAATGTGATAAAGTACAAAATCTATTTCACATTACAAATCAGTATTTACTTACCTTTATATGAGCTAACAAGAAGTTATGGATGCTATTCAATACCTGCAAAATTATAATATGTAAGGCAAAATCTCTGCCTAACTTCCCTTCAGATGTTTCCTTGTGTGCGGATAATGTGTGAAATATGAGTAACACAGAGATAACAAGGAAACAAAGGCCACCCCCTCACTTAAGTAAAAGATGATCCTTAAAATATTTAACGTAAGTAAATAAAACACCAGGAATCATAGACTTATAGGACTGGGACCTCAAGAAGTCATCTAGTCCAGTCCCCTGCATTCATGGCAGGACTAAGGAGGAGAACTTGGATATATTTGACAGTTAAAATCTGTCTGCAAAAATACAAAAGCTCTGTAACAAACCCTGTTGAAAAATCCCATCTCGGCACTAGCAATGCAAATGCAAAACTTGAGAAGCAAGTGCCAAGGCTAGACGTATTATAATAAAATTTAAGTTAGTACAGTGAATTGTTGATAACAGGGGCACCTCGTGTAACTTACAATATTTTGAATTTAAGAAGTGTATATTGATACTTACCTCCTCTGAGAACAGAAATGGTTATTGCCTTTGGAAAACATTTGGTAACTTACTCAGCAAGTTTACATTCAGAAACCAGTTGCATACAGACTAGTATCAAAATTATAAAGGAACCTTATAAAATTTCCCTGATATGAGTGTGTGTGAATCTTTGAAGGTGGAGAGAAAAACTGTGTGTCATATTAAGAAAAAGATACCAATTTTCCTAATCTTACAGAGCCAAGAATGGATGGGTATTCAAATAAAATGTAAATGGATTACTCAGGAATATCCCTATGCGATACATACATTTGAATAACAGTGAAGATGAAATGGCAGCAGTCTTTTCTGGCTTTACTGCATTGTAATTATGATCGCTTGCCCAGGATGGTGTGCTGTTGTCTGATGCCGGCTCTTTAGCAACTGGTTGGGTGTTTGCTTCAGTTTTAGGGGCTGTCACCACACTTTTCTTCATGTTAATCTCTTTTTTCTCAGGAGTTGGTTTCTTCTGGGTGGACAAAGGCTTAGTACCTGCCTGTATAATTAGTAGATCCTTAATTACTAATAATAGTAATGACAGAAAGAGTTATCATGATGCATGTATTTAGTGACAAAATGTGTCTTCATATATTGTGAATAATTACTAATGCATTTCAAATTACATAGTTACAATACAAAATGGGTTTCTGACAAGTCTATAAAGCTAGGAGAAATACATTAGCCTAGCAGGAGAGAGTGTTGAGTGCTCTACTCATGAGCAGACCCTACCAGCAAACTGAACACAGCTGTATTTATTATCAAATATAAGTAAATCTGCACATCCAGTACCTGCCACATTAAAGTGGTTTCACAGAGCTAGGTAATATGGATTTAAAAGGGCTTTTAAGAAATTCTCTTTCATTTCCTTACATGTGACACAAATCCCCCTTATCTGCATAGCCTGTCTCCCTATTAAAAAATAAACCTAAAAACTTTTAACCCAGGAAAATATTAATAATTTTAACTTATGAATTAGCTTTAAAATATTCAGTACTAGGGAAATTATTTCAGAAAAGATGTACTGAAGTGCAGATACTTAATTTAATAGCACCTATGCAAAGGAGACTATATTGTATTTTAACAACCTTTTCCTGTTTTCTTTTTTTATTATAAAGATTTAACTGAATTATCTTATTCTTAAATGTAGTTTTAGATCATTAAAATGGCAAAAACAAACAAAAGATTGAATATCTAACGTTAAATCTTGCAAACTTAATATATTTATGTCTGAAAACTGTACAGCAACAAGCTATTATGCTTCAGGAAAAATGCTGCGTTTTTTATTCAGGAACATGATCTTACCTGTAGTTGAGACTTTAGAATTGTGGGTCTCTCAGATTTTGATTTGATCTTCTCTTTTGGCTTTGGTTCTTTTCCTGCACTGAGAAATTTCATGGTGGCTGCAGCATGTTTGAGAATGCAGTCGTTACTGCAGTACACAGAATCAGGCTGAGCCACATTAGAACAGCCAGGACCAATGCATTTTGATGCACCAGGAGCTTCGATTACCTAAAGATTGAAGCACAGCAAGTTCAATTTTTTAACTAAAAAACTGTATATAACCGGTTGTGAGGACTTATGTAACTGAATATAACTAGTGCATCTTAAAAGCATAACATGATTTTTCAATCTTTACTGACGCTATCCCATATCCAACTTTGCTGGCCTAACGAGTTCATGCTTGCAAATTCAACACAAAACCAAAATATTTATAAAATCATTAAAATATAAATAAGCCATAAGAAGGTCCATTTCATCTATATTTATTAAACAGAAAAGTACCCCAGGCTTTAACACCTATTTCTCCTGGAGTTATTGATATCTAAAATGGAAAAGACCTACTGCATTAACCAGGCTGTCTCCCCTGATAATGCAGAATTGTTTTCTGCAGCACATTTTTCCATAGTTTTATCCAGTCTCATTTAAAAATCCCAAGTGACAGGACTACTCCCACTTCCCTAGGGAAACTCCATCACAGCCTAATACTTACTTCCCACTATCAGGACAGACATTTCCCAGTACTCAGTCTAAATTTTCTCTTCATTTCACCATAGTGTCTTACATGTAAATAAATCCTCTTCCTCCTCAGTGTTAACATATACCAATAACAGGTGCCTCAGAAATATTATAGATAGATCAAGTAACATCCTTAAAAGCCTACAAATATTTGATCATTGTGAGGTCTGAGGCAAGGAATTTAAGTTTTCCTTCCTCTGTTTTCCCATTTGTAAAAATTAGGATAACATCAATTATCCATGTTTGCAAAGCACTCTTGTATCTAAAGATGAGAAATGATGTGACAAAATGGAAATATCCTGGACAAACCTCATGGAATTAATATAAACTTTACTAAATTACATTAAACCTTGTTAAATTAGGTTTAATATCTTTGGGATCCACTATATTAAAAATGCAATTGTGTATCTGTTATTATGAAATTATATGCAACTCCTCTAGGAGGATGGAGATGCTAATATAATTCCTCTGGTTATCGGTCCTTTTGAAGACATCCCCTAGATAGGTTTTGCATAAATAGTTCAAAATGGTTTCTCCAGTGACTATCCAAAAATCCTTTTTTTGTCTGTTAAACAGACTGGGTTTAAACAGGCTCAGGGCCTCTTTCCTGATCCAGCAAACAGACAGGATCCTGGTCCACAGAGGGCCCCAAAGTAAGGGTTGGAAGAACTGAGCCTACTGAAGTCCCATAAGATTGTGTGCTTGTTTTGAGCTGAAGCTGTGATGAATTTGAACCCACAAGGAAACCCTGAGTGGGGTTTTGAAGGACTATTCCTGCCAGAGACCACATTAGGATTGGGGAGATCTCTGAAGTAAGCTTACTACCATCTCCATAGGTTCATTTGTTGTTTTTAATATTTTTTCTGTAGTGTCTTTACCTTAAGAATAAAATAGGTTTGCATAGGAAGTGCTGTGTGTTGCCTTATAACTGTGGGCAATTACTCAGTTATTGGTCTCTGAAGAAAAGTAAGCAGGCCTGCTTAGGCAGAGTCTTTTGCTGGGATATCACAGTCAGGGGACTGTGCACCTGGAAATACACTGGGGTCAGAAGGGAGTGGGACTAGTCACCCCTCAAGAGAGGTAACAGCTAGGGAGTTGGAAACCTGAGATGGGTGCCCTTGCTGGGCCAGAGGGAAAATACCAGTGCAGCTACCCTGAGCTGACACACTATACTATTAATTTCTGTTGGTTTCTTCTTGCCTCTCCTCAGTTTGTCAAAATGGTTGTTCCCTCTTTCTGGTCATTAGTGAATAATAAATAAGAACTGGCTTAATACCTAATATTGCAATTCTCCATTAGACAGCTCTTCCCAACTCAATATATTGTAGTTTATAATTAATATTTGTTTACAGTATTTCACCAATTTTCAATCCAAATGACAGTGTTGCTACACAGGCCAATTTCAATTAATTTTTCAATTAAGATTTACTGAGACATAAGTAGTGCTGCTTATCTAAAACCCAAATACCATAACATTTATTTTGTAGAAATAAATATTATTCTTCAGGATAATTCTTTACAAATGCCCACTTTCACATCTGATTATCTCCACAAACAGCAGGAGAAAAATATTACAAAATTAATACATAAGTGTTTCCTAGAAGGCATCTTACATTTTAAAGATCTAACAAGTCCAGCTGTAGTGTGTCACAAATAACTTTTAAAGACCCAACCCTGCACCACTGAAGTCAGTGGTAAAAAATCCATTTTTTCAATAGTATAGGATCAGGGTGTAAGCACCAAACTTTCCTGAATGCCATGACATTCTGATTAAAGTATTAATTAGCTGCGATGTTTGTTACAAAAATTTGAATTATTTAAAATAAATAATCTGTAGAATACAGCTCAAAATACAATGCATGAAAAATGCTACTGACAGAGTGTTACTCTTCTTAAGTGGTAATGACCATCTTGTTGACATCTTTTCAGTTTTTCTGAAAATTCAACCTTAAAGCATGATTCTACTCTGAAGAGTGCTTATAAGTGATTGTGAGGTTCCAAGTTTATTTCCTACTATTATTTATGTATCAAGTGTGTTCAGTGTACAATTAAATTTCCCTCCCCCTCCTCCCCGGCAAATGCTTGTTTTATAAACTCTACCTTCACTCAAGTCAAATTGGAGTCATTCCTCTTCACGCATCAACAACATTACTAAAAGCTTTGCATGCCAAATTACACTTTTAGTACAACCCCACTGTTTTCAAATCATGCCCACACTGAAACCTGTGCAACTTATTACACAGGGTTTATTTTGTCATCAAAATTAACAGATCTGACACTAAATGCACAAAAGGATCAGGTCTGTTGAGTAAGAAGGTGCCACTTTTGCATACTTATCCTTTAGAGTAGAGACTAACCTAAAGAAAGTTTGGGGAAAGTGTAGAACCAGAATTTAATAGTATATAAAACTTAGTGGGTGGGTGAAATCCTGGCCCCATTGAAGTCAATGGCAAAACTCCCATTTACTTCAGAAGCTAGTGGGCGAAATCTTGGCTCTACTGTTTGCCAGAAGCTGGGAATGAGCGACAGGGAATTAATCACTTGATGATTACCTCTTCATTCCCTCTGGGGCACCTGGCATTGGTCACTGTCAGAAGATAGGATACTGGGCTAGATAGACCTTTGGTCTGACCCAGTGTGGCCATTCTTATGTTCACTATTTACACTAAAATTATCTGTAAAACGATTTCTAAATTTTACAAAATGTTGGGGTGCCATTAAATGCAATTAAATATCATGGTCCTAAAATTGAGGCACCCCTCAAAATGTATTCACAGGAAAATTTCTACTGAATTTTCTTTGTCATGGTTCACAAACAAAACTATACTTCGAATTAAAAAAACCAAGTTTAAAGAAGATACGAAATGCTGACGTTAAAAAAAATCATCATGTTTTCCATAACTCCCCCCAACTTTTCTAATAGATTAAAAGACAGCACAGGATAACATACATATACTGATTTATAACAATGAAATATAAAATGAAGAATTTTTAATGGTAAGATTAAGAGCTGTGTTAGGTATACTTTTAATGATTTGTAATTATGGATAGTGAATGAGTACAAATGACGTAACACTTAGACCAAGGCCCTACTGCCATACTTGTGGTTTTGCTAATTCTTCTTTTACACAGACTTGCTAATCTGCTTAAAGTGATGTTATTACTGACAGAACCAAAAGTAACATGTCGCACAGGGTTTGGGGCTGAAAATACACAACAAGAAGCCTTTTTTCTGGGAAGAGACAAGTCAGGGTGACACAAAACCATCATGACATTGAAACTGAAAAACCAGCAGAAAAAAATGCAGAAGTTGAGTAATTGAAGCCTGTGTATGCATAATGTATGGGTTACCTAAAACTAGGGCTGTCAAGCAATTAAAAAAAATTAATCGTGATTAACCTTGAGATTAAAAAAATAAATTGCAATTAATCGCAGTTTTAATCTCACATTAAACAATATCAGAATACCATTTATTTAAATATTTTGGGGGGTTTCTATATTTTCAAATATAGGGTCAGGGCTTGGGGCTCTGGGCTTCAGCACCTTCCCCTAGGAAGCTGTGGACTGAGGCTTCAGCCCCTCCACTACTGATGCCTCTCAACCCGCCCACAGGTATACAATTAACATGTTAAAAAAATTAAAGCATTAATTTTGCTTTCAGTTAATCGCAGGTGTTAACTGCAATTAATTGACAGCCCTACCTAAAACCCAAAGGGCTTGTGTGTTAAAAAGTAAATTGGATAAAGATTTAATAATCTGTAACGTAGAAATGTATAGAAGACCCAAGTGAACATAGGCCCCAAAAAGGAGAGACACTGGAAAAGAGACTGAAGGACTAGACCAGGAGATCAGAGAAGGTGACGAGAAGTATCATGGAAGAACTTCCTGGTGCCCTGGAATGTGGTAACTTGGGCCAATTAAACAATTCCCTCTTGTCTGTTGTTATTTGTCTGGAATAAATGTATGTTCAGACACTATAAATGACAATAATTCCATCTAAAATTGTACAAATAAAGGCAAAAATTGATTAAAGCCGAAATTTGGTTGGACCTGCCACTCTGTTTCATGATTTTTATCCTCAACACAAAATTAAACATCAACATATGGGAAAGGATATATTAAAAGCTTTTTAGTATTTTATGTTAAATCTGCATACATACACTGAGGATAACTGTAGTTTTAAAGTTATAGAATATATCTGAAAAAGTTTTTCTTTTAAATTTACAAGTATTCTGCTGAAAATGTCAGTGATTAAAAAATTTCACTCCAAAGTCTACAAGCCTCATGCCAATGGCAAGCTTCAATACAACAGCTCTGATGCTAGCTAGGAAATGGTATTCCTGTCCAACCATTAAAATGCACACAAACCCATAAAATAAATTACTGCAGTATGCTGTCAGCAAGTATGTAGGATTTTTTTTTTTTTTTAAAACTTGCTGAAGAGAAATAAAGTAGAGATGACAGTCAAGGAGGACGCCTGTCCTTGCAAATACTAAAATAGCACCAGCAGCAGAAAGGTCAATTACTATGGCATTAAAAGGTTTTAAACTAGTTTAAAACTTTTTCACTAGGAGGGTGGTGAAACACTGGAATGCGTTACCTAGGGAGGTGGTAGAATCTCCTTCCTTAGAAGTTTTTTAAGGTCAGGCTTGACAAAGCCCTGGCTGGGATGATTTAATTGGGGATTGGTCCTGCTTTGAGCAGGGGGTTGGACTAGATGACCTCCTGAGGTCCCTTCCAACCCTGATATTCTATGATTCTAGTTTAAATTCAAGTTAAGAGACTTTTTGCCTGCATTTAGAATGGCACACAGACTGGCTAATGGCTAATATAAAGAAAGTTCCTGTAATAATTGTATGTAGAAACTGGCAACAATTTGAAAGGATTTTTTTTTTAATTAAATATATTTTCAGAGCCATTTTTAAAAAATAAAGTCTATCAATCCCCCTTTTCTGTGTATGAAGAGCTTCAAGAAGTAAGGTCAAAACACAAGGTCAAAGACTGGCTGGAAGTGCACAGCACAGCTTGAATGTGCACAGGCACACAAGTTTGCCAATACTAACTGGACACCTACAGTGAAAATTAAACAATTGACAAGTTATTAGAAAAGGCAATTTTAAAATAAAGACATGCCAATTTCAGAATTTTAAGAGTCTTTATGAAAGAACAGGAATTCAGCCAGTGTCTTGATTACCCAAATAAAAGAATAACAGATGCATACATTATTGGGGTATTTTCCTTATCCGATGTATATGTTTTGTAAATTGCAATCCTTCAAAAATTAAAAAAAATATATGCTAATGATTGTGACACTCCACTCATTCAGTTCTGGATCAAAATCTTTACTTATAAATCAGAAAGATACAAACAGCAAATATCTAAAAAAAAAATTTAGCAGCTTTGTTTTATATAAAAGTGTGTTGCAGCCCATAGATAAGCTAATGCCTCAACACATTCAATAGAACAATAGACAACAACTAAAATACTTACAGGTTGAAATATCTTCAGTTTTTTCTTACCACTTGGATTTGCAGCTTTTTCAATCCTACCCTTGATTCCTTGATCCTCACTGGACTTTTGTTCGACTGTTCCTACACTTGTGAGCTCTGTGCCATCCACGTTTAGTTGTCTTGATTTAGTTTCTTGCCAATCTGTTTCCGAAACTGTCTCATCCTGCCCCTGCAGAATGGTGCAATTTGGACAGATATAGTCCTCCCCATTCCTTTCCAACAGTCGCCCACGAGCCTCAGAAATCCCCACACAGTCACCATGAAACCATTCCTCACACCTATCACAACAAATCATAAACCTGAAAATAAAGAACAAGTGGTTAAAAAATAAAATACTGAAAAATTCAAAAACAAAAAAAGTCGTAATTTTGTCAGGAAGCCAGTTGCTTTGTATAACTTATTAATTTTACAAACTGCATTCAAATTTAGTATTTATTAGCTTACCCTATTACTTACAACCCCATGAAGTTGCAACAGAAAAAAAAAATTATATACACCTGGCAATGAAATCTTTAAACAATACTTTGCATATGTATATAGCCCACCTGTTATTATGAGGCTGGTGACAGATACAGTACAGAGTATTTGGGTCATAAATCTCAGACTCAGATTTGCTTTTTGTGAACTCTTCAGATTCTTCATCTTTGATCTCCTTTGTTCCCAGGGCAGGCTTTATTTCCTTCTTAACCTGAAGATCTTCAGTATGTTCCTCAGACACAACTACTTGACTTCCAGTCTCAGTGCTATCGGTAGACTCAGGTTCTTGTTTGACAGGCCGTTCAGTCTTAACTTGATTTCCTGCCTGGACATCAACTGTTTCTGTAGGATTTTGTTCTAGGTGTTTTTTCCTGAGGCGGTTCTGTATCTCTTTCAATGTCAGTTCTGCAGGTTTTTGTTCAATGCGTTTGTTTCTTAGACGATTTTGTAGTTCTTTCAGCGTCAGTCCATCACTATCACTATCAGAGGTATCATCATCATCATCATTTTTTGCACCTTTGCTTTTTAAGACTGGCTGATCCTTATTGTCTTTAGAGTCACTCTTCCGATTGCTAGTTTTTATATCTGGAGTGCTCTCCACACTGCCTTCAGAAGCAGTCTCCACATCTGTAACCGGACAGGATGCTGGTTCACTTGAATCTTCAAGAGCAGTAGGAACATGCTTCCTACCTCTACGTCTTACTGTTGTAAGAAATTCTTCCACTCTTTCAGTACGCTTGGGTTGCCGTCCGCTACGCCGGAGAGACAGGCTTTGTTGCTGCTGCGGTTGTTGTTCACTAGTGTCCACATCAACATCTCCTGCACCTTCTCGTTTGGCAATTGTAGTCCTTCGAAATCCCCATGTTTTCTTGAACTCCTTACTTGTGGGCTTAATAGCTTTTTGTTCCTCCTCATTGCTTTGCTCACCTTTATCATCCAAAACGGATGCTAAAAATAAAAGTAAAATTATGAAACTGATACTTCCTCATTTAGAATCACAGCTGACACTTTTCTTTTGGAACAAATCTTTCAAAATGTCATCATGTTTTCTTTGTGAGAGTAGATATATACACATGTTAAATGTGGTATGCTAGATGATTACTTAATAGCTCTGAACACAACAAAGAACACACTTTTTCTCAAAGTTCCTATTGACAGGGATCACTAAAGTCACAGCCAATATAATTAAGCAATGTGCAATTCCCCACTTCATTTTTTGATCATGATGAATATTAAGCCACCCTTCCTGTTCACATGACAACTGCACTCCAGTGTTCCACCTCACAGCAGAGGTAGTTTACTGTCCCATCTAACACTAAGTCAACATAATCCAGGAGCTAGGAATTGCTCATGCAGTGCATCTCCTTCTTTCCTAGATGCTTATAATATTCCAAGCTCTTGCTGGCCTGGTATAACACAAGCCAAAAGAGAGAAAGAACAGGTTAAAGAACATAAATTAGATATATTCAAGTCAGCAGGACCTGATGAAATTCGTCCTAAATACTTCAGGAACTAGCTGTAGCAAGCTTGGAATGCTAGCAATTATCTTTAAGAACTCTCTCCTCACCTCCCCCCATTTATTTAGGATGTTTTAACAACTTTCCAATCCGTGCCATGTAAGTATCAGGAAAAAAAACAATTATTATAAAAGCTAGCTTTTGTTTAGAGAGATATTATACAGGAATATAGCTATCAGATCTTTCCATTTAACAGAGTGTTACCATATTACAGAGAGAGCATTACAACACCTATAATTTGTTGTTTCCAGTGATTTTATAAAATTGAATGAAATCACTATACACACATTTAACACACCAAGCTTGTGTATCAAATGTTAATATTCAAAAAAAAACTGGACAGGTGTGCTGGTTTATTTGCAGGTCAATGTACTCAGAGTAATGAATAAAAGGTAAGCAAATATTTATCTGTCCTCTATTTTCCTGGGCATGTAATGGGTGTGTTAACTTTTTCATAACCACAACCTTCCATATTTATTTTTAACCATTCCTCTATGATTGGGCTATTTTTCTTTTTCCAGTGAGAGGCTACCAATATTTGAGCAGCTACTAGCAGACGAGAAATTAATTCATTTCTTCTTGCATGACCATTTCTGCTAGGAAGCCCCCTAGCAGGATTACAATGGGATCATAAATATCCAACCAACTATAGTATTTAGTTACGTACTGCATCCCAATATTCTCTATTGACTGGATATGACCACCACATATGCCTAGGGAGGTTGTGGAATCTCAGTCATTGAGGGTTTTTTTAAGTTCAGGTTAGACAAACACCAGTCAGGAATGATCTAGTTATTACTTAGTCCTGCCTTGAGTGCAGGGGACTGGACTAGATGACCTCCCAAGGTCCCTTCCAGTGCTATATTTCTATGATATATGCATAAAATCTTCTCTTTCATCTCAATGTGTATTTTTATATATATATATATATATATATATATACACACACACACACACACACACACACACATATATATATATTTTCTAACCTAACTGGTGCCAGATACTACTGAAACAGTATCTTACAGAAATTTTCTTCTATTGTGCTACAGACTGAGGTTGCTGAACCTCTTTTACTGTGGCGTAATTTGTCTTCCCAGATCCATTGCCCAGGGTGTCATATACAAAAAATGTTTGCCTTAGGAAAGTTGTCTGCAAAGATACATATAAATTATAAAGTTTCGTAATTGACCACATGCCATCACATATATTAACGCTAGCTTTCTATATAAAACAGGCTTTCTAGAAAAATGACAAACATAATTTCTGACTTTAAGTGCTGGTACCAGGGGAGAGTGGGCCAATTAAAGCTAGTTTTGATCTCTAAATAACTTAGAAAAAGTCTGTTTTACTGAATAGCTGGCCAACTGTATGTCGCAAGGCTCTCCCAATCTCTCAAACTCTCTGGTTGGTGATTTGCATTAAAATCTGGATATTTGCAATGGGTGTCACGGGTGAGGGAAAAGAATTATTCTCTCCCAAACCCATACAATAGCATTTGCTAAAGGATGTGCATACATTTCTGGAAGGAGCGATTTATTATTAATCCATTATTTATTAGTCTAGCAATATTTATAATGCAGCAAATTTCTTGTTCAATAAACCAGCCCTATATTTCTATGATTTTATAACCTAAATCTTTTAAAAACCATTTGTGAAGTCCTGGCCCCATTGAAGTAAAGGGAAAAAACTCCCATTGATTTCAATAGGGTCAGGATTTCACAAAAGGTCTCCCACAGGCCTGGAGGATGCTGCACCACCATGCCTTAAAGCCACTCCAGAAGACTAAAATAATACTTTAATTAATTTTGCTTTTAAAACATGGAGGGTTTCATTTTAATTTGATTTTAATTTGAATCAGTCGTTTTTTATTTTCAACAGTAAAATGAGAAAAATATATCAGGTGTTTCTGAGACTTTTAAATTACACTTTAAAATGAATTAGAAAATGTAAAATAGATTGAATCATTTGATGGCAGTATCGGCACTTCATAGCAGGAACTCCCCCTTCCTATGCATTTGTACAGTGCCTAGCACAACAGACCTCAATCTTAGTTATGGCTTCTAGGTGCTACCATAATAAAAAAAACAGTAATATGTCTTAAGGCAGCAGAAAACCTAAAGCCAAACCCTTGATAAAAACCCTAACTCATGAATGTGATAGCAGCTCCAATCTAGCTTTTTTGTGCATGTGAAATTAATTAAAGACATTGCAGAATGGAGACTTACAACACCATTTACCTGAAGATAAAAGATGAATAACTAGTGATCAGATAAAAAGAAAAGGAGGACTTGTGGCACCTTAGAGACTAACAAATTTATTTGAGCATAAGCTTTCGTGAGCTACAGCTCACTTCATCGGATGCAGTCAGTGGAAAATACAGTGGGGAGATTTATATACACAGAGAACATGAAACAATGGATGTTACCATACACGCTGTAAGGAGAGTGATCAGGTAAGGTGAGCTATTACCAGCAAGGGGGGAGGGAGGGAGGGAAGCTTTTGTAGTGACAATCAAGGTGGACCATTTCCAGCAGTTGACAAGATCATGTGAGGAACAGCGGGGGAGGGAGGGAGGGAAATGGGGAAATAGTTTTACTTTGAGTAATGACCCATCTACTCCCAGTCTTTATTCAAGCCTAAGTTAATTGTATCCAGTTTGCAAATTAATTCCAATTCAGCAGTCTCTTGTTGGAGTCTGTTTTTGAAGTTTTTTTGTTGAAGAATGGCCACTTTTAGGTCTGTAATCGAGTGACCAAAGAGACTGAAGTGTTCTCCGACTGGTTTTTGAATGTTATAATTCTTGACGTCTCATTTGTGTCCATTTATTCTTTTACGTAGAGACTGTCCAGTTTGGCCAATGTACATGGCAGAGGGGCATTGCTGGCATATGATGGCATATATCACATTGGTAGATGAGCAGGTGAACGAGCCTCTGATAGTGTGGCTGATGTGATTAGGCCCTATGATGGTGTCCCCTGAATAGATATGTGGACACAAGCCGTCAGGAACAGTATCCCCGATAATGTCACGGCAAACATGGTGGCTGAACTTTGTGACTTTGTCCTCACCCATAACTATTTCACATTTGGGGACAATGTATACCTTCAAATCAGCGGCACTGCTATGGGTACCCACATGGCCCCACAGTGTGCCAACATTTTTATGGCTGACTCAGAACAACGCTTACTCAGCTCTCGTCCCCTAATGCCCCTACTCTACTTGTGCTACATTGATGACATCTTCACCATCTGGACCCATGGAAAACAAGCCCTTGAGAAATTCCACCATGATTTCAACAATTTCCATCCCACCATCAACCTCAGCCTGGACCAGTCCACACAAGAGATCCACTTCCTGGACACTACAGTGCTAATAAGCGATGATCACATAAATACAACCCTATACCGGAAACCTACTGACCGCTATGCCTACCTACATGCCTCCAGCTTTCATCCAGACCACACCACACGATCCATTGTCTACAGCCAAGCTCTACAATACAACCGCATTTGCTCCAACCCCTCAGACAAACACCTCCAAGATCCCTATCAAGCGTTCTTACAACTACAATACCCACCTGTGAAAGTGAAAAAACAGATTAACAGAGCCAGAAGAGTACCCAGAAGTTACCTACTACAGGACAGGCCTAACAAAGAAAATAACAGAACGCCGCTAGCCATCACCTTCAGCCCCCAACTAAAACCTCTCCAATGCATCATCAAGGATCTACAACCTATCCTGAAGGACGACCCATCACTCTCACAGATCTTGGGAGACAGGCCAGTCCTTGCTTACAGACAGCTCTCCAACCTGAAGCAAATACTCACCAGCAACCACACACAACACAACAGAACCACTAACCCAGGAACCTATCCTTGCAACAAAGCCCGTTGCCAACTGTGTCCACATATCTATTCAGGGGACACCATCATAGGGCCTAATCACATCAGCCACACTATCAGAGGCGCGTTCACCTGCTCATCTACCAATGTGATATATGCCATCATATGCCAGCAATGCCCCTCTGCCATGTACATTGGCCAAACTGGACAGTCTCTACGTAAAAGAATAAATGGACACAAATGAGACGTCAAGAATTATAACATTCAAAAACCAGTCGGAGAACACTTCAGTCTCTTTGGTCACTCAATTACAGACCTAAAAGTGGCCATTCTTCAACAAAAAAACTTCAAAAACAGACTCCAACAAGAGACTGCTGAATTGGAATTAATTTGCAAACTGGATACAATTAACTTAGGCTTGAATAAAGACTGGGAGTAGATGGGTCATTACTCAAAGTAAAACTATTTCCCCATTTCCCTCCCTCCCTCCCCCGCTGTTCCTCACATGATCTTGTCAACTGCTGGAAATGGCCCACTTTGATTGTCACTACAAAAGCTTCCCTCCCTCCCTCCCCCCTTGCTGGTAATAGCTCACCTTACCTGATCACTCTCCTTACAGCGTGTATGGTAACATCCATTGTTTCATGTTCTCTGTGTATATATATCTCCCCACTGTATTTTCCACTGACTGCATCCGATGAAGTGAGCTGTAGCTCACGAAAGCTTATGCTCAAATAAATTTGTTAGTCTCTAAGGTGCCACAAGTCCTCCTTTTCTTTTTGCGGATACAGACTAACACGGCTGCTACTCTGAAACTAGTGATCAGATAATTCTTCATCCCACCTATCTTCACATAGCATCATTCCTTTTAGTGGCTACCCACCAAAGAACATCAACTTTTTCTTAAGCTCCCGACTAACATTCTGGGAACTCTACAAGAAACAACCAGCAAAACACAATAGCTTAAAGAAACAAAACAAACAAACAAAAAAAGCTATAAATCTAGGCAAGCCTAAGAAAGCAGTATCATCTAGTAGAATGCTCTGCAGATCCCCAAATCCAAAATCTAGCAGAACAACAGATGATTAAGCTCAAGTCAAGAACTCCTCAAAGGCCCAGCTGCTAACCATCCTCTGTCTGAACCAGGGGATTATTAGGTTCAAGCCTGTCAGCCAATCAATTGCTACAGTATTACATGAGGAAAAAAGCAGTTTCGTAAGCAATTAAATGCAAGGCACAAGTCAATAACATTTAAAAACAAAACAAAACACCTCATCTGTTATGACCAAATCTCTCTCCAATCAACCAGTGAATTACAATTTGGATGTACTTATATGTGTCTGTCTAGTAGCATTATAAATCCCTCAGGGCAGTGACCATGTCTCTCTCTCTCTCTCTTTGTTTTGTATAGTTAACATCACATTGATGCATCCCATATCCTTCCTAGAGATAGTATTATGATAGGATTATGGTATAACTATTATGTATTTTATACAAGAGACGTCATGTGAGATATCATTGCAGAGGTTATAATTTACTGAATATGATTATCCTATTTGTACGCATGTTTCATTTTGGTATTTGAAGTTAGGAATATTGTCTATGTATCTATTACAAATGTGTTTACACCTGGGGAACACCCACTAGGCAAAAGACTGTCAGTCTAGATGGATGGCTGGAAATGGCCCATTCAAGTCAATGGACTCTTAGAAGAACAATAGGTCTTAGAAGAAGCTAATCTCCCACCAGGGAGCCTTCCTGGGAAGGCTTCCTGAGGATAGTACAAACAGCCTCAAGTCATGGCTTCTATGACACTACAGGGGCATGTGACCATATCACTTGGTATTGGACTCCATCTTGGAAGACCAGTGCTTTTCCACTGAAAGACATGGGAACCAAGCTTGGAGACAAAGGGTTCCCGCCATATACAAAAGCTATTTAAGGCAGGGGAGTGACATCATCATGGTTCTTCAATGAAGGGGAGACTCTTGGAAACACCTGACGAACAATGACTGAACTAGGGAGAAGTGTTGGACCCAGGCTAGAGGGGTTTCTAGCCTGTGAAAGGAATATCTGGGGTTCTTAAGCTGCCAGCAAGTGCAGCTTGCCCCTTAAGAGCCTGCAGCCAGCTTAAATCAACATTTAGGGTGAGAGTTTGCTACTCATATCCAATCTCTTTAGTATATTAAGCTTAGATTGTGTTTTTGTTTATTTTCTTGGTAACTTGCTTTCATCTTTGCTCAGTAACTTGCTTTGTTTACTATCCCTTATAATCACTTAAAATCCATCTTTTGTATTTAATAAATTTGCTTTTGCTTCATCACAGACCAGTGTGTGAGAGTTATAACTTGGGGGAAAAAGCTGTTGTATATTCTCTCTTCACACTGAAGGAGGGGGCGAATTTCATGAGCTTAAACTGTACAGATCACTGTGCAGTGCAGGACGCTATAATTTTGGGTTTACACTCCAGAGGTGTTGTCTTGAGCAGCTGGGCAGTTCCTTAGCTGTAAGCCTCCCCATGCAGAACTGATCACAGCAGCCTGTAAGTTCTGCAGCTAGGTGTGTGTATGCTGGTGAAAGAGCAAGCTTGGAAACTTATCACAGCACCACAGTGTGAGAGGGAGCCCAGGTAGGTGGGTAAGGGGGGGCTCAGTGATACCCCAGTTGCAGCTGGCACCCTGGGGGGAACCCATCACAGGGGGCTCCTAAATAAAAATATTCTTTATATTCTTAAAAGTGAATCTACACATTAACATATTGTACTCCTCCTCAGAGATAACTTGAGCAAATAGTGTAAAAACTATCTTTTGGTTAAGAAACACACAAATTGGATGTGTTAGCAAGATTTCTGCTCAAGAAAAGAAAGAAAATGGACTTACCAGGAGAACGGTTTTCCATGTTGCCAAGACTGGATTCAGATTCAAATGCCACAGACCGTGAATTTACAACTTGTTCCATAATAGGGACACCACCATTCCCCAAGTGCAACTCTAAAAATAAACATAAGACTCAGAATGTAATTGCTTAGACCTGGAGATTCTGTTGCACCTATTAATAACAAGAGATTTAATGTAGAAAAATCTATCACAATGTAAAATTATGAGTATCCAAACATGTAAGTAATCTAATTTTGACCCCAAATGAATACCAGAAACTAAAAGATCTCAAATTTACTCTAACAAAGTGCTAAATTGTACTGCATATTTTTGGATATAGCACGCACATTCACTACTAACTTGGTTCCGACTTTTTGCAAACTGTTTAGCAACAAAATAAGAATAATAAAAGCTGAGGTATATACTCAACTACTCAAAATAATCTATACTATCAACTATTTTAAATGTTTCATTTAAAGGGAAACAGTTGATGGTGTTTAATCCTGAACTTCAGATATTACAAAACTAAAGATTTTAGGACTTAAAGTTAAAAAATATATATATGGATCTGAACTTGAAAAGTATATGTCTCAATGCAAAAGTAATTTATTGAATAAGTTAAAAGTGCCAGAATAAGAGTAAAACTAAATGACACTGTACATTTTACCTATAGTATCATTACCATGACACTTTGAAAACTTCCACAAATACATACCAAATAAGTTATAATGGAATGGTTACTCTCAGTGTTGTTAAGACTGCAGAATTTACAAGATGACACGTAGGCCTTGCAAGACAATACACTGGATGTAATTATTTACAGTTACAATCAAATCCCAATTATTGTTCCAACAATCTTGTCTAATAATAGTTGTGTATAAAAATATGTGAACGGTGGAACCAGAATATTGAATTATAAACTTATTTCCTTGTTTTTCATACCAAAACCTGACTCTCGTATCAGTATCCAGAGTTGTGAAAATGCAAGTGGATTGTCTAGAAGCCTCCAGCTACCTTAGTCCATAAGCAGCTACAAATATTTTAGAAGACCCTAATAAGTATAAAAGTAGGAACCATGTCAGCTGAAAAGAAAAATAAATTAATCTCCCAGAAGATTATTCGGATTTGGGGTGAGGAAATGCAGAATGGTAATTTATTTCTAGCATCCCTGGCTAGCACCTATAATTTTATCAATACCTCATGGAGTTCATAAATACGCACAAAATGAAAAGTTTTACTTAAAACATTATTTTCTAAAATGAATTATTTCTCAAGTGAACTATCACTTTCTCTTGAACTCTGAAATCAGGATGAACTGCCTACAAGCTATGCCAACATATGGAACACATTACAAAAAACAAAAAACAAGAAACCAGAAACCAAAAAATATTCATGAACAGATTCTCCATGTTGACAAAGAGGAGAGAGGTGGCTGCTGCAACCTAGTTGTGGCTCCCTGACCCTCATTCTCAGCAGAATTAGAGCAAGAGAAGAGCTACTTAGTTTCTCTAACTTCTGCCACTGCAAAAGGCTCAGGCATAGTTCAGTTCCACCATGCACCTGCCTTGCCTATTACATGCCCTATCACATTCCCTCACATCTTTCTACCAGCAGAGAGCAACCCTCCACAAGGGAAACTGTCACCAGCTATCGCTAGCTATTTTAAAAGCCAATTTAAATTACCATGGCTAACAGAAACTCATGTTGACAAATGGAGTTTCCCTGGGTAAGTTATTGACCCTTAACTTAGTGGTTCTTTTTGGCATGTCATAGAAAAGGGGAGAACGACAATTTCAAAGGTAGAAAAAACATTGTCTCAGAGTTCAGAATGGGGCTGATGCTTCCTTCTGGAAAATTTTGCTCAAAGCAGCAGGCAAGGAAGCACAGAATTGGCCTAATAGCTTCAAGGGGCATTGCTGGGTGACACAGAATTGGAAGTAGTATCTTCTTGTCTTGGCATTTTGTTTGCAGAGAGATCCCATCCTGGACTCCAATCTTTCTTATCAACAGGAAGAAAGAGCAGTAGAGACTCCATTCTGCTGGGTCTGCTTCTTGCCTACTTAGCCAATCAGATACTGTATTTAGATTCGACTTGATATGCAGGGCCCAAATCAATTATATATTATTAATTCCCCAGAACAAGAGGGACCTTTCTTCTTGGTGCAAATATGCTGACCTGGTCCTCTGCTCATATAGTGTTGTCTGTCATTATTAGGATATGTTGAAGCTTTGTTTATTTGTGCAGTACAAGGAAAGCTAATCAAATGTCTCAGATCTCTAGCCAGTTGATCTTCCTCATCATTTCTTTCTGAGACCATCTCCCCAAAGTGATGTGAAAGATGTGCTCCCCCAGCAAAAAGTGTTCTTTCCATCCATAATAAACACAGTTCTATCCAATTCATCATTTGGGGGTCTAGTCACAAATCACCAGGCTAGATGAACATGTCTTTAGGGGCATTCTATTTGCAAAGGGGGTAAAGAACATCTGATGGAAAGGGTAGCACGAATCTTTGAAGTGGATATATCAGAAACGTTGCCAGCTCAGCAGTTCTAACAAATTGGATTACCTAGTAAACTCAATAATATTTTGAAAGCTAGGGGCTGTTCACAGACATGGCATATAACTTCCTTTATTTTGTTCTCTCCCCCTAGGAAGAAACATCCTTTGAAGTTTGGTATTGAAAGTGTCTTCAAAGTTCTGAACGGTTTGAGTTGGATTAAGCAGATTTTTTTCTTAATTCACCATGAGTCCCCTTACTTAGTAGAAATGAACCATAAAACTGATGTCCTGTTCTGCCCTGTGTCTCAAGGATGCTCTTATCAGGATGCAAATCTTTTTCTAACAGCTTGTATAGACACACACATTCTAGTAGCATAATTAAAACTGTACAACCCCTGTAATATGGACACAGATATATCAGCATAAAGGTGTCTTATACCAGTACAGATTATTTCCATAAGGGAAGGACAATATGTTATACCAGTAAGACTTCATCCACATTAGCGCTTATACAGATAGGTAAAACCAACCAACATTGCCCCTCCCTCCCCCAAAATAGTTATATGGTACAAAACCTGCGTGAAGTCCAGGCCTAAAGAGTTTCCATCCAAACAAGTAGTGCATTTCTGTGAATACGTTAGAGAGTAATTAAGGTCAAAGCATAGGACCCTCTACTGGAAATGTTTCTGACCACATAAGAACATGTCTTGCCAGAGTGATGGTCTGATCAGGATATGTAGGCAAATCTTCTTGAAACTGATAGAGATTAGGAAACTGACCTGAAAAACAGCTGTCAAAATGGACTTTAGTGTTTTTATTTTGAATTCTGATACTTGTAATGATTTCTGCAAATTCTTCAATACAAGGATCATTTTTAAGCCCCTTATACGGGGACTAGGAAGGTGAATACATCCCTATAGCTTTGTAGTAGTTTATTATCTGCCATCTTCTGGCTATGCTTTACTAAGCTCTGGGAGCCTGACTGAATATTTCCAACATTTGTCATCCCTCCTGGCTGAGAATCAGAGACGCCTGCTCAAGAGTCCAATCCCCTCAGATGGGAGGGGAGGACAAGTCTACATTATTGTGGTTGGTAGAGGGTTATCTAGAGAAGTTGCTTCTAGACCTTTCACCTCAAGATCTGTTCAACTGCCATCTAATTCAGTCACTGTCTCATCTGCAGAATCTGTATGAGAAGAAACCTGGAGAAGACGGTTACTCTCTGAAGATCTACTTCTCTTCTGGCATTTGGCCAACATTTTCTTGTCCTTGTACTCGGTTTCTAAGATTCCTTTATCGAGAGATTCCTCAAAACAGACAATCTGTACTCTCTTCCTCCCCGCCCTGGTATAATTTGAGGACATTATCAGATGCTAGGACATCTCCCTCAATACCATAGGTCAATAAGTAACTTCATACTATTATTACTGGTCCTGGGATTCTTCTGGATCCAAATCAGATGAAATGTAAGGAGTCTTAATAGAAAGCCTCTTGTATCACGAATGCCAGGATTCTGTACAAAGTGAGATTTCATGAACCTGGATGCAGCCCACACAAGGCCAGGATGGGGCAGAAATATCCTATTTTCTTTTTCATCATGAAGAATCTCTATCAAAAGCAAATAATCTTTCTTCTGGAAAAGACAATGGCCCCTTGGATAAGTTTCACCATGCTGTCCAGAACTGCCTGTCACGTCTTGTGATCCCAATAGGGCGGCAATGAAAAGAAGTTAAGAGGAAGGTATTCCTGAAAATCTGAGGAGGTCAGTCTGAACAATTTTAAGAGTCCAGGAGAAGAAAGTGTCTAATGGACTAGATTAGTTACTTCTGGGGTGCCTTCTCTAGATGATGTTTGGGAAGTATTTTCATTCACCAGTGGAGCTGAATGGGTGAAGGACTGAAAGGACTGATTGTTTTAGTAATGTTGGTAGTTAGTAATTCAGCAAAAGGTATTACACATTCCCTTTAGAGGAGTCTCACTAATGGGACTGGTTAAGTATAATCTTGTTCAGGTCAAAAGAATTTCTCAAAGCCTTATCAAGAAATTCTCTGAAAAAAAACTCAACACATTGAAAGGAACTCAAATAAGGCTGGTCCTTGATGTGGTCTTTGTGTCAAGGCTTCCAAATTGTATGTTGTGCCAGAGAAGAGTTCTGGCAAATAACCTGGAAATGTACAAGCTGAACTGTAGGGTAAAGCTAGTGTTGATGTGAGGGACACAGCTTCTTAGAATCCCTCTACAGGTCTGAGAGAACAGCAGGAAGCAAGTGACAGAAACAACATACAAGCATGACGCAACTTTATGAGGATCCAAAATAAAGAACAATTTGGCATAAGATCATCTCAATCACTAAAGCCAGTAAGCATATGTGCTGCTGCATTTCAAACAAGTTTCATGCAATGTAAGTGCCTTGCTAAGAAGGAAGGAATAATAAATAAGTTTTGTGATCAGTATAATGTGTGTTGCTGTTGTACAGTCATCACAGGATAAATAGGGATTTACTTGCACAAATTGAAACACTATTTTCATACACTTTCCTTGGAAAGGTTATGGAATTTTATCCTGTCTGACTAATGAATTTTACACTATTAACACTCTGAGCCACAACTAAATTTTAAAACCATTATTAAACTGTTCCATACATGGAACCTAAGTCATTTGTCTCTACACTGGGAGCAGCAGCGCCATATGATTTGATTTTGCATTTCTTTCAGAAGTATCTAATGCATTATAATAAAACTGAATCATACACTTTATCCTATTTTCATTCTATGGTGATTCCTGAAGAAACTGAACAAATTTCCAATAGCTTCAGATATATACCCACAATTCCAACTGCTAGTATGTGAGGGGCTTAAGCATGCTAGCATGTTATTTTAAATCTCACTATTTTTACATCTTGCAATGTGCAGTCCTGATGAGATGGCTCCTGTTTCAAGCAGTGTACCGGCATATGCTACACTTGTAACATATCAGG
The DNA here is from genome assembly GCF_965152235.1 of Eretmochelys imbricata. Classification (NCBI taxonomy): domain Eukaryota; kingdom Metazoa; phylum Chordata; order Testudines; family Cheloniidae; genus Eretmochelys; species Eretmochelys imbricata. The sequence continues at coordinate 7,157,399 of NC_135584.1, read as the reverse complement.
CACGAACGCCTCTAGAGTTAGCCCATGACAAAATGGTGCCATGTTTTTGTCTACTTAAACTAAAAACTGATGGCCTGAGAAGTTCTCTCTTTTTTAAAAAAAATGTGCTACTATTTATAAAGTAATTAATAAAGCTAAAATAGGGAACTTTTCAAATCCACTTAACAGTGTTTGAAAACATAGCACTTACAAGATTCTCTATAAGACAACTTCAATGGGATTGTACTGTTGATATAACCATCAAGCTAGTGCATGCTTGAGCATCACTGAAGTGGGAAATGGCTAAGAAGAATGCTGCAGTAGAATTAAAAGAATAATTAATTTTAAGCTAATAGTAAGGTAATAAAAATGACGAATCACCTTTCTAGCTTAGCTATTGGAGCATTCACAAATTATTTCTAAAACTTGATGGAATTTTGTTAAGCTCTTTAGAAGATAACGTTTAAAAAACACATTACATATTTCTTTTTTAGTTTTAAGCATCTTATGTAGCAACAAGATTATAATTTTAAAATATTAGAAAACTTTAAATGGATATTAATAAGAAATTGAAAATTAAAGCTGTTATGATGCAACAGATCAAACAATATTTTATATATTTGTTTACCTTGGAAGATGAAGAAATGTTAAGAGTACAGCAGAGGAAATCCAAATTCTGAGATTTAAATTCCAGATAAAACTTAAAGAAATAGGAAGATTCTTCAATGTCCTCTATATGCTTTACCTGACACAGCATTAGAGGTTGGGATGGTTTCTCCCTGTAGATCTAAATGAAAGGGAGAGCGAGAAGAGGGCAGCAGTCGTCGATCAGAGTCATTCAGCATAATCCCTAAAGCACATGCTGAATTTGATAATTCAGAAGTGCATGGTTCAGCTTGATGACAATCCAAAGACTCAGATATCAATCCTCCAGTTGTAGGCTCCTGAAAGAAAAAAAAATTAAAAGTTTATATAGTTTTATTAATTTAATTGACCACTCTGTATTACACAATTCCAATAGGTCAGACAACCTGGTATTGCTTTAAATTGCTACAAAGTTCTCATTATTAAAAAATAAGTTTGTAAATTGAGATAGTTTTGGTAAGAAAACAGATAAAATAAAAGGCAACATGCATCTGTAACACTTGAAAGCAACCTTCACATTTTGTTTCTTCATCAGTTTTTCCCCAGGAAATGGACTGAAACAGGAAGAAGTATTATTGTAAATGGGAAAAAACTACCACCAAAACTCCCCTGTTAAGACTGATCATTCAGCTCCATAAGGCATGTATCTTGTATACGGATACATTTGTTTGGAAGCCATTAAGATTTTCATAGCACAACTGCGTCCTAAATAGGAATTTAACAAAATAAGTTAACTCTAATAATCGTATTTAATAGCTCAGCCAGAGTGAAATTAAAAGATATAATCTATATTTAGATGTTTCTAACAGTACTGAAAATATAGAAAAACATTATCCTATTTTAAAGACTTTAGCCAAGTTTAACATCACTAATCGAAGCTAACAATCCTAGATAAACCTGATTAACACCAACTAATTTTCCCTATAGCCAGATACAGATATCTAATTGAGAATTCCCAGTTAGCAGAAGGATAAATTCTCTATTCTTTCACTTTCTCCTGGTCTTGTACTGTGTTTTCAAGACAGAGTTTAAAGAACCAAGCCAACATACCCTAACTGCTAAAAGACCGTGTTTTTTTGTGTCGTCATTTATATCAAATATTTTACACTATAAAGTGTTTTAAAACAAGTCAAATGCAATTTTACAGCAAAAAAGTAGGCCTGGTCTAAACTTAAAAAGTTTTACCAGTATAACTATATTGGCAAGGAGTGTGATTTTTTCATGGTCACAGTTATGCGCGTATAAACCCTAGTTCAGATGCAATTATACTGATATACGTCACTTTTTACCGGTATAATTTATTTCACTTTGCCAAACCAGAATAAGCTATACAGTTTAACTATGCTAACATAGCTAGAGGGGCACAATTTGTAAGTGTGGACAAGACCATAGCTTCAAAGATTTAAAAACTAGAAATTAGTTAGTGGTTTAAAAGTAGGGAAGATTAAGAGTTCCAGATGAAGCTCCACAAGTGAGAAATTGTCCCTATGCTCATGTCCACTCTACAAAGACTCCCAAACCTGAACGGTTTTCAAAATCTATCTTTGAATATTTTTCAAGAAATATGATTTTATGAGCAGGTACAGCCTGCGTGAATGGGGCAAAACTTTTTTAAAATGTTTCATGAAAACTAGACTAGGCCAAAGAAGGGCTGACAACCACCATTTGTTAAGAGATCTCCCTCTACCATAGGAGCTAACTCTGCTGGCAAAAACTTTTTCAAGATTATTTCAGAATCAGGAACTTACTTTTCTACAGGAACAAAGCTAACTGTTGTCCAGAGGAAAGTACAGAAAAGCCTAACCCAATTGGAGTACAGCGATCAGGCTTGGAACAGGACGCAGGATAGAACCAATAAAGTCAGTTTTGAATTGAACTTGAACATAAGCCAGTGACAGAGAACAAAGGTAACATGATTCCATTTCTTGGAACAAACAATGATTTAGGAGCAATTGCAAGAAGAACTGCAACAGTAAAGGTAAAAAGTGATTAAAACATAACAAGGATTTCAGGATGATAAGGATGAATTCTGGTACTGTAATGTACCAGAGGTGGAGATAGGCAAATGTAAGGACAAATTAAGGACACGTACAATCCTACATGTCCCAACACATCCTCCCTACAATTTATTTGTTCAAATCAAACTGTCCAAGTTCACAAACCCCAGAGTCTTACAGCATATTTGCTATTTTTAACCACTTGTTACTACTTAGGAAATGATCATCTCCAGTGCCATTACATTTTCCAAATGAAAACAGAAATTTGCCATTCTTCTCAGCTGGTACATGAAATAGTAAAGCAATCCAAACAATTGTTCTATCACTGACAGCAACAGATAAACTAATGCTGCATACGGGCAAATTCAGGTTGTTCCCTGCTTTCTAAATACTTCCCAAGTACATTTCAAGTCTTCCAAAAAAGAAACAAATAAAAAACCCAGAGTAGTATAACCTAATTTTAAGAACCCTATTACTGTTTATAAAGGCATTGGGTACCTGCACTAATTTGTACTTTGCTTCATTGTCTGAATCAGTGGCTATATCCAAGGAGTCAGTGGTAGATGGCTGAAGACAGTCTGAATTTAAAGTGCCTTCTTCCACGATGTTGCTCCGTAATAACCGCTCAATCTCCCTGTTCAGAATCTCCAATTCATCACACATCACGCAATTCTAAGAGATATACCTGAAGGAAGAGGGAAAGTCAGCTAATCACTACTTGTTCAATTCTAATAAAATACCCTACTATTATTATACAACATATGCCACTGAATGAAAACTAAAAATTAAATATATGTGCCCTAACATATCTTATTTGAATCTTTCAGCTTGTAACATACTACTGACTTCAGAATGTCCTCTGCTGATTGTGCAAATAAATCCAGTTTAATATTTTTGTGCCATCAACCAGAGTCAAGGCCATATATGGAAAATTATCTTCAATATATTTAATCTTGAGGCACAGATCTGATATTACTAATGCATACCTAATACTGCAGTCAGTATTTTCTCATGTTAGGGAACATTCTGATGTTGAACAGATATGGGGTTCTCAACCTCTTTCTGAGCCCCCCCTCCCCTCCCCATGCTATGAAAACTCCATGGCCTAGAAAAACAACAACTGGTTTTCTGCATATAAAAGCCAGGGCCGGCGTTAGGGTGTACAAGCAGGGCAATTATCTGGGGCTCCATGCCACAGGGGAAACTGCAAAGCGAAGTTGCTCAGGCTTTGGCTTCAGCCCCAGGTGGCGGGGCTCAGGGTCCTGGGCTTCAGCCCCATGCGGTGGGGCTTTGGCTTTCTGCCCTGGGCCCCAGCAAGTCTAACACAGGCCCTGCTTAGAGGATCCCCTGAAACCTGCTCATGGCCCCTCAGGGGGCCCCGACCCCTGGTTGAGAACCACTGGAATAGATCATATTTTGCAATTTGTTAATAATTTTACTCAACCCAGTGGCAAGATTGCAAACTGCATTTTAAACAGGGAGTTTTAATTTAACATGACAGTTTCAAAACACCTTGGGAATGGAGGTTGTTTATAACTCTGAACAAAATGTTATGGTTGTTCTTTCAAAAGTTTATAACTGAACACTAAATTAATACAGCTTTGAAACTTTATTATGCAGAAGAAAAATGCTGCTTTCCCTTTATTTTTTTTTAGTTTACATTTAACACAGTACTGTACTGTATTTGCCTCTTTTTTTTGGCAGTCTCTGCTGCTGCCTGATTGCATACTTCCAGTTCCAAATGAGGTGTGTGGTTGACTGGTCAGTTTATAACTCCAGTGTTCGTAACTCTGAGGTTCTACTATACATATATTTGTATGCTGTACCAATCACTATGATACCTGACCAACATACATTTTAAAGTGAACACACGATGATGTCTCTTTTTCTCTTCCCATTCTATATGGGGGTTAGAGGGTGGGAAGGGTAGTAGCATTTGTTTGTTTGTATAGTTAGGAATTTAGATTTTGATTTATTTTTAAATATTTGATTTGTGGGAAACCTAGGCTGAAGAAGTGAGTTTTATATTTTATTTTGAATACACTGAAGATTATAGTCAATCAAATCTCTTCCAGAAGAGAGATCCAAAGTCATGGACTGGTTAGAGAAAGCTCTGTCTATTGCATACGTAAATCTCACTTTCGAGATCAACCATTCCACTGTATCAGCCAAATGTAGCTGTCATGGGAAACCAAAGTCACCTACGCTGCATCTACACTAGACAGTGTTACAAAAATAAACCCTGCCACCTGTTCTATCATTTGGTAGCTGACCCTACGGGGAGTGTTGGTGTATACACCTATACTGCAAACAAATCCCTACAGCAGCAAGTCTTAGAGCCCTGGTCTACAGAGTCAGATTCAAGGGGTTCATGCTACAGCATGAAAAATAGACGAGAGAATGTTCTGGCTTGGGCTGGAGCTCCAGCTCTGAAATCCATCTCCCTTCCCGGGCTTCAGAGCCCAAGCCAGAACTTCTACATGGCCCTTTTTAGCACCGTAGCGTGAGCCTGAGTCTGTACACCTGGACTCTGAGACTCATTACACTGGAAAAAAAAAGACCCTCATGCAGTAGACATACCTAGTGTAAACAAGGCTCCCGCACTGGACCCGTTTTTACATTAGTTAAACCTGCTAAAAAGCAAGCTGAATTAGCACAGTAATAAAAACGTGTCCAGCTATAAGATTTGTCTACTATAGGTCTCTCAGCAGTTCAGCTGAGTAAAAGAACATTTTTGTAGATGCCATAAATCCTTGCATCCCTGACCTATTTAGATACTTATTAAAAATCAGCAACTTAAAGAATATTTTTGCGGTATCAAAATAAATCATTTTATAATTGCTCTTTTTAACAATATATTACCCTAAACAATGAATTGTCAAGCTCCCACTGGCACTTATAATTATAGCACCTTCTATATTAGATAACCCCTATAGTCATCATTATTCCTCTTTATTGTCATAACACTTTTAGAGGTTCTTTGAGTACATATACAAAAAAATAAATGTACAGAATCTCATTAATAGACAGCTGTATAAAAGCTTCTTCAAAAGCTTTTCTGATTTGCTCAATGCAAAGAGCTCCCATGATACCAATGACAAAAGTGACAGCGTCAAAAAGTTCAATGACCAACTGTAATTAAAATGTCTTTGAAATACAAGCCACAGTTTTAATAAATATAGGTAAAAATCTCTCCACAGGGTTGAAAATAACTTCAAAACAAATCCTAAATTACTGGGCTATATGAAGGTGGAGCATGGAAGGGATTGGGACAAGAGACACAGAGCTGCAATGTAGCACCTCCACCGCCACTACTCCAGTGTATAGTCGGGAAGTGCACGTTACAGCTCCTTTGTGTTACTTGGGCTCTTAGAGTCACTAGACCCACTTAACCATGAAGTCTGCGGCCCTTCCCCGGTCCACTTCTGAACCTCAATTTACATCTCAGCATAGAAGGAACCAATACAGAGACATCTCTCAGTAACATGCAGGAGAAGGATCCCCTTCCAGACCTGTCCTGGCTTCTCCTAACCAACCACACTGCAAGTTTAAGTGGTGCAATGGGCCTTAACAAGGTTTTCATCCTTTCTCAATTTCACACTGATGCACTGAACAAAGTCTCCTTTAAACAATTAAGCATGGTATCACTACATCTGTAGTCTACTGGAAGGTACCTCCAACAAATAACTGTTCCTACAATGCCTCGTTTTGCTTTTTCAAAATGGTAATGTGATCATATCCAAAAAATAAAAAATTGTATATAGCTCAGGTATTTTCTTATCACAAACTTGTATATAAAACACAGGATATCATAAATAAGATAACTATTTCTAGATTCTCTTATTACATCACAAAGTGTTCTAGTTTTATTCTCATGGTTACCATGTCATTAGAACATCTCTATAAATCAGAAGTCTAGTTGTTCCTCATGCTTCAGTTGAAAGCAATACTTGGAACCACACAAATTCTGCCGACAAACAACAAAAAATAACTTTAATATGAACATGTACGTTGTAATGGTAACTGAGTACAGAAAATCTACAACAAAAAGGTCTCTGGACTGGTACACACTAAGAAAGAAAAAAAATTTTTTTTCTTTTTGATCTTCTGTACCAGTCCAGACCCCTGACTTCTCCCAAAACACTTCAAGCACCTGAGTTAGGGAAGCATAGTATCTCACAGGCAGCTGCAACACCCTTCTGCCAAAAACCACTTCTGCAGGCACCTGTACATTAATGTATAATGTCTGATGAAGTTTTACATGCCTTACAAATCTTTAACATCTTAAAAATTTCTTGGCTCAGATACCACTTTCTAAATGGCACTTTACTCCATGCTGAGATCCATTATGTAATCCTGTGGTGCCCTATGTATGTCTAACAACTGAATTTTACTCTGCTTTAGCAATTCTGGACAGAAAGCGGGCAAAGCAATTTTCTGCTTCAAATGGAAGGTACATGTAATCTTTGTTCTGAATTCTGAAAGGGTCTAAACACAAATGTAGCCAGATGCAGAAATGATGGAAGACTCTCTACAAGACAGTACATATCACTCTCCTATCCTTCAAATCAGTTTACAATGATGAGAAACAGAATCTTTACTAATAAATATACTGAAACCCGCTCCTCACGGTCTCTAAAGGGGAGTTGTGAGCGCATACCAATTTTAAGCTCCAAGCATGAATCACAGCTTGTTTTACTGATCTCAGGCTGTCAACAGCCTTCAGAAACATCTGGGTGCCTACCCACAGGAATAGAGTTAACCATTTAACCATTCTTCTGAACCCTACAACTACTCTCCCATTTGCGGTAAAACCAAAAGTCTTCCAGTCAGCAATTTTGAACATACTGTGGGTTCTAGCATCTTAGTGGGTGACCACTCAGTTGATATCGTTAGTGACATCACCCACCTTGGCTCTGTTGTCGATAACATGGGCCACATCAAGAAAAACTTGAAGCCCTCACTGCAAAACTGTCATCAGTAATGATGCATCTCAATAAGAACATCTTTCACAACCAAACACCCTGATAAGCAGAGAGATGAAGCTGAGAATATATAATGCTTCAATGGCTGGATGGTGTAAGACACCTGTCCCTCATAGGCATTCTACCCAGTAGTGTGCCAGATTTGGCTAAGGACAGATCATCATGGAGGCACATAGTACATTTGGTGGCCTCTAAGCTGTCCACCCAACAGCATGAAAACTAGCCTACAACTGCTGCAAACTGGACTTTAATGTTGGTAGCAGTCAGGCTCATGTCTACCTGGCTTGAAGAAATTCTAGAATGGCAGCAATATTGCAAGACAATCTTTCCCTCCTCATGCCAATCACAGAATGACCTCCCAATTCTCTAGTTTTCTAGAAGGTTGATCACTAGACTTCAAACACAGTACACCTTTTGTACATTCAGCAACCAACTGAAAGAGAATCTTGTCAGATCCTCATTATGGATTCTTCTGATTAGCAGAAGATCTTGTATCACTAATATTATTATTGACCTAATCAAAGACATACTCATTAACTCTGGCAAGGCTACAATGCACACGAATATGCAACTAGGAATGAATCTCAACCAGTAGAGGCTGACAGCAAAGATTCCTCTTCTCAACACACTGGCTTTAACAGGGAGAAGAAAACATTCACAAGCAGCTGTAATGGGAACCTCTAATAAATTTCCCAAATAGGTTCAGCATGAAATTGACCTGCTTCTTACCAGTTTCACAGTTGCTCAGGGAACTTAGAAACAGCACTGAAAAGGGACAATATTTGGGCATTTTTCACACTGCAAAGCATAGCATTGGAGTGGTTTTTCTAAAGGCTCAGGAAGACATCATGATCTCAAGTTTGTACACAGTTCACATTTGGATGATTATCTTCATATTCATAAGGGTTAGGTCAGACTGGCTCTTTGGACAATGATTAGCTATTGGTAGTTTTATGTGGTTATTTTAAAATAACATTTTAATGTTTCTATATACGTTATAGAGCCTGATAGTTTCTATACCCTGCATGGTCCTCTCACACAGTTCTTGCACAGCTGACAAGCTCCACAGAAAGTCCTGTCACTGAGCAATTCTGAAAATATTCTTTAAAACAAAGGATATTCACAAGCCAAAAAAAAAAAAAAAAAAAATCATGTCTAATTGGAATAGCTATCAATTACTTAAGGGGAAAACCACTTTAAAATGCTGTCATTTCTTTTCTTTTTTTTTTTTTTTTTTAAAAAAAACACGTCAAAAAACCCACATTAAAGCTTGGAATTTCAAAATTATTACTACACTTAAAAGTTATGGGACCACACAGTTAATCTAAGATAAACATTCTTAATTCTGCCTTGGTAAAAACAAATAGACAGGTCTATCTTCAAGTCCTATACATCAGTGATTCCAAAGAAATGAAGAAGCCATCTAACAGCAACGCTCCCTCCTGCAAATATACAATACGCTCCTATAATATTTAAACCAAAGTGCATTAAGTATTCCATTATAGCCTGCCTTCTTTAAGACCACAATAAGGTTACATCTCTTCAACAAAAGCCGCTATATTCAGGACAATCACTTGGAATAACCCAGAAAAGCTTCCAATATAAAAATGTTAAACTGTGAAACAGCATAGACATATAGCTATCAAGTCTGGGACTACAATCCTCAAGACATGGACAAAAAAATCGGTAACTGAAATGCCAATGACGCAGTCTTGTGCCGGGGGGGGGCATCACACACAGGTAAAAATATTCAAATAAGTCAATCTGCAGATTTCTGTATCCACAGGATACCAACTTTGTGAAGACTTAGTAAAACTTCTCTTTGCAATGTCACCATCTTACATGAATGAAGTAACCATTATGGATAGGTGCATTTACATACTTTCAGTGCTAAATTTGAAGTGCTAGACTAAGGCCCCGATCATGCAAAGCATTTAACTTTAAACATGAGTAATTCCATTAAAGTCCATTTATTAGCCCTAAAGAGGTACTATAAGACTCTTAAGAGGAAGAAAAAGGTGTTTCAACTACCAAGATTGTAGGAGTAACAAAAAAAAAAGGCAGCCCCACGATCCACTGTTTTTAATCACTGGAAGATGGGAGGAGTCAGGAGTGAATCTGTTAGCAGATGGCTGCATGTGAGCAAGTGGGTCTTTTCACAAGTAGGTGCATGCGGATACATGCAAGTGTAAATGTGAGTGTAAGTTGGTATGTATAGCTTCATCAGTGAATATAAACAGGCTTGTGGAGGTGAAAACAGAATAAATGGGATAAATTAAAGAACAACAAAGATGTTTATAGAAAAAGTAGGAAGAGTCAAAACATACAAGAGAAAGGAGAGAACATAGTACAAAATAGGAAAAGAATATAAAGGGTGAAAAAGAAAGAGGGAATATTCAAAACAATACAGAAAATATAGAACAATCTACAATAGAAAATAAAAAGTGGAATTAAATCAAAAAGGGGAAACGTGATTATAACAAAAGCACAAAGTTATGTTTGTTCTGGGTATTTTTAAGTTTATTCAATAAAAAATTGATTGCCAATGCTACAGTTAGATACAGTACAAATGGTACAAAACTGTTTCAATTCCTTTAATTTGCAAGGCCATACTTTTTAAGAGTCCGTGGCTATTTGGGAACACAGCAGCATTAGTAGGCTTATTCCTTGGGCAGTAAGTCTTGGGGAAAAAATTTCAAAATCGGAGTGCAGTTCTTTCTATAATGATACTGAGCTTAAAGGAAAATTCCATTAATTCATTCTAATACCTTCAAACAGCGAAGTAAAAATTTACCAAAAAATAAATTTAAGTTTTCAGAACAGAAGTGTTTTAGAAATACTCGTCACTGTTTCGGTATGTCCAGTCAGTGATTAAAGATGGGTGGCACACAGAAAAATCCCTTAAAATATGTATGGAGTAATACGTTTATTGGCTTTTCTTGCAGAAGTCAAATTTCTACTGCAGCCTATTACAGTCTCCCATTGTCTACTACTTTTGACAATAAGAGGTGCAGTTATTAGTATAATCAAAATGGATATTTTAGGGCCTAGGCCAAGTCATGGTAGTATATATGTAATCCTATGAAGCACAGACCTATGTGGAAGGCACGGCCCTAATGGACCCGTGTCTTGATCGTTAGGGGACAATCCCTTTTGCCTTGCCTATCTCTGGAAGTCTGCATTTAACCAGCCTTGCTATGGAAGATTTAGAAACCTTTCTTCCAAAACTTGTGGAGGAACATTAAATATTGCACATTGTTTCCCCAAAGGCTCCTAAATTCTAATACTCATTAATCAAAGTAAGAAGTGCTGAAAATTATCTCTTATAGTAAGTATAAAATATTTTATTTTTGTTAGTATTGCAGTCAGTACAGCCTCCAAACCGTGAAATGGACTTTTATTGTGGTTCATGCAATATCAGCAATGTAACTGAATTCCACCCGTAGAATCATTATTGAGTGGTGATGTTAAGAGAGAGAAAGAACCCAGCTTGACTTACAAATCCAAAAGGAGTTTACAAGTTACAAAAAATATACACTTACTTGCAAACTTCACAAATTTGGAGTAGGAGACAATGAACATAAAAACTCCAAATGGCACTTTTACAGTCGCTTTTCAAAATCTATCTAAACGTACTTTGATGCTTTTTTATGCAGCTTCTGTTAAATCTGGATCTGCCAAAAAACCCTGAATTTTTGGTCCCACTAAACGGTTCTGTTGATCAACGAAATCCTGAGCTGTTGAGCATAAGGATGACTGTTATACTCCATTATTTGTCAACAGCATTTGGAAGGTCACTGTACTGAAATAGTCCATGAAAGACACTGAAGCTGCAAGCAAAAGTCTTCACTCCCTTCCCACTCCAAACAATCCTTTCCCCATCTCAAGGAAGTGTTAACTATTTTAAGTACCTGAAAATATTACTTTGTCAGTTGTTGAGTATCATAAAATAGCAGCTTCAAACTTGGAAAACGGAATCCCTCATGAAGCCCTGCAGAGATGGCTGTAGAACTCTTCCACAAGCTTCTGCAGCTTTTTGCTGCTGAAAACACAAAATCTACTCAAATACTCTGATGAGAAATTTCAGCATTTAACACACACATAAACAAACACCATGATTATCTTCATTCATAACTGTCTCTACATGTAAATACTGCCATGGGGCTCATTGTAATCAATGTTTACCTCTCTTGATGTTTATGTTAGAAGGCTTTAATTTCACCAAGATCTAATGATTTATGTATAAGACTTAAACATGGAGTAATATAGTCTTCGTTAGAACTAGAAGTTTCACTACTCTTATTGATATCATATTGTATAGTTTAGTTTTCCTTTAACTGCTACTAGTAGTTATCTTGTAGAAGCAGCATACTTGAGGAAGTAGTATCACGAGCAAGCTTTCTCACAGGTGCCTCATTAAATGGCATTTTTACAACTTCCCTATGATAAATCAACACCATTTGCTTTTTTTTATTTTCCACTCATACAGTTTGATGTGGCTGTCTCAAAGAGTTATTCCAAATCACCTTCAACACAGTGGACTAAGATGTAAATATTCAAATGGGGACATCTACATCAGTATCAAGGTAAGCTGAGTTATCACTAATACAGACAACTTTTTGTAAGATGCATGGGGGGGGGGGAGGAGGTTAAACGTGCATTTAAGTAATGACAAAAGTGTGATGACAAAAAGACCTCCATACATTTATCCCATTATCAAAAGATAAGGAGCCAGTATAACCGTTCTTTATTACAAATACTGACTGGTTCATCATTTTCAATCTCAATTCAGGGCAAGAAAATTGAATTCATATCAGACCTCACCCCAAATTAGCAATACTTTAAGATTTATCTATAATTCTGTAGTACTCTGAATTGATTACTATAAATACCCAGGCATTAAAAATATCATGAATTCCTGCACAAACAGAAACTGGTCACATCATTAATTGAAACAGCTTTAGATGAAAAAGAAATATATAGATTACAAATTAATGAAGAACAATCTGTGTGAAAACAAATACTTTATTAACTTAAGACAGAACAGTGTCCGCAGTCAGACCTACATTTCTTCTTTTACCCATATCTTTTTTCTATTTTGTTCTTCTTGCTCTTCCTTCTTCTCGACTGCCTTCATATTTATTGAAATACATAGCTGTATAAATATTTTTCATGATTGACTTTTTTGTTTTTTCTTTTCATACCTTTTACATTTTACTGTTATAGGATTTTATATCCTGAAATTTTAATCATACCATCCAGTCGATAGGGACGTTGACTGGGAGTCAGGAGACCTGGGTTGGAACCTCAGGTCTGCCACCGACACCTTGAATGTCCTTGGTCAACTAACTTGTCTGTGTCTTAGTTTTCGTGTAAAATGGGGCTAATGCTTATCAGCATTAGTGTGACTGTATTCACAAATAAGAATAAAGTAGTGAAAAATATTCCATGTTAGAATAACAGTTCTTTATCACGCTAAAAAGTGCATGTCATTACAAACGCACACAATATTAAGTCACTAAGGCTTCCTTTGTAATTTTGGTCTATGAAGATATTTTGTGTGCTCGTCCATCATGTAGTTATCTTTAAAAGATCTGATGCTTAAAATAAATACTTACATAATAAAAGTATGTTGCAATGTTTGTAATTAACTAAGGATTGTGAAGTCAACAAACATGAAAGCTACTACAGAAAATGTAATACCGTAACTTCCTTTGTAAAGTGCTTTGACACCTACAAATGGAAAATACTACATAAATTCTAAGCATTAGGACACTTAGGAAAACACGCCTACCATATCACTTACTTGCAATACTATCTGGTTTAAAATAAATAAAATCGATCAATCACACAGTCAAATTCCTTCATATTTTCCATATAGAAGAACCTCAGAATTACGAACTCCTTGGGAATGGAGGTTGTTCATAACTCTGAACAAAATGTTATGGTTGTTCTTTCAAAAGTTTATAACTGAACACTAACTTCATACAAGCTTTGAAACTTTATTATGCAGAAGAAAAAAGGCTGCTTTCCCTTAATCTTTTTAGTAGTTTATGTTTAACACAGTACCTTACTGTATTGGCTTTTTTTCTTTTTTCTCCTTTTTGGTCTCTGCTGCTGCCTGATTGCATACTTTCAGTTCCAAATGAGGCGTGTGGTTGACTGATCAGCTCATAACGCTGGTGTTGGTAACTCTGAGGTCCTATTGTACCTAATCAACAACTACTTCCCATGAAATAATGTCACACTCTCAAATGCTAATAAATGCTTTACAATTTGCAAGAATAAATGTAGATTTGGCAATGCGTAGCTGAGTTACACAATCATTTTTCTCTGAAACTTCCTCTCTTTTCCAAAAAGAAGTGCCATCAACTTGCAATTATTTCATGTTAGAGCTGAGACACACATGAATGCTAATATAGTGCTCTGTGATTGTTTTTAGGGCTGTGTATCAGTATCTTCATACTCCTGGACATCCTTTATATCCCTGGAAATTGAGATGTATCATTTCAATGAAGAATTTTTTCAACCTGATCAAGTTTTTCATATAAATGCACAAATACATTTACAAGAGTCTGTTCTGTATCAGCACAGTGGAGCCGATTAAAATACATTTATAAGGCATCAAATATAATAGTACAATTCTGATATCAATAATATTTTGGACTAAAAATGCCTGTCTATTTAAATTTAAATAGCTGTTCTATTTCAGGTTTCAGAGCAGCAGCCATGTTAGTCTGTATTCGCAAAAAGAAAAGGAGTACTTGTGGCACCTTAGAGACTAACAAATTTATCTGAGCATAAGATTTAGTGTTCTATTTCAAACAGCTAACTCCATGTCAAATTAAACATGAGTACATTTTACAGCAAAATGAAAGCCAAGCCAACGTGGTAGTTTACTTTAAAGTATAATTTAGATAAAAAGGAAATAACCTTTAGCAGTTAAAAAAAGTTGCCCCTCAAAAAATAATTAATAGCGATACAGACTGAGCGAATGTGTTACAGCATAGTTAAGGAACTGTAAACCATCTCTTCTTATAACTCAAAAGTATATGATGGCACCATTTAGCATAATCTCCCCCTAGTGACTTAGCTGGAGCTAACAAATATTCAGCAGAACCCTTGATAGGACAAGGTCTTCCATATCTCCACTTCTGTTATAGAGGTAAACATTAAACTGCTTCTGGCACTGGGAATTGCATGATCGAAGTACACAGTACTGGGGAATGGTTTTTATTATAATAAAATATATCTGCTCTTTCTAAAGCTTTTCTCACAAACTGAAAGTTTCTTCCTCATGTGCTCCAATCAAATGTTCCTCACAACAGCAGTTCTCAACTCAATAGGTTCTCAGCAGTTCTCAACTCAGTGGTTTGAGCATTGGCCTGCTAAACCCAGGGTTCTGAGTTTAATCCTTGAGGGGGCCACTTAGGGATCTGGGCCAAAAATTGGGGATTGGTCCTACTTTGAGCAGGGGGTTGGACAAGATGACCTCCTGAGGTCCCTTTCAACCCTGATATTCTATTATTCAACCAGGGGTCCGGGGCCCCTGGCAGGCTGCAAGCAGGTTTCAGGGGCTCTGCCAAAATAAACCAGAGAGCAGGGCCAGCATTAGACTCGCTGGGGCCCAGGGCAGAAAGCTGAAGCCCGAGGCCCGCCACGTGGGGCTGAAGCCGAAGCCCGTGCAACTTAACTTCGCAGGCCCCCGGGCAACTGCCCTGCCTGCTACTGCCTAATGCCGGCCCTGGCTTTTAATCTACTGGATATGGAGAAAAACAGTTGTTGTGGCACAGGTGGCCCATGGAGTCTTTATAGAATGGGGCGGGGGGGTGGGGGGGGCTCAGGAGAAGGGCTCAGAAAGAAAAAGGTTGACAATCCCTGCCTTACAATATGAATGTCTGAAAAACAGTGGGAAAGCAGTCTAAATCTCAGTAAGAAAGGACTAATGTACAAATTATCATTATAAACAGAAAAAATGGATTCAACTGCCAATAAAAACATGTTATTCCAATAGATACAATATGTTTATGAAAAGCTAATTAAAAAGAAGCAAAGAAATAAAATTAGCAAATGCGTTTTTCATGTTAAATGTTACTGTCAGTAAATGATTACCGAATCAGAACCTAAATTTTGTTTGACAATCTAAATGGTAATCCTGGCTGTGGTAAACTGGGTTATCACCATTCTAGTACCCCTTTTACCAAAGCTGCTCTACTGTCTGCCTATGCTGAGGCACATAGATTTCCCAAGCAGCAGAAGAGTGAAACTGACCTGATTTATGTTAGTCTGGCTGCTGCTCCAAGGGTTCTGAACAGCAGAAGTAAAACTAATAAAGACTCTAGAGAATTTTCACTGGTCTGCTATTTGGTAAAACCCTGAGCAGCATCAGATACTCCTGAATAATCTGTCTGCAGACTTTGGAAAAGAGTACTGCATCACTTTACACAGAAGAAAAGAGGTGAAATTTTTCTCCCCATTAGGTAAAACCTTTGAATCTACAAAAGTCAAAGATAGTTGTCCAGGAAAATTTCCTACTTGCCCCAGGCAAGTAGCTTTTTCATGTCCTGACCTTAAGAATTGCAAAACAAAACTATAATTTACTAGCTTCATATCAAACTGTCACTGGATATTAATATTACATCGTCAGAATACTGTAGTTTGCAGTCCTGTTGTAGTCGTGCTGGTCTCAGAATATTAGAGACACAAGATGGGTGAAGTAATATCTTTTATTGGAACAACTTACAGACCTCAAGAAGAGCTCTGTGTAAACTCAAAATGCTGTCTCTTTCACCAACAGAAATTGGTCCAATAAAAGATATTACCTCACCCATTTTGTCTCTTTAATATACTGTCGTGTTTACCATACTTTCTCCAGTATGCTGCAAAAGAGAGCTTGTATACTGCTTATGCAATACAGTTTGTTCACGATTTTTCAAATTTGAATTACTTACCTGCACTATAGTTGAGTTCTGCTATTGAACTTCCTCATTAGCAGTGTTCAAAATATATTTCCAGCAAGTGCCCAGTCAACAAAGTGTTTCAGCAATACTGATTCACAGAACTTGGCACTCTTCCCTTTGAAGTAGTATTAACCAATTCTCCATTATGCCATCTGGGGACACTACACTACTGAATGCCCAGTGGTTGTTTTAGAATAGGGGCAAATCAGTGGTCCTGACATTAAAGACTCTATGGGTGTTTTTGTCGTTTTTTGCACAAGGGTAGGGGTTTTATTACCAGAATTTAGATCAAATTCCCATTTAGATAATTGAATTCTGCCTACCTACAACTCATGCACTAAGCAACAGTGTAAAAAACAGTAAAGAAGGCAGTATAGATCATTAATGAGTGAAATGGGTCCTAAAATGGTAAGCCAGCATAGTTAGCGTAAAACTTAATAGCTCAAAGACTGACATGTGCCATAACCATCCAACTGATAATTTGGGTACTGACATATGCAGAATTGTAGTATGTCCAGAAAACTAACTGGCCTCAGGGTAGGTGCATTAAACACTGCTTTTAATTTCTGTGTCCAGGAGCACAGCTGTCATAAGAAACCAGAAAAAGGTGTATTTAAAGTATTTAAAACAGGCAGGATGCTTAGTGTGAAACATTTTAATAAGACACTAATTTTTAATTTTTAAACCTCCAGAGCACAACTCTAATGTGTCAACAGCCTGGCCTGGTAAACAGAGTTCTGATTATATCAATGTACAATGTTTCTCAAAACAAAATCTGTAATTATTGTTTTGCCTCTGAAATATACATGGCAAGGATTTGAAAACCTGTTAAAACTTCCCAAATATATAAAACAGTTACAAAAACAAACAAAAAACCATCTCCACAGCACAGTATCACTATAGCGTGAGATGCTATTCTGATCTTATAATGAAATATACAGACACGAGGGAAAATGCTGACCTCATTACAGTCAATGGAAGTTTGGCCATTGACTTCAATGGGGCCAGGATTTCACCCACTACTACAATTGTTTCTAAAGTGGAACATCTTACTTAGTTTGCTCCTGTCTTTAATAAAATTATACTTGGCTCTACAGGAATGTCTTAGACTAATATGAATTATACTGTTGCCATCAAAGTTTTGCATGGAAATAATGCTGATTTTTAAACCTTTATGTTACCATTTAAAAACAAAAAGCTGCATGAATGTAGTATTTGTAACAAACTATCTAAAGTAGGGAAGTCCGAAATGAAAGTTATCAACTTCATTCTTGACTCATCACACTGTGCTTAGCTATTTAAAAATATAATAGTAAAAACAGTGAAATATTTGAACACAACAAAAAACTAACCTCTCTGCTAGGAGTCACAATTGAGTGAAATAACCTGTACACAAACAAAATCTGTCCCTCAGAATATTGGCTATATTTCTGGATTCAAGTCCTGCTCTGTCACAGTGTTACTGGGTGGCATTGGACAGTTCACCATTAGTAAAGTGAGGACAGTGCTTCCCTATTTCATAATGGTATTATGAGGATACAGTCATTAATGTCTGTGAAGCATTCAAGTACTACAGAGACTGGGTTTACGTAAGTTCCTGGATAGGTAAAATATGTACCCCTCATGCCATATTTGGTACTAGACTACACCCTCTACTTGTGAGAGTAGAGACCCTCCAAAGCACACTCAAGTAGCTACCCAGATATTCTTATATAGGGAGAGGGACAGGCCTTGTCTACACTAAATTCCTTTCTTTAAATTTCCCACCATTGCTACTACCAGCATTCCTAGCAGCATTGGGAGTATTAGGCCATGTCTAACCGTACATGCAGCTCTACCACTGCAGCGTGTGTGGTGAAGACATTTTATGACAACAGCAGAGAGCTCTTCTGTCAGCATTAAAAAAAAACACCTCCACCAGTGGCATAAGCTGTGTCAGCAGGAGAAGCTCTCCCGCCGACATAGAGCTGTGTACACGAACGCTTATGTCGGTGTAATTTATGTCGTGCAGGGGGGTGAAATATTCACATCACAAAAGTTTTGCCCACAGGCTGTAGCGTAGACATAGCCATAGGCCATATCTACACTACCACCTATGTCAGCAAAACTTATGTTGCTCAGGGGTGTGAAAAAACACACAGAGAAATAAGTTTTGCCGGCATAAGAGGTAGTGTGCACAGCGCTACATCGGTGGGAGAGCTTCTTCTGCCAACACAGTTACCGCCACTCATTGCAGGGTGGTTTAATTATGTCGACAGGAGAGCTCTCTCCTGTCGGCATAGAGAGGCTACGCGAGAGTTCTTACAGCAATGCAGCTGCATCGGTACACCTGCGCTGCTGTAAGGTCTCTAGTATAGACATACCCTTAGTTAAGAAAGGCCACCAGTGATCTATCTACATTAGTTTTGCCAGCACTGGTTGCACCAGTTGGAAACTTGAAGGGGGGAAAAAGGTCTAGTAGTGACAACCAAAAGGAAGGCAAGTCCCAAAATAAGAAAAATGCAGAAGCTGGGCTAATAGCTTATAATGCTCAACTGGAAAAAACTGGGGAGAAGAGGGTGAGAATGCACCACAGTAAAAATGGGAAGTCATCTACCTAGCCTAGCTGAAGTTCATGGCTGAACTGAAGAGTTAGTACAAGTTCAGAATCCAGTTTTACAATCATTAAAAACACAGACTGCTTTTTGGTTGAAGAGGCAAATATAATTTACTTTCTGAAAATGACTAATACTTTTTTTTCTGGGTAAGTCTCTCTCATTATCACCTGGTTATTTAATTAAAGTTGGGTCTTAGGAATTCAGAGTTTTATGTAATATTCTGAAATCAGTTAGTTCTACTTGCATTACTTTTTAAAAAAAATACAACACAACACACAATTGCAGCTAAACTGTCCGTAAAATACTTTGAAGATTAAAAACACTGTGTGAAGAAACTATTAATTGTAGTATTCTAGTCAATAGACCTCGCATATTAACTGAACACCTTAAAAACCTACAGCTCATTGTATACATTCTGAAATATTTAAACTCCATAGTCCAAAACAAGTTTGTTTAACTAGACACAATACTTAACTAGTTTAACTAGACACAATACTTAACTAGTTTAGTGTCTCACTGTATCTTAAAACCTTAAACACTATTTTAATGATTCAAAACTCTAATCCTGCTCTCACAGAAATCAACAGCAAATATCCCATTCACTTCAAATTGCAGGATTGTGTCCCAAATGACTGAAGTCACATAGCTTCAAATGAAGCTGAACGTTAACATAATCCTTTGGTCTTCCTGTAGAGTGGATCTAAACTTCAGTGCAGTCTGTTTCTGAAACCTCCTAGAAAAATCTAACAGCTAACTCTGAAAAGGTAATTTGTGCATGGAAGATACTACTTACTACATTTGTTTTTATGGAAAGATCCAAACGCCAACTATCCATTTCCAGTCTTTAATATGCTAAAAAAATTGACCACAATCTAGAATACATATTTAGGCACGGAAGGATTCTATTTTTATTAATAATGTCAGTAAACGTAGATTTCACCATACACATACAAAGCCAGGAAAAAATATTTCCATTGATAATAATTGATATTTACAGATAGGGAAAGTAAAAAAAATGCTGCTTGAGAACCTATTAGAGTTTGATTTAAAGACATTTACTTTTAATATTTTGACTTGTGATGTTAACAATTTGTGTTTTAATGTTATAAAGCTTAAACTTTTGGAATCTCAACATCTACAGTCATTAAATGACTGTCTGGCCCCCCTCCCCACCATCATTTCCTGCCTTATTTCTCAGTTAAATTAATTAAATTAATAAAATAAGACTTCGCATTTTCAGCTGAATTTCATTTATTTCTCCTCAACCAACAATTCAATTGGTTGTATGGTTAATTAAATTGCTAGAAACTAAAAACATACTTAGAGACTAAATTAATTTACATTACCATTTACAAAAATACCACCTGCCACTGAAATAAGCAACAATGAGAACATTCTTTTAAAAAAAAAAAAAATGTTCATCTGATGACCAACTGCTAAATGAATAGGGTCCTACCAAATTCACCTTCATTTTGGTCAATTTCATGGTCACAGGGTTTTAAGAATCATACATTTAATGATTTCAGCTCTTTAAATCTGAAATTTCATAGTGTTGCAATTGTAGGGGTGCTGACCCAAAGCGGAGTGGTGGGGGAGTCACAATGTTTTGTAGGAGAGGTTGTGGTAGAGCTACTCTTACCGTCTGCGCTGCTGCTGGTGGTGGCACTGCCTTCAGAGCCGGGCAGCTGGAGAGCGGCAGCTGCTGGCTGGGAGCCCAGCTCTGAAGGCAGTGCCGCCGCCGCCGCCACCAGCACCAGCAGCTCAGAAGTAAGGATGGCCTGGTATGGTATTTCCACCCCTTTCTCTGCGCTGCTGCCTCAGAGCTGGGCCCTCAGTCAGCAGCTGCCATTCTCCGGCCACCCAGCTCTCTATAATATACGGTAAAAACAGACAAAAGCCCAGATTTCATGGGGGAAAGCCCAGATTTCATGGTCCGTGATACATTTTTCATGACCAAGAATTTGGTAGGGCCCTATAAATGAACACTAAATTAAACAGAATTGTGTAAGTTTAAATATTTAAAAAATAACTGTTTCTGAGAAAAAACGAAAGATAGGTTTATCCATCAGGAAAAATACAGCCCTGAAGAATTATGGATTACATCAAACCCTTATGTGATACATAAAATAGGTCAATTTTTTCCCTGAAATTCCTAGAGGGAAGCAGATCCCAGACCCGCACAGCAAAGTAAATAGAGTGTTATACTGTGTTTTAAAAGTGATCATGTAAACTATAGGAAAAATTAAAATATTGTTTTGTATTTTATATGGCAATTTGCATCTCAAAAGGATCACAAAGCATTTCACAAGTTCAAACTGACAAACTACAGAAAAAGAATTACTTCACCCATCACTGAAATGCAGCAAACTCTGGGGTGAAGCATGAAACCTATTCTAGCTATTTTTTAATTGGATTGAATCTACAGGGGCAATTTAGGAAGGAAATTCTTGCAAAAAGTAGCACAGGATCCTTAACGGTGCCAGGTAATCACAACGGTAATCGCATCCAAAAAATGGCACCTAGCACCATTAGAACGGGAGAAAGGAAAAATGCAGAGGCTGAGAAGTTACTGAATACTTTATAGGAAGCCAAAAGAGTTTCAATTTCTTGGCTTCTACCTTAAGACTAAATCACCAAAACGAGGTGAAATTCACCTCTTCTACGGAACTCACCAATAGAGACTGAATTTACTTCCAACTCCCCCAGGAAAAAAACACAAAGCACCCGAGCTTGGATGAATTTCATTCCCACCCACCAAAGGACCCCCGCATTAAGACGACTCTGTCTCCCCCCATTTCATCACTCCCATCAAACGACCTCCCAACTCCGGGTCCCCGCCCCCCAGCCATCACACCACCCAACCCCCTCTCATCCGCTTTGCGGGGACGGGGGGAAATAATGGGGCAGACGGATCGTGAGATCACAGAGAAGTGGTCTGACTTCAGCTCGATTATGATGTCGATCCTCTTGTACCTCAACATCTTGTCACCTCGCCTCCATAGCGGCGAAACCGCCCCCGACACCCTCCTCCGCCCGGCGAGGGCGACGTCCCCTCCGCTCCGGCCCGACAGCCCTCACCGCTTACAGGGAGGCTCCTTTCGCTTCTCTCAGGGGCCTTGCATCGAGCGGCCGGCCTCCTCTGGTACCGCGCCAGGCCGCCGACTTGCCCGCAGAACCGGGTCGGGCCGACACTACCCCTGAAAGCAGGGCTCGCTGACCCTCCGGGGGCCCTGACGCCGCCCTACGGGGCCTGCCCTCCTCCATTTTCTAATCAGGCCCAGCGCCCCCAGGCCGTAGGCGGCGGCCACCCGTTCTCCTCACCCCCTGCCTCAGTGCGGGCGGTGTGCCCGGTGTCCCGGATTCCCCTTAGGCCGCCTCTCTCACTCACCGTCGGGAGGAGGGGACAGATCTCGCCGCCGCCGGGCGCCTCAGCCGAGTCGAGCCGCCATTTCCTCCTCGCAGCAGCTCCTCAGCGCTAGGCGCGGGGCACCACTCCTCCCCAGCTACCATAGAGACTGACATGGCGGCGAGGCGTGGCCCAGAGAGTCAACCGGCCGGCGCTCCCCTCTCTGTTCTACACACTGCTCCCGTGAGGGCTTCTGGGGCGTTGCGGGCAACTACTGTTCAGCCAATATAGAGCGCGAGGAGGAGGGACGCCTGCGCAGCACTGCGCTGCCTCGGGGGCAGGAGGGGAAGTGCCGCGCGCACTCCCCGGGGGCAGGAGAGCGCTCTGCCGAGGCATCACGTGGGTAGCTCCCTGCAGGGGCGGGCAAAGGGGGAGCAGCAGAGCTCCACGGCGGCAGGGCCGGGGCTCTGCTGCCAGGGGGGATGAAACAGCGAGTTTCGTAGGGGGGACAGCCAGCGCAGTAACCTCTGAAGTGAGACGTATCCTCAGGGGGCAGCTAGGGGAACCCCTCTCTTCCTACTGAAGTGCAAACACCAGCTGGCACCACCACTATGGCACATGCCCTATTCTGATGCAGTGGTGGGAGTCTGGACTTCTGGGTTCTCTTCTTAGCTCTTCCACCGCCTTCCTCTGTGACTTTGGGCAAATTAACCTCTCTGTGCCTCAGTTTTCCCAGCTGTAAAAAGGGGGATAATTCTTACCTCACAGGAGTTAAAGAAGTTTAATTCATGGTTGGCAAGGTGTTTTGAGATCCTAGGCTGAAAGGCACTATAGCAAAACTAAATATCTTTACTGTGACTTATCCTGGGGAGTAAACATAGCTTTGTCATATGGTGATTTTACACTTAATAGGGCAGAGAAACTGCATCTGCCTGGAAACAACTGTCCAGACCCAAGACAGGCCCCATTCCCTCCTCCCTCAAAAGCATTTATTGTGTTTGGTTGGATGACTAAAATTGCAAATCAGGAAGTAGCACTCTTTGGTAGACCCAGCTCCCCCTACCAACAACATTTTTCGTATCTGTTTATTCAATGACAATGTTAATCTTCCTTACTGTTATCTCTTTTCCATTTTGTTGTAACTGTAATTGCACTTGAAGTATCACTTAATCACTACTCAGGTTTCAGAGTGGTAGCCATGTTAGTCTGTATCAGCAAAAACAACGAGTCCTTCTGGCACCTTAGAGACTAACAAATTTAAATTTTGGGGAGCCAGTGGGAGCTGCGATCGGCCGAACTTGCGGACGCAGAAGGTAAACAAACCAGCCCGGCCTGCCAAGGGCTTTCCCTGAACAAGCGGCTTTGAGAACCACTGCTCTACACTGAAGATGCCTAATAAACTGTGTTTTATTTTGAAATAATTTACTATTTAATGTATTTTGTAAAAAAAAACCCTAAATACTGATAAACTCTATCTGTTATCATAGAGTTTGCAAAACCAGACTAGTTGGGATTTGTCTTGGGGGGGGAGAGAGCTGGTGTCAATGACTCTAAAGTTTGATAGACACTCAAGGACCATTGTTCTCCAAAAAAAGTACTTTGCCACATGTAAATATACAATGTATTACAGAACCAGACAGGTGCTATTTTTTGCAGTTGTCTTCTGTAAAACAGTGATCCTCTAAGCTACTTTTGGGGGTGGACCTTTGTGCTTGCGCAGAGCGCCGTTCATTTAATTGATTCCAATGGAACTTCATACAATATAAGGACTAAGAACATAATCAGAAAATATAGTAAAAATAAAAATGTGCTTAGTACTAATGCTGTAAAACTATTCATTTCTGATAAATTTATATTTTGAAGCTGAATATATAAAAATGATTGAGAGAGTATAGTGGTTAAAAACCCTGGATTGAATGTGATGTTAGATAATCTGGGTTCCAATTCCCAGTGCTATTAACTTCCTTTTGTGACATTAGCTAAGTCAGCCTCTTTGCCTCTTTTTCTTCAACCACACAACAGAACCACTAACCCAGGAACTTATCCTTGCAACAAAGCCCGTTGCCAATTGTGCCCACATATCTATTCAGGGGACACCATCACAGGGCCTAATAACATCAGCCACACTATCAGAGGCTCGTTCACCTGCACATCCACCAATGTGATTTATGCCATCATGTGCCAGCAATGCCCCTCTGCCATGTACATTGGTCAAACTGGACAGTCTCTACGTAAAAGAATAAATGGACACAAATCAGATGTCAAGAATTATAACATTCATAAACCAGTCGGAGAACACTTCAATCTCTCTGGTCACGCAATCACAGACATGAAGGTCGCTATCTTAAAACAAAAAAACTTCAAATCCAGACTCCAGCGAGAAACTGCTGAATTGGAATTCATTTGCAAATTGGATACTATTAATTTAGGCTTAAATAGAGACTGGGAGTGGCTAAGTCATTATGCAAGGTAGCCTATTTCCTCTTGTTTTTTCCTCCCCCCACCCCCCCCCCCGATGTTCTGGTTTAACTTGGATTTAAACTTGGAGAGTGGTCAGTTTGGACGAGCTATTACCAGCAGGAGAGTGATTCTGTGTGTGTATGGGGGTGGGTTTTTGGAGGGGGGTGAGGGAGTGAGAGAACCTGGATTTGTGCAGGAAATGGCCTAACTTCATTATCATGCACATTGTGTAAAGAGTTGTCACTTTGGATGGGCTATCACCAGCAGGAGAGTGAATTTGTGTGGGGGGGTGGAGGGTGAGAAAACCTGGATTTGTGCTGGAAATGGCCTAACCTGAGGATTACTTTAGATAAGCTATCACCAGCAGGACAGTGGGGTGGGAGGAGGTATTGTTTCATATTCTCTGTGTATATATAAAGTCTGCTGCAGTTTCCACGGTATGTATCTGATGAAGTGAGCTGTAGCTCACGAAAGCTCATGCTCAAATAAACTGGTTAGTCTCTAAGGTGCCACAAGTACTCCTTTTCTTTTTGCGAATACAGACTAACACGGCTGTTACTCTGAAATCTAAAAGGAGGGTAGTAATGCTTACCTCACTTGTAAGGATGTAGTGAGGCTTAATTCATTATTGGTTGTAAAGCACAGAGATCCCTTGATGAAAGGTGCTACAAAAATACAAAACATGATTATTATTAAAAGTAGACACCACCACCTTAATTTTGTTCTGCAACTACAGAGCTCCAGTGAACTGAATACCTTGACCTATTTGAAAAAAATATTTCAAAGTTTTAACAGACCAAATTCAGCTGTGATATAATCTCTAGAATAATAGGGAATGTAGTGAAAACGCTAGCACTGTGGCATTTCTTGGATAGATAAAACAAGTAATTTACACATCACGCAAATAAAATGTGAATGTGTTCCAGGAAAAAGAATAGGAGTACTTGTGGCACCTTAGAGACTAACAAATTTATTTGAGCATAAGCTTTCGTGAGCTACAGCTCACTTCATCGGATGCATCTCTAAGTCTCTAAGGTGCCACAGGTACTCCTTTTCTTTTTGCGTATACAGACTAACACGGCTGCTACTCTGTTCCAGGAAAGTAACTACCAAACAAGTGTAAAAAATCATGCACCACACTATCTTCCACACAGGTCCTTCCAGTTGTATTTTTTATTATATGCACCCTCTATTGTTCCCTCCATGTATTAAGTTACTAATTTTGTATCCCCCCAAATGCTAAACTGATGCACGTTACATTTATGCCCAATATGTAAAAATACCTCATGCTTTATATCTCCTTTTGGCTTAGAGGATTCCATGCTTGCACCACCACTAAAATTGGCCCAGCTAGTTTCTGTGATCAGTTGCCACCATCATCTTTACTGGAGATGCATCTCCAATACTGTATTATCAAGATATGTTGTCCAAACAAGAGGATTCTTCTACCCTATTTACCCTATTAGAAATAATCTATAATCTCATCTGTATTTCAGAACTGCTCAATTTGTATCTCAGAAATTCCCTTTTCCACTGCTGCACCATCCCTCAGCAAACAAATTGATTTCCTTTTCAACAGTCACGTTCTAAAGGATCTTTCTTCATGAGAGAAATTGTTTTTAATTTTTGGCATTTAACTATGTGTAAGCTAGAGTTTTACAGAACATTCATTATGAAACTACACAAAAACGCTTGCTTTTCTGTTTTGTCACAAACTCTAAAGTAGTCCAGGTTTGTAGAGGCTCACAAACTTTTTGAGCGAGCCCAAGCTGATTATGCAGGGGACTGGACTAGATGACTTCTCAAGGTCCCTTCCAGTCTTATCTATGAATGAACTTAGGCTGACTTAGGGGGTTGAGTGTTTTGGATGGGAGCGGGGCTTGAACTTAATTTCTTCTTACCTCGAAGTTATAGCATACAAGTCCATGACCAAAGAAAAGGGTTCCCACAAACTCTTACAAAATTAAACTGCTGAGTTTCACACAGCACTAGTATCAGCTTGGCAGCACAACTGAAAATCATGGTAGGCTGGCTAGCTCAGGAAACTGGATAACAGACCATGGAGCCTCTGACCTCTTCTAGGTTACAGTGTGACTCTGGACCAGATTGGTAGTGAAGTAAAGTAACCATTTGACAGTTGTTTGTTTGGTGGTCTGCATGAAATGAGTTTGGTCTCCATTCAGTCCCAGATTCATATGATAAAAAACACCACCACAATTTGTCTTAATTGAGAACACTGTTGGGAAGTCCTAGCAAAGAAACTTAAAGACTGACTGGCAATTTAAAAAAATGTTCCAACAGACACCTTCATGCTTTCTCCTATGCTGCCCCTTATGCACTGAAGTAGCTTCCCATAAATATCCACAAAACCACATCGTCTTCCTTCATATCCCTCCTTAAAACTCTCTTCTGCTGTGATGCCTACAGAAAACTACAATTGTTAGGCAGTTGGTGTATTGTGACCATTGCTTATGCTCAGGGCCGCCCAGAGGATTCAGGGGACCTGGGGTCTTCGGCGGCGGGGGTCCTTCGCACTTTGCCGAAGACCCAGAGCGGAAGGACCCCCCTGCCGCCGAAGTGCCACTGAAAACTCTCCTGGAGGCCCGGGGCCTATTGTCCCATTTGCCCCCCCCCCCGCCCCCCGGGGCAGCCCTGGTTATGCTGATCAGGATTGTCTCATTTCTTCCTTGTGCTCCTTTGTTTGTTGTATCCACCTGTTAGCTTGTAAACTCTTGGGAGGAGGAACCATCTCTTCATTATTTTTGTGCAAGGTTTAGCACAATGGGATGTTGGCATCTAGGTGCGCTGCTACTCTACTACTACTGCCTCTCCCACCAACAGGCATGGAAACTTCACTGTCTTCTCATCCCCCTTAAAGATGGTACCTTCCAATCCGGGTTTGGGGGCATTTGTAGGGAAATGGTAAAGTTATCAGATGACTCATGTTTTTCAAGAGACAGGACTGAAGAGCTCTTGAAAGCTTGTCTCTCTCACAAACAGAAGCTGATCCAGTAAAAGATATTATCTTACCCACCTCGTCTTTCTAATATCCCGAGACCGACACAGCTACAACATCATACACATTTTTTCAAGACAGTCTCATTTTTCAATGGCCCTTAAAATTTGGAGCCCTAGAGTTGGAAAAAAATTTTACATTCTGTACCCCAGCACACTCCTCCTCTCCGCTAGGGGCACTATAGCCGACTCTGCAAAGCCATTTTCAGCAATCAGAAAGAGGCTAAAGATGGTACTACCTCAGAAGGCAAAGGTAGGGAGTATAAATCATGATTGAGCTTCCCCTGGAGTGGGGAGTGACAGATAGTGCCTTTCTTCATTTTGATAATCCAGACACCTTAAATATGAGGTTGCTGCTGCTTGTGCTCATGCTATACCTGTTCTGCGGATAAAGGCCTTCTCTGTTTCCAGAAGCAATCAATCCAGCACCTCTCACGAACACTAGATGGGGCTGTCACGCAGGCATGTCTCTGTAGCACTAGATTCTCCAAGAGTGTTGATTCACCACCTCTCTTGAGCTCTTGATTCACAGAGATACAAAATACTTAACACTCATTTAAATGCTTTTCATATAAGCAAAACAAAATGTTTAGTAGATGGTTTACAACCAACGGGGAATTTTGGAAAATCTAGGCAGAATTTTCCCCATGTTTGGTCTTTCACTGAGATTTTAGCCAAATTCTGGTGGATTTCTGCAGAGATTTCTCACTTTGTTTTTGGCTCTACTGGATTCAATTCCACCTTTTTAATACCAGTCATCATTGTAATATCCAAGGAGGGTTTTTCAAAAATTATTAACAAAGTTAAAAATTAACTGCAGCTGCTGCACCAAATTTACCAAAAAAAAAAATGTAAAATTCTCCCAAGCCATCCTGTATGAGTCTAACATTTTATAACTGGTGTAGAAGTCCCTTTTATCCTACTTTTAAAAGTCTTTACAAAGTTGTAGTTAATAAAAGATTTCCCAGAAATGTATTTTGGGATATATCCCATCATCTTGGAAACTCTCCCACTCATGGCAAGCTTGGTTCTTTAGAGCAGTGCTTAATTGTAGCCAAAACAAGTCATGCTGCTGAGATGGAAAAGCAGACTGCCTCCAGAGATAGAAGCTTGGCACAGTGAATTGGCTGACCTGGCTGCTAAATACCTGGTAACATTCCTGAGAAGAGGGACCTTAAACATTTTTGAAAAGATTTGGTCTGACTTTTTATAAATCTTTCATTAGTTCCTAGTGAACAGAAACTGATATGTCATTCCTCCTTTCCTCTCTGTGCCCCCCTTTCTTTCTTTCTCCTCCCTTTCCATTCATTTAGTTTTCATTATTTTTTGTTGTTGTTGTTCTTCCCTTATGGGGGGGAGGGGAATTCAAATATAAATTAAAAAATAATAAAGATTAATGACTGACCTTGCTGTTCTCTAGTTTCTGCAGGACACTGGCACATGGAAGATGTTGCTACTATTATTTGGTCCAATCTCTTGCTTTCCAGGCTGGGAGGATATTGTCACTCTGAAATAATAACCATTAAAAACTGCTTGTTTCTAAGCAATCTTATCCAGCCCTCAAGCCACAGAAGGGCATTTTAAGAGGCTGCCACTTCTATGCAGCTCAGCAAAGTTTTGGCAGGTCGGGTGGGGGAAACATGAGGGGTTCATCACTGGGGTACTTGTCCTAAGTTAGTGGAAGGGGCTTAGCATCTGGGGAGGGGAGAAAGAAATTCAGTGGGGAAAGTTTCCCGTTTGCTTTCCAGACACCCTTCCCTCACAGCTTCATAACTTCCAGACTCCTCTCTTCCCCTATTGAGAGCACCTACCTTAATGAAGGACTTAAGGGCCTGTTTCCCACGTCACATTTGAAGCCTGTGTACAATATGAGTTGGTGCTTCTAAATTCTAGCGCTCCAGATCATACAGTACTAGGAGTCTGAGTGCCCCACTGTGCACACAGTTAATTAGACAGACCAGCAGGCATTACATAGTGAATGATCCAACACTTACTCCACCTGGTATAAGGTAGAGAGAGGAAAATGAGTTAGTTGGCTGGCCATCCAATAATGTATTTATAATACATTGAAACTAGGATAAAGTTTGAGTCACTATAATCAGACACTGATCCTTTAAAATATCCAGGATTTTCTTCATAAACTATGATGTTAGCAGGGAAGAAGGGTTGACAATGCAGACAAAACAAATCAAGACTAATACAGACTTATAAATTATGTGCATCTTTAAAACTTACTTTAAAACTTATATACAATAGCTAGATGTTTCTACCAAGAAAGTGAGAGTTAATATAGACATGTGGGTTCAGTGTTAACACCCCATTAAAACAAATAGGAAAATTAACACCTCTCAGAAATATTCTTTGTTTGCAAACTCATTAAAAAGATACTTGATCAGGTAACTTTCAACACATTTCCTTTGCAACAAAAATTACTAGAAACTCCCCCCGCCCCCCATGAAAGCTTAAACTCTACAGGAAACTTTTAGGCATTACCAAAACTATATGGGGAGACATTAATTCTGAACATGTTTATTACTAGTGCCCCAAATTATTATTTATATATTCATTTTATGTCATTCTATATTTTCAAACCCAAAATAGTGGGGTGGATCAGCAGTGTGTCACTGGCAGCAATAGCTGTAGTCCAGCACCTACTTTTGTCTCAATTTCCTTTTATATTGGCAAACATAAGTCAATGAAGGGAAAATTAATAATCTATTTGTTGTTTGCCTGAAACCGTGAATAAACCAGGAACCAATACCGTAGACAGGTGCTCTGCACACACCCGGTCAAACTTTTCCTTGTTTTTTTTAATCAAGAAATTTTCATTTTTCCTGCTGTTATAGCTGCTTTTGTGACTTTTGTTCCTTTTACCTGTAGTTGCAGTTGTGGTATCAGTTACACTGTGCTACAACCTTCTCTCCTTTCCCTGTGTTTGAGGTGTGGTTCTCTGTATAGGAGAATCAGGAAGTGGTCATAGGGACTGGACCTCCCCATCCTCTCCACCTATATAGAAGTCTCCAGATAAACTCCACCTATTAGGGAGGAGTTGGCAAAGACAGATCATTTGAAGTGTTGGGGCGTGTTTGGATAAAAGATATTCTTCAATCTTATTAGCAAAAGAGCATAGGAAATAGAGTTCTATGCTTAAAATGTACTTACTGGTTGGGAGCCAGAAACTTTCTGGGTTTCCATTTTAAGGGCTCGTTTACACATTACATTGTTCCTGATTAATTCCAAAAGCCTGATGCAAAGCCCACTAAAGTAAATAGGAATCTTTCCATTGAATTAAATTGACTTTAGATCATGCCTTCAGAGAGGACCATAGAAGATAAGAATAAGGTGATTAGGGACAAGTGTAGAGAGTTAATGTGTGTTGCACTATATCTGGAGTCACAGACTCAGGGCTTATGTTATTTTTTATTTATATCTCACACTGGTTGTATTTATTACTGCTCTTCAATGGTAACTTTGAAGTGCTTGTGACAAATAATAATATATCTACAGTAGCTCCTTGTTCAAAAATCTCTATTGATTATAAACATTCAGTAGGCTTTTTTTTAATAGAAACAACTCAAATTTAAAATGATTAAATAGTGGTTGTACTATGCTATGACAATTTGACTGAGTTTTGGGGTTATGCTTTTCAGGGGCAACTGCAAAAAAAATAAGTGTGCAAAATGGGTAAATGCAACCTCAAATACCTGTTTTCAATGGGGATAAGGGAAAATGAAACTCCCAGTTTTCCTGGAGGATTTTGCTGTATGTTGTTATGAAAATTTAGGCTTTTTTAATACTGATTTATCTATTTCTTCTAGGGACTGATTTTTTTAAATTATTTTTTAAACTGAAATAGCTAAATTGGTACCACCCATCATTTGGACAGTTAGCATAAAAATGGATCCGCACATTTATACCAGTAAAAAGAAAAGGAGTACTAGTGGCACCTTAGAGACTAACCAATTTATTTGAGCATAAGCTTTCGTGAGCTACAGCTCACTTCATCGGATGCATTCAGTGGAAAATACAGTGAGGAGATTTATTATGCTCAAATAAAATCTCCTCACCGTATTTTCCACTAAATGCATCCGATGAAGTGAGCTCTAGCTCACGAAAGCTTATGCTCAAATAGATTAGTTAGTCTCTAAGGTGCCACTAGTACTCCTTTTCTTTTTGCAAATACAGACTAACACGGTTGCTACTCTGAAACCTGTCATTTATACCAGTATAACTGCATCCACATTATGGGACTTGTCCAACTTGAAATATACCAGCCTAATTTAAAAAAATACGTTTGTGCATAGTGTAGACAAGGAAGTGAACAAGCTGTATTGCATAAGCAGAAGACAAGGCAGGCCAACGCAAAACACATGCAGCATAATCCCTACGGGTCCAGATGGCCTTGGCGTGCAATGGTGACATCAGGGCATCCCACTAATAATCCCGGCACAAGCGGGTTTAATCGGCATTCAGATTTGACCACAAATCCTACATGCTGAACTCTTTTCAGAGTAACAGCCGTGTTAGTCTGTATTCGCAAAAAGAAAAGGAGGACTTGTGGCACCTTAGAGACTAACCAATTTATTTGAGCATAAGCTTTCGTGATTTCGAGCATAAGATTTCCACAGTATGCATCCGATGAAGTGAGCTGTAGCTCACGAAAGCTTATGCTCAAATAAATTGGTTAGTCTCTAAAGTGCCACAAGTCCTCCTTTTCTTTATGCTGAACTCTGTGCCTGGGATTCATATTCATCCCACTGACTTTCATGGGCCTAATCGCAGGCCTGTGTGAAAGGCCCCGATGCTACAGAACCTATCAGACAGATCAGTGGCTGGGGAGCCCTGAGCGCGCCCTATAGCGCCGGCCTTGCCTCCTCTACCGCCCTGGGGGTTGGGCAGGGCCCAGGGGAGGGAGGATAGAGGGGATGCGGCCCGCCACATATCCACGCTGATTTTCTCCACCGCGTCCAGGCTGGTTAGTATAGTCGAGGCCTCCCTCCCGCAGTCTCTATGGTACTTCCCCGACCAGCCTCCACGTCTTCCGTAATCTCTATGGTGCTTTCCCCTCTAGGTCTTCTCTGGGTTTCCTCTTCCGCCATCTCAATGGTGCGTGCCGCTCCCCGGCTCCGGCCGGTGATTGGCTGGGAGGCCAGTTCTCGCGAGACGAGAGTTGTCCGCAGAGTCCCGGCTGAGCGAGGCGGCGGAGTGGGGTTTGGGTCCGCGCACCGGAGCCGGCAGCAGTGGCTCTTTAGGTAAGATGGCGCCTGTTGACCCTTTCCTCGCCTGGGGCGATGAGCCTCGGGCCCTGGCTCGGGGGAAGGGCGCGGAGCCTGGGGGTGGGAGCGTCAGGGCCCCGCCAGGGCAGAGGCTGAGGAGGGGTTTGGGGGCCCTGGGGTGTTAGGTGGCGGCAGAAGCGGCTCTAGTCCCCACAGAGCTCAGGAGGCCGGGCCCGTCCCCTCGTGAGCATCGGGGCTGGGGGAGTCTCTGAGGGGCGCGCGCTTGGTAGGGCCGAAGGAGCCTTCAGTGTCTTGGAGGTGGTACCGTAAAGCTCACGGCCCCTCGTGAGGTGTGGGGGATAAGGCCTGGCCAGCCTGTGTGAGAGACGGGCTGTGTGCCCCCTCGGAGAGGGTGATTCGGTGCATGGTATGGGTATGGAGGGGCGAGTGTGTACGGTGGCGTCTGTTGTATGTATATGGGTTGGGGGGCTGTATGCTGGGTGTGGGTGAGGTAGGGTGGGGGAGATGTATGTGGGTCGGTTTCTGTCACAGTGGCTGATCTCAAAAAAAAGCGTTCAGTTCTCCATTCGATAACTTTGTTTAGCCAACAATCTTCATTGAACCAGCAAAGAAGGTATTAATAAGCAAGCTGGTCCCACAGTTCTTATAGGCAAGTTAGACTTAACTTTTCTTTCACCTGCTGGTATTTGTGCCAAGTAAGATACTTTTCATTCCTTATAGTGAAAGTCCAGCATGAGTTATGCAGAAAAACCTGATGAAATCACAAAAGATGAATGGATGGAAAAACTCAATAACTTGCACATCCAAAGAGCTGATATGAATCGCCTGATCATGAACTATCTTGTTACAGGTAACAGTGAGCAATGGATGCTAGTATTACATTTAGTAGGTTGGTCTCTTTTTAGATCATTTGCCATTTATTTTAATCAATAAAATTCATTCTTACTAGAATGAGCTATTAAATGGTTGATACTAATAGACATCACTATTGCCTATATTTTCTGTGATTTCTAGAAAACATATTTTCTAGAATTCACAGAAAATATAGTTGATAATTATTTAATTAAAATAGTTTATAAGTTGGGTAAAGGAAAAACTAGTTCAGTACTGCCTTTGTAACGAATCACCCACACACTGTTAGCAACATGTTATTTTTGCTAAGTAAAACATTGGAGAACCAAATTTTGTTGACTTTGATTATATAGCCTCTACTGATTTTACCCAATATATATCTTCTGTCTGTTTTAATCTTAGCTTTTCTGCTAAAAAGATATTTCCCTTATGGCATTTCTGGTTTGGAACAGCGTTACCTATAACTGCACAGAGCTTAATATCACATCTTTTATTATACTATTTTCTTTAAATTGGAAATGTGTGATGGCTTCTACTAATGTAATCTGGACTGCATTGAACAAGCTGTGTCCACTCTTTTTTCATCACAGAGCAGGAGAAATTATCAGAAAACAACTTCAACTAATTTAGTTGAAAGATCAGACTAATTATGAGGCAATATATACTCAGAACAGCTCAGGAAGACCAGAATACTTAACGTGCTCGGCATCCAGAAACTGCAATTTAAGAGTCACCAGAAACCCTTCAGAAATTGTCCTTTGGCGATGTACATTAATTTTCATGGCCAGATGCACCATAGTGGAGATGGTCATATTCATCAAGCATGCATCTGAGCAATGGGAAACGCATTAGAGTGACCATGTCAAGTCTGTCATAAATTGTTTGTGTATATGTATGAAAGTAGAGTGTCTGTATAGTTCTGTGACTCTTTTTTCTGATGAAAAGAGCCTTCATGTGGTATGTAGATGGGAGTTCAGACTCTCTCATGTTTATGCTAATTATAAAATGGGTAAAACTATTTAAACACCAGACGACTGCAATTTTTTGCTATCATCTTTCCTGCAAAAGAATAACCATGTCCAAATATACCAGACAACAGAGTCCCAATCATGGGGTCAGTGGTAAACTTGAATCCTTCCTAGTAAAATTTTGTTTTATATCCTCTTTCACTTTGCATTCAGTTAAATATAGACTTTTATCCTATATTTATCTATATAGGAACTTGATGAATTTAGAGAGAATTAAAAGTGAAGTCTTTCTAGAATTATGCAACTTATTTAAATTAGCCTTTCGGAGAAACTTGTAAGTTCATATATTTTTAATCATGAATTTGTATTTACAAAAATGCCTGCGTCATGGAAAAGATTCCAAATAGGATCGCTTGGACATCTTGGTATATTCTCTTAACTTGGTTTATTAACTAGAAATTCAGAAAACAACAACATGTTCAGAAAGCAAGGGTCCATAGCATGGAATGTCAATATCCACATCATATGGCTTTACTCCAGGTGTCTAAAAGCTCCACAGGGTTATTACTGATCTGGTGCAGCCCAGCCTGTCTATAACCATGCAGTGTCCCCTCCTGACCTCAGATCTGATTTTAAAGGCTCCATGTGCAGGGACTTTTATCTGTGTGACTGTGTGACCAAAAAGTGCTGATGATGACTTCAGTCCTCTCCAAGCCAGTTCTCAATAATATATCCCTATTACTGAGAAAATCAAACCATCTTATGCCCAGGAATTCCTTTTAGCAACATATATGAAATGTCTCCAGCCTCCTAAGGTCTTGTTTAAGCAACATCTATGTTTCAGATCCATATAAGACAATTGGAAGTATACAGGTTTGATAAATCTGTACTACTGTATATAGCTTATTAAATAGAATTCAGATGTGAAATGTGTTTATATTTCAGAGGGTTTTAAAGAGGCGGCAGAGAAGTTTCGGATGGAGTCTGGAATTGAGCCCAGTGTTGATCTAGAGACTCTGGATGAAAGGATAAAAATTCGAGAAATGATACTGAAAGGACAGATTCAGGAAGCCATTGCATTGATAAATAGTCTCCATCCGGAATTGTTAGATACAAACCGATACCTTTACTTTCACTTGCAGGTAAGACCCAGTGATTAGTTTGTATCTGGAATTGTTTGGAGACTGAAGAAAGGATGTAATTGCAAGCATTCACTGATGTGGTATGGGATGTGATTTTAACTGTCTGTTTCTTATGTTATGGCATGGAATGCAGTAGCGTTTTAAAGAGTGTTTTTAGTTTGTATTTATTAATATATACAACATAACCATATTCATCTTACCTATGATTTATAAACTCCCAAATTGCTGATGGTTAGTCATGTCTTCTGGAAGCAGTTACAAAGTTTCTTTAAAACCTATCTTCCAGGTTTTAAATGGCTCCAAAATCAATTGAAAAATAGGATTAAGTATACTACTGTTAGTCCAACAAGAATGTATTTGTGAATTTTAATACTGACAAAATACTGATTTAATACAGCTTTGCAACTTAATTTGTAGGAGAAGAAATGGAATACCTAGAGCCTAACACATTAAACATCACTTACACCTCTATTGACTAACCTTGCTTTGTTCTTACGTATATAGCAGCAGCATTTGATTGAACTGATTCGGCAGCGTGAGACAGAGGCAGCCTTGGAATTTGCTCAGACTCAACTGGCAGAACAAGGAGAGGAGAGCAGAGAATGCTTGACAGAAATGGAGCGCACGCTGGCATTGCTTGCCTTTGATAATCCTGAAGAATCACCATTTGGAGACTTGCTCAACATGATGCAGAGACAGAAGGTAATGAATGCTCAAATGAAAGCTCTTTCCACTTTTGTTTATCCTTGGGGACAGCTAATATTACAATAGTTTGTACATAATTACTAAATATTTATGAACTGGTATGGAGAACAGAAGTATTTCTAAAGCTGAGACTTCTGTTATAACAGCAATATTTTTAGAACACGCAAGAACTTTTGTAATGTAAAACATCCGCCATTTGTGAAACTATGGGCTTGCTTTGTCCATCTTTTGATACAGTATAACTACTGCAGTTTCCTCTTTTACGCTCCTCAAACTTCAAGGTGTTCAGAATGATGCTGCTAGTGCTGCCGTCTTGCTCTAGGAAACAGGAGCATATTTCCTTTTCACTGGCTTTCTATCCACTTCTGAGAGCAAATCAGAATTGCTCTTAGTTTTGTTTTTGTTTAATATTACTTGGATTTGCTCATTTTGACCTTTTGTTTTTCCAGCTGTGTTCCTCAACTGCTGCCACTATCCCTTCTGTTTGTTTTTTAAATCTGGAATTCCTTTTTATAGTTAGATGTAGGTAACACAGCATAACTTTAATTGCTGCTTGATTTTGCTTAGACTAAAACTGTAACAGATTGGGGTAGATCCTAGAAGCATCAGAACAGTGCTTCCTATATGCAAGGGTTTTGAGAAGCTAAAATGGCTTAATTTCATCTTGCTGTTTCTCCTCCCACACCCTTCCTTCCTAATTTGGGAGCTGCTAATAGAATATGAAAGGTAAACTTGTGCTTTCTGGTGTTGTGCATTAGAATTGCCCTATGTAGGGAAGGTAAGGCAGTTGTAGACTTCCTTATGGAGGGGATATCAAGGGAACTATGTTCTCTCTTACAGTATTTTTTATAGAATTGTTTAATCTTCTATTCTGGGGAAAAATGGCTGTTATTGCACAAACTGGTAGTGGAACTTCAGAGCAGAATTTTTATCTTGAACTTTGGAGAGGCAAAAAAAAACACAGTGAGGTAATTTTCTATGTGGTTAAGTTGCTCTAACTTGTGCTGGTCGCTCCACCATCAGGATCCCTGTGGCACATTGATTTCTGGTCTTACCTCCTCATCCTCACCCTTGAACTTCCTTTGTGCTGGGTGGGCCAGGAGGGGCTGGCATGGTAGCCTTATGCCAGTTGAGCAATCCTCAGCTGCTGCCTTAAGGCAGATTTAACACCTTGTGGCACTGCTGTAATGGTGTGGGAGAGGGTTTAAAAGGCCAAATCCTGAACTC
Source organism: Eretmochelys imbricata (assembly GCF_965152235.1). Taxonomy (NCBI): domain Eukaryota; kingdom Metazoa; phylum Chordata; order Testudines; family Cheloniidae; genus Eretmochelys; species Eretmochelys imbricata. The sequence goes on along the minus strand of NC_135584.1, from coordinate 7,119,284 downwards.
CTCTTACTTGTTTTCAGTGTAATGTGAGACCAGTCAGGTGTTTAAGCTCTGCTTTTTCTAACTTGTACTCAGAGGAATTCATAAACTCTGCAAGACATTCTCCTTCAGTTAATATATATGATCACTACTCTAAGTTCAATATTTCTTTTCCAGGTATGGAGCGAAGTTAACCAAGCTGTTCTAGACTATGAAAATCGCGAGTCAACACCCAAATTGGCTAAATTACTGAAACTACTTCTGTGGGCTCAGAATGAACTGGACCAGAAGAAAGTAAAATATCCCAAAATGACAGACCTCAGCAAGGGGACAATTGAGGAACCCAAGTAAATTGTGTGCAGATGGACACCAAGAAATCTTAGTACTGCACAGTATACATTTATATCAGTCTGTGACTGAAATATTTTTACTACAGTACAGAACTCAACAATTCAGATTTTTTTCAACGAACATCTTATTTAAACAGAGAAAAGTCCCTTTTAAATGCTGAGAAAACAGCATTGAAAGGCGCTGCATCTCTTTGAAAGTCTGATTTAGGCTATGCACTATCATACATTTTAAAAAAATCCAATTAGATAGGAAAGAAAATAATGGCATTTTAAAAAGTACAGTGCTCAAGGTTTCTAATTGGCTACTGATGCTTAGTTTAGTGGCCAGTGAGTTAAATGGGGTTAACTATTCAGTTAAGTTTAACTCTCTCTCATTTGAAATGTATATAGATCAGTGAATATTTTCTACCTTATGTTAAGTTATAGCAAAATATGCATTTCCCCTTAAAACTAACAACTGGTCAAGTTTTCATCTAAAAATTTCTTACTGTACGGCCAATCTTTTGCATAGGAAATAGTGTATAAACTTGTAAATCATAATTTAAGGACTTTTTTTCCTTGTTTCTGACTCTGGTGCTTTATTTATATGGTGAGAGCTATGTTCACAGTGGATCAATGACCCATCTTTTCACAAGTAGTATTGCTGGAAATAAAAGTTTCTTTTTAATTTCAAGAATGACCAAATGGCCTCCTGAAATAAGACATTAAATCATATATTTAAGTAGGGTTTTGTTTTTGATTATTCAGGGATTTTTTCCTTATATTAAACTTTCACCTCTAGTCACTGCAGTGATGCCAGCTGGTTACTATACCTTTAATGGCCACTTGGCTTGGTTAGCTGAAGTCTCCTCGGTGATACGGGGGAAGGCGAGAATCATAGACCTTTTTTGCGCAAGTGTCCACCCTTACGCAGGGTCTGCCTTTGTGGAATAGCTTGCAGGATTTGGGGGTGGGTGGCATAGTTTGTAGTGTGCTAGTGGTAACCATTCTTTTGGCATATTATGCCTTGGATGAATCGAGCAGTGACATTACAAAACCCTTTTCCATAATCCCAGTGACTTCATATCTTTCTGAAGGGATGCGGTTCATCTTCAGAGCTGTACTGTTGTTTGTTGGCTGTTCCACTCGTGTTAGAAACATTATAATGCTTACATACGAGGCCCTGATTTTCTTGGTCACTGAATTGTAATTTGGGTGTAGGATGTTTTGCTGGATGTATGACTTAATCTTTCATTACTTCATACTGGTATATCTCATAGTATTATGTACTGACCTTTGCCAAATTGAGATCTAGATCTTTAAAACCCATACACTGAGTTATTACAAAACTGCTGAACAAAGACCAATTTGGTGGAGGAAATAGCATAGTATCACAGTGCACTGGCAATTTACGCTCTACCCATCAGATACTGTGGATATCCTAGTCTGGTAGCTATTACCCTGTAAATTGAAACTACTTAATTTTCTGGAATACTTACACATCAAACTGTAAAAGCTTTACAGAAACACGACTTAGAATAACAAAACCTGTTACTGATTGCTTTACTATGAACACTGTTTACTTGTGTGTAGCTATTTTCTGGGGGAGACAGTTGTCTCCTAAGAAGCTATAGAGATACCTCAGTGCCAAGATTAGGCTAGGTGATGGATATAAAACACAAGACTGATCTGTCCCATTTTACTACTGATGGTTTTATTTGACATCCTAAGGCTTTCACCATACGCAACTCTTGTAATTCATACAAAACTGTAATGAACTTTCATTGGCCACCACCTGCAATAATGAGCTGGTTTTATTTCACCCTCGTTGGTTATTCTAACAATTTACCTGAACTGAGAAGATAAATACTGTTTTCAGTCAGTTGCTGTTTTTAAAAAAAGTATAATATTTTAATTTGAAATCTATATGGTTAGTGTAATTTTGTTTAATAACAAACTGCAGAAATTAAACTCTGTTTGCTCTGATTCCTTCATGAACAACTGATCAACTTTTCCTCCAGTCTGACACTTTTTGTGCTGATCCTCATCTGAAGCTTTTCCAGGAGGAAGTGGAAAGTGGTGCATTTTTGTGGCATGACTAGCATTTTTCTCTGTGAGAAATGCGATATTACAGACCTGGTTGAAGAGTTCACCATACTTTTAGAATGCTGCATTAATTCCATATAGTCTTTGGGCGAAGTGCATAGATTGCTTATTTTTTTTTCCATTAAAAATAACGTTTTCTAAGAGGTTGAAATATAACATTTTAGTAAAGGATTATTTGAGTTTGTTTATTAATATACCACATTGATAAGCAGCTTTAATCTGTAAAGTCTTTAACTGCAAGAAAATATTCAAAAGCTATGCATTTTACAGAAAGCATAAAGATAGTCATAATGGTACTTTTAGGGATCTTTATATTAGTGTATATAATTTGCATATACAAATATAATATATATACTCTGAAATATTCTTGAATGGTAGGGGCTGTGAAACATAACTTATGGAAATACTGTGCACAGTAAATGCAGACCTGAGTACATGAATGAATTTTTGTCATGCATGAGAAATGTCTTATTTGGTAACTACTAATTATTGGATTTTGTTATATCCATCATTGTTAGATAACCACTTTAACAAGTAACATTAAATACCACTTTGATCAGTTTGCTGTTAGTGTAAATATATTGTTTTGTTCCACTTCACATAACAAAATGGTACGAAGATAGATTTCTTTGCGTATGAATGATATGGCAGCACCTAACTATGATCTGTTCTAAGCTCACTGGTGGCAAACAAATATAGTAAATGTTTGCTATGCTATTCATATCCCTACCACATCCTTTCTTTTGTTGAAAGAAGATTTGCTTTATTAGTGATGTGAACACAATCAGGATGTAAAATATTCTGCTTTGTAAAGATATCTGAACTGTATTTGATTGGATATAAACTTCCCATATTTTCATGATGGTTACCTACTTAATTGTTTCTGCCTCTTGGCTGTTCCCATTATTCCATTTTGCCAATCAAATATGAAAGGTAAACTTTTACTTGCTGCTGCTGTTCAATAGTTTTCTATGATGGAGGAGCAAAGAGTGGATCTACATATGGGTGAAGTACTGAAAAAACTCTTCTACCCCAGAGAATACTGTCTACAGAACTGTTTTTTAATTTTCAATATTAATGGCTGGGAACTGGCTATTACATAGAAACTATCAGATTATAATTTTTATCTGGAATTTTTGGAGACACATGTTTAAGTACAAGGAAGCTACCTGGAAAGCAGATTGAGGTGAAGTTTTTAAAAGTTAAGTACACTCACATTCTACATAACTTTTTTTTAAACAGGATACCACTGTTGCTGTAAAACCACATAAGGAAACTGCAGCAAGAAGGCAGAACTTTTTTCCGCTGCATGTACGATAGGCACAAATGTAAAACATGTTAATTACACTATCCCAGGACGGGGTTTTTTGTATTTTGCTTAAGTTGTAAATATCCCTCTGGTTTGCACATTTAAAAGTGCAAGTTAAGAAACATTGCTTGAGTATTAGAGCTGTGTGTTGCTCAGCTTCTTTACAATACCTTAATACCCAACTTTTTTATGAAAGGTTTTAAATTCAGTAGGAGTGTGATCCCAGGATACGTGTATCTAGATCATCGTTGCCTTGTGCTTTTAAGAAACAGAATGCTATTTCCAGATCATTGTTGGGAGAAAAATAAAAAATGCGTAATACTGCAATTCATAAGCTTTAAAATGTTAGTTGTTCTATATACTCTTCTGATATGGACTATATTGGATTGTAAATATAATCTTAAAGTGTACACCTTGTCCTCAAGTATTAATATAAGCTTTCATTTGGTGTAGAGTGGATATATTTTGTCCTCTTTGACTGCCTTGTATCTACCCTTTGCAGTTTTCCTAAGAAGCATAAAAAAGAGAAAATACAGTAAGCTGTGTAGTTGTCAAATAGAGCATATTTTTCTGCTCCAGCAAAAGAGGTTCATTGTAGGGATAAGACAGGGAAGAAGAAAACATGGCAGATAAGAAATTAGACATAGTCCTACCCACGATTATTTGCATTCTCAAAAGTGCCCAAAAGGGAAGCTAAGCTGAGATCTTGATCAAAATCAGGCCTGTAAGTGAATGTAATATTTCCAAGTAGTGCTAGATTGAGAGTACCGGGATGTGAAGTCGTATTTATCTAGTACACAGGTACACCATAGCTTAAGTCCAAACCTCTTCCAATATGCCTGATCCCTATTCTGAAAAAACATCTCTAGAAATGACAGTATGCCCAATTGTAATCATTTGTTTCATTAGGGAGACTGCCAGTGGGCAATTATCAGTGAAGAACTAGACTGATTCTACAAACTTTGCATGCTGATCATTGAACAGTTGTAACTTTTTTGATCATTGCAGACCTGGATGGGAACTAATAATGTAGAGATGGGAAGGCTTCTCATTTTAGTACATCTATTGAAATGCTCCCACCCTCCCATTTATTTGTAAGGCCGTCATACCTCTGAGTTCAGCAAGATTGCAGGAGTGTAAGGGAGGGTTTCTTACTTCTTCCATGGGTGTGTGACCATAAGTTGGCCTTTAGCTAACTTTGTATTTTCTCTTCCAGCCCTACTACCTTGGGAACACAGGCCCTGCTTACTTTGAAAGCAAAACTGCTTCTCACATGTCAGCAAGGTTAAAGCAGGCATTCACTGGAAAACACGTACAATTGTGTGTTTAAAAAGGACAGGATAGAATATGTATAATATGAACAAAATGTGTTGCTAATAAGGTTGTTAGAAGAAACTGAACAAAGCAGTAGCTGATGTTTTCTTGTGTATGGGGTGAACTAGATTCTCAGATCCCATAGTGCCGGGGCCATAAAGGTGCCTAAATGAATAGGAGCTAATGGTGGTTTTTTGTTTTGTTTTTTTTTTTTTTCCCCATCAGTCTTATTTCTGAGGCAATACTTCCCAAGTCCTGCAGAGGTCTGTCCACTTACATGTTTGCACTTTGTTTCTTGTGTAAGTACTTGTCTAGCTCTAACATTTCCCAACCTCCCTGGAACGATTATTGCTTTTGTCACTCTGCCTTACACATGAAGGATTTCCTAAACTCCCTTAGTGTTACTTTCCTATGTTTACTTTATACTCTACATTTTGCATTTGACACTTACAGAATATGTCTGGTGTGTATTTTTTCCCCTCCTAGAATTTTATTCTCAGCTATATAGCCTCCAAATACCCTTTTAAAAATTATATATTAAATGCTGTGTTCCTAATACCTTATCGCTATAATTCCTGACATCTTTTTACCAAGTTATGGCTCCCTCTTCTGGAAATGGAAACACGAGTAAGGAGGACTAGGTTTCAAAGTGAAGTACAGGCAGCTGCATTCTGGCTTATTTGCACAGTTGTTAGCTTTTATTTTGTGGCCAAATAAGCTGTGAAATAAGGTCAATGGTGTGGTGAGGGCTGAACCCAATAGTTGTCACTGCATTCCTTCCCTCCCTTAATTGCCATCTGCTGTTCCCAAGTCAATATTTTTTATTGTTTGTTGTTTTTTCTCCATCAGTGCCACACCTGTTGACCTAATGTGTGGCACTGTCAGAATCCTTCCTGAAGCTCAAAAGAGTTCATCACTTGTTTCAGTATTGTCACCTCCGAGAATTAAATTTTAAGTATGACTTTGCTTCAGTAAGTTCATGGGAGACCCGCCTTTCATGTGTTGTGTTGTGCCTGAACCCTAACTGCAGAATCTTCCCAGATCTCAAAGTCAGACTCAGCTCTACAATATTGTTAGCTATCTTTTTCCTCTGAACTCTGTAGAGATGGACATCTTGTTGGCTTAACTTCTAATTCCTAGATACAAGAGGCCAAAACTTCCAGATGACGAACCTATTGGAGGTTCATTAGTGTAAGTGAGTGACATGGGGAACAGCACAGTTGCATAGGGGCAAACACAGTGAGGAGTTAGTGTTGCTGGGATTTATGGGTGTTCTGAAGTGGGACATGAAAGAGGAAGTTGGGCTAATTACTGTCTCTCCCCTGGATAGGAGATGGGAGAGCAGGGACGTGAAATCAGGCGTGAGAGAACCTCCCCTTTTCCCACAACTCTTTGCATCATGTTCTCTGTTCCTTTTTTAAAAAAAACTGTCCTTTGTGCTGAGGTGTTTATATGTATGTTCATTTGCTGAAAATTAATAAGATTGTCAGTCAGTAAGGGAGAGGCTAGAGCTCTCTCATTACTCTGTCCCCTTCTTGCCTCCTTGATAACACTGCTTTCCTCTGCAGCAGGCCTATTTTTAACTTGCAAATGTACAAAATTAGGGGAGCAAGGAAGAAGCAGAGGCAGTTTGGGTGGAGAGAAGGGGAGCTCCACCTCCCTACTCATTACCCCGCCCTCATCTTCCTTGAACTATTTTTTTTCTTTAACGTGCACAGAAATGTAATGTTAAATATGCATGTGTATAATTTAACCATTGTGGAGCTTCTGAGCTCAGTGCAGATCTTGCATTTACCATCCATAGAATCCAATACGAATACTCTTCAAAGTCTTGATTAGCATGGTGACAGGTTTCAGAGGGGTAGCAGTGTTAGTCTGTATCAGCAAAAAAAATGAGTCCTTATGGCACCTTAGAGACATTTATTTGGGCATAAGCTTTTGTGGGCTAGAACCCACTTCATCAGATGCGTGTATTTTCCACTCCATGCATCTGATGAAGTGGGTTCTAGCCCACGAAAGCTTATGCCCAAGTACATTTGTTAGTCACTAAAGGTGCCACAAGGACTCCTCGTTTTATTTTGTTTTGATTAGCATGGTGCTTCAACCCCTTTGTCGGTTGCTTGACACCTTTGTCAGTGGTAATCTTTCAATAGCAGCTACCCATCTATGATGACCAAGATTCCTATATTATTTCTTACTAGAAACAAAACTGTCTGAGCCTAAACAACTGCATATACTATGAGACTGGAAGTTCTGAAAACCTACTAGAGCTGAGTATGTACGTGGCCTGAAAAATTATGGCATGTGAGGAATTAAAATGGGTGTGTCTGGGTTTGTACACATGCTATATTCAAATCAAAAAGCCTCACTTTTACCTGTTTCTACCAAATGCAAAGAATTGCAGGTTTGTAGATCTATAGTAATTGTGGGGCGGGGGAGTACATACCTTTAGGCTCCATAAAATATCTGAAATGGGAAAAGAGAGTCTGAATACTTATCTTCATTATCCTTTGATCCTAATATTTGCTTTTTAGAGTTGAGTGAGCATGACTCAAGCAGGAGTTAAAGGGTCTGTAAGGACATAGGCTTAAATATAGTACTTGTAGAAGGGGTAAGAAAGATTTGTGTTCCAACATGCTTTTTGTTTTACAGACAATTCCCTGCCCCCCAGAAGATTACAGTTTGAAGGCCCGATTTTGATACCCTTAAACATTGAGTAATATTTTAATATCTCAAAGCACTGTGCAAGAAGGAGGTGAAATGATTTGCTCAAGGTCACCCAGCATACCAATGTCAGAATGGCAGAGTAGAATCTATGGCTCTGTGCAGTGCCCTATCCACTGGGCTACGCTGCCTCTCCTGAACTAACCAAACTAGCATGCATTTAGCAAACCAGCTTTATCTAAATTGACTTTTCCCACTTTCATGCAGAAAAAAGGGTGTCCATACACAGACTTGCACTAAAATAACTTTTTTTATGTGGTGCAAACTTGCTTAGCTCAAGCCTTACTGAATTTCTCTACTCTGAGATTAGTTCTCCACTCACATTTCTGCAGTGAAAGTGTTTAACAGCCTCAATTTTGCATGTGACGTAAACAGTTCATTACCCACGAAGCTTTAGGAAATGTTGCTTTGATTTTTAGGATAAAAAATAATTTGATATACTATTCTGATGAATTTCCAAATTACTTGGCCTAGAGCTGGGTGTACAGTGGATGGTGGTAAACTAAATACATAAAATAAATTGCCCTGTACAGTTTACTACTCCTGAGGATTTTCTAGTAGTGTAGTGTAGATGTAGCCCCACCCTCTTGAAAATGAGTGTCAGTTTGGGGGTGAGTGCTTCCTGGAAAGACTGCTGGTAACACATAATCTAAAAGGAAACAGACATCAGGTGCCTACAGAAAGGATTGTCTGCATGGGCACTTATGGGCATTCCCCCCTCAGGCAGGATTTTCACATTTTCCCGTTGCTTCCATTTTGTGAGTTAGAGGGAAACTAGTTTCAGGCCCTGCATCCTGGAAAGCATTCTGCATCGAGGACTGCCAGAAAACTGAAAGTAAGGAAAAACTAACACGTGTCTCTCTGCCCCTGTTGCTATACTGATCACAAATGCACGGTGCATTTGTGATCAATATAAAAACACGCGTTACACACAAGCTTGTTAAGTTTTCCATTTTGGCTGGCCCACTTCCACTTACATCTCTGCAGAGGTACAGCCCACATCTATCCTATTCCAACTAATAAAAATAGTTTGTGCCTCGAAGTGCGGTTCTCCCTTTGGCCCTTTCTCCCCACCGCCTGGGAAAGGTTTAAAGCATCTCCACCCTTAGATGCTAAGAGAAAAGGGTCTAGGAATCTATCCTGCCTCTCCCTCCAGCCGCCAACGCCCCTGAGCAATGTAGCTGCAACGTGGTCTGGTATTAACAAGGTGCCTTGGTTATCGTTGGTACAAATACAGAGACCCGGTCCACGGGAGGAATCAAACTGTCGGACTCTAATATTAATAGCGAGAATACTTGCACTGATTCAAGTGAGATGCAAAAGTAATTCTTCTGTTGTTATACTACCCTGTAGCACGTCATCTCTGGCTGGAAGAGTTGAAGGGGAGGACTGGTTGCAGCTCTGCTTATGATCATCATTCCGAAGTGGACCCATTCAAACTCTGCCGTGGTTCTGTTACCCTGGGGCTAGATCTTTTCACAGGGCGGGCGCCCCGGTCCAGTGCACAACGTTGGAAGCTCAGTTCAGCTTGTACATTTCCCCCGGGCTGATCGCAGTCTGTAGTAGCCGCTGCCAGACTGACTTCCTGGAAAGGCTCCAACAGGAAGAGAAGTTGAAAACTGACACGTGGACTTTGTATTGCAAAGAGACAAACTCCCCTCTGAATCCCAAACCAGATCAGCTCGGCTTTCGCAAAGTCACAGGCAGGGCTGCGGTGACAGGCAGGCATTCCATTCACTCCCTGTGAATGGGCTGGGCTTTGCAATTTGCATCTTTCCTTTATTTAAGCACCTTCTTGTACAGTAGCGGCCAGCAAGGGAGCTTGGGGAGTAGGAAACGTAACCCTGTCCTGGGGATTTTTCCTGTCATTGCTGCCTGCCCTTTTTGCTGTCATTCCAGCATCCTTGCAATAAGTGCAACAACCGCACGGTCTATCAGTGTCTTTTTACTTTGTGAGTCACCCTTTTCTAAAAAAAACACTGAATGGCCTCAAGCATCGGCAGGAATGGTGTTCAAGTATACAGTTCTGACCTGGTCTCGCTACATCATCATTACCAGCAGCAGCCTGTAAAGAATACGTATAAGGAAGGCACGAAAAAAGATGGGACGGTGGATTCCTATTGGTCCAGGTAAGACTATAGAGTCTCAGTCGTTATAAATATTTTTATTCTTCTCCTTGTGCACAAACCCCAGCTATGTAGTTTTAATATGCAGAGTTTTCATTCCAGTTTAATGGCTCTTTAATCTGTAGATAAAACAGGTGAGGGTGTCTGAATGACAGTGTCATTTTGTCAGGATGGTCCAGTGGTTGGGGATCCATCCTGAGCTGGGACACAGGGAGGGCTGAGTTCAATGCATTGCTTTGCCACAGACTTCCTGTGGACCCTCTGGCAAATTACTTAATCTCTTTGTGTCTCAGTTTCCCAGCTGTAAAATAGCTATAACAGCACTTCCTGACCTCACAGGGGTGTTGTGAGGATAATTACATTAAGACTATGAAGTGATACAATGGTAATGAGGACCAAAGAAGAACCCACATATAGATAGATACTGTACAAACAGTCTTCCTTGTAAAACTGTGCTATTCCAATCAGGACTGTTTTAATAAGAACAATAGTACAAAAATGCACCCCTGAGAAAGAAAAGGTAACCACTACATAGAATACAAAACACTTTTTTTAAATGCAAGACGACTGAGCTTGTATCTGCCCTGTAGCTGGTTATTCAAACGTGCCATTTGAAACATTAAGAGCTTTTGATCAAAAGGTCTCAGCAGTTATGTTTGCACTGTAGATAATAACTAATTAGGATTAAAGGTAGCTCGACTACTCAGTAATAGTTTTTCCAAGTTAAATGATTGACTTAAAAAACAAACAAACAATTTTTCCAGCCAAAAATGTGCATCCACGCTGCTTTATGCTGATTATCGGTGTGATGCGTATAGTAATAGTTGAGGTTACCAATTACAATGTACATTGTGAAAAATCATATTCTAAAATGGTTTAGCTGCCCAGTCTTAGCTATTAGAGGGTGCAGCAGTGTACGTGATTTTATTTTAATCTGAGTTGATCTGGGAAGGATTTCCTAGCTCATTTTGTATTCTCCACTGTGTGTGTAATAGTGAAAACAGGCTCAAACTTTGTGTCTGAAGTTAGTTGTATAAGTCTATGGCACATGCTAAGTGATTGAGTGACACGTGTAAAATTGCTACACTCTTCCCATCTTCATTACACATGAGTACAGTGCTTAGTACGATGGGGCCCCAATTCCTGACTGATGCCTCTTGACGCTACCACAATACAAATAATAATTTTAAAAAAATGGATTTTTCTGAGGATAGCCGAGTCTCCAGGTTCTTAAGCCAAAATGTACTGCCTATGACAGTGGTGGCAGGTGTAAATTCTGCATCGTCTTGTGTTCTGTAGGAACCAAAGAATTACCAATTTTTAATCTCTTCTCTAAAACCGACTCTTCTCTGTGGCCTTGGGCAAATCACTTAACCTTTAGGCCTCGGTTTGCAGCCACTCTAATAATGCATAAGGGTGCTGTTGGGAATTAATTGGTTAATGTTGGTGAAATGCTTGGGAGATGGGGATAGATGAGGATGTGACTAATTGGCAGAAGCCTTGCAAAACTAAAAGCTTATCTTGGCGAGAATTCTTATTCTTATTTTAAAATGATGTGTGCTTCATAGCAAATAACCATGACATAGGTGGCTGGTGAGACTGATCTTGATCCTCTAGTCTGCAGAGTGTGGCTGTAACCCAGAACCTCCCATCACCAGCACCACACACGCGCTATAGAAAGTCTTCTGATCAAATACCCATTGAAGCCAATAAATCCAGTGGATTTTGTGGCCTTTGGTTAAGACCCCCAGGAGAGGTGGTAAGAAAATAGAATCAATCTGTGAAAACCTATTTGATTTTTTTTCTTGATTTGCTTTGAAAACTATGCTGTTGAAAAGTTAGCAGTCATTTTTAACAAATGTTCTTAGTGATCATTTATGTTGTGGCCTGACCCAGACGCTCCAAGCAGAACTGGAGCTGCACAGTACTGCACTCCGTATAAGCAGAGAGTAAAGGCTAGACATGCAGCCCCAAAGAGTTTACAGTCTAATCTGAGAGGTTGCAATCTGTAGAGCTGGTTGTAATTTTTTTTAAAGCAAAAATACAGTTTTTGTATTGGTCAACATTCTTCACTTGTTTGCGGGGAGGGAGAGAGGATAGATGGGCCCACACAAAAATTCTAAATGAAAATTTCATTTTGCTAAAACTTTGTTTCAAACTTATGTCCCCCCACCTGTGCTTCTCTGATTGGTTTACTTTTTCCCATTAGAAAAAGGGTGGGGGAGGGGGAGTTTTAAAAAAAAAAAAAAAAAGCGAGAGTGCATGAGAATTTGCCCCACTGGTTCAAAGGGACATATTGGCAGATTTTGAAAATTTTCATTCCAAATTTCTTCCAATATATATATATTGTTGATGAACCCCTAATTTTTGATGAAAATTTAGTTGCTGCCAATCCTGTGTCCAGCTGGCTCTATCAACAAGTGGTTATAACAAACCCTATGAAGGAACAGGGCAGAGGATAATGGAAATGGCAATAAGATTAGCATTTGTAGTACTAGTGCACATAGAGGCTCCAGCTACAATCCGAGCCCTATTGTGTTATGCACAGCACATGCAAACAGAGATCAAGTCCCTGCCCCAGTGAACAAGACAGTCAAAGCGTGGGAAGGGAAATACAGGAACAGAAAAGGGTAGTGATTTGCCTAAGGTCACGCAGCAGGCACGTGGCAGATGCATGCAGTTTTATAAGCTAACTATCTGAGCAGATGGATGCTTTCTAATCAATTATACGTTTAAAATAAGACATAAATAAATATCAATATTTCCAGATGAACTTTACTTTACTCTTCATTCAAGCTAATGAGCTACTGTCACAGAAACAAGGATTCATCAATATGGAGAAATGACATAGAATCCATTTTCGTACTGAAACAAAAGACCCGCCAGGCAGCCTTCCAGATCCTCTGTGCCCCCTTGGTGCAGTGAGACAGATAACCACTTATCATTGCACGTTTGTTTTTCTGTCTTTGTTCTCCCTGGTTCATTCTGCTTCCTCTATTGTTCTCCATTTCTTCACCTCACTTTTCACTTTCCCTTCTATTGTTTTTCTCATACATCTTATCCTATCCTCTCCAGCTGCCATTCCTAAACTTTCGGGGAACTCTCCAGTGGTTCCGTTATCCCATACCATCCCTTCTCTTCCAAGGAACAACACTCAAAACATTCTGATTAGGGTGCTTGAATAGCTGTACAGGAAAAGGATGTTACTTTGAGATCTATGGTTGAAAAGTGCTCTCCAAGTGCTAGGTTTTATTAGTTAATTTATTATTGTTCTTACTCAAAGTGCTTTACAAGCAAGGGCCCCCAGGAGGTATGTAAATATCATCATCCCCAGTTTACGGTTGGGAAACTAAGGCACAGAGAAGTGAAATGCCTTGTCATGTCATGGGCAGATCCAGGCTCAGAAGGTGGAGTCTAGGGGGCAGATTCTGGGCTGTGCCTCTCAGGTGGTGCAGCATAAAAGACTCAGCAGGGATTGAGGGCCTTGTGCCTGATTTGTGTCCATTTATTCTTTTATGTAGAGACTATCTCTACGTAAAAGAATAAATGGACACAAATCAGACAAAAGCCAGTAGGAGAACACTTCAATCTCCCTGGACATTCTATAACAGATTTAAAAGTAGCCATCCTTCAACAAAAAACTTAAAAAACAGACTTCAAAGAGAAACTACTGAGCTACAATTCATCTGCAAATTTAACACCATTAATCTGGGCTTGAATAGGGACTGGGAGTGGCTGGCTCACAACAAAAGCAATTTTCCCTCTCTTGGTATTGACACCTCCTCAATTATTGGGAATGGACCACATCCACCCGGATTGAATTGGCCCTGTCAACACTGGTTCTCCAATTGTAAGGTAACTCCCTTCTCTTCATGTGTCAGTATAATAATGCCCGCATCTGTAATTTTCAGAAGTGGGTTTTTTACCCATGAAAACTTATGCCCAGATAAATCTGTTAGTCTTTAAATTGCCACTGAACTCCTCGTTTCTGTTTCAGTGACCAGCATGTCTGTGTGTGATTACAGTTGCACCTTTCCATCTCCTCCATGCCTATTTAATAGTTTTTTTCTGCTCATACTACTGGCTAGAATCAAATTCTGTCTTTATTCTGCCAAAAGCAAGAAATGAAAAGAGGGAATGAACAGAAAATTGCTCTTGCTAAACAGTGCTTGTTGCAATCTGTGGCTCTGCTAAGGAAATCCATGCTCAGGAGGGATGCATGAAGTAAACAAACTTGTCTTCCCAGTGGGGAAAAATCCCTTCCCTCTAGGTCATTCTAGCTGGTCATTAACTGATTGGTTTGAAAAATCAAAGCTACCTTTGATGACTACAGATCATAAGGTGTCAGCTGGTGTATGACACATTGCAATCACTTTAGGGGGGAAAAGGATTCTCTCTCGACAGTTATTAATTATGTTTGTTATGGCAGTGCCTATAGGCCAACCAAGAATGGGGTCCCATTGTGCTAGGCACTGCACAAACAGAGCAGTAGACTGAATAGCCTACAGTCTAATTAGGCAAGGCAGACACAAGGCAGGGAAGGGTATAATAACATAGAGAAGCACTAGGATTTTCAATGGTGGGAGCAATCATTTTTTGAGAAAAAACAAATGCAGGGAAGACAACCATCAAGCTGAGTTAAAAATAACTACTCAACACCCTTGGCAGTATCTCTGATTTCACTTGCTTCCATACAGTGTTATTTGTGTGACTGTGCTGTGTTTAATTCACGTCAAAAGTTGCCACAAACATGCTGTAAATTAAAGCAATGGACAGGTAAACTGCAAAAAGTCACAGGAATAGGACAATAAAGCAGGGAGGATTATCAAACATGACTGGAAACAGGGTTATGGCTCTGACGCTTTCAGCAGCCCGTGAAGAAAAAATAAAGTGACCTCTGATACGGGAGAGGGTTAGGTTTTTGAAGTACTTCCTTAATTACTGTTGACTGCAGTCAGAACACCTGATGTTCTGAGACATCAGAGCAGGAATGGGAATTCTCTGGTAAGTCTCTGTGCAGTGAAAACCTGCAGCAGCCAGGTCTAATTCTAGGCTAACAACACTCTTGCTCTTTAGTCCTTGTGAAGACATGCATGAGGTGTGTGACAACACTGTGCACACAAGCAGTCACCTGCATCCCAAGAACTCTCAGCACTTTATGAGGGAGGGACCATTCTTGTCCCTTTTTTAAAGAGAAGGAAACTGAGCTACAGAGACACTGGGGCGGATTCATCAGAAATAGGGAGAAGGCAGCTTGCACCTCTCCTATTCCAGGGCTGCCACAAGGTAGTTCTGAGCACTGCCCTAACTTGCAGTCTGTCTGCAGTTGTCCCTATGGACCATTGCCCCAGTGTAGAATCACCAGAGGGCTGGTTCACCGTGGCTACCCGCCCCTGTCTGGAGCCATACAAAGCAGCATTACCAGGGACCAGGATCTGAACCTATAACTTCTTCCTACCATAGGAAACTCCCTTTAGAAAAGCAACAAACGTCTGGGGCTACTGGCCCTGTAGTTGGATGAGACTGTTCTTAGCCTTGCTGTCTGAACTCCTCTCTTATCCCTCCTTAAAATACACACATATATGACCATCCTCATTCCAGCCTGAAAGGCAGCATTAAACTAAAATCTAATGATAGCTTGAGCTCCAGCGAATCCATTTGAAAAGTCAGCCGAAATGGCTGTAAACAGACAGAATCACAAATTGAGGGAAAGGGGTAAGACTGAGTCAAGAGAAATGAAGTTGAACAAATATTTGCTCTGTGGCAGCTACTGGAGAAATTCCTCCAGTGTGAAAACACATTGAAAATAAAGGAACACTATGCTGCTTGCTGGCTTTCCCTAGGCTAGAGTGAGGCTTAGGTTATTTATTTA
Organism: Eretmochelys imbricata; assembly: GCF_965152235.1. Classification (NCBI taxonomy): domain Eukaryota; kingdom Metazoa; phylum Chordata; order Testudines; family Cheloniidae; genus Eretmochelys; species Eretmochelys imbricata. The sequence goes on along the minus strand of NC_135584.1, from coordinate 7,103,528 downwards.
GTTTGCTTTGGGAGGCTCTGCAGCATCCTAGGAAATTAGTCAAAACCGATCTCAACTGATACAAAATTTTAGAGAGCGATATTTGCTTTCACCTGAGCTATTCAGTTTGTATGAGTAGAGTCCCAGGGGATTGTTACCCAGGGACACTTCAAAGCAGAGCTGCAGTGAACAGCCAGAGAGCTGCGTCTGCTTTGATGGAGACATGGGGCTCAGCGCTGCCGTACAAGAAGAAGAAACAAGCGTCAGATACAGCTGTCTGAGGGTTGTCAGAATAAACAAACCAAACCCAAGCCTCCATGGATTACTGTGCCTCAAACACAGGAGCTGATTATAGGTGTGTCCCAGAGTTGGCTAGTGCTTGATAAAACAAAGGTTACTTTCTAGGTAATGAACTTCCCCCATCCCACACACATGTGTCCCAGCTGCTGTGGGAAAGAGATGGAACCACAGGTTTCTATTTCATCTTTATGATTTCCTGTGGAGCGTGGGGGGTTGTGAAGCTTTTGTGCAGGTAAGAGAAGTGGAAGCATTACTTTGACAGCTGATATGAATTCAGTTCCCTGCAGGGGCAGACGTCCTTCCACTTGTTTTGCTGAGGGATAGCTGCTAGGCTCGGGTCTCAAACTTTTGTATGGGTGACCCCTTTCACATAGCAAGCCTCTGAGTGCTACCCTCTTTATAAATTAAAAACACACTATTTTTATATTATACACTATTATAAATGCTGGAGGCAAAGCGGGGTTTGGGGATGGAGGCTGACCACTTTCATCCCCCATGTAATAACGTTGCGACCCCCTGAGAGGTCACAACCCCCAGTTTGAGAACCCCTGATTATGGAGATTGACAGCTGAGGATCTGGTCTAGTGTCTCTCCAGCACTCCCAGCCCATAGTCAGCAGGACTAGCTCTTACTCTCAAGTCTCCAGGGTAGTGGAGAGCACCTAACAGGCTCCTGAAGAGAGACTGGAACTGAAAACTCAACAACGCATTAGGACTAGACATCAGGAAATTGAGTTCGTTCCCAGCTTGGCCACTGCCATGTGGAATTTTGAGCAAGTCACTTAGACCTCTGTTTTTGTGACTCAGTTTCCATAGTGGTAACAGGCAGATTATGTTTTCTCCCTTGATGAGGGAGGTTATTAGGTTGAAATTTATTAACACCTCATAGACTTTAAGGCCAGAAGGGACTATCGTGGTCATCTAGTCTGACCTCCTGCTCATTGCAGGCCACAGAACCTTACCCAGTGAAGCACGTTGAGCTCAGATTGAGAGTGTTACAGACATGCAAAATATTTTTATTTATTAATATTTAGTACTTGAGATAGGGTCATATATTTCCTACCCTCCCCACCCTTCCCAATGTCTGTAAAGACTTGCCTAATAACCTTGTATGTTGTTGTTTTGAGCTAGGCAGAACAGCGACTCATCAGCAGTTACAATGATAACTATAATTAAGGAAAAATGCTTCCGCAACTGAGGCTCTTTCCTCTGATGTAAGCACGTCCATATCCTTCCACAGGATTAATTCTTTCAAGGGTTTGGTGTGGATGTGGGCACCTGGTGCTTATATGGGACATTTAGTGTTGTTTTAGGTGGCATTTCCAGCCAGAAAATCCATTAAGAAGCTTGTACTGTTCTGGAGTCTTCATATTTCTCCACTTGGTTTATGCTTATAGCTATAGCTAGACTTTTTAAAAAAAATCAAAACAATAGAACTAAATAGAACAGAACAGACTAGTAATCAAAGAGAATATTCAGGCCACGTGAAATAATCTGCCACCCTTTAAAAAAAAAAAAAAAAGGATTAAAAACTAAAGCTCATTGGAAAATTTCCACAGAAATTTTGTCAAAACCCAGGTGGGGAGAAAATCATTTTTCTGTTTTCCAATCACCCTTGTGGTGGTGGTTTCTGTGTATTATTTATTATTTTTATTACAGTAGAGCCTAAAGGCTTCAAGCAAGATTAGGGTAGCATTATGCAAAGCACCATGCAGCCACACAGTAAGAGATAGTCCCTGTCCCAGAATGCTTACCATATAAAGACAAGAAAGACAAAGGAAGGCTTATTATCTCCATAGGAAACAGAGATTAAGGGGCTTGCCAAAAGGGGCATAAAGAGTCCATGACAGAGCTGGGAATTGAAGCAATGGTCTTGAATCCCAGTCTAGTGCTTTAACTACACCACTGTCTTTCCTCTCTTCTTCTACCCATGCTCAATAATGCTGTAGGCCTTGATCCTGCATGGTGTGGGTACAGCATGTTACATGTATACGCACAAGGTAAGAAATTCTGAGCTGGGACAAGGAAGGCAGGTGAACCTGATTCAGTGTTAATGAGAGCACCACCTGTACGGCCACCCGGTTACTTCTGTAGGAATCACACTGAATGGGCGTGTGAGTTAAGCAATTCCTCTGCCTGTTGAGGATCAAACAAACTCCTAGACCCAGCCACTCCCTGTCAACATCCTGGGCCTGACTCTCCCACTGCCTCTTGAAATCATTGACACCAGTGAAAAGTAGGTGTAAAAATGTTACTATAGTGATTTGATACAAGGTGTAAGCCCCTTATCTCTGCCGAGGGCCTGATGTAAAGCCCACTGGAGCCAAGGGAGCATATCCATTGACAGCTTTGAGTTTGGGTCAGGCCACTAGCACCTAGCCTTACTTGACTCGTGTGCTTTCTGTTCACACTTGCATTAGGGCATAAGGACTTTGGCCCAGACACTCAGTACGCTCTCGAATGAACTCACACAGAAAAATGATAAAATACAAAAATCCCCTATCACCCGTGGTCAAACACTTTTCCCAAAGCAAGTCTCTGACCTCTCAGTCCTCATCCTCAAAAGAAACCTGCACACCTCCAAAACACAGGCCTGGGAACTGAAATGCATAACTCTGCAGGACACTAAAAACCATGGACTGGTTTTATGGCTCGTTATAACAATTTGTAACATTTCTGCCTGCTAACCCTTAATAGCCCACTTCATTTAAGTGGTCTCTTACAGCATGCGTGAGCCCTTGATACTTAACAATCTGTCCCAACTTGTATTTAGCTCAGACACTCTGGTGAGCTTCCCCAGACCTGAAGAAGAGCTCTATGAAGCTCCAAAGCTGGTCCCTTCCACCACCAGCAGTTGGTCCAGTAAAATATATTACCTCCCCGGCTTGTCTTGCTCACATCCTGGGACCAACGTGGCTAAAACAACACTGGAAACAGATCCTCCAAGGTATTTAGGCTCCTAAATTTCACTGAAGTCAAGAGCCAGGAGGTGGTATCTTCCTCCAGCAAAAAATATTTACCCTCAGTTGGAGTTTCCTTTTCATTTCCTTTGAGGATCTGGGCCTCTGTGTGCTTGCCGCGGCAAAGACCCGCAGGACCAAGCAGTGCAAGGCAATATGGTAACGAACAATTGAACTAGTGGACTTGAGTCACTCTTGCTTTGCACCTCCATGCACACATTCACACCCGTATGCTGCCTCTGCACGCTAGCATCTTACATCCCCTTTGCACAGCCCTAGATGGTAATACAAGATGCCCACCAGAAGGGAATCAGGCCTCTTTCCTGATCATAAATAAGGCGGCGAGTTAGTCACGGAGGTCAAGGATGTCAAGGATTCCATGACTTTCCAGGACCTCCAGGACTTCGCCTGAGCAGCTCAGGCAGCCCCAGGGCCAGCCACACTGGCCGCTGCTGGGACAGTCGCGGGTGCCCCCAGCAGCAGGAGTTGGGGTGGGGGAAGGCGCTCAGGGCTAGTGGGGTAAGGGCATGGGAGGGCGTTAGGACTCTGGGTGGCGCTTACCTCGGGGGGCTCCCCAGGAGCAGCAACATGTCCCTCCTGCAGCTCCTAGCTTCTTGCGCTGCCTCCACCTGCAGGCACCACCCCAGCAGCTCCCATTGGCCACAGTTCCCAGCCAATGGGAGCTGTGGAGCTGGGACTCGGGGCAGGGGCAGCGTGCGGAGCTATGAGCTGAGGGAGGGATATGTTACCGCTTCCGGGGAGTGCCGCAAGTAGCCAGGTAGGGAGTCTGCCAGGCCCCCCAACCCCTCCGCTCCAGCACCAGCGGTGGTCCTGGGCTGCTCCCTTGTGTCCCCCCTGTGTCCCCCCCCAGAGCACCCGCAGCACCTCCCGGCCCCCCCCGCACCCCCCCAAGATTTAGTCAGGCAGGTTTATTGCCCGTAACCTGTCCATGACTTTTACTAAAAATACCCAAGACTAAAACTTAGCCTTAATCATAAGGAAGAACAGAAACAAATGTAAAGAACTTTTTACATCACAAATTAAAATAATGTGAGTTAAAAGCATCATGTTCGATAGACCCAGCCTGACTCCCCTTCCCTTCTTAGGTCAGCCCAACAGTTCAGAATTTGCACACCTGCATTTTTAGTTTTACTGGGACCAGTTGACCACATTAAACAAAACTAGGTCAGGGCCATTTCCGGCTGAGAGCTCCCAAGTAACACCAGCGCACTGAGGATGGTGGGGGAGGACGTTTCCATTTGGGGGTAAAAAAAAGGATAATTTTTGGCTTAGGGGTGAATTAAACGTCCACTGCTGAAATGTCTCCTTTTAACATAACCTTTGAAGGGCGTTTTAAGAGCATCTGTCACAGTCGCAGTTTGTTAAATTAGCCAGGCAAGGTGAAATGTGGTTAATTGTTCTTCAGGCGGGATATGTAATTTTTTGAGTTAGTTATTGTGTGTGTGAAAGGAGAGGGAGGGAACCTTCATAGCACAGAATGAAAAGTCCCAATACCTCCTACTAGAACTTGGCATTGAATCCCTTGCCCTTCCATTCAGGATATAGCAGTACATTAATTTCTAATGGGCACAACAGCCTGGCATGTTTTTACACCTCATTGTGTTTTATCTCAGCCTGTGACAGGGCCCTTTGACATGTTTGTAAATGGGCTTGTGTTCTATTGGGATAACCGGACTCCGACATCTATCATAATTAATTCTAACGAAGAAAAACAAATATTCATTTTCTGTACAAAAGATGTCCAAACAAGGATGGAAGGTGCAGTGGGTTAGTTCCATGATTCCATGTATTCCGTGATCAGGACTGCTTCTTTGTTATACATTTGTACAGCACCTAGAACATGGGGCCCTGTCCTCTACTGTAAAAATAAATAATACTCAATTCCCCAGTCACCGTGACCCTGATTCTGAAATTTACTGTGCACAGGGGGACGACTACATCCACACCGAGGTCAGCGGGGCTCTACACAGGAACGGGGGTGCACCCACACGTGGTACATTGCAGAATCAGGACCCAAATATATGTCAGAACGTTTGACTTTGCTGCAGAATTGTTCTCCAGAATCGAAGTAGAAGCAGGTGCCGTTCCCTACCTGCTCTCAAACACAGTGTGCATCCTATACACAGTTTACTTCACCTCCTCCCTGGGATTTGGTTTTCTTAATACAAAACTAGCAGTAATATATTAATAAAGTTCAGCTCAAACCTTTCTAGCCTTGCCTTTTCTTAGGGATCCTCCCTCTGGACAGATCAGTCCACACCTCAGATCCTCCCTCTGTAGAGAGCTTCTCCTGATATTTGGGTGGTAACAGATCACCTGCCTTTGAGTCAGGAGAACCCACTTAGCCCTTTCTCAGCCTAATCAACACTTGCTATCAAGACAAGGTGCCTCCAGCAAACACTGCCAACCTGTTACACTAACCTTTCATTTGTTGTTTATATTTTTAAAAAGATTAGTTTCTAATCCGTTTAGTTATAAAAACAACAGTAAACAACTCTTCCAAACATGGACCAAGAGTAAGCAATGCGGTGACTTATACCCTAATCTGCAGACAGCATAAATCTGAAACCTAAAGACTGCAATTGGAATATCAGCATTGCTAACTGTTTCACAGCTGGGATCAAAGCAGTGTTTAAGATTAAAGAACAAGCACAGGACATAAAGCCAGGTGGATGAGGCACTCTTTGAATGTGAGTGACAGGATGCAAAGCTGGCATTGCCGTGACATTTAGCTCTTTAAGATAGACTTGTCTGGCTTGCGAAAGCACTTAGGGAAACCTGCCTCACCTGCGTGGCAGCATTGTGTGATCTGAATCACACATTGGCACCTGAATTTGTATCAGTGCTTGTTTGTTCCCTATCTCTTTCTTCATCCTTGCAGGCCTGAATCTCGAATCTGGACTCTGATGTTACTGCTTGGGACTTGTTTACTCTACTGTGCCAGAGTGACCATGCCTATCTGTGCTGTGGCCATGAGCAGTCACTTCGACTGGGACAAGAAACAGTCCGGCATTGTTCTGAGCAGCTTCTTCTGGGGCTACTGCTTAACTCAGATCATCGGTGGATACCTCAGCGATCAGTACTGGAACTTTCTTATATTATCCCTTGCTTAGTTTCTGCAATAAAAAGTCTTGGCAAAGTTACCTTGTATCTAACCTCCATCCCAAGGGGGTGAGGATTGATAAACTATCTGTGAAGTACATCGATATCTCTGGAGGAAAAGCACCATAGGCCTGATCCAAAGTCCATTGAAGTCAATGAGAGTCTTTCCATTGACTTCAGTAAGTTTTGGATCAGGCCCTGTGGCTCTGATCCAGCAAAGCACTTACACACGTGCCCAACCTTAAGTATGTGAGTAGTCCCCATTGGTTTCTAAGTTGGTACTGATCTTAAAGTTACACAAGTACTGAGGTGCTTTGCTGGAGTTTGGCCCATGTGCAGTTTAGGAATTACCTACATGCAAAAGTTGTCGTGCTTTAAACTATGCCGGTATAGTTCAAGCTGTACAACCCCCACCAGTATGGACATAGTTACATCAATTGGCATTTGTACTAGTACCACTTACCCCCATATAGGAAGAGGAATAAGCTAGACAAGTATACGGCACCTCTATAATTGCATCCACGCTAGAGGTTGTACTGTAGAACTATTGCCATAAAGAATCACACCCCTAACCAAAATAGTTATGCCAGGACAAAACTTGTGTGTAGACCAGGCCTTATTATTATGGGATGGTGACCATTGCAATGCCCTTCCAATAGCAAGCATTAGCCAGCTGCTCATGTCAAGCACAATCTATTTATTAACAAAAGCTAAACACCATCCTCGTGTGGATGGCAACTTTCAGACGGGTTATTCAACTGATGAACAACCAGCGAGGGGCAACGTTCCCTGGTCTGCAGGGAAATCAACTCTTTGTTTCTACGTCTCATCCGCGGAATCTGTTTTCTCTCTCTTCTTTCCATGCCCACGTTTCTGTGCTGTTCCTCCCGAGTTTATTCCCCTTTGCAGCCCCCAGTCGTGCTTGGGAAACACATATGCTGCACAGTTTGATTGTATTAATTAAAAAAACAACCAAAACACCCAGTCAGCTGTTTTGTGGAAACTCCAGTAATTACCTGCTTGAGTTCATCCCCCAGACTGCGGTGTCCTCAGGGGGCACGGCTTTCCTGTAAAATCTTGTGTAAGAAACACAGTCTCGGAGTCACACATTGTCTGTGCAGTGGCCTGTGCCATCGCATTGTGGTCTTTAATAGACTCTGCAAGCAAAGTACACACAAGACACGAAAGGTTACAGGCTAATGCTAAAGAGCGGATGCAACAGAAAATGCCATCGTCTTTTGAGAAAAAGAGTACAGTGCTAACTACTTGTTGTTAAAACTTCCCCTGCATCAGGGATGATTCTCTCAGCTCTGAGCTCATGACCAGCCTGCCCCTCTGCATTGCTGATTGGGAAGGGGATCCTGGCTATTTGGGATGGAGTATAGAAAAGGGGATCCCAGTACTGAGCAGGCTGAGAACGACTGCTCCCTCTCTGTTGTTTGTAAAACTCTCTCTGTTGCTTTAAAATCAGGTTTCCCTCCCTGCTGATGTCACGCTCTTTTATCTGTGTTCACCTTGTGTTTCTAAGGTGGGCTTGTAATTAACACACTCCTCCTTTTGCTTGCTTCCCCGCGGGTGCCCACTTGTCACTGAAGATGTAACTGTATGGACAGGTGGAATGGGCAGTCACTTTCCATCCCAAACAGGGTGAATGTGGCTGGGATTCAGGCACTCATCCCCGCTCTCTGCAGCTCTTGGGGAGCAAGTGGGGATTTCCCCTGGGTACCCCTTCACCCCACAGTGCATTCGAGGGCCTCTCAGATGTGCAGTGAAATGGTAGGGATGATGCCGTGTCCTGCGGCTACAGGATGGTAGAGGACACGTGCAGTTCTGGAGATGACTCCAGTTGCGATGGGGAAGGGTCTGCTGTGCTGTGCACCTCACTGAAGGAAGCAGGTGAAGGGAGCAGGTCAGCTGGACATTCCTGAAAACATTTGTGGGATGGGAAGGTCAGGTGGAGAGGCCTGGCTGACGTTCATTATTAAACAGCTAGGAAGAGAAGCCTGAAGTCCTGATTCCTAGTCCGTACACCAACCCCATACCCTACCCACAGTTCCCCCTTTACATAATGCATGCTTATCTTTCAGGATTGGAGGAGAAAAAGTCCTCCTCCTCTCTGCATCTGCCTGGGGTTTCATCACCGCGATCACTCCGCTGCTCACCTATATCAGTTCTGCCCACCTGATTTTCATGACACTTGCTCGATTCCTCATGGGACTATTGCAAGGTGAGACAAAAACCCCTGTGCGTGTGTTTGTTCCACCCATGCTCATACAGCAACTCCAGATATGACGGATTCAAATGCAAGTCATAACAGCAATGTGTAAGTTGCAATGCTGGGTAGAGCAAACTGTTTCTGAGCTGCCCCCCACGGCTAGAACTCCTGGGCGTATAAAACCAGCTGTGGCTGGGTGCAGAGTGTCCACCAAATTGGGCCAATTGAGAAATTTGTCTCTGAGAAAGGTGCTGTCACTTTAAAAAGCTTTAATCTCTGTGTCTGCCTCTCAGACGGTAAAGGTGCTTCAAAGCACCTGAAATCTGATAGGCTCTTTGACCTTTCGTTCTTTGCTTTGATACTTTGGGATGATTTTCTCTTCCACTTGCTGAACTAGGTCTTGGAACTGTGGAAGCCTGGCAAGAGCTACCCAAAAGTTGGCTGGGTGACTTTTTCTTGTTAACCGATAAGAAACTCGGGGTTATTTTCACCGTTTTGTTTCTGGGCTGCTGCCTCCACAGGCTGGGTGCCTGATACATTATTATAAATAACTACATTTTTGTAGGTTTCAGAGTAGCAGCCGTGTTATCTGTATTCGCAAAAAGAACAGGAGGACTTGTGGCACCTTAGAGACTAACCAATTTATTTGAGCATCAGCTTTCGTGAGCTACAGCTCACTTCGTCGGATGCATGCAGTACAACATAGCTTCTCAGTGAGGGCCTTTTCTCCTGCTTACTCCTTTTTTCCCCGTCTTTCGTTGTACTCCTCCTTCTCTATGTAAGTGTTTATTATTTTGGGACCACATGTCTACCAAGGACTAGATTAACACTAGGTAGCATCCATTCCAATTTTAACCATATACAAATTAGCCCTTATGTTAACCATTGCAACAGCTGACCCATCCTAGAATTCACCTCTTTCTCCCCCTCCCCCGCGGGAGTTTCACATCCTCTCCACATCTGTCTCCGTAGAATCATGAATGCCAGCCCCCGCATTGAAACCATCTGGTGCCTTTACTGTACAAAGTCTTGGGATGCTATCCCATGAGACCCTGCCACTCAGCAGAGCACATGATGTTGTCATCACCAGAACCAGGATGAATCACCCACTTCACCATAAGGAAAAGCTGGCAACTGTTTAATAAGGATTAAAAGTTACTTTTTCAACCCTGGGGGAGAAAAAGGATCAGTTTTGGTGTGGCTCAGCTACTGTGTAGCGGTGGAGTGCTGACCTGGTGGTTAAGGTTCCCTGGCCTGGGAATCAAGAGAGCTGGGGTCAGTTCCCAGCTCTGCTCAGACTCCTGGTGTAATTTTTAGCAAGACACTGAATTTGTCTGTGCCTCAGTTCCCCAGCTGTAAAATGGGGATAACGACCCTGCCCTATGTCATGGGAATGTTGTGAGGATAAATGCATTCACACTTAGGAGGGGCTTAAATATTACAGTAAGGGGGGGGCCATGGCAGCAGATACAGAGAAGGCACAAATGAGCTTCCAAGTGGCCATGTGGTATATCAAGGGGAGCGGTGGGCTGCCATAAGACATACTGGTGTGTGACACAGTGAGGTCATTGCTTTGGATACTGCAAAGAGCTCGTTGACTCGTTTTGGCATTTATCTATTGTTGGATTTGATTTGAACATGCTCACCCATGAGTGCAAGTTTGACTGATCTGTACCCTGACTGGCAATGGCTGACACTTTCATTTCCACTGTTGTTAGGAGTGTACTTCCCTGCCTTGGCCAGCCTCTTTTCTCAGAAGGTCCGTGAAAGTGAGCGAGCTTTCACATGCAGCACAGTAGGGACTGGCTCTCAGTTCGGGTAAGTTCCCCTTGGCTTTGGGCGGTGAGTGACAGAGGCTCCGGGGGATGCCATAGTTAGATAAAGTGCCATTAAACGGCTGCAGGCAAAAACACCAACCCACAAAGTACATCTGGATCCTGGAGAGTATCCGTTCCAGTTGAAGAAGGCTCTGACAGTTGCTATAGAATATACACACTCGTTACTGAAGTCTTTGTGTCCTTTACAATGTATTGTTCTCAAGTGTATTGAGGATTTTATCTTTTCTTTTGAGCAAGTGGCTTGAAGGAGCTGCTGTTACATTTGGTTTCCAACAGGAGGTGGCATGGTCCAGCAGAAAGAGCAAGACAGACCATCTAGGGTCCTGAGTTCTGTTTCTGACCCTTCCACTGACTTGCTGCATGACCCTGGGTAAATCACTTAACCGCCCCGTGCCTCAGTTTCTGTCTCTGTGAAATGGGGATTAATAATACTTTCCCACCTTTGTAAAGTTCTTGGAGAACCTCTGATAGAAAGGGCTAATGAGCTGCAAAGCAGCGGTAGTATTTTATGCACCATATGTATGTATGACTCCGTTCCATCCTGTGACTTTCTTTTGCTGACAGATGTATTCTGGGATGTAAATGGTGATCTTGCTGGAAGGACTAAGGGTATGTCTACACAACAATTAAACGCCCACGGCTGGCCCCAGTCAGCTGACTCAGGCTTATGGAGCGCAGGCTGCGGGGCTATAAAATTGCATTGTAGACATCCAGGCTTGGACTGGAGCTTGAGTTCTAGGACTCTGCGAGGTGAGAAGCATCCCAGAGCCCAGGCGCCAGCCTGAGCCTAAATGTCCACACGGCAGTTTTACAGACCCAGAACCCGAGCCCCGCAAGCCCGAGTCAGCTGACACGAGCCAGCCACAGCTGCTTAACTGCTGTGTAGACATACCTAAGTGGACTAAGGGGTCTTTCCATGCTAAAATGTCCCTGTCTCTGAAACCTGTCATCAGAGTGTACATCAGAGTGCTCTGTGGCATCCTTTCATTGGCAGGTATTTCAGACATCAGGAGGAAACAGAGGCCTAGATTTGTGACCGGTGTAAATTGATCATGTTCCAACAACTTCAATAGAACTATGCTGACTTGCACCAGCTGCGGATTTGAAATACCCAAAGTGTCAAACTAGGAAATAGAGCAGGTTCTTCTCCAGTGCAGTCGCAATAGAATGGTCTATAGTACAGTGGAATGGTTTTTCATCACCAGGCAACCTCTCCTCTCAGCATTATTGAGGTAGGAAAGATTAGCCAATGAAAATGTTTGATAAGATGAACAGCTCCTGAGGGCTGGATAAATAACATCCAATACACCATCGTGTTAACTCAGTAACGCTGATGCATGGATTGTGAGTTTGCCCAAAGAACACTCTTATCAGTCTCATGATCTCTCTGGCCTTTCCTTCCAGGACGCTGGTGATCGGTGGGGCAGGGTCCCTCCTTCTGGACTGGTATGGCTGGGAGAGTGTCTTCTATTTCTCTGGTTTACTCACTTTGCTCTGGGTTTACTGCATGTTCAAATACCTCCTGAATGAAAAAGGTAACCCCCCACCCTATTCATTCATACTGGCAATAGCTGTTCACTAGGCTGTGCTGTGGAAGTGACAGGAACGTGATGTATGGCAATTGTTAACCCTGGCACTTCCACCTCCTCCTTTGGCTGGATTCTGAGTGGCACCCGACCTGCTAGGCCACCTCTGAGCAAACCTACTGGATCAGCCCCACATGTGACTTAGGTGTCCAAAAGGCTGGCTCTTCCTGGTTTGTGAATCTCCCGGGGGCTTAGGAAGAAACTTAGGTGCTTAGAGAACTTTTACTGCAAAAACTTAGGAGCTAAGTGAGCTTAGGCGCCCAGAGGGTTTGGCAGGAGATTCATGGATGGTGGTGGAGCCAGAACTGGGACTTAGATCCTTAAGCGTAAGACATGGGCATCTGAGTCCGGACTTTAGGCACCTAAGTACCTTCATGGATTGCAGCCTAGCAGTTGTTAATTTCTTTGTAGGCTTTACAGAAAATGAGAGTTGTAAGGAGGAATTTGAAGGAGAATAATTAGGTGGCTTTTTGAATGTTTATGGGGAGCCAGGAGCACCAGAAGCTCCCTAGAAGTTGGGGGGCACCAACACCAGAACCATGATCCTACCCCTGCTCCACCTCTTCCCCTGAGGCCCCGCCCTTGTTCCACCTCTTCCCCTGAGGCCCCGCCCTCAATCCGCTTCTTCCCCCTAGGCCCCACCCTTGCTCTGCCTCTTCCCCCAAGGCTCCACCCCCACTTGCTCCTCTTCACCCTCTCCTGCCTGTCACTTGCCCTTAAGGCAGGTAAAAAGTGATGGGGCCATGGCCCCCTGGCCCCGCTGTTCCAGTGCCCCGGTGGGGAGCATCTCCTAAGTGTAAGGGGCAGCATGGGAGAAGCACAGAGGTGCTTGTTTGAAAATGTATCAACTGAACAATGGAGGCAGGCAGGAGGCGGCAGTGAATGGGAGATGATAGCTAGGGTGGGGGATAGGCCATTAAGGGCCTTGAAAGTGAAGACAAGGAGCCTATGTTTGATGCAGCAGAGAAGGGGAACCAGTGGAGGGATGCAAAGAGAAGCGTGACGTGGGCAAAGTGATGGGCTACGAAAATGATCTTTGCAACGGCCTTCTGCGTGGATGTGATTGCATTGGTGAAGGCCAGGGGCAGTAATTGAGACTGCACCAGAGTCCTTTCCGGACAGAGGTTCAGCATTAACTCTTGATTTGCTGTGTCTGGAGGCATGTGTGTGTGCATGGGGTGGGTGTTTGGAGGAAGTTCAGTAAGACATCATGGCTACTTGAATGTAGTTTTTATCGCTTAATGCATAGATGTTCCAGGGTTATCTTTTTGAATGCACATTTTAAGCAGTTCTTAAACCATGTGGTTAAGCCCTAGGATAAAACAGATCCACCCTGTCTGTACAGACTATTGGAAAACATAGCTTTGATTTGATATATTTCTTCCCTGCAGAACTCATCATTTGCTTAGAACATTTTTCAAAGGGTCTCTCGTTATCCAAACAGACCAAAGTTCCCTGGAAGCAGTTATTTAAAAAGGCCCCTATCTGGTAAGTAAATGTCACAGCCATGTGTGTTGTGGATGTCAGCCCATCTCTTGTGCAGAATTTGGTTTTGTTGTTGCTCCATCTTCCTTCCATTCTGAAGCCTTTGTGTCCTGCTCCTGGAGTTAACTACCACCATGCATTGCCAAACTAGGCCAGCCGGGGGCAGAATGGTGGGTCTTTCCAAGGTTGCTATTTTTATTTGATAGCTATTTATTTATTTAGGAAGTTTTAACAGGTTTACGAATCATTGCCATGTAAATATCCGAATCAAAACAATAATCATTACACCAATGAGCTTATCACTAGGCAGTAAATTAAACATCATCATTTAGCACGGTATGACCATATTACAGAGTGAGTTTCTTTACACCATCCAATCCCCTGTGAATTATATTTGTCTGTGGTTCTGTTTTACAAGCAGTGCTTCAAACAGTCCAGGGCGTAATGCCACATTCTGTATTTAGAGAGACAAGGTGGGGGCAGTAATATCATTTATTGGACCAACTTCTGCTGGTGAGAGAGACAAGCTTTCGAACTACACAGAGCTCTTCTTCAGGTTTTTCCAAGACCTGTGGCTCGAAAGCTTGTCGTTGTCACCAACAGATGGTTCAATAAAAGATATTACCTCCCGCACCTTGTCTGGCGTTGCATACACTCTGCATTTGCTGCTCAGAGGACACTGGGTGCTGTCATCTTTGCTCTCGTTGCAGAGAGTGATAACCAAAAAATGCTCTTTTAATTGTCATTTTGACTTAATAAACTATCTCAGGAGACATTACATCCTCCTAGTTTAGGGTTCTGGATTTAACACTGTCCAGCCCAGAGCAGGGGAATGATTTTGCGTTGCTCTACACATCTGCCTTGTGGCCATTTAATGAAAGACAGTGACAGGATCTGAGGGAAAATGGCCATGGCTTTAAAGATAGTAAGGGGATAAGCAGGGAAATGGGCAATACCCCAGTACTCTGGAAAGGGTGTAGAGGATGCACTGGTAAGAATGAAGCTATATTAATAATGTGAGCTTAACATGAAGCTAGTAATTCTCCCTGGTACGCTTGCATTGAAGTGTCCTGTCAGATATGGTTCTGTTCAAAACCACCTGTGTTATTGTTTAAATGTCAACACCACCCCAGCTAGTATACTAGATTAAATCAGTTGCTTATTATTGTTAATATCTGGGCTTGAATGGACATGTTTGCCTGACAGTCCTAAACAAAATCCCAAGGAAGGGCACAAGTCCTGCTCTAAGTCAGGAGCTGATGGGATCTTTCATAGTGAGACGCACTCCATGAGTATGACGGTTATCAGTGCTGATTGTATCATAAGTTATCAAGATATCAAGGCCCCATTCAGAGCTGCCTATGGTGAAAGCATCATGGGAATAAGCGGGTGCATTGCTCTATCCTCTTGCTCTGGCAGTCAGCTGGGGTTAGTTATCTCCAATAAATCGCAGGAAGCGGCTTCAGTACTATAGAGGGTTTATTTATATGCCTGACACCACTGCCTTGAAGGAGAGGGTAGCTAGAATCCCCTTTCTTTATCCAATGTGATCTGTCGTTTTGACGGATTCTTTTTCCCATTGTATATTTACAGGGCTGTCATAGTCGCTCAGCTTGCTACGGGCAGTACATTTTTCACCCTTCTCTCCTGGTTGCCAACTTTCTTTAAAGACACTTTTCCCGAGTCTAAGGTAGGCTGACACCACAGCAAAGGGGAGACTCTGAAAGCTCAGTATGAACAAAGAGATGTAGTATTCTCCATGTGTTTACATAGCTCCCGTTAACATTGGGAATCTTTGCATTGACTTCAGCAGGCTCTGGGTCAGGCCTGAAGAGAACGGCCCTTTCGGTATCTGAGCCAATGACACTAGGAGGTTGACTTTAGTCCCCTTCGCCCCTACATTTGATTGTGATTGGTCTAGTCCTTCTGCATTGTTCTGACAGGTTCACTCACATTTTGTCACTTGCCCTGTCTTGCCGCAGGGTTCCCCCTGAGAATATGTCAGGGAGTAACACTCTCGGTCAAGCTCTCAAGGAGAAATCGCTCCTGCACTGTCCAAGGCTTCCTTTGTAGCCCATGAGATCTAATGCAACTCCCCCAAAACACACAGCTGGTAACTGGGCAACAGATTTTGGATGAGAGAGGAAGACAGTGTCAATATAGGAGAAAAGCTTTTTCTTGGGATCAAGCATTGCTGAGAGGGAGAGAAGGGGGAAAAAGAAGGAGGAATGATTTCTGCCCCATATGGATGTGCTGTAACCTTAAATACATGGTGGTTGCCTGTTGCCTTTACCCCTGATTCTTATGTTAAGGTGTTGGGAAGCAGGGAGTATATGCTTGATATATGCAGCTATTTAATAATAGGAGAATAGAAACTTGTACCTCCACACGTCCCTTCTAAAACAAAGTTACAAATGTAGGCCCTGATCCATGCCATCAAATCCCCCCACTTGCACCTGCATGGGATCTGACTGCAGGATCTGGCCATATTGTTTAACTATCCAAATGCACCAGCAGTGCCAAGAAATAGCATTGCCTGCTCTGACCCTTTCCAGTAGCGTCAACATGCTGCTTTTCCCCCGCATCAGCAGCTCTCCGTCGTGGATCCCTTTCTCACAGAGTTTTGTGTGGTCTCTAGGCTGCCCTGTTATGGATGGGGATGGCACAGAGCTCATAGCTGCAAGCAATTTCAGACAGCCACCACGGGGCTTTGTTACTGGACTGGCATAGCTGAGCTCAGAGGCGTGGTGTTGTTAGTTGTTACAATGATGACAATTTTCATTACTAATTAATACACATTTTTTATTTGCAAAGCTCTGAAAAAAGGCCTCTCTCAGCTCTGCACAAATAAATCTCCTGTTTTTCTGAAACTTGGTTAAAGTTCTGCCAGGCTGAGAGCTCGTATTTTTACAATTCATTCTGCCCACAGAACTCCCGAGATTGTCTTTTCGATGGTGGCTCTGTCGTGTGTTTCTGAAATTTCCCAGGGCCCCTTACATTTATCACATTAACCAGGGGCTTTATGACATACTTGATATTTGTATTAAAATCATGTATTAAACCAGAAAACATATTATTATAACAAGATTTGTAGCACTTCTTGTAATACGCTTGGGTAGCAGTGATTTGGTAATTTAGCCATCTGTTACATCTGTTTAATTCCTGTGCCCTTATGTAAGATGCTCTATATAATATTCCTGCATCTGGCCGTCGCTTCATAAATATTAACAACACGTGGATTCACTCAATGTAAATGTAAAGGGTTGACAATAATCCTTACTGTGGTAAAACTATGTCACCTACTGGCCAAACATACATGCTGCAGGTGAGCTGTTTTTCTCCCTCTGCTAATGTCCAGTTCAGTTAAAAGAATCCTGCACCTTTGGCCCATGCCATGAAGTGTGCTATGATTTGAAAAAGGACCCTATAAAATAACAATGTGGCACTGTTATATGTCCTTATATTCTTCTTGTATACTGTGGGCCACAAGCTTAGAGGTGCTGAGCGAGAACAGCTCCAGCTGGCATCATTGGGAGCTGCAGGTGTTCAGCGCTTCTGAAACTCAGGCTCCCATTCTGCAAACTGCCAACGCAATTTAGGAGCCTAAGTTCCATTTTCAAACGTGACTAAGAGCTATATTTCAAAGGTATTTAGGTGCCTAATGATAAAGATATGGTTCTACTGAGGTTGACAAAAGCATCTGAACAGGTTAGGTTCCTAACTCCCATTGAAGTAGGTTAGGGGCTTAACCTCTTTTGGTGCTTTGGAAAATCCACTGGACACCTAAATACCTCTGAAAATCTGACTCTGTCTCACTGAAAGCCAGTGGGATATAAGCTCCTACATTACTTAGGTGCTTTTGAAAATGTTTCCGTTAGTCATCTTCAGTTACATCCATAATACACTTTCTCAGTTGAAAAGACAAAGCAAGATTTTCCTTTTTACCGGTCTTGAAAACTCAACCCTGGCATCAGAAAACCCAGCTGTGTTCCCTCAGCTGCATAGCAATGCTAGTTAGTAATATAGCGTCTGAAGTCTGAATGTAGCCTGCAGTTTTGCTGGTGGCCCATGAGGCTGGATAGAATACACAGTTTGCATATTGGCTCTGTGCTGCAGAATCTTGTTTGCCAGTAAACTCTGCTACTTTTAATCCTTTTCTTATGGTTGTAGAGAGAAATTTCTGCCTCTCTGTCATGGGTGTAAAGCCAGTCAGACTTTATGGTCATTAACAATTCACTTATTTATATAGCAGCATGTGTACACATACATTACAGACCTCAGGCCCCATCCTGGAGTGCACCAGAACACTATAGAGCATTGGGCAGAGTGTTGTGAGAAAGTGGCTTAAAGCTCCTATGTTAGGAGAGCAAAAGCACCAGAAAAGGGTAAACCCTAATCTCCCATGCCCCTCCGTTCCCTCCCGCAGTATAAAACCCATTAGCTGCAAACAAACTCTGGTCCACTAGCAGGATGTGAACCTTGCTTCTCTTCACTTTTTCTGTGAGGATTTTTCTCCCTTTCAGGGCTGGGTGTTTAACGTAGTGCCGTGGCTGGTTGCAATCCCAACAAGTTTGTTTAGCGGATTCCTGTCTGATCACCTGATCAATCAGGGTAAGAGATCCTTGGGTTGTTCATCAGCTCTGTCTTTTCATAAGGCAAAGAAAAGACTGGATGGGCGGAGATGGGTTTGATGAGAGAAAGGGGAAGCTGAGCTTCTGGCCTGCAACTTGGATAATTACTGTCCTCTACACAGCCTCTACGTATTTGTAACGCCCTTTGGCTTTGTCTACACTGGCAGTTCATCAGCAAAACTTTTGTCATTTTGTCAACAAACGTTTTACCGACAAAAAGCCCTGGTGTGAACAGCGCTTTGTCGGCTGGAGTGCTCTCCTGCCGACAAATATGCTGCCGCTCATGAGGGATGGAAGCTCTCGCCTGCCGACAAACAGCAGCTACACTGCGCACATTTTAGCCTCGTGTAGCCATACCCTTTGTCTTGTATGGGAGTTGTAAGCACCTGGCTGAGAACAGAATCTGACCCTGTGTGTTAAGTTTGCCTTATACTCACACTCCTGGCATGAGCCCAGAGCTATGGGTGTTGAACTCGTCTAGTCTGAAACATTAGTCCCAGCTTCATTGAGAGGGGTCTAGTTTAAATCCCTCCAATCGTCTTCCTTTTCCCTTTCAGGCTATAAAACGATCACCGTTCGTAAGTTCATGCAGGTAAGAAAACGAAAGCCTGTGAGTGAAACATCAGTTATCTGTTAGCACCGATTTTGCATGTCAGTCTAACAGTGGAAATCAGATTCGAGCTCTTGGGAAACTGGACTCATGAACTTGGTTACAAAAAAAGAGCTTTTATAGATGTGCAGATAGCTGGTAACCAGCATCCATGGGAAGGGAAATAGAGAGAAAGGCCATGACCTTTTCACTGGGCTTTGACAAACCATTACATTTTAACAGTTTGCCTGGGAGTGGCAATTTTGTGAGCAATATGGAGGGTTTTTGTCAGGCCTGCAGAGCAAGCGTGTTCTTTCACACCGAATGACTCTTCAGATTTTAGATTAAGGGAAACAGCAAAAGAATGAACAAGAATAAAATCCCTGTGCTCGAGCAGCGCATCCCTTCTGTAAAACAGTGGTTCACAAACTTTTTACTAAGGCGGCCCCCCAACTGCATTTGGTCTCTTATGGGGAGCCCCCGTTATATAGAGATGTACAGAAACGACTATTTTTTAAATCCTGGGCATGTACAACAGCAATTGTGAGTTTGTTCTCAGCCTTCTGCTCCTCATTCCCCTTCTCAGACCCTGCTCTCCCCTCACCAGCCTGGCCAAAACCCCTGCTCAGCTCCCCTCAGCCCCTTGCTCTCATGGTCCCAGCCCTGCCCGCTGCTGCACCCAATCAGCCCTTCTCTCCCTACAACCAGGCCACAGTAGCTACCAGTCTCCTGACTGTCCACTTGCTGGCTCCGGCTGCTTCCTCTGCACTGGATCCCATGCTCCCATGCTGCTGCCTGCTTCCCCGGCCAGGCAGAAAAGAGCATGAAATGGGGGGAGTGGCATCGGGGGCAGTGACTGGCAACCCACCTAGACCCTTCCTACGACCCACTAGTGCACTGGTAGTCAATAGGCAGACTGTGGGCCAAATCCGGACCGCTTTTGAACGGACCCTGATATCTTTTCATTTACTTATTATCATTACTGTTGGGGTTTTTTTATTATTATTTTCGCTGGAGGCTGGATCTTGACTATACCATTGACCAGAAATTTGGACCATGACAAAAAATAATTGACTACCCCTTCAGTAGTGGGTCAGGACCAAAGTTCCCTCTAAGATGCACGGCCGCACATCTGCCTATTAAGCCCTGCACAGGGGCTCAGGGCTGCGACGGGGAGAGATGCCCCTCCCCACCGGCCCCAGCACAGACCTGCCCCAGACTTGCTGCGGCCATGGGGAGGAACCCCTACCTCGGCCTGCCCCAGCACCACCAGAGCTGCCGTGGCTGGGGAGAGGCGCCTCTCCCCCGACCCCGAGCTGCTGCGGTGAGAGAGGGCTGGGGGGAGTCCTCTCTCCCCACCGCACCCTTGGGGAAGCCTGCACCCCAAACCCCTCATCCCTGGCCTCACCCCAGAGCCCAACCCTACCCCCCCGCACCCCAATGCTCTGTTTTAGCCCTAAGCCCCCTCCCAAACACCAAACCTCTCATCTCCGGCCCTACCCCAGAGCCTGCACCCCAGCCCTGAGCCCTCCTCCCACACTCTGAACCCCTCGGTCCCACCCCCACCACACGCATTTTGTTATGTGCACCGATATGGAGGTGATGTGTCACACATCACCTCCATATTGGTGCACATAACAAAATTCATTCCGCACATGGACGTCAAAAATGAGAGGGAACACTGGTCAGGACCCATCACGCGGGAAACACTGCTCTATAACATGCTCCATGGCCTCTGCCTCGCGAAAGGGCACTTGTCTGGGCAGATAGGCTGTCGCCTTCGGAATGTGCAGGTGCCATACAGAGGAAAGCAAGTCGTAAGAACCACCCAGCTCTGTGTTCAGAACCGTAGTGAGCCCTTCGGATTTCAAAAAGGGACAGCCCGTCTGCGATAGGAGCTACTTTTTTCACTGCAACTCACTGTGAATCCACTGCGGACACATCTTTAATTTTCTTTTTCCTTCAGGTCATCGGCTCAGGCGTATCAAGCATCTTCGCCTTGTGCATGGGTCAGGCATCCAGTTTTTGCAAAGCTATAGTATTTGCATCTGTCTCAATTGGACTTCAGACCTTTAACCACAGGTAATAATCATCATAGGACTAACGTGTAGCTCTGACAGACTACTTTTCATCTGTGGTTCTCAAAGCCCTTTACGTAGGAGGCCATTATCATTATCCCCAAGAGGGAAACCGAGGCACAAAGCGATGAAGTGATTTTCCCAATGTCACAGCCAAGAATAGAACCCAGGTCTTCGGAGGCTCAGCCTAGTGCCCCGTTCAATAGGCCACGCTGCTTTTATAGAGGAAGTTTATGCCAAACACCTGGCAGACAAATTGAATCAGTGTTTTATTTGTTACATGTGAAGAGATCTATTGGCCATCTAATCTAAGACCAAAGGCTTGAGGATTTATGCAGGCTTTACTGAGCTATGACTGTACATAAAGATGAAGTGTCCAGAACACGAGCACTGTAAGTGTCAGTAACTCAAGACAGCCAGCTAAATCCTTGTAAATACCCACTGCTGGGAAATATTAAATATATGATGCAATTCAAATTCAAGGATTTCTCTCACCGCTTTCCCACTATCTCTGCTTAGTTCTGAAACAGCCCAGCATAGGGCCAGACTGGGGGTAATGGATGAATACGCTGCTTACCAGATGGGGCAGCCAGGTTGCTGCAGATCAGGTCTGAGCTGCATTATGAGGTTTGCATGGGCGTAGCTTCCACAGCACTTTCCTACATATGCCAGCCTCTAGCAAAGTCAATGGCAAATTCACCCCATGGTTTTTAAACTGTTATTTACTTCAGTCCACTTAGAACTGGGAATTTCCCCCCAACTAGCACAAAAATGTGCAGGTGCCATAGTTTCCCCCCAACTATGGCACCTGCACATTTAGCACAACTGTTTGTTTGGTTTTCTTTCTGCCTCTAGCTTTGTGTTATTATAGAAGCAAAGAAAGGCAGAAGAAGAACCAATGGCTAGAAGTTAGAGCCAGACAAATTCAAATAAGAAATAAGGCACTTTTTTTTTTTTAACAGCAGGGGTTGTTAACCTTTGGAACTAACGACCCAGCTCTTTGCTTCTTTTGTTCTGAAGCCTTTCTGTTCAGTTATTTTCCCATCTTGGTCCAATTTCAACCATATTTAGGTTCTCAGTTCCCTCCTTCTTCTCCCCACTGGGTTGGTTCAGACTGGTTCCCTTCATTGAGCAACAGCGTGCTTATCTCGTGTAAATTCTGAAAAACAATCAAAACCTGTTTAAAAATAAAAAGCCTTTACTTTCTCTTCTTTTTGTGAATAGTGGCATTTCAGTCAACGTACAGGATCTGGCTCCTTCGTGTGCTGGCTTGTTGTTTGGTAAGGTGGCGTTTTTAATGATTTTTATTTGCACAGAAAATATACCCATATATGGGGGATAATTCCGAGGAAACTACATGTAAACACATGTAACTGAGGGCAGAACGTGGCTCAATCCAGGTAGCCTTTTGACTTCATTAGGGTTGCAGAAATATAACAGAAGGTAGAGATTGTTAATATCCACGACCCAGCTCTGCATGTCGGAGAGAAATTAACAAAGGACTAGATTGCGCCCTACCAAATTCATGGGCCAGTTTGGTCAATTTCACGGTCATAGGATTTTAAAAATCGTAAATTTCATGATTCCAGCATTTAAATCTGAAATGTCACGGTGGTGTAATCGTTGTAGGGGTCCTGACCCAAAAAATGAGTGGGGGGGAAGGGGGGGGACACAATGTTATTGTAGCGGGGGTTGCGTTACTGCTGTTGTGACTTCTGCACTGCTGCTGGCGGGGCGCTGCCTTCAGAGCTAGGTGCCTGGCCAACAGCCGCTTCTCTTTGGCTGCCCAGCTCTGAATTGCAGCACTGGTGCCAGCAGCCGTGCAGAAGTAAGGGTAGCAAGGGCGGCAATGCTGCGACCCCCCTAAAATAATTTTGACCCCCCCACACCCCCGCAACTCCCTTTTGGGTCAGGACCCCCAATTTGAGAAACGCTGGTCTCCCCTGTGAAATCTGTATCGTGTAGGGTACAAGCACACAAAAGACCAGATTTCACAGTCTGACACATTTTTCATGGCCGTGAATGTGGTAGGGCCCTACTTATGAAACTGAGTGGCTTTATGGGTGCGTAGGGAGAGTGCAAGGAGTCCTCTCCCCACACAGCAGCCAGACTCACGTGCAGTCTCTGCATCCCCCTGGGAGAGCAAGGCATCCTGAAAGCAATGGGGAGGAGGTGGACCCTGCCCTCCACACACTGGACAGCTGAGCTATTACAGAAAGTATATGCTAAATGTGTGCTCACGGATTCCTAGCAAGTATCTTATGGTTAGAAGCACTGTGCGCAAATTGATGTGATGCAGTGTTTTCCTTCTCTTTACAGGTGTTGGAAATACAGGTGGAGCCCTATTAGGTAAGGGATTTTCCTGGAATTATCCCTCATTTGCGGGATCCTCTGGCTGAGCTGACATTACAGGGCAAGGACCTGGCCTATTTCTATTTGATTCATTTCTGCTCTCTTTCTGTACACAGGTGTCATTTGTGTGTATTTAGCTGGACATCTGATTGAAACCACTGGTTCCTGGGTTTCTGTTTTCAACCTTGTGGCTACAGTTAATGCCCTGGGGCTCTGTACGTTCCTGATCTTTGGAGAGGCCCAAAGGATGGACACAGACTCTGCGTACATAGATCTATAGTCGCTGTAAAGATGGGTTCAGCAAATGAAATCTGCTGAAAGGTTCAGGACTGTCATGTCTATTGATAGCTGTTGTGCAAATGGTTGTTTGCAGAAGAGAATATTATTATTTTGTAGAATTTAAATAGAAAAAAATCTATTGAGAGAATATTATGGGCCGGAACTAAACCCAGAGGAGGGAGGAAATCCAGAGTTAAAACTTAGCTCAGGGGATGGCTGATGGGTTATGGAGCCTTTCAGCTCTAGGTCACAAGTTTGAATTTGAATTCACTAGTGCCTGAACGAAGCAGCTCCTGGCCTATGTGAAATCAGTTGGTAGCTCTAGTCCAGTTCCTAGTGCAGGAAATGCCATTCCAGTTGACACTAAGTGGTACCTTAGCTGGGAGTCTCAGCAGAGATGTCAAGGACTGAACGGCTCATTGAGAGCGAACTCCACTTTTATCCTGAGAGATGCTCCCTCCAGGACAGAGACGAGGCATCTGAGCAGTGCGGGAATCATGCATTGCAGGTGTCCATGTTCTACCTGTTCTGTGGCTGAGAAGATCACTCCTATCTCCAGGGCTGTCAATCAGTTCCTTTCATCAACACTAAATGAACTTAATAATACCAAGGACTGTCCTTAACTCACCCTTGTGTGCCTCAGTATTGCCATACATATAACAGGTACAATCAGGGTGTACAAAGGAATGGGTTCAGAGTTGTTTTGCCATATGCTGTGAATGTATATGATGGGTGGCTCACATTCTGGACTATGGATCCATAATATCAAGTGCTTTCTGCTTCACTAGGTCTGTTCCCAGTGTGCATTGAAAGGAATGCAGGAGACATTCCAAAGAGCCCGAAAAGTGCATGTTATGTATTTACATTAATTGTAGGGCTTGTTTCTGTGTTATGGATCCATACTGCTCAATGCTCACCAAAGGGGTTACCATGCCGCCGCAGTACATGCTTTTGAGACTGATTGTGTTAAGTTATTTATAATTTTTGACTTTAAATACCAAAAAGCCTTCGTCCACTTTATGCTCGAAAGAGGTGATTCTGCAAGCTGTCGCGTGTGGACCTCTTGCTGCAATCAATGAGAGTTCTGTGAAAGGAAGGATTTAACAGCCTGCAATTTTATTTTGTTAGGGCTTATTTTAAATACGGAGGTTCATGTAAAATCATAACATGTCTTCTCCCCGCTCCCATGCTTAGAGCTTTTGCAAAACCTATTTGGTTCTGTTTAGCATCTGTGTGTTAAAAAATTGTACTTGTGGAGTGAATGAGCAAGGGACAAAATTTCAAAGGGGCCACAACCCAGCATCTTGGTTTTAAGTTTCAGTTCTGTTCTCCAGTCCGTGGCAAGGATTGTCGCTCAGGAATTGGCCTTTTTAGCGACTCGTGATGCTGCCTCACGACACCTAGCAACTGATCTGCTTTGACACTTATGCCATCATCTGTTGAGGCAGACGGTTGCCACGGCATATGAATCAGTTTCGAGCATGGCTTAGGGCATTTCAGGGCCAGGACCTAAATTGGTGTAAATTATTGTTGCTACATAATGAAGACATAACAATTTACACCTGCTGCCAAACCTGCACTCACCAAAACGTTGTGGATGTGAAATTTACAGGCTCAGATTTAATGCCCAGATTCTTTGAAAATTTGTCCCTCCCGCCCCCCCTTTTTGTGTGTCTGTGTGTGTGTGTGCGCTAAATTTCAGCTCAGAACATATTTACAACCAAGTCATAAACTTCTGAGTGCACAGGTTCATAATGAAAATATTGACGGATCTTTTAACTGCGCGGGTGCTAATGAGCTCTACTAATACGCACTGAACTTTAATGCATACTGAGATATTAATAGATCATGGTGATCCTGTCCAATGGCTTGACAACAGTTTACAGCGTACGTGTGGTCTGGGACCAGAGAGGGGAGCCGAACCCTCCTCCTTGTGTGCTTTTTCTCCGGTAGTAGCCAGCGGTGGACTTGCAGTTACATCTCACTGCCCCGCATCCTGACACCAGATGACACTGCTGGTAGGTGTTTTAAAACTGTCAGGAAACTGCAAGCATAGTTGCTATAAAGAGGACTTACAGGAGAGAATGCAAGGCTATGTCTTTGGCTTCACATTTCCCTCCATCAGCCGCACACCCTATTAGTGAAAATGATGCAGGAAACCGCAGAGCGTACCGATTGTTGTACCCGTCCGTGATGACAGATCTGGTCACCCTGAGTCCTGCAGCGTTCAAGAGGAATCCAGACAATGGTGCTGTTCAGAGTTTTAACCAGGAGATCTTCACATTTTTGGTTTTATTTTAAGTCAATTAGGAATTACACTGGTCAGAATCCAGAGCTGAAACTGGCGCTTGGTGGACCGTGAGTCTATATTTAAGTAAAAAGTGGTGTCAGGGATTATCTACTTAAAGCAGTGGTTCTCAGCCTGTGGCCCGTGGGCCACTTGCGGCCCAATTAGCACACAGCTGCGCCTATGTGACATCCTCAGGGCCATACAGGTAGTATTGGATGCAGCCCACAATGGTAAATAGGTTGAGACCTCTGACTTACAGAGAGGGAGCGGTGGAACTGGGAAGATGTGAGAAGGTTTATAAGAAAATTGGGGGTGCCCACATACAAATTTGCACACAAATTAGTTAAACTGGTGCAAACTCCTGTGTTTTCTCCACTCATTTCAGTGTAAGAGTGGCTTATTTCACTTTAGGTTAAACCTGCTTCCAAGCTTTTTAAATTAATTGAAACAAGCCTGGTTTAAACGGAAACACACAGCCTTTTGCACTGGTTTCAATCAGTTTAAACTCACATATTCATACCAGTGCAAACCTGCATGTTGATAAACCCTTTCAAACTGCAGGAAATTCTTAAGCCGAGATCTTAAAAAAGAAAACAGAAAGGGCTTGTCTTTGCTGCCGTCAGCAGGGTGACCAGATAGCAAGTGTGAAGAATTGGAATGGGGTGTGGGGTAATAGGTGCCTATATAAGAAAAATCCCTGACTATTGGGACTGTTCCTATAAAATCGGGACATCTGGTCACCTTAGCCATTAGCTTGAGTTGTATGTCTAACCTGACTCCCGTCCACACACAAAAATCTCTAGCTCAAGTTAAGCAGTGCTTTTAAGCTGGAGCTAGCTGGTCCGTCAAGCAAGTGGGATGAAGTCTGAGTGCTGCTGATGCTTGAGTTGTTAATGCAGGGGAAGGCAGCAACCCAACTCACAACAACTCAGCTGCTAACCCACTTGCTCTGTAAAGCCTGAGTGTGGTTTTGCAGTGTAGTTGCTCACACGGGGGGTATATCTGCACTGCAATTGGAGGTGTGACAGCAGCACACGTAGACATACCTGAGCGTGCCTTGATGGCACTAGACCAAAGTTAGCTCAAGTCACAATAGCAGTGAAGCTACCTGCGGTGTGTCTTCATGTGCTGCAGTCACTGAGTCCGATTGCAGTGTGGACGTACTGTAGGCTAGCTCTACTGGAATAACTCAATCTGACTGTTGCAGTGAAATTGAGCCCAGAAAAACCAAAGCAGCACTGCTGGCTGCGCCTACTTTTGTAATCCCATGGGCAGCTAACATTTTGGTACATGGTCTTGGTTGTCTGTCTCTGTCCATCTAGCACGTGCTGGTATCTTATATATGTGAAGCATGTTTGATGCTTTTTTCCATGTGTTTTATGCATTTTGATAAGGTATTGAGACCATTGTACAGGGCTATATGTTTTTTAAGAGCAATCTTGCCTAACCTTGCTTGTGTGACAATGGTTGTTGCAGTAAGAAAGACCTGCCGGAAATAAAGGAAACCAATCAGATGAACAAAGCCTTGTTTTCATTTAAATAGATAGGTGCAACATGATAAGGCTAATAAGGGAGAGCCAGATCACTCAATGTGATTAAGTATTAAAGAAGCAATTTATTCAGCTGACTCATCCGCTTTAATTTACATTCTCAAGACCAGATTTTCAAAGGTAAAGAGGCAGATAGGTCCTTTGAAAATCCCACTAGATGCCTTAACTCCCATTGAAATCAAAAGTGGAATCAATCCAGTTTCCCCAACTGGTATAAGCTATACCAGTATAAGGACAGTTGTACCAATATAACTGTGTTTGCAGCTCGGGCTTTGACCATCATAGCTATATCAGTAAAAATCACACCTCTAACTGACACAGCTATGCTAGTAAAACTTTTAAGAGTAGAGCAGGCCTTTACAGTGGACTTGGGCAAGGACTTCTCATTGAAGGCACTTCACCCCCACAAAAATCAAAATGTTAACGAAGGAGATTAAGAATGGATACAAAACAAAAAGCCCAGCACATACTATCATCTAGGGTGAATACTGGGGTTTTCAGCAAGCTACCGTGTGGAGGTGGGGGCTGTCAGTTTAAGAAATGGAAACAGTCACTAGAGAGAGGAATGAGAAGACCTTGCAGGAATTTTAGGAAGCTGTCCTTCAAATTCCAAAGCATTTGCTAGATTAGAATGATGCAGACACGCCAATTCTCACGATTTTGTCTGGTGATATTTGGTGATTTTCTTAAAGCTCTAGCTCCTGGAAGAGTGTGTGGAGGGGAGAGTCTCAACTTGCATTAAAAAAAGAAAAGAAAAAAAGAGTGAGGTTTTGTCCCTCACTGTTGAGGAGAAAAGCTTGAAAACGTGACTCGAGTGCCACCTACATGCTCAAACCAAATGGCAAATAAAACGAACCCAGTGTTTTTCGTGATTAGCCAATCTCCTAATTTTCTGTGGCTTGGGCTTGGCGATGCTGATGATGTCTCTACATAATATCCTCTCCTTAAAGAAATGCGTATTTCAACCAGGTGCTGCATGAATTGCACTGCCGAGTATAGCAGAGATGCTGGAGCTTGGCTCTATACATATGCTTTTTAAAAAGTGACATTATATACAGATGGATAGAAGTGTAACTGGCTCATAAAAATTAAGGGGTGCTGATGTGTCCTGAACCCTGGAACGATTTAACTGAGACAGGGGAGGTAGTGGGGTGAAAAAACTAAAATTGGGGTGTTGAATCTCTGTGATGTCATAAATGAACACTTCTGAACTGGAACTCTCAAGATGGTTTAGTTGACAATTCTTCCCATAGACCCTTGGAACATTTAATATTGTTTATTTATTAGAATAATTATTAACAAAAGCAGACTCAAAATACTATAGAAAATATACACCCGTATTACAAATGTGTCTATCAGCAACAAGTGTCCTTTTAAACAGGAATATAACTCTCATCTCTGTTTCTAAGTATTAACTTCCATTAAAAAAAGCCCAACCACAACAGCTATGTAATAATACAATAAAGTGTGCGGTCATTTTGGGGGTGGGGAATGGAAATAATTTAAATTTGACAATCTGAATTATCAACACAGAGACAATAATTCTCAATATCCACCTTTGGACTGGATGTGCAGATTTAAAATGAAACAATCCTGCATCTTTCAGTTTTACTTAAAATAGACATCAACCTCTTCAGGGGAAAAAAAAAACTTCAGTTAAAGAAAAGTAAATCCCTGCAGTCTTTAAATGTTTTTAGAGACTTTAGAGACTGTCACTGTTAAGACAGGTTTCAGAGTAACAGCCGTGTTAGTCTGTATTCGCAAAAAGAAAAGGAGTACTTGTGGCACCTTAGAGATAATAAATAAATTGGTTAGTCTCTATGGTGCCACAAGTACTCCTTTTCTTTTTACTGTTAAGACATTTGACTGCATATGCAAATCAGGTACTTGCATGCACAAATGGCCAGTTGTGCAGGCAATCATGGTAATTGCATATACAAAGTAGGCACACACATTTCTGTGCAAGCAGTTATACATCTGAGCTTTTGCAAATCAGGCTCTTATAGCTGAGGGGGGAAAACAAAGGGGTTCCTCAACAAAGCACAAACTTAACACGGAAACAGACTCAAGCTATTTACAAGATAATTGAATTCTTAACAAAGTAACATTCTGTCCCCTGTAGCTCACGAAAGCTTATGCTCAAATAAATTTGTTAGTCTCTAAGGTGCCACAAGTACTCCTTTTCTTTTTGTCCCCTGTATGTTAATCATTGTCCTCTAGGACTTCATAGGATTTTTCTTCCTTGAAGAAAGTTCTCATTGTTAGCCTACATAGATTGATAGTTTCCCTTTAATCTGGTATTCAATTATCCAAATAATTATTATTGACATTTATAATCTGAATTTCCCTTAGTTACAATTGTCCATCTTTTACTGCATATCTAAGACTCTTGGGACAATATATTCCTTGTATATTAATCCTTCATTATTCATATTTTGAGTTATTGCAGTAAGTGGGCACTAATTACATTTATTTTTAAGTGTAAAGTTACTGTGTTAATCACTGACCGAGTAGGAGACTAGAGTCGTTCTGGTGTATTTTACCCATAGACAGGTCGCCTTCAGCTGGGAGCATGCTATAAAGAATGCTCTCTTGGCCTACCTAATAGCTTCATACAGATTCCAACAGAGAGAGCTGTTAGATTTGGGATGGGGATGTGTCAATGCACGTCAAGCTTGTTGACTTGGTTCTGAACGGCTGGCACTAATGGTACAATTAGGAGTTAAGTTGTTTCCTCGGTTCTGACTGTCCAAGACACTGGCAGGAATGCTTCTTGCTGAAGTTTCTGACCTCTGTTATTCATATAAACAGAGGCACATTCACTTGGCCTCATGTATGATCATTTGCTTTTTCTTTTCATATGCACGTTCAGCAATTATACAATGATATGATATAAGAAAGAAGTGTAGACATAAATTTCAATGGAGATGGAAATAGCCTTCAAAGGTATTCGAAACCTAAATAATTGAGGATCACAGAATCCATTGGCTGCTCTCTTTTTCTTTTTATTCCCCCTACCTGTAGCTGGAGTGCAGCGTGAAACTTTGTGACTTTAGGCAATGTGCTGAAGAAGTGGTTTGAAAAACCTGAATTCCTTTGCAACATCACCAGGCTTGGGAGCCCAAGCTAGGGTCTTTTGTTACCATGCCTACAATGATGTGAAATCCCCTCAGTTAAGCTATTTTGAGCTATAAAAGCTCTAAATGTCCTGGGACTTACCTAAGAGACTGCCTCTCTCCTGGTGACATAGCTGCCACCACATTAAGCCTCATCCGGATCAGAGAGAGGGCTGACCTCTGTCAGAGCCCCCGACCTTTGCAACTACCTTCCTCTGCAGGGCTGGAACAGCCTGCGCTTGTCAGCATTCCAGTCCAGCTTTTTGCTTTTGTCGTGGGGATAAGGGTGTGAGGTTGGGCTGGGCAGTGGGGTTGGGACTCTGGAGATTGTGTGCCTGGGTGCATTAATTGCAGTTATATTTATGTTGTTGGAGTTGAACTGACTCTGTGGGAACTGATGAAATTTGTCCAGGGCATATTCAATGCATGGCACAGGCCCACAGAGCATTGGACGGATGCTCTTTTCTTACAGTTTATATAAATTTAAATAACTAAAAACATTTAAACATATAGTAAGCAAAACATAAGGGAAAATGCCCGCCCTAGCAGGAGGTGGGGCATGACTATCAAAAAGCACTTTTCTATCCCCTAGTTCCTGTGATATTGAACATGTATTTCCTTCTTTCATCAAAAAAAAAGTGGAAGTGCTCCATAGCCCACTGGAACCAATGGACCCACTGACTTCAAGGGGCTTTGGGGCAGGCTCTGCAAAGGGCAGCTAACACCCAGCACTATACCGAGCAAACTACCACCATTCATTGCAGCTCCTGTGTGTCAAGCAATTTTCCATTTCAAACCTGCCTTCAATAATGAAGATATCTATAAAGGTCCTTCAGTTTGACAGCTTTGTCATTAAAACGTGGGGTGAGGTGGGAAGCAGCCAAGGGCCTCAAAATTCTTTCTGGCAGCTTGAATTTCATCTTCGTATTTCTCTGTGTTTGTTTGCTGGCTTACATTCATCTTGCCCCTCTTGAATTTTTTTGTTTTTAATCATTTGTCCTCAGTGAAGGCTGCTGTCTCCGGGTGCTAGCCAAGGAAAACCAAGATCATCACTTTGATTAGAGGCCATATGCCTGGCTGTTTACCCCAGTGAATATTTTCCCCTCTACCAAAAGGAAAATTAATCCCTATCCCTGTAGTGGCTGACGACCATGTACAGACATGGGTCCTGATCCTAAAATGTAATCCATTCAGGCAGTGCATGGAAATCACTCTCTTTCTGTAGTCTGTTTCCCTGCACACCCTTCTTCTGTCTTATCTGTTTAGATGGTTAGCTCTTCAGGGCAGAGACTGTGTCTTACTATATGTGTGTACAGCTCCTAGGACAATGGGGCCTTGATCTTGGCTGTTAGCTGCAGGAGATATCATAACAATAGTATATATTAATGCAACAAGGCAAATAAAAATACAGCATGCAAATAATAAAACTAATATTTAAGAAATAGACCTCAGTGAGCTTCCACATGGACACAGCTCTCCGGCCACTCAGATCACATTGCAGGATTGGTTACATGGTCATTTTTATTCCAAAAATGAATGGAAAATTTTACCTTTAGTCCTTAGAACGAAACTTAAAATATTGTCTCTTTGTATATGGGGTTTCCTTTCCTAAGTGCCTCTGTGACTTAGATACCTAAATTCCATTAAAACCCAATGGGATTTAAGCATCTAAATCATTACTTAAGTACTTTAAAAAATTTTACTCAAATCTCCATATTGTTGTGAAGGACTACAAAAAAAGTAATGATCTATGTTTGATTGTTCAAGTGAATGCTGGAAAAGCTTTAACTAATCATTGGAATCCCTTCCCAAACCTCTGTCTCCCATTTTGCATAATTGGCCACCAAGGCAATTTACTGACAAGCCCCGTTAGGCATTCAGCTCAAAACTTCGTGTAATCTCCCAGTGCTTTTTCATTAACTATTCTCTAATAAATTGTTTTTAATTTCAGCTCTCAAGGAAAAAATAATTCCAATTTCACGAGAGAGAGTGGAATGGTACATGTGATGCAATTATCTGAGATTGTATAAGAATTTTATACAAAGAATTGTAAACCTACCAGAGCATATCCTGCATTCTCATTAATGGAAAACAGTTAGCAGTTGACAGGGGATTTTCCAGTGAAACCATTGGGCTCATTGCAGCTGTTAACTTCCTTTCATGTTTTTTCTCCCCTACCAAGTTTCCTATAAAACCACTAATTTATAATCTCTCATGTGTGCATGCGTGAGCTAGAGTGAGGTGAACACTTTCATAAAAATGATCCTTGGGCCACTGAAAGGCCTGGCTCGGGGTCTGTCACGAGAATAATCAGAACAAACCGTACCAGCAATGCACCTTTGCAGTGAGGAGTGACAATTCCTCATTCAAAATGATTGGGTTCCATCCATGGACTGCCCAGTTGCCCTAAATAAAGAGCTCGATTCTGCTGTTTCTGATGCTGCTCCTATCCCCATCTAACTCCAGTGATCTCAATGTGGTGACTCTTGATTTGCAACAGGGTACATGGGAGGAAAATCATGCCCATAAACTCTGCCTTTCAAATCTTCCAGCACTGCTGCTTTCTCTTCCTGACACACTGTGTTGCCTTAGGCCGTTGACTCTCTGCTTGCCTCCCTACAGTGTTGCTTATCCTGCATTTCCTAGTCATGTCAAACAGGCCTTTATTTCTTGCTCTGAGAATCATCCCAGCTCCGTGCCAATGACAGGATGGTTCCCTGGTCTTGAGCTGAGTCCTGTGCGATTCCCGGCAGTTTTGCTGCAATCCCCGTCATGTGATTTTGGTCCTGGAAACAAAGTCAGATGTCTGATAAAAATGGATGCAGCTAGGCAGCCATTTTAAATATGGTTCTAACTGCCCCCGGGCTCTTCACAGACCACCTGCCCAGCTCTTCCATCCCCCTGCTCAGGTCCTTCTCAACACCTTCCCTGTCTGCTCCTTCTCAATGGGCCTCCAGTCTGTCACCTTCCCAGATCCCTCATCCATTCATTGTCAGTTAGTAGCTGATGAGTGTACACGGGGCCTGCTCCCCTTGATGTCAACTGCAAAATCCCACTGGCTTCCACAGCAGCAGAACCAGGCACTAAATTACAATATTCAGAGCCTGATGGTTCTAAACCAGGTGGAACTGTCCTACCCCTCACTTTTGGTGACCAGTAACAACCAGACCTAATGGAAGCTGGCGAGTAAATACCCAGATGTTCCCCTTCCAAATGGACTCCGTGCTATGAAGCACAAAGCCTGCTGTAAGTAGCTGGCCTTTGTGTGGGGCACTACAAGGGGCTGGAGCATTAGGCAGGTGAGAGGTTGCACAAACACTCAGACCACTAGTGCAATCCCTATTCTGGTACAATGGCTGCGACCACTGCACGCCCTTCCAGCAGGGAGATAGGGCCAGTGTAGTTGCAGGGTCACGGATCCCTGGCCTGCACTCGTCTAGCTGTTAGCCTGTTTGGGACCCGTGTAGAGACCCCTGTTGGAGTGTGCGGGGTATGCAGAGAGCCCTTTGGCATGAGAAATGTGCCTGCAGCAGCCCTGGGCA
Organism: Eretmochelys imbricata; assembly: GCF_965152235.1. NCBI lineage: Eukaryota > Metazoa > Chordata > Testudines > Cheloniidae > Eretmochelys > Eretmochelys imbricata. The sequence continues at coordinate 7,069,616 of NC_135584.1, read as the reverse complement.
ATCTTCCCGCCAGGCTTTGAGCAGGAGGATATAGGAATTAGGCTCCCTTGTTCAGTTTCTGGCAGTGATGGTTGTGGAGAATAGCTTGAAAATGTGACTCCTAAAGGCTCAAACAGCAGAAGGCAAATAAAAAGGACACAAAATGTATTATTGTGTTTTTAATCTCCTATTTTTAAGCCAATTTTAAGCCAAAGCTTTAAGTGAGGGGAGGCTGAATCATGACATTTGAACTTTTGGAGTTGGCAATTCTGTGACGGCAAAGTCATGTTTGACATATTAGTTAACATGACTCTTCAAGGTCATTTTCTAACATGGGTTAATTTCTAGTGAGGTTTTCAAAGGCTCTGTCTGGTCAGTGTCAGAACAAAGAACTTGAGCAAGAATTCAGGGAAAAGATCGTAACCTCTTGGGAGCCCTACCTTGCAGCAATGAGGCTCAACTTGACCAGCGAAGTGCTGAGCCAACCCGTTGCAGCTCTACTTTTTAAAAAATATACTTTTTCAGGATTTTACTTCAAATGATGAATTGTCAAAATGATTCTGTACCCAAGATTATGTGAAAATGGGCAAAGATATGCGATTAATATAAGTCATTTTTACATCACACAATTACTCCTCGTAACTCACTTAATACTAGCAAAACCTGCATTCTCCAGTTGATTAACCACCTTAATAACAGATTTACTGGACAGAAAACTAAGAATAACCATACAAAACTCTAAGCAAGAATGTAGTCAAGGATCAAAGAAGGTGAGGAGGGACAGGGACACGGTCTTCAGTTACAAACAAGTGATTTATTTTTCTCTGATTTTTTTTTATTTCATTTTGACAGGGTGCAAATAGACTTTTAAAAGGTTTGCAGCCTGCAGCTTCCACTGTGTGAGTCACCCAGAACAGGGAGGTCTCAGAATGAAATCTCAGACCTAGAAATTTTATGTTACATACATCTATAAGCAGGGCAAGTACAGCAGTAAGGAGGGCGATCTAAGACTGTACACATTAAGGCTGGCCTTTCTGAGCTCATCATGGGCAGAATGAAGAGGGTGGTGTAAAATAAGTGGATGTGATTCTGGTCTTGCTGACACCCATGTAACTACACTGATTTCCGTGGGGTTGCTCCTGATTTACACCAATGTAAATGAGAGCAGATTCAGATTCCTAATAATATTTGGACATTTGGGGACACTTTTTAATAGGGGATTCCATTCTGCCTCTAATTTTATGCCTGCAAACAATTGAGGGTATAAAATGAAAGGTGCACTTCGTTGCTTGCTGCAAATGATGCACATCTAATGACTAAACTGTGGGGGAATTTGGGTTCAGATCCAGATCAGAACTTTTGGCTTGTTCATATCTCTATAATGAACGGAACTAAAACCTTCAATGTAAACACCTCCAAACTCTCTGCACTCTGTGGCTTGGGCCTAACTTTAATTGTTACAGAAATGTTTATTTGATAGGTAGAAATACGATTCTTAACTTTCACTCTTGTGAACTTTTTTTTTTGTTTGGAAAAAGTTACAGAAACACAATCCACAGTGATGCTGAACTAACGATAGATGCTGATTCCTCCTGAAAAACTGCTAAAGGTGGGGAAACTTTCTTTGATGGGTAACAAGTCTTGTGGATGGGGGGAAGCGGTAGATGTGGTATATCTTGACTTTAGTAAAGTTTTTGATGCTGTCTCGCATGACCTTCTCATAAACAAACTAGGGAAATATAACCTAGATGGAGCTACTATAAGGTGGTTGGAAAACCATTCCCAGAGAGTAGTTATCAGTGGTTCATAGTCATGCTGGAAGGGCATAACGAGTGGGGTCCTGCATGGATCAGTTCTGGCTCCAGTTCTGTTCAATATCTTCATCAGTGATTTAGATAATGGCAGAGAGAGTACACTTATAAAGTTTGCGGACGATACCAAGCCGTGAGAGGTTGCAAGTGCTTTGGAGGATAGGATTAAAATTCAAAATAATCCGGACAAACTGGAGAAACTGTCTGAAGTAAATAGGATGAAATTCAATAAGGACAAATGCAAAGTACTCCATTTAGGAAGGAACAATCAGTTGCACACATACAAAATGGGAAATGACTGCCTACGAAGGAGTACTGTGGAAAGGGATCTGGGAGGTCATAGTGGACCACAAGCTAAATATGAGTCAACAGTGTAACGCAGTTGCAAAAAAAGCAAACATCATTCTGGGATGTATTAGCAGGAGTGTTGTAAGCAAGACACGAGAAGGAATTCTTCCACTCTACTCTGCACTGAATAGGCCTGAGCTGGAGTATTGTGTCCAGTTCTGGGTGCCACACATCAGGAAAGATGTGGATGAATTGGAGAAAGTCCAGAGAAGAAGGAAAAAAATGATTAAAGGTCTAGAAAACATGACCTGTGAGGGAAGATTGAAAAAATTGGGTTTGTTTAGTCTGGAAAAGAGAAGACTGAGAGGGGACATGATAACAGTTTTCAAATACATAAAAGGTTGTTACAAGGAGGAGGGAGAAAAATTGTTCTTCTTAACCTCTGAGGAAGAAGCAATGGGCTTAACTTGCAGCAAGGGAGGTTTAGGTTGGACATTAGGAAAAACATCCTAACTGTCATCCTAACTGGTTAACCCCTGGAATAAATTGCCTACGGAGGTTGTGGAATCTCCATCATTGGTGATTTTAAAGAACAGGTTAGACAAACACCTGTCAGGGATGGTCTAGATAATACTTAGTCCTACCATGAGTATAGGGGACTGGACTAGATGACCTCTCAGAGTCCTATGATTCTCTGAACTCTTATCCTTAAATTTCTGGACTCACTCAAATGCTATGGGTTTGAAAGTTTGACTTGTACTTTCATGTTACCTGCTTTGCATTCTGCTCATGAGTGACTATTAAAAAAAGAAGCAGAGAAGGGGAGAGAGAAAACATATCGAATGAAAACACAGGGTGAAAAATGAAGCAGAGAGAAAGAAAGTGACATAGAGACGTAACTAAGGTTTATTCATCCCTATTAGACAGCATCACCCATGCCACCTTCAAAGCAAGACTGAGTATTCTGTGTGCTATAGAGAGGAAGCTCTGTTCTGTGTCTGAGGAGAAGCAGGCCAGTCCCAGACACCTTTGCTCATCTCCAAGCTGGCAGATGGTTCTCTGTCTCTTTCCCAGAACAGAAGCCAATGAGAGCAGTATGTGACTCACATACATTAGGTCCTTCTAATGGGTGCTGTGCAGTACAAGGCTCATATCCCAGTTGTGGAAGGTTTGAAATCCAGGGTCAAAGGACCAACATGTTTTGAAGAGGTTATATTTTAAAAGTGTTTTAGACGGAAATCCTGGTTGAAAGGGCTTGATTAGAATGCATGCAGGACGTGCTGATGCTATTCAGAATGAAAGCTGGGAGCCAGGTTTTTCAACAAATTAGGAATGCGAATACATTCACAATGATGTGCCAGATTTGCAGGTGCAATTGACATGGCTGCACATGCAAATCAAAAACCACGCCTGTACAACTGGCATTTGTACATGCAATTCCAGTTACTATACCTATAAATTAGATCTGTAATTGGGCAGCAAAGCCAATAGCGTTTTCTACCAAACTTTGTTTTCTGCAGCTTGGATTTCAGTTCTGGCCCATACCATTTTATGCCAGATTCCAGGCAGAGCTAGAAGTGAGTCTGAAGAGAGGGCTTCAGCATTTGTTTGCAGAATGTTCAGGTCCAGGTGAAGAAAAAATCATCAGACACATTGATGATGATTTCTCTTTTCCTTCCATCCAATACCAGTTTTTATTCTGCTCTGATGGTGTCTGTGCATCTTCCTCCTCCTCCTTCTTGCAGATATTTGGATTAAAGAATAGAGCGCAGAACTGAGTTGCTGAATGTGCACTAAAGCAGATTATTCCCATAGATTCGTTCGTCTCTCGTGGATTAGTATTTTCCGGGGAGGGCATCTCATATCTTGACCAAAAGTTCTTTAAAAATTTGCCGAAACATCCCTCGCTTTTGGAGAAAGAATGAGCATCTGCAATGAGATGAAACGGCAAGAGCAGTTTGTGACACAAACGAATTCAGTCGAGGGTCTTTTGCAAAACAGACTAATTCAGTCTGGTGTCTTTCATGCAAACATATAAGAAATCTTTTCTGTGGCATATAGACTATGCTTTATTCTGCTAATGCGAAATGAACAGTCCACTAAAGATTTCAACTCAGCTCCCAGCATCACTGAGGTCTAATATAAGTCTTCCGTATAATATCACTGGCTATCAAAAGAAGCCTTTTAGAGAGGGGGCATGGCATTAAAACAAAATCGGGACCTGTCAAATTAAGTAATTTGGCCTTCACTTCCTGCACATGTGTAGCAAATCAAGGGCCTATTGCATCATAAGAGCAATCTGTGAAGCTGTTTTAGCGATGTGTGTCTCTGAATCATGCTTCTGAGGTTAACAGCTAAAATAGAAACTAAAGCTCCATCCCTCATGATCTGTCCTCTGCATGGTAAAATCACCACATATAATTGAGCAGAATGGGCAAACTGCTTCCCAGGAGAGGGTGTGGTGAGGCAACACTAAACCCTAATTGAGACCTCGGAGACCAGTCTTTAGATGCCAGCCAGCCAGACGAAAAATGATTGTTTCTCAATCACGCGCTTGGACACATCACATGGAGTTCCCCTGAATCCCTGCCTTTATTGTGTTCGAGCTGGTGACCACAAACAAAAAAATAAAATTAAAAGAAAATTGTTTGATAACAAGCACTCAGAGGAATGATATCTATCCGTCTGTCCATCCATCCTTGTGCATATCTATCTATCTATCTATCTATCTATCTATCTATCTATCTATCTATCTATCATCTTTTCATGGCATATGTTACTATAGTAGCTTCTCTATATAGCTAAATATACAGTAAATATTATAAAAATAGCCTACTGGGGCATACTGTGCCCTGGATCTACAGGTAGAATTACCACCGCCTACTACCATTGAAGGCCAAAGGGTATAGAATGAGTAAGCCTCTATTATAGGTTGGTCCAGTGGTTAGGGCAGCAGCCTAGGACTTTGAAGATGGGGTTTAATTCTCAGTTCTGCCACAGGCTTTGTGTGTGACCTTGGGCTTGTCACTTAGCCTCTCTGGGCCTCACTTCCCCAGCTGTACAATGGGGATAAGAGCACTGCCCTACCTCACAGGGGTGTTGTGAGAATAAATGCACTGCAAGATTGTGAAGCAGTTTGAGATCTGCTGATAAGAAGTATTATAGGAGATAGGCTTAATAAAAGTAATAATATACATTTGCATTAAAACAGCCCTTTCCTCTAGGCTCTCAGAGTGCTTCTTGAGGTTTTGAAACAATCGGCCAACTGTCTGTTTTTTCCCCCTCCTCGAGCAGGAAGTACTGAAATACCATAGAAAGGCAATTTTGCAGGATTTGTAGCCATGATCAGGCATGCATGTTTCTCTGGGAAGGTGGATTAGGGGGAACAGGGCTACTGCCTCACTCCATTGGGCAATAGAAATGGAGATTGGTTGTCTGGTTATATCTGAAAGCCCCTGATGGACTAGTCAATTGCTCCTGGAGGCTGGCTTCAGGGAGAACAGGTCCAGTGGCTGGCATCCTAGGTACACTGGAACGATCGCCCAGTCAGCCCCTGGAACAGCGCCAGATATTGGAGCAGGAAGTGGTAACCACAAGAACTGGCCCCAGGTAGTGGGAAGCTGGCACAAGGGGTTTGTGTGGAGCTGTGCAGAAAGGGCCCCACAGTACACTGGGGAAAGGGATATGCGTGGAAACTGTAGCAAAGGGTTTTGAGACATGAATGAGCCTAATAGGATAAATATCTAACTTTTGGGCTCTTCTCCATACTGAATTCTGTGTCCCTGGTTCTAAGCTCTCTTACAGCAGGTCTACATTGGTGTAGCTTCACTGACTTCACTACAATTACTCCTGATTTACACTCATGTGACTGAGGGCAGAATTTGTCCTGGAGCCTGCCCTTGTATATGTATATTTCTCTTTGATTCAGGGGCATGCACAAGGGGGAGGCAAAAAGGGGTACGGCCTTCCCCCCAAGTAAGCAGCGGGGGCACCGAACTTCTCCAGCCCTGCGGAGGAGCCGGAGGACCTCTCATTCCTGACCTCAGCCCTGGGGTTGGAGGAGCATTGTGACCCCATCACGGCTTGTGGATACATTTATTCAGATGGCTCCATGGTGCATGGATTTCCGTTGAAATGGTGAATATACTGCTGTTTATTTCTGTGCATCTGATGTATGTGCGTGTGTTGATATGGTTTAATGTGTATAATATGTGTGTGTTTAATGTGTCCCTCCAAAAGCAGTCAAATTTAAATTTCTGTGCACACCCCTGCTTTGCTTAACTCAGGCTATTAGAGTTAGTGTACAGGGCAGATAGTGCTATTCAAAGACCCCCAAAAACTTGGCCACATTTACATTCATGATTCTGTTCTTATAAGATGCCCCAGAAACAGCCTGTCATTAAATTGAAGTGCAGTGGTAAAATAACTGGTTGACATTTTGTCACCTTCAGGAATGATAACACCACATTATCCAATCATCCTCATCAACGCTATACACAGCGTTGTGCTCTGATGTGTAAACAGAAAGACAGTTGTTTCCTTTGTGTAACTCTCCTACGCACAAACTTCCTGAGCAAAATTATAGATGGTTGCAAACAACGTTTAGCAAATGAAGTTTCATTCCATTTCTGTCTTTCGGGAAAAAAAAAATGGATTTTGATTTTCTCACTACTCCCAGGAGACAACTCCTAAGAATGGTGCTGAAGAGGAGGAAAGGTACAACAATGAAACACATGCAAACACCCTGAAACAGGCTGGATGCTGGAATGCAGAAGTATGATTTGAGATGCAGAGTAAACAAACAGCCCATGATTTATTCACTGCACTCATCATCAGATGAAGTTCCCTCAGCTAATTTATTTAAAAACACTCTGACAACAGACAAATGTAGCATTGATTATTGTTTCACTTGCTTTCAAATAGGGGCTACAAGTTGGGAAAGAGATTGAAAAATCTCATTAGAGGCACTATCACCTCTGTGCGTCACTTGTTACTTTAATAAAGACACCTCGATGAATCATAATGGTGTCTCTATCCCTCCTACAGCAAACCTGCTACAGGAAGGATTATTTTAACGGTTCCACCAGTGTTAGAAGAATCTCCATGCCAAATCACACTAACCTTTGCTACTTTCACAACTGCTACGAGATTGCCCTTTGTCGCTCTCTGTGTAAATCGTGGGGTGGTTTGGGAAAGTTTTTCCCACAAAACATTTTGCTGAAAATGATTTCTTTTCCTGTTTGCAGAGACATATGTCATAGAAACACCAAAAACTGAGAAATTTCAGCTGCGTGGGCTAAAAGTTTTTGTTAACATGAACATTCCTGCAGAAATTTAGAGTTGGATGAAGCAGCCATTTTTCGCCCCCAAAAGTTTTCAACGAAAAATTTCAACCCGCTCTAGTTCATAGTTAATTCACAGCTAAAGTACCAGTAGATGGCGCTTAAGAACATGTAGCATAATTTCTGGGTTTTGTAGGCCCAATAAAACTTGTGCTCTGTAAATGGCTTCCTTTATGCTTCCTTTGTGCAGCTCCTTTACATCTGCCATTAACAGCAACCTCTGTAATAATACAACTCGGGGATTAGGTTCTGCGCTCAGAGATCACTTCTCTCGAAATGAAAATTAAACAGGTTGGTCTTGAGCTATTAAATGTTTGACCCAGGGCAAGAATGCAATTTGAGGGTTTACCACCATTGAATTATCACAGATTGCAATAGGAAAAGGATCAGGCCCTAAACCAAAGCGTCAGAAAGAAGAGATGGGTGAGTATGTTTGAAATGCAGCTACAGTACGTAGTAAATCCTGTCTCGGTCTAGCAGCACACTGTGGCCAGAGCTCTGCTTGATAAATCACATTCCAGCCTGAGGTGTCAAAGGAAAAAAGAAACCAACTATTTTCCCTCTTTCTTTCTAGTTATTTTTGACAAGCTGGGCAAGAGAGAGAGAGGGAAAAAGCTGAGGCGCATTTGATATATATTTTTGACGGTGATTTTACTTTATTATGTTTAATTGAAAAGTGTTAAAATCATGCGACATGAATATTCAGCTGACGCCTTTTGGTGGCGTTCCAGGAGTTATGATTGTCTGTGATTCTGCCACGGCTTCACAGCACGGAGCCCTGTCAAAGTGAGAGTGACAGTGGGGAAGCTATTAATTGAAATAGCTTCATTAATTAGTAATTAACAGCGGGGTAATGACTATGTCACACATCGTATTTCAATGAATGCCCTTCATGTGTTATGGGGCCTTTAATTAAAGAATATGCATTTTAATTAAGGCAAGTTTGGCCCTTTGGCCTTTGGAATACAGAAGATGTGTCTAACTTTCAAAAACCAGAGGAGAAAAGGTTAGGGTTTTTATTTATTTATTTAAAAGGCTAAGTGCCAGTCGTTTCCAAGTGAAAGCACACCAGCTGCAATTCCAGGACTGGGGTTCAAGGCCTGCTAATGGGAGAATAAGAGCCATCATTTTTTGGGGAGGATCAGGTTGGAGCAGTGAGTGAGACGGTGTGAAGGGCTAGCCTCCCAGTTCTGCACCCACCCAATTTGCCACCATCCCCTCCAATCTCTGCTGTTGTCCCACGGTCAGTGCTTCTGGCTGATTGCTTCACTTATTCCTTTTCATGCCCCAGCCTTGTTTGTGGCCCACTGAGTCAGTGCAGTGGGAGGCGCTTGTTTGAAACCTTCATAAGAGTGTAATGAGAGAGCTGCCTGGCAGGTGGCTTTGGAACCTCCACGGTAGGAAGGGGCGGCAGCTGTAAATACAGTAGGTGGGCAGAGGAAGTGTGGCAGGAATTAGAGAAAGAAGGCAGACTGATGAGTCCGTGGAAAGTTGTGCAAAGCACAGAGGTAAATTTTGAATGATATTGGAGCCACTGGGAATATGTGCAGATGGGGTGTGGGGCTGATGCTTCTTTGGACATATGTAACAGTGGATATCACTATTCTGTACTTCTTGAAATCTGGAGAGCTGGGATTGGGGAGGTGCAGTAGTCAAGACAAGAGAATATAAAGGTTCAGATGTGGATTTCAGCACGGAAGGAATCAAGGTGTTGGCATATATGGGCAGCATTGCAGATTTGAAGACGTAAGGGCTATGGTGCAAGAAGGAGAAATCAGGATCAGTTATGTCCCTGAGGTTATGGAGAACCAAGCAAATAGGACTTCTGCTGGCCAGTGTCACAGGATAGTGGACATGATGGACCACAGATCTGATCCAGTATGGCACCTCCTAGGATACTGTTACTATCCCATCTCAATTGATGGAGGAGGCTGAGACGGTTGATCAGCTAAATGACTAGAAAAGTTTGCAGTCAGTGCTTAGCAGGCTGCAGATTTTGTGCTCTCTACATTTTACTGGCTGGGGTGTTCACTCCCCAACACTGTAAGCTAAGGTTATATTTGGAGTGATCCCCAACATATGCCTGGAAAGACGGGTTCTGGATACTGAACTATATTAGCTATGTGATAAAGATCAAGGAGAAGTTTAGGAAAGCAGATGTAAGAGCTATTGTCGGGCCAATTAAATGAACAAACAAACAAACAAAACCAACCAACCAAAGGGATTTTTAAAAAAGCATTTGTACATTAAAACAAAAAACAATAACTTCAACATCATCTTTTCTTTCTTCTTCTTCTTCTTTTTTTAAACAAACCCTGCTCCCCTGATATAGCCAGTTTTGAAAGAATCAAGAGGAAGCTTCCCAAATGGGACCTGGACTAAACGAGGGAGGCATTGTATTTCAAAGGGAACCAGCAGATCAAATGCAGCTCAAGTGCAATGCTGAAATGTCCGCCCAGGGGGACTCCTGCCTGGAGAATCGAGTCTGGATAAGGAGGAGGTGGCTGTTGTCGATAATGCTGGATAAGGGGAGGGGGTGAGGGCAGGGGAAGAGGCTTAGGGCCTGATCCAAAGCCCATCAAAGTCAATGAGGCTCTTTCTGTTGACTTCAGTGGGCTCTGCAGTACACTTCGGATGCGGCGTTGTTGATTTTGAAAAACCACAGTTCCGTGCGTATATATGTCTGCAGTGTCTTAGATGTTTGTGATCTTCCCATCAGATTAACAACTGGAGAGGTAAATAGTGGTGTCCCCCAGGGGTCTGTACTGGGCCAAGTCCTATTCAACATATTCATAAATGATCTGGAAAAAGGGGTAAACACTGAGGTGGCAAAATTTGCAGATGATACAAAACTACTCAAGATAGTTAAGTCCCAGGCAGACTGCAAAGAGCTACAAAAGGATCTCTCAAAACTGGGTGACTGGGCAACAAAATGGCAGATGAAATTCAATGTTGATAAATGCAAAGTAATGCACATTGGAAAACATAATCCCAACTATACGTATAAAATGATGGGGTCTAAATTAGCTGTTACCACTCAAGAAAGAGATCTTGGAGTCATTGTGGATAGTTCTCTGAAATCATCCACTCAATGTGCAGCGGCAGTCAAAAAAGCGAACAGAATGTTGGGAATCATCAAGAAAGGGATAGATAATAAGACAGAAAATATCATATTGTCTCTATATAAATCCATGGTACACCCACATCTTGAATACTGGGTGCAGATGTGCTTGCCCCATCTCAAAAAAGGTATATTGGAATTGGAAAAGGTTCAGAAAAGGGCAACAAACATGATTAGCGGTATGGAGTGTCTGCCATATGAGGAGAGATTAATAAGACTGGGACTTTTCAGCTTGGAAAAAAGAAGAGTAAGGGGGAATATGATAGAGGTCTATAAAATCATGACTGGTGTGGAGAAAGTAAGTAAGGAAGTGCTATTTACTCCTTCTCATAACACAAGAACTAGGGGTCACCAAATGAAATTAATAAGCAGCAGGTTTAAAACAAACAAAAGGAAGTATTTTTTCATACAACTCTCAGTCAACCTGTGGAACTTCTTGCCAGAGGATGTTGTCAAGGCCAAGACTATAACAGGGTTCAAAAAAGAACTAGATAAATTCATGGAGGATAGGTCCATCAATGGCTATTAGCCAGTTCTAGGCAAACTCGATTGAAGTAGTGGGATGGGAGTCAAGAATGCAAGAACTGGTTCCAGGCACTTGACCAGCTGATATTTCATGCTGTCAGATTGGTACGGTCCCTTTAAGGAAATGAATGGAGAAAACCACAGTGTGTTTAATCAAGATTTAAACTTTGCTGGGGAAGTTGGGGGATGGAAAATGTGATTCACTCACAGTATTGGAGTATGGTAATTAATGTTAATAACCTTAAATAATTTAAATGGACAGGCAATATTTTATATCATATTTCTCTGGCATTTTTACTGGTGGCACAATGGGTTTGTCCTCATATAGTAGATTGCTATGTCAGGAAGATTTTATTTACTAAAAGGAACAAAATGATGTGTGGACGTTTTTATGCTTTGTTTTAAAGACATTCTTTACTTCTGTTTCACAAAGTAAAATCTCAGGCCTAAGTCTCAAGTGAAGTGGGAATGCAAACTGTGCACACACAAACGTATGTTTGCACGGGCAAAACTAACCTTCATATGCATGTTGGGTAATTGCACTAAAATGTACTTGTGTTCACCATTACCTGATATGTGTGGCTAAATGTATTAATGGTATACACAATGAGGTGTACATTTTGGGTCAATTTTCACACCTCCAACCTCTACATAGATTCAATTTTCCTACTGGGCTTGGTTTCATAACCTGTGCTGATACTGCAACCCTCTTGGATGAGACAGTGATGCATATCTTCAGTGGACAGCTTGGAACTTGACATGTAATTTACATATAATTACCATAAAAACCTTCACCTCCGCTGTTATTGTTTACTCGATTGTGAGTGCACTCAGCTCTCTCCAAAAAGTAGAGGAAGACTTGGTCTGTGTTCTGAGTAGAGCTGCTTGAAAAATTTGCACCAAAACTTGTTTAACAGAACATGGCTTTTCAACGGAACAGAAATTTTTGTTGAAAAATACCCATTTTTGTTAAGACCGTTCAGGTTTTTGTAAAAAACAAACAAACCCAAAAGCACAAAAATATTTGGATTTTTGGCAACTGAAAAACAAAAATTGGATGAAATTCTTTTAAACCAACATTTGGAAATGAAAACGAAAAAAAAAAATTGTTTTTGTACACAAATTTCATGGGGAGGTGGGCAGTAATTTCCTGAGTCGCTCTCGTCCTGGGGACTGAATCTAACTATTTTGGACATGTAACTGGTGGGATGGTCAGAATTGTCACAAATTCTATTATGTTGCATCTACTTTATAGCACTGAGATATTCCTAGACATGAGTACTTTGCATTGACTTTTTTTTTTTTGACAGTGCACTTTCTGGTGGAGTAATTTTCTATAATGAAAATGATGGTCATAGTTAAAATGAGACATGAGGTTAGGAGACAGTGCTCGGTATATCTATGGTCGCTGTTGTATCGGGTTGGCTGCTTTTTTCCTTGCTGGCATAGCAGTCGGACTAAAGACTGGATGTGGGTTCCCATTATTAAATTAGAGTTTGTGGTTTGGGTTTGACTCTGAATCAGGGATAGGGTTAGGGCTCAGCTCAGGTTCAGATCCGATGGTACTGAAATCTCTTGAGCTGTTCTCACACAATTTCTGCCATTATGGGACAAAACCTTTTGAGGGTGACTGTTCTTATTGAGACTTCAACCACAAACAAAGCCAGATTTGGAGAATAGGACCCTTCTGGTTTTGTATGTTACCTGGAAATAAAAACCATAGGGGCATGTCGATATCCAAAAAAGATACAAGATAAAGGGTTCTAGTTTTGGCTAGTCTCTAGGGCCCTGCTGACTTGTGAAGCTGATGGTTGCTTTTAATGATAGGTGAATCTTGGCATGCTGGGGAACCTGCTTCATTTTTTCTGGGCACCCAACACCCTGCTAAAATGGATTCTGGTAGATGTAAGAAACCATCTCAATGAGTTCTCCATCTTTTTGCACATCTCTCTTAGTACTAAAATTGCAACATCTGAAGCCCCAGGGATAAAGTGACACTTGAGATTTAGCTCAACTAGAGCTACAAAGACAACAATATTCTAATTCCCCTCAGGCATGTAACTTAGCTATGAAGAGAATGTTTTATTTGTTTGTTTGTTAGAGACAGTTGATTAGTTAAAAATCAAGTTAGAGATAAAACAAAAACAAACAACATTAAGAAAGCCAAGAGTTTTTGTTTTGAATGCAATGCCATTGTAGAATTTGCTGTACTGATACATACAGGGGTTGATCCATTCCCTGGGTGCACATCCATGGCAGTGGAAATTCACCATAAAGGACTGCTTGGGTGCTTGAAGTTAAGTACATGCTTAAGTACTTTGCTGCATCAGGGCCTAAGTAAGGAAAACAGTTAAGCGCGTGTCTAACTTTTAGCGTGAGAAGTCCTGTCGAAGCACATTGACATCAATGAGGCTGCTCATGTGCTTAAAGTTATGCACATGCTGAAGAGTTTTGCTGGATCAGGACCTTAGAGCTTGATCTAATGTCCACTGAAGTCAATGGAAAGACTTTCATGGATTTGGATAGGCTTTGGATCAGACTCCTTATGAGCCTGGGTGATCCCTCCGGAACAGGCTTTAGGTGATGGAGCTCACACCACTGCAGATGCTGCAGCTAACCTGTAAGTGTGTAAAGGACTTGCGCTTCCAAGGTCATCAATATGCCACCTGCATGAAATCTCGGTTTCTCTTTTTATGATCAGATAAAGGGGGAAGAGGATGGAAAGGGAGGGCAATGGCTCAGAATGGAAGACGACATTGTCATATCCTTTGAGTGTGTCTGGGCAATGCACCTTAATAAAACAAATTAAATAAATATTCCACTTACAGATATAAGTGGGGTATAAACATCCCTGCAATGAAAAACATTGTAAATGTCTGACCTCCCTCCATATTGTCTCCATTATATATTTCCAGTTCTCTCTCCTTTTGTTTAAAAAAAGAGCTTATTTTTTTGTGTACTACAATTTGCCTCATCGTTGTCAAATCAAATGTCTTATTTCCTCTATGCTTCCAGAAATGAAATTGTGGTAAGGTCTTTTTTTTTTTTTGAACAGCAAGATTAAAAGTTGTTTGAAAAATAATGTTTTCCTAAGTTTTAACTGACATTCAATTTTAATGACTTTTTAAACAAAGTAACTATTAACTGTGCATCGTTTTATAGTTTCCTGATGTCTGACAGGTGTTTTTGCCCATGTGGGAAACAGATGCTAATAACATTTTCCCTAATAGCTCATAAATAATAAGCATTTAGCATTTTCCTTTGTATACTGCTCTGTCAATAGCCAATTTACTTTTCAGAAGCCACAACGTGTTCCTGTCAGTCAGTTTTAGCCTGGGGCACTTTTTGGTGATTAGAAGCCCCTTGGAGAGCCAAGAACTCCAAATTAGTTTTAAATAAAAAATAAGAATATTCATGCTGTTGAACATCTAAAGGTAAAAAAAAGAAATGATCTGGGTACATAAAAATCACTGGTGGGGTATTAATACTTCATAGAAACTGAGTGACCAGCTACTCTCTGGAGAAATGCAGTAGAGACAAGCACATGACTCAAAGAAAATAATGAATGCCACTGAAAAAATACAAACTTTTTTTTTAAAGGAAGAAATTAAGGGAATTTAGGTTTCAAACTCAAAACTTTCAACCACATTAGGGCTTTAGCAACTTATTCTACTGAAAATATAATTAGTGGTAAATATAGCATAGCATTTCCTGTGTACCATGGGTTGTGTGTTGGTTTCTTTGTTTTGATTTTTTTGGATCTAGTTCTGACATTTTGCCTACTACATGAAAGGATTTCCAGAAGAGGAAAAATAAAATGACTGTCTCCTTGAGAAAAGAACAAATGCAGGCTTTGAAGAAGTTTGCTGTGTGAAGCACAAGGATCAGAAACAGGGAACAGAACAGGGAATTGCCCAGACAAGTGATGAACTTTATGGCCGTTCTCCTTTTACCAGTTTATTTTATGCAATAAAGCAGCAGGGTTTTCTACAATATTGGGAATGTCTGAGGAGTGTTTATTTTCTGTCTACCTTGGGGGTTTATCCTGCCTTCCATTATTGCAGTATCTGGGCAACTTTCCTGGAAAATCAAGTGCAACGACAAAGTCCCTAGTGGACTTCATAGAATCTCTCTGGCATTTCTCCCTTTTTGGGGGATGTAAGGCGGCCCACTCACTGCAGGAGAGCCTCTTTGTGGTCAGGCATGGCGCAGTGGCTGTCTCCTTGTATGGCACCTCCTGCCGACTGTTGCTCTGTCACTGCAGTGGTCTCTCTTCTCGCAACTTGGCCCCCAGGTCAGGTCATGGTTTAGTCCACCCCTTTGGGTAACAGAGAGTTGAATCCAGCTGTAGTCCAATGACCTAACAGCACGTCTTCTATTGTTTCTGGGCTCCATGATCCTTACACCCCTTACCTCAGAGGCTTTCACCCAACCTTCCTCAGTGGCTGGTAGTGAAACTCAGTCTCTCCCTCTGCTCTGGGAGCCAGCCAAGGAATCCTGTAGCTGGCCACCAACGTTTACTCCCTCAGACTCCTTGCTGCCTCTCTGGACCATTTCCTACCTCTTCTATCTCCCAGAGAGTGACTGCAGATTCTCTCCCTGTAGACCCTGCTGCTACAAACTTCCTCTTTTTATAATCTCTGCTCAGCCCCTACTGAGCTGGGTTTCATTATTAGTTAAGCCCGACTTTCTCTCTTGCAGGTGCTGCCACACATGTTAATTGGCCTCTCAGGCCAAGATTAACCCCGTCAGGGCCTGTGTGGGGTATACACCCCATCACAAGGAAATAACTCTGCTAAAGGCAAGCCTCCTGCATACCTTTTGGTTAATTTCACCATCACCTAATGATCTCAGCATTGCCAAACTTTTGCCATAAGACATAAGAGAGATACATAGAAGTCCATCTTAGAATCCAAATGTCAGTTCCATTTCCCCTGCAGATGGTGGAGAACTTTAAAAGGACAGATCCTCAGCTTAGTGAGACAAGGTGGGGGAGGTAATACATTTTATTGGACCAACTTCTGTTGGCGAGAGAGACGAGCTTTCGAGCTTACACAGAGCTCTTCTTCAGGTCTCGGAAACACTCAGAGAGTGTCACAGCTAAATACAAGCTGGAACAGATTGGTTAGCATAAGTAGTTAACACGTATTTCAAGGGACCAGTTAAGGAGAAACGGCCAGTTAACACCCCTCCAGTCATAGGGGGGAAAGGAAGGGAGAGGAAGAATCAGCAGCTGGGGGTGGGGGTTGTTAATGGGTGAGAGATTGTTCTAATAAGCCATAAATCCCGTCTCTTTATTCAGTCCATGATTTTTAGTGCCTAGCAAAGTTATGAATTTAAGCTTCCGGGCTCATTTTTTGACGGTGTTGTGCAGTTTCCCTTTGAGAATGAGGACTAAGAAGTCAGATATAGAGTGATAATCCTGTGAAAGGTGTTCAACTGTAATGGCTACTTTAGCAAGGCCAGCCACTCTCCGACACCATCTACCGTAAAGGACTCAGAGAAGACTTCACACCACAATTTACCCAGGAATTTAAGGACATCATCAAATTCTTCCCCAAACAACTCCAAGAGAAACTCTATAAACTCATCCCCCAAGAACCCACCGCTGGGACCTTCTACATGCTTCTCAAGATACACAAACAAGGGAACTCAGGCAGACTAGTCATGTGCCATGGCACTCTTATTGAAGGAGTATGGGGGCTTATAGAAACCAACCTCAAACCAACCTCAAAGGGCCAGTTTCATCCTGGACACAGCAACTTCCTCCCAAAACTCTGCAATATCTATAGGCTCCCTCAGAACACCATCTTTGCCAGGAAGGATGTCACTTCCCTATACATCAACATCTCTCACAATGACAGCATCGCTGCCTGCCTCAAATATTGACAAGACAATGGACAACACTCAGATATCAACCACAACAGTTTTACATTCAACAATAAACACTTTGTCCAAACCATGGGTGCTAGGATGGCTCCCCAGTATGCCAACCTCTCCATGGGCTGTCTTGAGGAAGAATTTCTGAACAAATGTACCACAAAACCATAAGTGAGACAAGGTGGGAGATATATCTCAGATAAATCAATGATATGTTCATCCTCTGGACAGACGACCTGAACTCCCTCATAGATTTCCACCACAACTTCAACAACCACCACCCATCCATTGTAATCTCTCCAGAACACCCCCACACTAGCAACAACTTCCTGGATGCCCCACTCAGCTTCAACAATGGAACCTTACAGACAACTTATATACAAGAAACCAACAGATCACTACAGTAGGCTTTCTAACAGATCACCGGAAAACATGAGGATAAACCCACCTTGCAATGGGGCGTGGTACTCCTGCTTTTGTTTGTTTACAAGAAATTTGATGTAGTCACATGTCGCTTTTTTGGGGTTACTTTTCCTTAACCCGCACACATTTCTTGGCAGCCTTCTCCCATTGCATTAACACCTCCACCAAACAAACAAACCCACCCCAAACACTTTTTTTATCTTAGAAGATAAGATCTTCCAGGTGTGAATAAAATTCAGGTAGGTCAGGTTCCCCCCTACCCGCCTTGATAACTTTGACAGTCTTAAAAGGACAGGGATGTTCTTCCGATACACACACATATTTCATACGACTCCCTCTTTCACGTCAAAGCAACACAATGGCGTAAAGGCATCAGAATAAGAATGGCGAGCTATGGCGAGCTATTACAATGTATTTAATCCCAATTCTTGACACTGCCTGGTTATGTTACCATCCTCTCAGTTGCTGTTTTTGGCTTACTGCATACACCAAATGGTAAACTGCTTCACCATAACTACTTTGTTAGTTTTTCCTCTATGAGCAGTTGGGTTAAAACATATGTCATTAGGTCTAATGTCCCCAGTTAAAACCCCTGTCACATCACTAAATATTTTAGCAAATAACATTTTTTTTAAAAAACGTGCGGCCAGATGTCCACGTTGACATAGTGCTTAAGGCGTTTGACTGATAAAAAGCCAGGGCCCTTGGTAAATGGGGATTTAAAAACATGTCCTGAGGCAACTGTGTGATATTAAAAACATCCTGGGCTCTTTTGTATGGAGATTTGCATACGTTGAGGTTTTAAAGAGAGTGTCCATCTGTCACTGAGCATTCTCCCAATACAACAAAGCATTGATAAATATTTTGAACCACAGTCACTTTTTCAGCAGGCACCAGCCATGAAGCAGAATGGTTTCAGCTGGGATAGCCATGCTTTGTGCAATGAAAGGAGCTGCAGTTACACTTGAGTTGGAAGCAATGTTTAATATTTATGAGGATGACAGCCCTGTACAATTAGAGAACGCAGCCTGGTCCCTGAGTGATTTTATGGAAAGTCTCCATCAACTACAGTGAGAACTAAAGCTTTTGTTTCAGAAAGTCTAGTCGTAAGGTTTAGTGCTATACACTGATTATGGCTCATCAACAATTGCACGTTTTAAATATATGTGACAATGGGCCTGATCCAACACCTACTGAAGCCAGTGGAAAGACGTCTGTTGGCTTTAGTGGGGTTTGGATTAGACTCAACATATTTAAAATATTGCAGAAACGAACAAAATTCACCATTCTTATTGTATGAGTCTGCCAGAAAGGGCCTGGTTATGTTACTGTTATGTTGCTGGTGGCTGGTGTAGCCCCAAAGAAGTCAGTTACATTAGGGATTGATCTGGCCTTGTGTATTTAATATAGTATATTGTTCTCAGGCTCCACCCAAGACACAGATGGGCACCAAGTGGCAGCAGGGGATACTGAACAGGGTGTGTTCATTATTACAGGGACCGATGTGCTAGGCAATTTACGGAAGAAAAGAGAAAGAGCTCGTCTGTGCCTTGAAGAGCTTGCAGTTTAGTTTAGACATGCTTGAGTAACTTGTACAGCTAGTCAAAACATTTCCATCAAAATACTTTTTTCTCAATGGAAACGTTCCTGAAAAAAATCTGGGTTTGTAGAAAAACTTCAATTTCTGATTTTCCGCTGAAAAAAAAATCGACAAAAATGATTTTTTGGTTGTTTTTAAAGGAAAAAATGGTGGGGTGGAGGTGAGGAAATCATTTCCTGGCCAGCTCTGGTAACAAACGATCAGGAAAGGATGGGTGAAGATGGGCAAAAGTTACAGCATTACAGTTTTCAGAGTAACAGCCGTGTTAGTCTGTATTCGCAAAAAGAAAAGGAGTACTTGTGGCACCTTAGAGACTAACCAATTTATTTGAGCATGAGCTTTCGTGAGCTACAGCTCACTTGCTGTAGCTCACGAAAGCTCATGCTCAAATAAATTGGTTAGTCTCTAGCATTACAGTTATGGATTTAGAGAGAGAAGGTTGGTCCAATCCAAAATGTTACCTCTCCCACCTTGTCTCTAATATCCTGAGACCAACTCGGCTACAGCTAGACTGCATACAGTTATGGATTTACTCAAGCTATGCATATGTATAGCTTGAAGGGACCAATTATCTCACTGGATTTCCACTCCATCCACTCCAAATTCTGACTTAATCCGGATCCAGTTCTGGACACTGTCTCTCTGGCCTCTCTCTTCTTTTCAGGGAAATCATAAAACAGGTGATTGCCTCTTGGAGGTGGTGCTTATTGCCAGTTACTCAGTATTTCTTCTGTAGGGCTGGTTCTAATGATGCAGTAAGCTTCCTGGTGTTGATGGTAACAAGACACCATGTACCATACACATACTATAGATATGCATTATGAAGATCCTATACTGTTACATTTCAGTGATTGGGTATAAATCTTTATTAAAAAAAGAGGGACCTCTTATTTAGAAACATCTGCTTGAGGCATTTCTGTAAGTGCCATGTTCTGACAAGGTATCGTGATGGAACTATCGCTTTGTTAAACATCTGCAGAAAAGAACGTTTCAAAGGGGTAAAAAGGCGGACAAAAATAAAATAATTTATTTTCTCCCATTTGTAGAATACGCACATTCAATAGGAAAACAATGCATATTTTTCCAACAAGGAGAGTGTACATGTTTATACAGGTTCAAGGCAGAAGTACCTTAGGTGCAAAAATATGATACTAAAAGAAACTCTGACTTTACTGTGTATAGCTGTAGTGCAGTTTATATCCAAGCACTCATTATGCCGTAGGACAATTATGTGTCCTGATGTTTAAATGGATGCATCAGTTGTTTAAATGGCTGTAGTGTTCAAAACAGGATTATTTGGAAGAGCCGGAAGATGTGGCATAGAAAATTTTAATTATGCCATATTAATTTCAGTCACAAAACAGACAGTAAAATGAGATCTTTTTCAGAAGACTTGAAGATCCTTTCAGACAAATTCTATTCTTAAGCCTGGAGTTTTGAGGAAGTTAGCATCTAGCTGCTTGCTTAATCTCGCAAATGCTCGTAGTTTAAACTGTCTACTGGGCAAATTGGAAATTGCACATGCAAATGCATTTAACTATCCATCTGCATGCTCAATTACCTGCTTTGCATGCACATTCAAGGTGTTGTGCATGCAAATGAGGCATGTAATTGCATACATATGTGACTGCTTAATTCTGTAAATAATCTGGTTTTTAGTTGTACGACGGACACTGATGCAAATAAAAGGTTCAGTTCTGCTCTCAGATATGTGCTCACAGCTCTTTTTAAAACTGGTTTATATATCTGGGATTAGAATTTTACCTTCTATATAAGGACTAAGAATACCCAAGGTTCTCATCCATCCCGTAGGTGGTTTATCTATCTATATTTGGTAACATATAAAATCGTTTGCATATGCATTCTTATGCAGAATCTGGCCTCCTAACAGGTCCATACATGAGCCTCCTCAGTGCAATAGTGGATTTTTTAAGAGCTACTGTGTTGAGCATCTTGGATCCTAGCTTAGAATTTTGCCCTATAAATAAGTAGTAAGAACTCAGTGAGTTTTCCTCTCTACCATATGTGTTCCTGTAGGCTGTTTTGGGAAAGCTGCATGAGTGACCAGTACTCAGTTCATGCTGCAGCTGTGTAAGTTTCTGCTGCTGACCAGATATCAGCCTTTCATTGCATGGAACAAACACATTTTTTAAAAAAGACCAGTTTGATGACCTCTGGAAACCCTCCCTGAATTATACTGGGACAAGAAACCTAAATGTAAGGCTCACAAATAAAATGAGTGCAGACAATGAAGGCGAATGGTGGCTTTTAACATAGCAAAGGTACAATAAAATAATTGATATTTTCCATATTTTTATCCATTTTCTTTATTCATGTGGCATTTATTCCTTTTGTTCAGAGGGGTTGTACATATAGATTTCATTATAATATTACAATATAAAGCATAAAGATGTTCAGTATAAATATACGAAAAATAAAGAAACCAAAGTGTCTCTGTGCTTTATTTGATATCCTTGTTCCAGGTCTGTAAAAACGCAATTGGGCAGCACCTATAGGCGTAGCCCTGTTAATTTTAACAATCTACTCATGTGGGTAAGGGATGCAGGATTGGGCCCAATAGTGATCTAAAATACTGACGACTGTAGGTATGTCCTATGTCAAGCCGTTGTTTGTGATTATGGAGAAAGCGCACAGCAAACGAGCAGGAGCCTCACCTCAGAAAGACAAAATAGCTATGTTGATTTATACTGACTCAGCAATATTCTGTGGTGGGTTGGGCTAAATCTCATTGAAACGGGGCGGCGGGGGGTATAGCCTCTGCTCTTCATTTAAGAAACAGTCAAGCTCCTTGTGGAACCAGATTGTTGAAAAAATAGCGGACTCCACACCACACACAGGCACATGGGACCCCAGGCACCTCTGTATTCACACCCACCACAGTGTTGCAATAATATTTGTACAAAATATGCCTTGTGAGGCTTCATATGAAAGCTAATAATATCATTGTAAAATCAGTGTTTTACCCTTATAGGTGAAGTTATGAATTCCCTCTATGATGTTCCCAGACCAGTGGTTTTCAACCTTTTTTCATTTCATCGCATGCACATGTATCCGACGAAGTGGGTATTCACCCACGAAAACTCATGCTCCAATACATCTGTCAGTCTATAAGGTGCCACAGGACTCTTTGCCGCTTTTACAGTTCCAGACTAACACGGCTACCCCTCTGAAGCTTTTTTCATTTGTGGACCCCTTATAAATTTCAAATGGAGGTGCGGACCCCTTTGGAAATCTTAGACAGTTTGTGGAGCCCAGGGGTCCATGGACCACAGGTTGAAAACCATTGTTGTATGGTAACGACAACCTTTCAGGGATTCCTCAGACACAGTCTGCGGATCCCCAGGGGTCTGAGGACCACAGGTTGAAAACCACTGTCACAGAACATGTTTAAGACAAAGTAGCCTAGGCAAAGGTCTGTCCTAGACCAAGGAATATTGATTTACCTCTCTTTACTTATTAGCAGTAAAGAAAGCTATTGGGCCAAACCAGAGGGGGGTTATTCTGTTCCTGAACTTGAGAGACAGAGAACTAACATGCTCCTGCACCACAGAGAGATACAGGAGACTGAATCCCCAGGAGCCTTCCAGACCTGTCAGACAAAGGCATTCCTTTCTGTAAATATAAGGAACAGAGAGAGACTCCACCTTTACCCTTCACCTAGATCAGTGGTTCTCAAA
Organism: Eretmochelys imbricata; assembly: GCF_965152235.1. Classification (NCBI taxonomy): domain Eukaryota; kingdom Metazoa; phylum Chordata; order Testudines; family Cheloniidae; genus Eretmochelys; species Eretmochelys imbricata. The sequence goes on along the minus strand of NC_135584.1, from coordinate 7,046,949 downwards.
GCTGGTCCGCCGCTTGTTCAGGGAAAGCCCCTGGCGGGCTGGGCCGGTTTGTTTACCTGCCGCGTCCGCAGGTTCAGCCGATCGCGCGGGCTGAGGGATATACTGGCCGCCCTTCCCGCAGCCCCCATTGGCCTGGAGCGGCGAACTGCGGCCAGTGGTAAATAAGTAGCCTAGGTAAAAGGTCAATAAACCGTAAATGACAGGTAAATAAACTGGCCCGGCCCGCCAGGGGCTTTCCCTGAACAAGAGGCGGACCGGCTTTGCAAACCACTGACCTAGAAGACAAAGAAACCAAGTGATCTGAGCTCTGTGGTGGGTCCTGCCCAGACTGGCCAGTTAAAAGCTGGAAAGGAGACAGTGGGTGAGAGAAGCCATCTTGAACAAAGACTGCATCTTGACAGATCAAGTTTTACACTTTTAGATGCAGGTTTTTATTTTTATTTGCTTGTAACCATCTTTGCCTTTATCTCTTTTACTTGGTATCACTTTATACACTCTCTTCTATAATAACCTTGTTCCACCTTTACTAGAAACCAATGCAGTGTTATGTTTGAAGAGAAGGGTGTATTTATCCCAGTTTAATTAATAAGCTATGATGTACTGTACTTTAACAAAACAGCGAACTCAATATCTTCTGTGAATGCACAGTGCTAGGGACGGTGCATTGCAGAGAAACATTTCCGAGGAGCTCAGGGACTGGAGTTCACTGATTGTTACCTGCTAGGCAAGGTTTGGTCCAGGAGAACCTTGAGGAGTTTGCTTATTAGGAAGACAGACTGGTGTGGCAGAGAGCTGACACACAGTCTAATTGCCAGCAAAACTCACTCTTGCTGAGGCAGAGTTAAAACAATGTCTCAGAGCTCTGGCTATCCCCAGCAGCATATTATAACATGTCACTGCCCAAAACAAAGGCCAATGCAAAGCATGTGCATTTGTGAGGGCTCCACTGGCTATTGTTTTGTGATGGTGTGTGTGCCTGTGAAGGAGACGCAGAATGATCAGAGAAAGTGAGAGAGAAGACAGCAAGAAAAAGCCAGAGACACAGTCAGAACAAACATTGGGAAGAGAGCTAAGAGAGAGCTTTTGGGCTAAGTGCTGGCTGAAATGGGGTTGGAACTGTGAGCAAAGATGCTATCTCTTATTGTTTGATTCCTCCTGACTCCATCACCAATTTGTCCTCCTAACAGAAACAACCTGGAAGACTCTGCTAACCACTCAGGTAAAAAGGGGCAACAATACCATAGAAATAAAGGACCAAATCCTGCTCATTTTACTCATCTGAACAAAGTCAACTGGAGTAATCATGTAAGTAAAGTAAGCCAGGGTGAGGTCAAAGAATGGGACAATGTTTTGTTGTGTAATTTCAACTAGCAGTTCCAAATTGTATCTGTGTTGCAGCTGTTGCACACCAAACTCCTAGGGACTTCAAGAGGAGTTAAATGTGCAAACAGTGGCTGGATTTGATCTAGAAGTATTTCAGAAAAATGAGTTAAATCTACATCCCGACTCTTCATGGCTTACTTACCGCCAACCATCTAATTTATGTAAACTGGTCATTAGAGCTGAATTAAAACCTACAATTAGCCATCCAGGAGTGCATGGCTGTAACTCAGACAGATGTGCCACTTAAAGATATTTACATAATGCTCCCAGAATAACTAGCACCCCCACAGGCAACAGTTACAGAAATAAAGCCTCGTCTTCAAGGTATCTCTGTGAGTCATGCCACTGACTGCAAAAAACAAAACGTAGGCTAACCCAGTGACAATTGCCTTGCACCCAAATCAGCTGAAAAGTACAATCAGGGCCAAAGTTTTCAAACCATTGTAACCATAGTGATAATCCTTTGGATTAAAACTGTGTCATGACTCAAGAATAAATGCCACAGGGAATTTTAGAAAGACAAGGTGGGTGAGGTAATATCTTTTATTGGACCAACTTCTGAATTTTGGAATGTATGCCCATTACATCTTAGATTGGGAGCTCTTTGGGGCAGGAATATCTTTTTGTTCAATGAGGACTTGTGGCACTTTAGAGACTAACAAATTTATTTGAGCATAAGCTTTCGTGAGATGCATCCCATGAAGTGAACTGTAGCCCACGAAAGCTGATGCTCAAATAACTTTGTTAGTCTCTCTGGTGCCACAAGTCCTCCTTTTCTTTTTGCGAATACAGAATAACACGGCTGCTACTCTGAAACCTTTTTGTTCTATGTTTATACAGTGCCTAGCACAATAAGGTCCTGCTCTGTGACTGGGCCTCCTAGATATTATAATAACAATAGCAGGAATAATAATAATAAAATAATTCTCCTTCTCTCAGTGGGCGTAAAGAAGACAATATTTCAGGGTGTTTGTTAGCCACATTCGCAAAACTTGAAACACTTTGAACAGTCCAGGCAAACTGCACTGCTCACTGCTTTAGTGTGGGTGTCTTGTAAAAATGTTATCTGGTTTCCAGGCAGAAAGGAACAAATCTTTTGTTGACTTGGAAAAAGTAGATGCCAAAACAATGGAAAATTATAATATTCTTTGTACTTTACAAACGTTATGGGGGGTGATCCTTCTCTAAGCAGCTGGGTTGAGTGTGGGAGGCTTCGTGGGGAGAATTCTTCCCCCAGGCTATGGAGTGGCAGCTGAGCTGCTCTGCCAGTGCAGATTAGGGTGACCAGATGTCCTGATTTTATAGGGACAGTCCTGATTTTTGGGTCTTTTTCTTATATAGGCTTCTATTACCCCCCACCCCCGTCCCAATTTTTCACATTTGCTGTCTGGTCACCCTAGTTCAGATATAGCCTTATGGCTCCAGTAGTTCCTGAGGCTCTTGCATTTGCTAGTTGGGGTCATTGTGGATCGTTCTCTGAAACAGGGCCGGCCTTTGGGAAAAGGGCACCCTGGGTGAACTTGTATTTTGAACCCGCATCACTCCTGGCCCCCATGGGCTTCCTGGGCTTCTCCTCCGCCCCCCACCGCGTCACCTCTGGGCCCCGCTGCCTCCCCAAGTGTTGAATTTGTATTGAAAGAGATGCCAGAGCTCAGCCCTGGCATAAATTAAGCACCGGCAGGGCAGCCTGATGCTGGCAGGTGCTGGCCGGGCACCCAGCTCTGAAGGCAAAACCACCGCCAGCAGCAGCAGCGCGGAAGTAAGGGTGGCCTGGTATATGGTGTATTGCCACCCTTCTGCGCGTCTGCTGTGCCTTGTGGTGCCTGATGCTCGGCATGTGGCTCAAGGCTTTGTGCTGTCACACCTGGGCTGCATCTTGCCAGAGCCCCCGGCCCTCCTGCAGCCTTCTGGCCACTCCTGGCTCACCCGGGGTGGCATTTCAGATTTTGGGACGGGTGAGAGGAAACGTTAACCATGATTCCAGGGACTACTTAGGCACCTGAAAACTCTAGGGGTTTTTGCAGATAATAATTTAGGAATTAGCTGACAGGAGCTCTGTATCTAATTGCTATATAAAGAAATAAATACAAACTCCAATTAAAGCCACTTTTAAAGTTTATATGTAAATTTAGAACAATCAGGAGATAATACAGCAAGATATTCCCAATTCAAGCCTTGAGGTAACACAGATATCAGAAACACCATCTGATACTTTGTACACTATCTTTAGTAGAGATAACTAAAAATTAATAAAACCTGCTTACTTTCTCTAACAGACACACTCTGTTACTGCCATTATCTACTCTATTTTAGTCAATTGTTTTTCACTAAAAACATAATTTTAACATATGTGATTAAGGTTTTTTCTCTTTTATTAAGAAAGGGAATTTATTTTTCAAATTATTTTGGCATTTATGTTTATCGATCACAATCATGTCTGTGACTCACTAACATTTGACTCCATCATTGCAATTGGTATCATAGTGGGAACTGCATTTATTTTCCTGCAAATTTTAAGTTATTTTACAGATATAAGTAAAAATGCAATTTGAAAATAAGTGACCTTCATCTGCACAGTGTCTAAAGTTATGTGTTTAGCTAATGGTTTTTTAAGCTGGCACAGCTATGGTTAGTACAAGCTAAAGTTACATTCTAGGAGGATACTATTATTTGATTGTCATTCATTATTTAAAGTGGCACAAAGCACAATATGATAACAAAAGAAATAATGATAATTACTCCAGCCAGGACAGGTTAGGCATTTTAGAACTCACTATTCAAAGTATTAAATGTAAGCATAAGAGAGAAATAAAATTATGAAATGCACAGATTCAGCCAAAAAATAAAATAACAGCACTTTGAAAGAATAAAATTACAGAGAATATTTGTGCATTGCAGGAAGTACCAACAATACAAGTATGTGTTGGGGGGTGAGTGTGAAAGAGACAGCGTGTGTGAGCTGGGGGAGTGTGTGAGAGACTGCGCGCTGCCCCTTTAAGAGAGCGGCGCTCACCAGCCTGAAGGAAAGGTCCTTCAGACACAGCAGCAGCCGCCAGCAGCTCCGTCCCACTCCTGGTGAGCACTGTCTCCACCCCACTCTGCGGAGATGGGGTACATGAGCCGGGGGAGGGGGGAGTAGGGTGACCAGATGTCCTGATTTTATAGGGACAGTCCCAATATTCGGGGATTTGTCTTATATGGGCGCCTATTACCTCCCACCCCTGTCCTGATTTTTCACACTTGCTGTCTGGTCACCCTAGGCAGATGCCAGCAGAGCAGGGAAGGAAGGTCACCCTTGCTCCGTGGGCACCCCGTTTATAACGGCGCCCCCAGCCTTCGCCCAGTTCATCCATGCTTATGGCTGGCTCGGCTCTGAAAACAGCTGCTCAATGTGTAGCGGCAGTCAGAAAAGCCAACAGAGTGTGAGGAATCATTAGGAAGGGGATAGATAATAAGACAGAAAATCTCATAATGCCACTATATAAAGCCATGGTAGCCCACACCTTGAATAGTGCATGCAGTTCTGGCCACCCCATTTCAAAAAAGATGTATTAGAATTGGAAAACGTACAGCGAAGGGCAACAAAAATGATTAGGGATATGGAACAACCTCCATAGGAGAGATTAAAAAAACTGGGACCATTCATCTTCGAAAAGCGACAACTAAGGGGGGATATGACAGAGGTCTATAAAATCATGACTGGTGGGGGGGGAATGAAAAAGTGTTATTTACCCCTTCCCATAACACATGAACCAGGGGTCACACAATGAAATTAATAGGCAGGAGATTTAAAACCAACATAATGAAGTACTTCTTCACACGATACACAGTCAAGCATGGAACTCCTTGCCAGGAGATTTTGTGAAGGCGGAAAGTATAACTGGGTTAAAAAAGAATTAGGTAAGTTCATGAAGGATAGGTCCATCAATAGCTGCTAGCCAAGATGGTTGGGGTTGCATTCTGCATGTGCAAATTAGACATGCAATTGAACGCCTAACTTGTTTAAAAATCAGGCCTGTATACATTTTTGTGTTTAATTTGCACCCTTTTGAGTTCCAGATCACATAACAGGATACAAAGTTATTTTAGTTACTCATTTTCCGTTCTCTCAAAAGCTCTTTCTTGAGCTGTATTCACTTTGTATTTTAGTTTGATTTGTCAGTGAGAATTCTTTATAATTTCTTTATTTTAACAGACTTACGTTAGAACTTTTAAAGCGAGCAGGAACTCTGTTAAAAGGTATAACTGTTCAGCTTATGAACAAAGACAGGAAGCTCCCATGTTGCAAAATGTAAGACATGATGAATACATCTAAGACAGTGGTTCCCAAACTAGGGGCGCTGCTTGCTCAGGGAAAGCCCCTGGCGGGCCGGGCCGGTTTGTTTACCTGCCGCGTCCTCAGGTTCGGCTGATCACAACTCCCAGTGGCCGCGGTTCGCCGCTCCAGGCCAATGGGGGCTGCGAGAAGCAGCAGCCAGCACGTCCCTCGGCCCATGCCGCTTCCTGCGGCTCCCATTGGCCGAGAACGGTGAACCACGGCCACTGGGAGCTGCGATCGGCCAAACCTGCGGACGCGGCAGGTAAACAAACTGGCCCGGCCCGCCAGGGGCTTCCCTGAACAAGCGGCGCCCCTAGTTTGGGAACGACTGATCTAAGACAAAAGCTAAGACATGATCTTTGTAGTTCTCTGTTGTAATTAATGAGATATTAAGAAAAACATTTATTCTGAATGCTTTGTGGATGCTGACACAAAGAACCACTTTAAGCATTTTGTTTTGCAGTTCATTTGTTGACCTTCCCCTATGGTGAATTTCATTTTCATCTCCCAATTCAAGTGTAATTGATTTGCACATAGGTTAAACTGGTTCCAGAAATGTTTCCATTCTAAGTTATGAGATGCGTCAGTTTGGTCATAGAAAATAAATCATGATTCCTAAGAAAGGGTGGTGGCTAGCCTTGGATGCTAAGAGACTTAATGCCTATTCTTCCCTAACAATTATCTAGGAATACTGTATAAAATGTACGTGATATAGAAGCATCTGCCTATTCATCCGTTTGTGTATCTGTTTATAAAGTTGGGAAGAGCAGAATAATCACATTTAAAAAATCTAAGCCAGTTCATCAGCTGGTGTAAATGGAGTGACTCTGATTTATACCACCTGAGAATCTGGCCCAAAGTATTTTTTGCATAGCTTAAGAAAACAAATGTGCATTAAGAGTTATATTAAAGATATCAAAACTATATCAAGATACAACATGAGTAACCACTTGTTCTTTATCATTTTGTAAACTTTGCTTAAGCACTGGTTCCGTTACTAGTGTTTGGACCCAATGTTTGGTAAGCTTCTGTTGTGTGTGCATCCCCTGGCATCAGCCAAAAGCTGGACTTGCACACACAAACTGCAGGTGATGGGATGGGGTGTTTGTACATTTCCCTCCAAACTGTACCCACAGATGTTTTTCATGTATTGAAGTGAAATATGGCCTCTTTAGATTTATTTCTTTTGCTTGTGTAAATTCTTTGCTCCAGTTAGAACAAGGCAAGAGTAGAGTAGCTCAAACATGGTTCCATTTAGGGCTAGTCAAAATATTCAATTTATTTGATGAATTTTAGCCTTTTTTGTCTGTTCATCAATTTGCCACAGATTTTTAACAAATTTGTCCTCTGTTCATAGTAGTGTGCAAATGAATTTCAGTGTATGGGATGCACATAAACTGATGTGAGAATGCATTTAGTATTCGCTATTCATCATTGGTCATCAAAGTCACATGGTACTGTCTCTGCTCGCTGACTGGACGACTGTGACGTTTATATTGTCTGGCACACATACACATTGTTACACTCAAACACATGTACTCACACATGATCAAAAGTATTCCTGCAAATAGGAGCTCCTTTCAGACATTCATGAGGATAAACCAGAATGTTCCCAAACAGCGTATGACAGAGCACTGTGAATACTATTGTATCAAATTCACTGGTTTATTTGCACAAAGATAGTGTGTGTGAGGGGGGTAGGGTGGGGAAGAAGTATTTGCTCAGCTCCGGTTTCATTGTACAATTTTCATTTTGATCAGTGATTGTCTGAAAACCTTCTGAAATTTGATATACTTTCATTTTTAAATGAAAGTAGTTTAATCCAAACTTCATTCATCTCCTGATCTAAGAATTTGGAACATTCTAGCAGTGGGTTTTCTTTGTTTCAGAACAATGGAAGCTACAAAAAAATACCACAGACAAATTTTATTATTGCAGCTTTTATATGGGACATGAAATGTGCACTAGTTTAATACAAAGTCATTACTGCAGTTAAAACCATTAAGTTAATTAATATGGACATTTATTACTACCAATAAAAGATAATATCAGGGGATTTATAGAATCAATATATCTGTATATTCGCACTCCTACAGTCTCTGTGAAGACAGGTGTTTCAGCAGGGTAGAGTATAATGTTATGGCACCTGTTACCACAGCTGTAGTTAAAGGTAGGTTAAGGGGAACACTTTCAAAGGGGATCATAAAGCTAACCCCACGCCCACAAGGGCTCTGCAAATGGATACCAAATCTTTTCAGTTATAATGTATTAAAAGAAGCACAAAGGCCTTGATCCTACTAGTTCCTGAGTGATAGAAAGCACATTACTATTGTCATTTGTATCACAGTACTGCCTAGATATCAAAGTCAGGACCCTCTTCTGCTAGGTGCTGTATTTGCCCATAGTGGAAGATAGTTCCTGCCCTGAGAGGCTTACAATCTAACTAAACACAACAGACAAAGGGTGGGAGGGGAAATACAGTCACAGACAGGTGAAATGACTTGCCCAAGGTCACAGAGCCAGGAACAGAACCCGGGCCCTCCTGGTCCCCATGCAGCAGGCTGTTCACAAGACCACCTGACAGCATAAGGCTGCTGCAGTCACAGTGTGTGAGCCTCCATTCCTTACCCGCCTCAGGCCCTGCACTGAAAGCAACTTGGCCAGACGAGAGGTTCTGGTCCCATGTCTTTACTTTGCTAGTTATTTTTATTTCCATGTTTGACATGTTGGCATTCTGTGAGAAAACTTATTTTTTAGTCTGTTCCTTGGGTTTCCAACACTTTTTGTAGACACCCAGACTGATACCATGGTACTGAGCAATGTAAAGAGAGTGAGTGTGAGAGAGAAACAAATAAACAAAATGACATTCTGGCCTTCAGGAGCTTAAAATCTGAGGCCCTGAGCCTGCAATTAGGTCTGCCTGAGGGGACCTTTATGTCAGTGAGGACCCCATCTGAGCAGGATTAGGACCTTGATTAGACAAAAGATGGTAACTGAATGGTGGAAATGGAGTACATAAGACCAAGGATTACAATAGTGAAATATCATGGGATGTGATTTATGTTACTGTACATAGGAACATTGTTAGTTACTCTCTGAATTTTTATTCATGTATATTTATTTGTACATTTAAATGGGTATGGCCACTTCCTACAGCCTCTCTTTCCATGACTTGTGTGATGCACTTTTCCCAGAAAATGCAAAGCATAAAAACGTTAGTCATAACCAAGGTAATTCTCTATTAAGATTTAGACTCTGGACTGGAATCTCTAGCTAGAAAAATGTCACAAAAATCCAAGCCTTTTCTTATTTATGTTTTTGAGGTCTTTATAGCTGATAAAGCTTAAGTTGTCACTGTGATTGCTATTGGTCATTTAGTTCCAATGATGCCGGATAACGTTTGGAAGACGAGGTAATTTAATAAAGCTTTGCAAATGTAGACAACTGCAAAATGTGATAGAGAAGGCTATATCAATCATGGTAATGATAGGCATTAGCGGCATGCCAAGTGTTTTGGTCTCAATAGATCCGTCACCGTTTTGCAGTCAGTAGTCGTAACTATGGTTCTGTGCAGTGGCCGTTCTAATTTAGTGCTGGCTGCAAAGCTGTCATTTAAAGCGGAGATTTATTGGGCTGATACATGTGATTTATGTCGGACAGTTTCAGCTTTGCTAACTTGTGTGCAACAATAGTAGTTAACAAGCAATTAAAAATCTTTTGGTCCATAGTGCTAGAAGCTACAGTATAGTTTCCTTGAGCAGCCACTTAACCTTCTTCCCTTCTAAAAAGCCTCATTTCACCGGCCAAAGAGAATTTCAAGCATTACCCTTATGGGCACAGTGAGAGCTTCTTCTTTAATTTGAAAATGTGCCACGTTTGCTACTGTGGGTCTCCCAGGTAAATGAGTCTGGAGGATGGCCAGCCTCAGGACTGCTGTTTACTCCAATTTCTTCTAACTCTCCTTTCCCCATGATGTAGACTGACCCTGAGGATTCTCGGGGCAGCAGCTTGGAATGGCCATGTGTGGCAGTACTACAAGTCAGCCAGCCTGGGCTGTCATTAGACTTATGTGGCTGACACCCTCCTGTCCTGTGAGTATGTCACCTTTACAACGTCGAGCTTCAGACCAAAAAACCCCCCCAAACTCCTCAGTATCTCTTTGATAAATCCAGCTCGCTGCCATCTATTTTGCAAACCTGAACCCCCTCCCCATCTTACACAACTCTGACTTTTTAAGGCCCCTGTCTCCTCCCCATTTTACACAACTCTGATTCAGATTTTAAGGTCAGAACGAAACCCAATCTGACGGGCTCTCTTGTGTTAAAGCACACAGTAAACACATTTGAATTGAATCTGTCGCACACATTCCTGGAGCAACCAAAGGTGCAACCATATCAGCAAAGTAGTTACGGGGAGGGGGGGAGGGAGGGAGAAGAAAATGATTATTCTGCCATTGAGCTAACGAAGTAGGATTGATAATTTCAGCCAGCACAGAGCCAGCATCTCATCTTACTTCTGCAAGCTGCACTTGTATGCCTGCTGCAGTACTATAATTGCCTTGTTCCGACTTTCCTATCAGTGTGACTGTCAGGAGTTGCAGGAGATGATTTGCGATAACAATGCTTTCCTCTGCCTCCAAAGCCCACTGTCAGGTCTAGGATCTGAAGTCAGATGGGCCTGACTGAAGTGCAGCCAACAGAGCCGCGTGGCAGCATGTTGAGCCAATCTGGGCCTTTGCGTGAACCAAACTCTTTTAAATCACACAGTACATTGGAGATAATTAGCCCCATTGCATGTATACAATGGCTCTTCCAGGAAGGATGTAGTCCTGATTGCTAAAGACAAGGTTCCAACCCCCCCCACCCCCGCTTCTACAAATAGAAATGACTATAAATACTCATATAAACAGGCCATATAGATAAAAATTTTCACTTCACAAAGACTGCTTTTTTTTTGATTCCTTGAGCTTGGATCTGTACCTGAGAGATTAGCGGGTTTTTTTTCATTCTGAAATGGGTGTAGAATGCTGGACACAGCTGGCTATTTCTGATTGACTCTAGATACTGTGACCCTAACTCAGTAATCTCTCTGTTTTCTTTATTTTAATGTACAAATCCCTGTTCATATTAGTCACATTATACTACAGGCATTGCTCTTCTCCAGTGGTTAAAGTCACCACTTATCTTTTAGCCTTCCCACACAATGCTGCAATAGTCACCCAGAAATTCACTGCCGGGTGTGTCTCATAGCTTAAATAATATCTAGGGCTTTCACAGCTTGTCGTGTGATTCCCCTCCCCACTGTCCAGTAGAGCATTACTTCAATATCGGCACCGTCCAGTTAGCACTAACAAATATACTCCACTTACTGTCTGGATACTCAGACAGGCCATGACTCCTGGGATCCAGTTGGAAAAAACTTGTCCAGCTTCAGAAAGCGGGCCTCCCTTGACATCAGCCACGTCAATACATAGGTCAATGCAGCTTTTCCCTGAGACCCCAATCCCCAGACTAACCAACAAACCACAGTTTAAAAAATTTCTGTCCCCATACACGAAGCACCCATGGTTTTGTTCTTTCCCTTGGCCTGAGACAGAGTGAAATGCCCTGGGATTGTAAACTCTGCCATGTGCTACTTGGCTCAGGTTTAGAATCTTCATGACCCCCAGTCCTAGCAGGTCCTTACATCACACACCTTTTGGCAGGTTTAAAAAAGGGCTTACAGTTTTCATGACTGGTCTTTTTTCTGTGCAGCCCAAAGAAATCATAGAGATGTCACATGACTGAGGGATTGCTGCTCTCTGAGGCCAAGAGAAACCTGTCCTGCACTGCCCTTTTCCTTTGATGCCAGGCTGGGCAGGTAGTCAGGTTACTGGTGATGACAAGATGGAGTGATTTCCTTCTTTTCAGGGCAAAAATTTCTCAGCGCATTTGTCCCATCCCTGCTGTGAAAGGGTTAGATTCTAGGAACCCTTACTCATGTGCACAGACTTTACCCAGAGGAGTAGTCCCATTGAGGCCACTTGGGGGCTACTCACATGCATGAGGGTTTGTGGGATTGGGCCCATATCTAGAACATTGGTAGAATTTTAGTATCACTATGCAAATGTAATTTTAGGAAACAGACTCCAGGCCTTTGTATGAACAGCTGTGGATTACATTATTTTCTACCTCAGCACAGGGATTACCTCTGATTTACAAAATAGGTTTAGTGCATTTTTTATTATAAAAAGCAACTCAAGAATGAAGAGATAGAGAGCACAGAAACGAGGCCTTGTCAGAATCTACAAGTCAGTCCATCTTGCAAAGAGTCCTCGTGGTGGACCCTTCCATTTGGGATATGTATTCACCTCTGAACTCTCTTGGTCAAAACTTCTGGCCTGCCCCATAAAAATGGTACATCTGCGTCTACCTCTGTGTTTAGAACTACCTGTATTTTGCTGTACAGCTTCTAAAACGTATTTCAGAAACCTGATGGTGAAATAATCCCAAATTTGGATCACTAGCCCTACCCCACACCAAATCTCAAGGCAACCTGAGTCTGTGTCTATACTACAAGAGCTACAGGGACATAGCCAAACCTGAGCGGCACTGCGACCCAGTGCGCCAGGTCAGACTGTTACTCACTCAGATTTGGCCTGGCACCTGAGTGGTTCTGTGACACCTCTGCCAGGTTGCTATGCCTGGAGCAGGGAGCCCAGCTCGGTTCTGTAGGAGAGGGGCTGCTGTCGTAGGGTGAGTGTGGGGCAGGCTCACTCTCTAGCCCCTCACCCGTTGGCCTCCCTTCTGCACCAGCCTGGGATTAGGGATGTGGTGCTGGGGCAGAGTGCCTCTTCAGCAGTTGAATATAGTACAGACATTGAATTGGGAGGCTACATCTGAGCCTGGCCTAAGGCTGGGATTTCCAAAATAGCCCAAGGGATTTAGGCACTTAACTTTGAAAACAGAAAAATTTGAAAATATCAGACTAAAGTTTCAAAAGTGACTAGTAGAGGTGGCTAGAAAATATGTTCTTTCCACCCAGTGAAAAATTTAGACCCCAAAAAAAAAATCATTGTCATTGAACTTTTCTATAGAAAATACAGACTTTTTGTCAAAAAAACAAACAAACAACAACAAAAAAAAACAAAAAACCCCCACAACCTCAAAAAAGGTTAAGGTTTGGGGTTTACAGTTTTTCAATGAAAAAAAATCGAAAACATTTGAGGAAAGAAAACACTTTCCATGAAAATTGTCATTTAGTTGAAAAAAATTTTTTTTGACCAGCCCTAGTGACTATTGATTTTGGGTGCCATCTTGAGGGGCTGTGAGGGGGCATGATTTTCAGAGGGTGGGTTTTGAAAGATGTCTCAAGATGGGCACTCGGAACTCAGGGTACGCAAAATCACTAGTCACTTTTAAAAAGCCAGGCCTACAATTTTACTTTGAGCAAATCAATGCTTTTTAGCACCTCTATCTCTGGGATTTGTGTTTTGATCCTGCAAAAGACCAACATCAGGGCAGACGTTCAAAATCAGGACTGTCTTTTGGTTTACAGGCCAGTTAGTAAAGATATCTACTTTTCTGAGAGACGGAGAGCAATCCGCACATGCACACAAACACACATACGCACACATTCTATTTTGTAGACCTAATGCATGACTGAGGTGACAGAGACGTGAGCTCTCTCCAGACAAAAGTTGTGGGTCAGACTCTTGAAAACCACAATGAGTAACAAAAATTTTAGGTGAGAAAAAAATCCCTTTTCATTTCATTTTATTATGGGTAATTTTCCATTGAAATAATTTGTGGTAAGAACTTTTGTCTTTCACAAAAGGTTAGTTTAAAAAAAAAATTGCAATGGCACTTGGGATCTACTAACGTTCTCCTGTGTGTCCTGCTAGACACACTGTAATGAAATGTAAAGAACTTTTTGTGGCAGAGGTACCAATTCCTTCCTTGATTCCTACAAATACGTAAACATTAATTAATTAATCTTCAGAACACCCCTGTGAGACAATTGTGAGGCCTACAGAAATCTTGACAATGGATAGGCTGCCAGTGTACTGAGACCATAGCCTACCATTCTGACTAATATCATCACATTATTTCCTTGTATTCTCTTGTCTGTCTGTATCTGTTGTCTCTTATCTTAGCTTGTAAGGTCTTTAGGGCAGGGACTCTCTTTTTGTTCTTTGTTTGTATAGCACCCAGCACAATGGGTTCCTGGTCCATGATTAGGATCCCTAGGCCCTGTCATAATACATATAAGTGTTATTATAATACATATTTTAGAGAGGGATAAAATGAAGCACAGAGAGATACAGGACTCGATTCTACCCCCTTTACTTATATGAATAGTGCCACTGAAAACAATAGAATCAGGCCCTAAGATGTAGCAACTGGATGCTGTGACCTGAATTGCATCTCAGAGTTCTAGTGAGCTTCACTTTAATGGTCCATGACAGTAGTTTTCAACCTGTGGTCCGCGGACCCCTGGGATTCTGCAGACTCTAAGGGTTCCGCGAAAGGTTGTCGTTACCATAGAACAGTGTTTTTCAAGCTGTGGTCTGCAGGCCCTTAGGATCCGCAGACTCTGGCTAAGATTTCCAAAGGGGTCTGCACAGCCGTTTGAAATTTTTAAGGGGTCTGCAAATGAAAAAAGGTTGAAAACCACTGGTCTATGATACCGAACTGCAGTCTGGTAGTCACAGTTGAACAGGGTACTTTATTTCTTCAGTTTTGCTTTTCTTTCTTCAACAGTCATATCCATCAGACAGACAATGGTTGACTAGAAGTGATATGAGCTGACACTGGGAATTGTTTGAATTACAATAACAGTGAGATAATATTTTGCTAAGCCTACCTGTAATATAACGTGTGTCATTTAAAATTTCCCATTATACTGAGCAGAGGCTGCTATAAACCCAAATCACTCAGACTGTGCAGAAAAGCTCTCAACAGTACTGTAACAAATATCTTTTTCCCAATGATCTTTAGATGTCATTGATTAATTTCACTTTCAGTTCACTGGTTATGAAGCACAGAAAGCTGTCCATTGCCTGACAAGTGTATACACTGCAGTGTAAAGTGCTAGGTTGTACTCTGCAGAGATTTAGTGACAAATCAGATTTACAAATTAGCTACATGGCAAGTCCTAAATAATATGGCTCCTGCCCTGTGATTGGAAGTGCATGTTCAAAATACAACTGGCCACTGTGGCCTGTCATAGCATTTTTTATGTCAGAAAGCATAAAACAGTTGTTTTATACACTGTGGTGCTGAACACCCCCATACAGCAAGAAAGACGTTCTTGTCGTTGTTTTCCTTTACAAAGAATTCTACACTTAACCTTTCCCCAGATTTGGCATGTGAAGGTATTTTAGCTACGTGCTGCCCTCATGTCAAAAGTCTTTTTGAATATTTGTATCAAATTTAATATGTGTAATGTTAGGAGAAACAGGTCAGGGTTTCAGATTAACACCAATAACCATAATGAGAACAGATGCTTATATCCATCTGGAACATAGATTTAATATGTTAAATTCATAGCGCAGCCCATGAAACGCAATACTCAGATGTTTACTGGTCCCAATTTAATGAACGATTTTGGATTAAACAGGGGCCAAACAACAGGCCACCGATCTATATTAAATCTCAGCAAAATGAAAATTGCAAAGATTTACTTAGGGTCATTACACAAGAAAATTTAATCACAACCTCATCCATAATGTCACATAGTCATCAGACTGATAATTGAAATGCCATGTGAGGGATTATGAATAACCCTCTGTTTATGAAGATAGCTCTCTGATTATCTTTATGTCCTATGAGTAACATAAAATACGATTTGTAATAATGTATATAGTCCTTTCTTATAAGAAACTCCACTGGAGGTTTCCACAAAAAGTCTCGTCTTATCATAACTGTCTGGGACAAACTCTGTTTCAGAAATGAAAGTGTCTTTAATTCAGATTATGTATTCTTGGGTTTTTTTAATCCTCTCTTGTAAGGTGAAAAGTGCATTTGTAGTAGGTTTCAAGGTCATAATGGGGTACGCATCTTTTTAGCAAAATCCCTGCAGTTGTTATTAAGAATTATGAACATGAATTGAATAAGCTAAACATTAGTTTGTCTAGAATCAATATTTATTTTTCACACTTTGGGGCCAGAAGTGTGCCTTCTTCTGTATTTGGTAAAGCCCTAGTATATTTTGGGTGTTACTGTAATAAATAAATACATTTATTATTTTACATAGAACAGGAAATGTTCAATATGTGGACATTTTATAATTATATTAGGTTTGTATTCTACATTCTGTCTCTATATATAAACACACATTCCTATATACAATTAAATTATATAACATTTGATTTTATACGATGCAGCTTTAAATATAGACCCTGTTGGTCCCAGGCAAGCAAACACCTATTGATTCCTGTTAGGAATTTTGGTTGCAAAGTAATGCAAGATCAGATTCTTATTTTAATGGTATTTTTCATATACTCCTTCCCTCCAAAACCAAAACATGAAATGTCAGCAGAAGAAGAGTGAAGGAAGGAGGTATAGGCAAAAGAGGAAAGGCAGGTTTGAAATTATATGAACTGACGCTGAGAAGAAATACAAGAACATTTTTCCATGCACAGTATCCCAGTACATATTATTTATAATGATATAAAACAGAAACTATATACTAAGGCATCAGCCCGAAGGGGCAAAGTTACGGATGAACTTTTAACCTTAGCTCTGCATTTTCTGAGTGCTCGATTTCTCAACTTCAACACTGCATTGATAATACAAAGTTTTTTTGACATGGAATTTTGTGTAATTTTTATACAAACATTCATGCTTGCATTGGATAATTAGGCACAGAATTATCTGATTTGCATCTACCAATGTAGGGCTCTGTATGTGTATTTGAAAATACTGCAGAAGCAATTTTGGAAGGTGGCTGAAAACTGTGCCTAGTGGTAACTATTGCACCACAAAGTAAAATAAAAGAAAAAAGAAAAATCCCTCTGATTGTGAACTTGGTGCAGGAATCTTCAGAAACAGGCACATTTTCTCTTTTGACATCTTCCTATACGTAGGGGGTGGGGGAGAGGGTGCAGAAGAACATAAGAGTCTATATTTATGTATTATAAATATTTATGTAGCAAATTCTAAGAAAATCTCCCTAACTTCCAAAGCCACATAGAACTGAAGGTGATAGTACAGTTTATTATAGGGCATTTAAAAGACAATGTAGGTGCTTGTTGGCTCGTGTGTCTCTCGCTGTTACCTCTGCTTCCAGAGTTACTCTCTCTCAGTGATTTCATACCAAACTTGGTTGGGTTAACAAGTTAGCAGCTGGATAGAGAGGTAGGATGGTCCAGTGGTTTGGTTGCTAGAAGAATTGGGTGCAATTCCCTGCTCTGTCACATGGTTTTTGTACGATATCGGGCAAGTCACTTTGTTTCTCAGTGCCGCAGTCCCCCATCTATGAGATAGTGTTGGGAGGATAAATACACGAGAGATTATGAGGCACTCAAATACTGTAGTAATGGGGCCTATATAAATACCTTAGACAGAAGATGTTTTTCCCCTAAATTACGGCTACTACAAACTGAATCTAAGGTTTGCATAGTCAAGCTATGATCCCCTTCTGCCAGACACTGTAAAGATTCTGCAGCCAGAGAGAGTCTGCAGTTTAGGTGCAGCATTTTGCAACATTTTGTTAATGGTGAATGAGGAAGATTAGGATCTATTCAATCTTCCTTAGCTGGATAGCTCTGGCAATGCAAACAGGAGTAAAAAACCTGTGTTTGTTGCTAAAGGAAGCAGATGTGGCTCTTAACCCACTGGTGTAAGTGGGCTCCACTCTAATAACTTCTACGGAGTAGCACCAACTGCTGGCAGCGGTGACGTGGGTCCATAGGGAGCAGATACGCTGAGCAAGGTGTCAGTTTTAGACAAGCATTTACTGGCTACAAGCATCATTTGTTTAGATGCTTTATCATCTACTCAGCTTTGCAGCACGGCTATGTAATAAGGCTGCAGTGTTCCCTCATAAGATGCTGAATCCTCAGATGTACAAAGGGTACTGGGATTTGATTTAGATGCTCATCTCCAAAAAGCACTATTGAGTAGAGCTTTCCAGCCTTCACTGGATTCCATGAGTTTTCTGTGCATGATTTCTCAACCTGAAAATATCACGTTGCCTGAGAATTCAGACACATCTGCAAGCTCTGTGGAAGGTTAGGATTTAAGTGGAAATGTCTGTTCTCCCTGGTGCAATGTTGCTTTCTGCTTGTCCAAGCAGCAGGAGGTGCCACTAACAACAATACCTAACACAGTACTTCATATTTCCAGTGCACTGCACGTAACTGACAAATTTATTTCTGTGAGCTACTTACCCCCCTGTGAGCTACTTACTGTTTTCCCCATTTGTAAAATAGAGAAACAGAGGGTTGATCTGTAATCCCTCACCCGATTTTAGGTGTAAGATTAAATTATATATCATGTGCTAATTAATATTAAAATGCTTTAAAATAGTGAAATAGAAGCCATCCACACTGTAATGCAAAACTTGCAAGTAGAGAAACCTAATAATCTGTATAACAGCTGAGGTAGGTTTGGCAATAACCTGAGGCATTGTGGGCCAGATAGTAGTTTTGATAGTTAGCCTAACTAGCAAAAGAGTTAGCATGACTGCTTAATTGAAGATTAAAAGTTTTAGCAATATTTTGCAATATGTAGCTTGTGATAACAAGTATACCAAAGAAGCTAGAAATAATGGATTTCTAGGGGATTTCGGGATATATGTAACCATGGAGAAACCACACTGATGTATCAAAACTATTGGGACATTAATTGATGCAAGTGAGGTATTAACTGTTGGAAGTTTAGCTATGGTTAGCTAGAATACCAAGTTTCATTAGCTGGAATACCCCACATGGCAGGGGCTGAAGCCTTATCCACTATGGTCGTGGGCATGTGTAGCTGGATCAAGAAGACGATGGTCAGAACAACCCCAAGATGGGACACCAGGGATGACCAAATGGCGGAAGCCTGAGTATGAGCAAGCCTTCTTGTGATCTCCACTTACTTTTTCTTCTATCTTTCGGTTATCAGTCTGCATAAGGCTGTAAATATGCACAAAGTTGTAAGTATATCAACAATGGGGGATTGCTTCATTTTGTACCAGCCTAAAGCTGTAAGTAAACACAATCCAGGGGGTGTTTTGTAATATGTATCTGGTTTTATATAATTATACTTAGGCTTGGGTTTTAAAGTAAAGTCTTCATGTTTCTATTTGTTTGCTCCACCAATCTCAACTCAGTACAATTTCTTACATAGCCACCTGAGTAAAGAACCTGTTATTAATTGTACAGTTTCCACCCTCAACTCATCTAAGGCCACAAGAGGCACAGAAAGATTAAGTGGATAGTCCACAATGACACATGTCAGAAGCAGAGCCCGGATTAGCACCCAGGTCTAATCCAATAGTCCGTTAGGAAAGTCTTTTACAGTCTGATTTTCAGAGCTGTATCAGCTGGGGATGCCCCTTCACTGGGAGAGATCTTATAGCTGGTTAAGCCATTTTTAAACAAGCTATGCACCACTAGAGCAACACAAAACGTCTTTAACAGGGTGCCCGGTCTGGCCCCAAGTGTTTAAATTTCCGAACGGTCATTTTGCAGAGTTTAATAATACATTACACTGGCTCCACCTCTATACAAGAACAGGCAACACTTGCAGAATCAAAGCTTGAAATGAATCTCAGCCCAACCTCTATCTGATGCATGTGCAATTCTGTGTGCACGGTTATTTTGTACACACTCATTTGGGCATGCAAATGACATTTTACCTGCGCAAACTGCCTTTGATCTTGATTTACATGCATAGATGGGCTTTGTGGACCAATGGCCAAATTTTCAAAAGGATGCATTTTCATTTATGGATGCAATTTCTATTTCTCTGTCTAGGGTTTGCTACCACACTCATCATCATGGTGTCTGCAATTAAATACAGGTTCAGATCTGAATATTTGTACTGCTATTTAATTTACAGGCACAGATTGGGTGGCTGGAAGTGGAAGTACTCAGATTTGCACCTGCAATTCATTTTGCAGTTGCGAAAAAGCAGACACACATTTAGCAAGTGCAAAGTATACCCATAGAAAAGAAGGGTGGGCATCAGCCTTTTGAAAATTTAACCCAGAAATTGAAACAATGCACCCATGCCTATATTTGTTAACAAAAAATTGGGCAAATGAGTGCGTGCACAAAAAGAAGCTATTGAAACATATCTTACATAGGTGAGCATAATGTATTAGTATTATGAAGAGGATATTGTTGCAATGGAACAGCATGAGTGCCTGTACATAAATATGAAGGGTCACATATCAGCAGGGCTTGTCATGTATTTATTCTGTAAATCAAATTGGCTCAGGCCAAATTATATATTTACTGAACAACATAAAAGTAAGCAAAATGGCTGTAGCAAACCTTAACTAGTGCTTAGATTTTTCAGACAATGTGTGCGAAAGCTCTGTCACGGCGTTTAAGGTCTAGGGTGCCAAGTCATGGAATTAGGAGGAGATTGTTGGAGTGTACTGAAAATTGGCTCAAGGGAAAGTGAGCACAGACGGAATCTTTTCCAGCTGGATGGCACAGATCAATGATGGGACCTCTGGCTTTCATTATTCATACAAACCACATGAATAAAGGTATTAAAAGCAAGACTTCCATAGAGAATAATGAGTGATAGACGGAGGATGATTTAAATCATTTTCAGCACCAGGGCTAACACAATTGAATTGACTAATACAATTCAATACACATAAGTGTGTAAGAACAAAAAATGAGGGAAACAAATTCTTAATGGACAAAAAAACATAACTTCCCAAGGCTTGAGTAGAATATGGGAGAGCTACTGTAGAAAAATCCCTTGCATGATAGTTACCTCTGCATACCCATCCCAACATGCAGTTACATTACAAAGCAAGCAGCCAAATTCTGCCATTAGTTTACAGCTGTGAAACGCTTTTGATTTCAGTGGGCACAATTTACAGAATTAACTGTGGTTGGAATTTTACCCAGGATCCTAGATAACCAATTAAATTTCAGGTTTCAGAGTAGCAGCCGTGTTAATCTGTATTCGCAAAAAGAAAAGGAGGACTCAATGCTCAAATAAATTTGTTAGTCTCTAAGGTGCCACAAGTACTCCTGTTCTTTTTAATTAAATTTCAGGAGACAAAGTGCATCAGTTGGATGGATAATCATGGGGTGACTCCTTGTATTAGTCAGACGTAAATTGTAATACACAAGAACTTGAGAACTAAATGATTTCCTTTTGCAGGTGTTGGCCGTGTCCATGGACAGGGGACATGATAACCAATGCAGAAGGCAGCTGGAACCACTGGGAACATCACCGGCACACTGACTTTGAAAAGTTACTTACTTATGGAAAACAACCCAGAGCAACAACCACAGTTCTAGGGCTTACGGGAATTGTCAAGGTACATTGCATAAAGTCAACACAGAGGAATTTATGAAGACTGAACAAAAATGTAGCAAAATATTTTCCGCTAAAGCATAATAAATAATTCTAATGATTCTCCTGGTCCTAATCTATGGCTACCAATAGTAATTTTTCAGTGATTAGTGTGAAGGAGTGCAGACAGTGGCAATTACTGCAGTGGCATTTGATCTGGGATCAGTTTGGCCCCTTGTCTTATTATGTATTTGTAAAGCATTGCCTACATGTATGAGGCACCTAAGCAACTGTATAAAGTAATAATACCTCTCTCTGAAGGTGTTTTTCTACCAGAGATGATCCAAAGATACACTCTAAACCCCAGTCCCTGAGCGTTTCCAGCTGTCAGTGAAGAATAAGGGCTTTATTTCCAAAAAGGTTAGGCACACATGCACCAACTAAAAGCAGAATGTGCACACGCAGCTGTCGTGATCATCTGTGTGAATTGGGTAAGTATGCATGCAAATAGATCATTATGGTCATTTTAAATGTGCAATTACCTATATGTGCAAATACCACATATGTCTATGGGTATAATGTGTTCGTAAAGTATGTGTTGTGTTCCCCTCCCCCAGGGCCGGGTCCATATAACATATAGCAGCCTACTACTGTTGGCAGCTAATGGTTAGCTCCAGTAGTAGATGTCTGTATGTTGGTGTTTAAAGTTCTGGTTTCAAACCCGACTGCTTACCAGTGTTGGGGATCATTATACATGCACAATCACAACAACTGTGCATTCGAATTGGGAGTCTCCATTGCTTCACTGGCCTTTTCCAAAACCACGATATCCCTTTTAATATATATAGAAATCAAGTGCTGCGGTGAATTCAGATTTTCAATGATTGCATGAGGTTATCTGCGACATTATCACTGAGCAATTGGGCTGCATGGGTTTGTCTTATCCCCAAAAGGCCAAATAAGGAGTCATTATTGATGGCTGGTGCTGGCATGTGGGCAGAGTTCAAGTGAGCGTACTGTGGGACACAAAATATTTATCCATATAAATGTCTCTCGAAATGTATGCTTAAATATAAATACAAACACAAAGAGAAATATGGAGAGACATCTCTCCCACCTATAAAAGGACTGATCACATGTTCACAGAATGTTTTAGTGAATCCCATGCTGTAAAGGAGTTAGTCAAATGTGACAGCAGCAACAAGATGGAGGTGCTAAGGAGAACTGACGCATCAGATAAACTCCAGCTGTCGCCTGCAGTCAGCACCTCTTCCTCGCCCCCCTTTACCTGGTCCTCTTCTCTTGGCTAAATGATGAAGATTAAGAAGTTTAAATTAAAGGTAAATCTCTGAAGTTGAAAGTAAAAGGAGGTGAAATGTTTTCAAAGGAGATGCTCAGTGGGAAACAAAATGTGACTTGAAATGCAGAAAATGGCAACAGCTTATTGTTTAGAGCCGTATCTCTCAACCTTTTTGATACCACAGACCAGCTTGCTGCGTTCCTAACTGGTGTCAGGGAGATCTCAGGGACTGGCACCAGTCCATGGAACGGTCACTGAGAAACTCTGGTTTAGAGCATGATTTTTCTCTGAAATGTTTGTAGTATTCCTTTGGGATGCATTTATGCATTTCACAGGCTCACACTGATATGGTTGCTGTGTCAAATGCTTGTTTTTTTCCTACTCCAGTAAAACAATTTTATAGGGGTGACAATGGTCAGATTTAATTATTTTCTTGTCCAAAAGAAAAGGAGTACTTGTGGCACCTTAGAGATGAACAAATTTATTTGAGCATAAGCTTTTGTGAGCTACAGCTCACTTCATCCGATGCATCACTAGCTCACGAAAGCTCATGCTCAAATAAATTTGTTCGTCTCTAAGGTGCCACAAGTCCTCCTTTTCTTTTTGTGAATACAGACTAACACGGCTGCTACTCTGAAACTTGTCCAAAAGAGTCGTCTTTTCCTAGTTTGCTCATTCTTTGACCCTGTCAGAACTCACCCTTAAGCAGGATCAAAGTCAGGTCAGTATTTGAATGGAAGACCTTCAAAGAACTCCCAGTAGATGCTACAAGAAGTGATGTTGGCAATTCTGCAGTGGCACTCTGCCCACTGAACTGGTACTGAACAAATGCTCCTGGATGGCTTTAAGAGGTTCTGTGCTATTGAAGGTGTCATCTTTCAGGTGAGATGGAAAACTGAGGTCCTGACTACTCACAGCCACTAAAGTCATTTTTTTCAGCAATGGGGGATGTTGACACCTGTATCTGGCCCAAATTTCAGCTCAAGTAATGACATATTGCCTACCTTAGTCCATCGTGCAATTTCAGCTGGATAAAATGTTCTTTACTTCCTACATTCAGCTGGTGTGTGGACCAATGCTCAAGTTGTGCTTTAACACAGTACTTCTGGTACTTGTGTTGCATCACTTCTCTTTTTTAGGACTGGAGCACTGCGGTAAGTCTTTCTTTGCTTCATCTCATTGATGAATGAAGTGATCCCCCTGTGCTTAATTTGTAAAGCATGCTAGGTTGGACTAGGACTCAGCCAACCTGGGTCCTTTCCTGGCTTTGCCACTGATGTGCTGGTTGAGCTTGGGCAAGTCGTTCACCGCTCTGCGCATCAAGAGGATAACAATGGTGACCTCTTTCATAAAATGCTTTGGGATGGCTATATAAGAGCTGAGTATTATTCATATTCTTTGGGATAAATGGATATTAATGTGTAAGATAGTGGGCCTCAATTCTGCAAAAACTCACACACACGTTTAACTTTGGCTTCAGTGGGACCGCTCCCATAAATCAAGTTAAACGGGTGTGTGTAAGTGTTTGCAAGATCAGGACATAGTAGTTGAATATGCTTTTCAAATGCACAAAATTCATCCTCATTCTGTTGGAAGAATTACTTTGTTAAGTAAATATATCCATGTTCATGGGTATAGCTGGGCACCAATCCCTCTCAAACCTGTACTTTATAATGCATGGACGTATTGTATAAAAGGGAAGGTTTATTCCTTCTAAAATTTAATTCCAGTCTTGTCTCAGGGGTGCCATAGAGAATGGCCACTTATGCATGGGGCAGACATTGTAACTATCCATTAAAGTCCTGATTTATTCGAAGTAAAACATAAGGTAATTTAATGTAAATGATACATCATATTTTTTTCTAAATAACCCACCACTGCTTAGAAATCTCATGAAGAAAACCAAACAACTGACACAGCCTTGTACACCAGTTCCCTTGACCTTGTTTTTTTCCCCCTTCTTAGTAATTATTTTGGAAATGTCCCTATTCTTACCTCCATAAACAACCACCACCAAAGGAAAAAAAAGTTGAAAGTGGCGCATTATCTTTTAAATGACATATTTAGCCAGTTATTCAGACGATAATGAAGCCGCTTAATGAAGTCAATGTCCTTGAAAGTTCTTCATCAATTTTTTTCTCATCTGTCAGCATATCTACTTGCCGACACAATATTAATTAAACACAACATTTCCTGAAGTGTTGAAGTGAAGTCCCATCACTGATAATGAACAGGTTTAGGAAAGTCACATCCCAACAAAATTACTTTTTAAACCAGCCTTATTAAGCAGAAAATTAGACCTAAATCACCCTACAACAGCCTCATTAAAAGCCACTGATCCTTGGCTGCTTCTATGTTCTAACAACTTTAATTAGCAAACTGCTAGTCTATCTGCCATGATAAATGCTATTAATCTTACCTTTCATTTGCTTTCTCTTAACCTATCATTTGCCCACTTCGGGGAGACACACGCTTCCACCAGAATTAATTTTATTTTGTCTAACGTCCTTGTGAGGATGAAAAATGTTCTAGCTATGGGTTAAACATAGTGACCCCCATCTCCCCCGCAGCCTCCATCATCTGGGCCTCATGATTTGTAGTTCTCTTGGATGGTGGAAACAAAAATATGGTTGTGATGTTTCTTGGACTAGTAAGTATGTTTTCTAGCAGATACTTGGAACTTTAACTTGTCAGGCTGTGGTGGTAAAATAGTTACTACACATCATTTCCCTAACTGTTACTATGTTTAAAGTTGGCAATTATAACGGATTCTGATTAAAACAAAATCTATCTGTGAAAGCTCTATCAGGGAAAACACTGGTTTAAAAATATCGCTGCACTTTTGAATTCTAGCTACCGATGCTGTAACCTATAAGTACCTTTTATATCGTGTGACAGCTTCACGGCTTCTTTAATGTGTGTTCATAGAAGCTACACGACATAGCGGGACAAATAACATACCGTGTTAGGTCACTTTCACATTACATTAGCCATACGTACACATAGACTGGCGTACAGTACAATGTATTTCTGAAATGCATTATTAAGTACCATGCACTCAGATACAATCTTACATATGCAATGTGAGAGGCCTTTACTTTTCCAGTGTGTGGTAGTGGTCTTAATCTAAATCAGGCATTTTCAAGATGGCATTTTCACTGTTCAGTTGCGATAGATAAGGCTGCTTGATGTTCATACCATCTATCCCATCAGCCTCATATCACAACCCCAACAATCACCACGTACAGTAGCCTCTTCTCCAGCCTGACCTCTTGCACACCTGTGGTTTCCAAAAGGCTTTCGGTGTTCTTTGGATCTCTTTCCAGCACCAAAGCACCTGCTTAAATCCCAATTGACTTCACTGGGACGTAAGGCATGGGCTTAAGAAGCCTTCCTGAACAGGGAGGCTTTTCTGAGTCAGTCTCCAGTCAGTCCCTGGTCTGATTCCCTCTGCTACCAGATCTGCCTTAGAGTATGGAGGCTATACCGGCACAGCTATGTAGATGCAGCCTACACCAATGCAAGGGGTTCTTCCATCTGTGTAGAAACACCACCTCCCTGAGCGACGGTAGCTAGGTTGACAGCAGCATTCTTCGGTTGACTTAGCTGGCAAAGCTATGGCTCTCAGGGGGCTGTGGATTTTTCACACCCCTGCCTGCTGTCGCTATGTCAGCCTAACTTTTAAGTGTTGACCAGGCCTTATAGTTGTCCTGGGCAGCATCACTTTCTCCCTGTGATAGTTTGCACCATGTCATTGAGTGTTGGCTGCAACTTTGCTTTATCATTTTACTGGTGCTTTCCATGTCATTCCATAGTTCTCTTTGCATTACGTGAAACATCTATATGGTGTTCTGTACAGTACGCTTTTCACCATATGTAACGGCTATAGAACTTCTTTGCAGTCCAGCTTCCAGTTTAGGAGGTAAACTTCTAGAAAGCTTGCAAGCACAGTTTAATTGAGTATCATACTAATCTCTTCATTATTTTCATATTTAGTTGTTATACTGTTTGCCCGTGTTTATACACCTTTCCCCAGTTAGCTGCTTTAATGATAGCTGCTTTAAATTACACACCTTGCCAATGTTATTTTTAGTGCTGATGTGCTACTTTTTACTGGGTCCAGCTTACTGTAAACGGTGAGACAAAACAGTCTAAGATCTTACCTTAGGGCTTGGTCACACCATTAGACCCTTACTGATTTTACTGGACTACGACCCAGACCTGAAGTGGCTGAATCATAGGGAGAACACTGTTTATGCTAGATTTTGGAAACTATTCCTCTGTAACAAGATCTTCTTTTTCTTAAAATATGGTTAATGTGGGGTGAAGAGCCATCTCCTAGGATTTCTTTGTATTACAAATTTTTCGAGCTAGCTTTCTTCTCACACAGGCACGAAAACATGCAACACATTCATTCATTCACATACTTGCCGAAACATAAATAAGTAAGTCCTCTATAAAATAACCAAGCTTTTTTTCTTACAGGAAGAGAAAGGGATTGTTATTTTTTTTCCTTTTTAAAATTCCTGGATGCTTTGATACTACAGTGATGGTTGCTATATAAATACCTAGACAGGTAAAGAGAAAGCTAGAAAACTGAACTGTGTTGAGCAAAAAAAAAGATTTAATATTAACAATAGATTTCTGTTCCACCACCAGATCTATTCATGCCTTGATTTAAATCTGATTTGGAGTTCTTCATATGCAGACTAGAGATGGGTTTAAATCAGAATCCTGGACTCAAAGGCCCACAAATTTTGGGGAAGTTTTGAAATCTGAGCCTGGATCTGAATTTTCACAGCTGGTCCAAACTAGCTCCCACATCCAAACGTTTGGGGAAGGTCAGATCTGGATTGAGATCCAAAACCAAAGCAAGTCCCTTCTCTGATTCAAACAACACTTGTCAGTCCAACAAATGGAGCAGTATGGAGGGGGCAGTACAGGAAGCAGAGAGAAAATCAACAGAGAAGCATTTAGAAAATTGTTATCAAAGAGCATCAAGCTTTTCTGTTACTGGACTGGTTAAAAGCCCTCCTACGGCTGTGATGATACCCTTGACATCTCTACTACGTGAGACCACTTTCTGTGTTCTGAGCCTCACAGATGCAGTCCTTCCCATCTAAAGTAAATGGATAGGTTTTTTAGGTTGCAGTCTGAAATATGTAGGATTTAAGGGGAAATTATTAGCATTATAACTACACTAACATTAATGGGAATCACATGCCCCTACAAAGTAAATGCCCCACTATTGGTATTGGTAAATGCTTTTTGTTATTCTTATGGCTGTACAAATAATCTTCCCCATTTGTAAAATGGGGATAATGTAAAGTGCTTTGAGATCTACTAATGAAAAGTGCTATATAAGAGCTAGGTATTACTATAATACACCCGGTGAAATTTTCCTTTTCATCTGTTTTGAAGAAAAATGTTCCCCGGGCCTTAGACAGTGACTCTGAATTTCTCTCACCCAAAAGCAATTTTCAGATCATTTGTGAAAAGGCCTTTTAAATAAGGGTGGGGGGGGGAGGGGCGGGAGGCGGAATTGTTTCTTGCTTGCAGAAGTGAAGAAACTAAGGGTTTGTCTACATAAACACTGAGTTCATGGCAATCTGGGGTTGGAATCTACCCCGCAACTAGCCTGCCATGCATAATTGATCACGTGGACCCTGCTGATGTACACTAACAGTTTGCTAGTGTGCTTTAATCAACTCTTATTTCAAAGCAGGTTAGATCAAGGTGCACCAATCAACTGTTCGTGGGGGTTAGCAGAGTCCACATGGACATTTAGCATGTGGCAGGCTAGTGTGGGGTAATTCACACACTCCACCCCAGTTTGCCGTGAACTAAATGTTTGGTTAGATGCCTTAAAGGGTCAGGATCTAATTTAGCTTGCTGAATGGTGCTCACATTGTCAGCAGGAAATCAGGAAATGCAGAAAATCTTGGGAAGAATGGGAGTCTAGTCGTTCAAATAGTGAGGAAATAGTTAAAAGAAAATTGCCTTTAAAATGTTGGCCCAAAAGGTAAATGTTATAGGCCTGACTCTCCTCTTGCACCATGTAAATCAGGAGTAACTCTATTAAACTCAATGGATTAATACTGTAAAAAAAGTAGTGTAACTCAGAGAGGGATAATGCCCCTGGAATGGAAACTACTGGCTGGCTGTGGAGTGAAAAAAAAGATATATATCTCTATATATAAAAATCCCACAGGATAAGAAATGGCAAAAAGGTGCAGGTTAGAAAAGAAAGGACAGACTATAGGGATGTGAATATGTAAATTAAAAAAAGGATCCCACTTAGACATGCCTTAATAGTCTCTTTATAAGAGGAAAAGGACAAGGGGATTGGTAAACCAGTAATAGCACTGGCTCCTCCAGCATGCCTCAGTCTTCATAAACTGAGGTGACTGACTTCATAAACTCCTCCTTCTGGGTTGAGTCGTGCCCAAGATGCAGACAGTGGCAAAGGAGAAGCCCATTGACAACATGTCAAAGGTTTATTAACATTGTGTTGTTTCACATTCACAAGTTAGAATCTAGTTCGGAGCCTGTCACTTCCCACAGCGCAAGAACCAGAAGTGACGGAAATTAACACACAAACCCGGAAACCAATTAAAAAGATGCATTTTGCCCAAGCCTATTTTTACTTTCAGGCAGTTTAAAAATTCGGGCCCAAATCCTCTAGTGTGGCTCAGTTGTGGTCAATGCAAGACCCGAGGGATAGAAAGACAACAGGTGGCTTCTTTAAGCCACCTTTACACTCCTTTGATGGGGATGGTTGGGAACTGACTGGTCTCTGGGGCAAGTTCAAGCTGCCTCAGATCTTTAAGGGGCTGTTCTAGCATCAGGGGATTACTGGGAAGCAGGAACCTAGCCACCCCCCTTCCCCCGGATGTCTTTGGTGCAACGGATGCCACACGGTGATGTGTGTGACACAGCACCAGTACAGCGGCTTTATTCTACCCAGGCAGAGAGGAAGAAATGATTGTCAGTGTCAATATTGTTGAAAAAGCAGTGTAATCTACTGATTACAGCAAACAGCTGCAAATCAACAAGGTCCTGGATTCAACTACGTTGAGCCACTCATTCATTCACTGTCAGTGTGTGGCTGCCGGTAGACTTCTTGATCTTCTTATGCCTCAAGCCCCCGTAGTCAGAAACTAAGTAAAAAACACTAGGACATTACTGAAACCCAGATGAGCTCTGCTTATCTAAGAAAAAGAAATGAGAAAAAAATATATAAATGTCTTTGAATTAACAGGGAGAAAGAACAACTATTCAACTACAAGTATTTCACATATTTAATCTTGAAAATCCTCCTTTCTGTAGTTTTGTTTCCATTTAAGCGTCAGATTGCGAACTCCTTACTCACCCTGGGACTGCTTGTGTGAGTAACCACTCACAACTGCAGGTGAAGAGATCACAGCCTGCTCCTTTTGTGCTATCAAGTTCCCATGAAAATCAAAAATAAGTAAAAGGAAAGTTGCCTCTCAAGAGATTTCTCCCTCCTCCTTCCCCAGCCTTGTTAATGAAATAAAACGTAAATGACTATTGAACCCCAGACCACTAAGAACGAAGGAAACATTCCATAAAGGTGTTCTATTGAAATTCACAGAAAAAACTGTATATTTTTATGTACTGCGGCAAGCAAGTCTAGTGCTTCTCTTTACCAGGGTGGGCCTGATGGAAGATGTGAGTAGTACAGGAATGAACTTGCCCACGTAGTGCATTCTCCTGGCACCTGTATTATTCCACAGCGTGCCACGTCTAATCACAAGAGAGAATATTAGAAGTAATAGAGCTCCTGTAACTAAAATGGTTTCTAGTCTCAAATCTTTTAGAAGCTGACTGAGGCAGCAAGGGGGAAAAAAGCCAAGGGGAAAAAACTAGTTATAAGTAAAATTGTATTTTCTTGGACACTGGAAAGTATGTAAACAAACCCAGAGGCCTCCAAGTCAGCAGCCATTTTAACATTTTGCAAGAGATTTTCATCTTTCCCCCCTACAGCCTCAGTTCTTTTGTAAATACTGAGCATGCCCACTATGGCTGTCACTTGTTTAGTTTACTTTACACTGAAGCTGCCAGGAGATAAGAAATATTTAAGGCAGTATAATTCTCAAATCGGTGGCATAAGGATTTTTCCAGGACATCTCTTGTGAATAGCACAATGCATTACACTGAATATTACTAAGTACTGAGTGACTCAAAAAAAAAAAAATGACAGTTCAAATATTTGGATGCTGCCATTATGACAAATTACAACAAAAACCAACAATCCAAACCATACATTGATTTTTTTAAAATGAAGTCAAAATGATTAGAAATAGTTTCTTTCATCAAAGTCCATGTTTTCATTATATTGTCACATTGTGCAGGCTAGAGCAGTTTTGTAGTAATAGTCTGTAAGTATGTGCAATGTATTAGTCTCTAACATTATGAAATTATATGTTATGCTAGATTAAATGTAATTCCATAATAGTCTAACACAAAAACAAACCTAAATGAAAAAGGTACAGTTCATGTGCCTATATAAGTTATAGATACAGGTCACACACATAGTTTCCTGTGTTCATAAAAGTGTTCGTGAATATATGTTATATATTGTAACTGTGCACACATACATATTCTGTGTGTGTGTGTGAAGATATAGACAGATACGTACATACAGGTGAATTTATCTTTTTTTTCCCCCCCGCAACAACCGATTGGTCTGCCATTTACTGGAAGGCAAATAAAATGATAAATTTCCCTACTGGTATCACTAAAGAAGAGGAAACATTTCTACAGAATATACAAAAGTTCAGCACTGGTAAATTCTTACAAACACCATTACTCTGATTACTGTTTCTGCAGAGATATGCCTGCCTCATTGTCATTTCTGATACTACATCAAGCAGAGGCTGGTGAGTTCCCAGTGGTGTTGTCGCCCAGACGAATATGACCTTTTTTGGGTGACCGCGTTCAGGTTCTGGTGGAGGTTTTTCCTTCTCCTTTGTGAACGTGTTAATAATATTAAAAATTATAGAGCCTAAGACGTTAAGCAAAGTTTAAAGTATGGAAATTAAACAGGCTTTTTTCATTAGCTTTGCAACTTTTGTGTCACTTGTAGTAAAAATGAAGGGGGTAAATATCTTTGGATGTGGCAAATTTTAAGCCACATAATGGTGGCGATAAAAATCCATAATGTCAGTTGCCTTGTGGCAATCAGCAAACATTTCGCATTATGCTTGCATCTTAGGGTTTGCGGCCAAAAAACAGATTTGCCTCTGTCTCATTAAAATAACGAATGCAGTCCGAATGGATCTGCAATGATTCACTGTACGTCACACTAAATCACGACGCTTTTTGGAACCAACTGACTATGGCCTCATTACTTTAGACAAAAGTGGGCTTGGAGGGAAACTTGTGGTGATGGTTTTTTGCTCAGCCATGTTTCTCTCTTTGAAATACTTAAGGCGAAAGAGCAGATAGATTTTCCCCATTGGTAGCTTATGGGGATTGGGCTGTATTAAATCTAAAATTCCGTTTTAATACAGATAGATGAACAAAACACTAATATTAGTGCAGGAGACTAGAGGTTAATCACACACACACACACTATTCTTTTAAAGGGTAATTTTACTGAACATGATTCACTGTGATCAGAGATTTACAAATGTAACTAACTTGTTTAAAGGATACAAAAACGGAATTTTGAATTATTCTGTAAATGTAATAATTTTGAATACTTGTTTGTTCTCATTCCACATTATGTACATCCTTAGATATTTGTGGATTATCTTGTGTTAGGCTTACATCTACCAGTTTCCATATCTTCCATAAAATGTAGCCGAATACTACAAACCAATTCTGTTGTCTTTATTTGCACAGATAAATTACGTAGACAAACATGTTTTAGTTTCAAAATTAACATTTAAGAATGTAAGCATGCTGCTTTTATGAATTTGGAGAATAAATATTAAATCAAGTTTTACTGTTTGTAGAGTATATTAGGAATACTTTAAAGGTTAAATTGGATTACTTGAAAATTATCTGATATATCTATAAATATAGACAGAATTTTAGAAATCAGATTTTAAGAACTGGCATGTGTTTATACATTGTTAATACAAGTCCAGCTTTTTTTAATCAGGGGAAAAGATTAACCACAGTCATGGTGAAAATCATATTTTGAAGATTACTCTAAGAGAATGGCAGAAATCTCAAATATAGATTTGAAAAAAAACCATACAGTAGTATATTTTTCCATGTTGCTGACTAATTACTTTTATAAACGTATGCCTCAATTTAGTGACAGAACACTGTACCTTGATACAAGTTGTTCTAGTTAATCGTAAGATATCTGCAGTTTTTAAACTTGAGTAACACAGATTTCTAATTTAGTTGGAAAATATTTTGTTATATTTAAATAGGGAATTTTCTATTTCAGGTACAAGAAAAATGAGATGAGAATCATCCCAGGAATGTCTGGTTTAAAACATCACAAATCCCTCTTTTTCATTTCCCATTGAATAGGATACTGAAGGGGATTAAAGACATATCATAAACAAATTTACATTATCAAAATTACTGTAATCAGAGTCTTTTCTGCATTAATAAGGATTTAATGAAACTTTTCTGCTTTGCAATACCAATCATAACTCTGTCAGAAGATAAACAGTAGAGTGAAAGCAGATTTTTAATTAAAATTATTGTTTTGTGCATTGCATTGTTTTTAAAAAAATTGTGTTAACTTAGGATAAAACTGCTCTCTGGATGTTTCATATACTGTAAAATTACATGGTGGGCAACAAAGCACATGTATATTAGCTTTAATAATGCTATAAACCCAAGCCTTTTACATGTGGAATAATGTCAATGGAAATGTATTTGTAGATTTATGCAAATATTTGAACTTTTCCAAATCTACACTATCTTAATGCCAACTAAACAATCTTGTTTCATTTTGCAGAGATGCTAAATATTCTGTCCTGCTAAATACAAAACTCTGAAACCACAACATTAGTAGTATAGCTTAGATGACTTAGTTCACAAAATAATGCAAATGCTTTGTAGGCTTCAGTTCATTAGTCTCTTTGGCACTGAATATTAATATGTACAGTATTTTACCCTAGTATCTCCTAGTGCTTTGCAGGATGGTTTCTGTGCTAAGTATCCTACTGTTCACTATTTTTTTTTTTTGGCCTTCATAACACTGAATGCCTGGTTTTGGCCTTGTAATGTAGACTGAGTTACTTGAAATAGTCTGTGTTTTAGAAAGGGAGGCCAGGAACTTGCTATGCTGGGACTCTTTCCTTCCAAGAACTTAAATACCCCTCAGCCAGGACATAGTTGGCAATACCTGGCTTGCTTTAAGCATGTGGAAGCGGTGCACTGAGGCCTGCATCCACCAGTGGTCCATGCTTTGTAACCAGGGTGCAGGCCTAAAACAGTAAAGGGATAAAGGCTGTATAAATGTCATGCTCTTTTTACAATAAATAGAGTCGCATCATGTTGCGGTCAGTTCACAATTTGAGTTCTGTAAAGCAACGGCACCAGTGCCATTAGTAGAAGTTTTGCTAATTACTTCAGTGGGGGCAGGATTGGGCCCTACATCCCTTGCTTCCTTATCAACATCACTTCTATTAAAAAAAACCCCAAACCTTAAATCATAGAAATGTATACGAAAAGAATGGTTTCAGAGTAGCAGCTGTGTTAGTCTGTATTCGCAAAAAGAAAAGGAGGACTTGTGGCACCTTAGAGACGAACCAATTTATTTGAGCATGAGCTTTCGTGAGCTACAGCTCGCTTCATCTTATGCTCAAATAAATTGGTTCGTCTCTAAGGTGCCACAAGACCTCCTTTTCTTTTAACGAAAAGAATGACAACAAAGATCTAGAATTACAACTTAAAATGGGATATAACTGACTGCTTTGGGAATTCAGAGAAGCATGATCAACACTGCAGCACCTTCAAGATGCCTGGTTTCTAGCAGAAAACTGGATACTGATGATGGTTAAAGGGTAGTAAAAGGCTTCATTACCTTTACTACATTCTGTAAGTTGTAACAGACTGGGTTTCAAGCAAAAAGAATTAGAAGTAGACCGCTGTACTCTGGACTCTCCATCTTCAAACCTGTTGCTTCCCCATATTTGGTTAATCAAGTTTTATCTTGTAATCTAAAGAACACTTCAGCCAAGATTTGACATTAGCAATGCAAATTGACAACTGTTCCTACTCACAGTTAATAAGATTATACTGATTAGAAAAACACTAATTTTGGTTAGTGACTAACATGACATATCTTACAAGCGACAGATACTTGAGAACCATTTCCCTCTTTGCTTGTCTTTCTAAAGGTGTTTCACACCAGCTGCTCTTAAAATTTGGAAAGCTAAATGGAACTAGAAAACGATATTTTTTAATTAAAGCTGACATTCAGTGTGTTTTCTATTAAATTAAGTAGAATAATAATAAGATAATGATTCATACGCACAAGCTGCATTTTGGTATTATCTGAGCATACAAGACAATATTAAAATGAAGGCTAGGCAACATAAGAACAAGAGTATTTTAACAGAAAACAGGTTCTCAAAATTTCAAAATCCTCCTTTTGCACGCCCTAAAAATTGCTGAATGCCACAGATTTTATTCTCACCTGGAATATAAAACAGAATTTGAACTAAAAATTACATGAAAAGGGTGAAATCAAATGACAATCTGTAGGATGTTGTCAATTTACTGCAAGGTTAACTCTGAAGGTACTGTACCTGCAAATGCATTTTCTCGCATTAGGTATTATTAGATAGTCAGGACATAACCTGATTTCTTTCATCCAAAGTTAGGAATTATTGAGGCTTTAACAGCATTACAAATATAAGATATAAATTAAACTGAAGCAGACACCTTCTGGTTAACAAGAAAACAGAAAAAGGGTTCAATAATGTGTTGCTTCCAGTTGCTTGCCTGTTTAAAAGTTTGTAAGTACTGCAGACACAGTTAGATGGAAACAATTTATGCTAGTGCCTAGCTTTCAGATTATCCATTACATAGTTATGATTTACTCTGTTCTAGTTAAATGCTAGACTGGTTCTATATGCAGGAAAGTAAAAGGAAATAGATCGATTTTCTCTACTTCTAAATTATAAAGCTCACTTTTCTTGATGTATATTTTTAGTTGTGTCTTAGAGGTTATTTTAAGATTACTGGGGTGAATTCTACACTTGTTTTTGAATTTCCAGCTTTTAAAAAGTACTTAGATACTGTAACCTTGCCACGTTTCCGTATTATTTCCTTTATCTTCTGTGTTTGAAATTCCATTTTTAATCCTGCTGGGTAGGAGAGCACTTAATTCAAAATTGGTTCTGAGCAGAGTTCTGAATGTCTCAAGGTCCCTTAGAAAGTGGATATTTTAATCTGAGGATGGATATGACAAAATAAGGAAACATTTTTCTATTGGAAAAGTGAGAGAAAAGTTATATCCAAAGTCACTGTTCTACAATACACCTTATATCCATGGAGACTTCCCTAAGGTATGCAGTTACAGAAGTCTTTTCTGTCATAATTATCAGAATAAGAAGCAATTATAAACCCCATCATTATTAATGATGGTCTCTGAATCAAACAAACTTGTTTTTAATATGAAACTTAAATACTTTATTCTACAGCTATTTTAATAGGAGTGGAAACTTAACTATTCTGCATTTAAATAACTCCAAATGCTCCATTTCCAGCGCTTTCAGCTAGAATTAATAAATGTTTATCATAAAATCATGCTTTAGTGTTAAAATCGAATCTTTGTTGAAAATCATTTCTGGCACTGACTGAGTCTGTAGAATTTAAAATGATCTCTTCATTTCCCAGTCATTTTTGCTTCAGCAGTGGTTCTTCTTGCCTTTAGTTTTGTCAGAAGTGTTTTAAAACATACTTTTGAGTCTCATCTCTCTCTCTTTGTCCTGACACATAAAAACAGATAAACTGGTCTTCTGGGAAAAAAAAAAAAAAAACCACCAACAAGGAGGGATGAAGAAATAAAAATGGAAATGAGTAGAAACCAGTTTTAAGCATATGTCTGTACGAATGAGGCTTAATCACACACTTCATTTTGCAAATACAAAAAAGTCTTTTGGAAATGTATTAATTAAAATTAAGTACTACAGACAAGCTGCTTTAGAGGGACTGCAGTCCTTTCCAAATTAGCATAACACTGGCGACAGCCATGGAAATTGGTTTAATAACCCTAAATAGTTACACCCCATTCCTAACACAAATGACCATGGACAGGTCTAGCCCCTCAGGCTGCTACTGTACCAGTTTACGTGGTCACTGACATTGGGTGGTGGGTATTCCTGTCTGAACACAAATCACAGAATGCATCTCCATTATTATTATAATATAATGATTTGTGAAGCATACAAGGCATCACAGCATTAAAAAAAATCCCAACAATTAAGGGACTAGCTACAGCGTTGACTTGGTAACTTGCACTAATGTGACATACACTTGGAGAGAGCTTTTGGTTTAGTGATCACAGTGGGCCAAGCTTCTGACATAATATGGGATTAGGATTTGCAGATACAATAGAGAACCAAGCAAACAGAATAGCAGTGATTTCAAACAATCCTTTATAGTCTTCTCTGGCAATTTTTATTTTGTTCTCAGCATTACACTCTTACAAAAATAACTGCCAAGGTATCCCCTTCTAATAAAGCTGCAGCTTTGAGGACAAAGTATTTGAGTCAAGTATCCAAATGCACAAACTCAAACCAACCTGTCCCCAGACTATTTCACTTTAAACGACAGGAGTAAATTACTCCCCCCGCTTCAAGATTTATGGGACAAGTAAAAAAAAAAAAAAAGTATATTGAAATGGAGTCATCCAATGTTTTTTTTGAAAAACTGACTCACTCACCTAACTTGCACCAGTCTAATCCAAATGACATTTCTTTACACCTTACATTGACCTCATCATTTATTTTGCTTAGACTGCAAACTGGTTCAGAGAGATGTAGGACAGAGTAAGTGGTTATTCACGTCTTTTATTCGTAATAAATACATTTAAATACGTTGAGTGATATTATGGTTTGTTTACCAAAGATGAGCAATGACTTTGGAAAAATCTGGAAAACCCAAACAAGTTGAGAAACAGGCAGAAAAGCAGGCAACAGTGTACAATCAAAAGACTTCTGTCAGCCCAAGAATGGGTTCTTAACTTGAAAAGAAACTCATAATTGTAAAGCTTCCATGGTTTTACCAACACCACAAAAAACACCTGAGAGCTGATCAGATGGCATTTTAGTTTAATTCGGGGGCTCTATTAGATTAATTTCCCCCTTTTTTTGATGAGTGATTTTGCATTCTGAAAACATTGCATAGTTTTTACCCAGGTTGATCAATCCAAAGAAAACTCACTGAGATTTCCATTTGCAGATTTTCTCTCTGTGTATGGGTGTGTTTTAAAAACTTCGTTTAAACAGACCAAGCAACTTTGTGGGCCAAAGCAAGTTGATAGGCAAAAGTTATGCTCAAAGTTAATCCATTAACAGTCTGGGAAGAAAAGAAAATAAAAAACACTACAGAAAGTTGCAAGCAGCATGATTGCACTAAAAACCAGGGAGGGGTGGGGAGCATTTTACAGAATTTTTAGCTAAGTGAACTTTAAAACAGCAGGGTTGTTTAGTCCAAACAGCTTTCAAATATTTCCCAATGAGAGAGCAAATGAAATAGTAAAATACAAAAGAAAAAAAGAAACTTAACTGATGGTTGGAAGCCAGGGCTGATGGAGTGGAAAGAAAAGCTGACAGGCAAAAGAAATCAAGGCTTATCATTACAGTGTTTGCAGAGGGTGGAGGCTGTCCCAGGGAAGGCAGTGCATTTCTCAGGGCAGCTGGGCAGGGCTGTGCCAGAGAAGGGGTACACAGCTGACTGTCCGAAGGGGTTCAGTGTGGCGGGGAGAGGAGTGCTGAGGGGCTGCCCTTGGTTCAGATAGGCCACTAGCCGCCTCATCTCCTCCAGAGCCTGCGCCTGCATGAGGATGTAGTTCTTGGCCAGCAGCAGGGTGGCGATTTTGGAGAGTTTCCTCACCGAGGGGCTGTGGGCGTAGGGGATGACCGAGCGCAGCCCGTCCAGCGCGTCGTTCAGGTCGTGCATCCTCCGGCGCTCCCGGGCGTTGATGCTGAGCCGCAGCGAGCGCGGCTCTTTGGGCTTCTTCCCCAGGGCGCCCGCCTTGAGCTTGCCCTCCCGCTCGTACGCCGGGCTCCCCTTGGCCGGCTCGAAGGCGTCCTCCTCGTCCCCGCTCTGCTCGCCGCTGCTCTCCGCCGACTTGCCCAGCGGGGCGGGGCGGAAAGCCCCGCCGCCGCCCGCGTAGCCCCGCGGGCTCTCCGCCGCGCCGCGCCCCGGGCCGTAGGCGAAGGCGGACTGGCCGTAGCTCTGAGCCAGGGCCAGGTAGGGGTCGCCGCCCAGGGACTTCAGCTCGGCCATCGCCTTCTCGGGCAGGTCCCCGGAGCCCGGGAAGAGCTCGGCTCCCTGGGCGACACTCATGGGCGCACGGGGCACTTTGCCTGCGCCTTCCCCCCCGTCCCGCGCTGGGGTCTGCGCCCCTCCTGCGCTGCGCCGC
Organism: Eretmochelys imbricata; assembly: GCF_965152235.1. Classification (NCBI taxonomy): domain Eukaryota; kingdom Metazoa; phylum Chordata; order Testudines; family Cheloniidae; genus Eretmochelys; species Eretmochelys imbricata. The sequence goes on along the minus strand of NC_135584.1, from coordinate 7,007,899 downwards.
GCCCCCCTCCTGCGCCCTGGTGGATCGCGGGGTCTGCGCCCCTGTCGGATCTCGGTCTGCGCCCCCCCTGGGATCGCGGGTTTGCGCCCCCCCGGGGGGGTGTGCGCTCCCTGGCTGGGTGTCTGGCTGCGTCTCGTTCAGGTGCTGGCTGGCACCGCGCTGTGCCCTGGCTGGGGGCGGGATATGAATCATCTCCTTTCCCAGCCGCCCGTTATATTACAGAGAGGGGCCCGCTGGGATTCACCCGCCGCCCAATCAGAGGGATCTCTTTAATTAACGGGTTTGTGTGGCGTTAAAGAACCGGCAGGAGAAGCCAAGGTAGCGGCCGGGCGGGGACGGCTACTTTAGAGCCGCGAAGCCAATGTGCTTCTCCCCCCCCCCCCCCCAAAGGCCCAGCCCTTCCCCACAGCCAGGTGTCCTGGATGGTGCATTGATTTCCAGGTGGAGAGGACAGAGGCATGTTCAGAGCTTGCCATTTGATTGTGCTTTTAACGGAGAGGCGCCTGCTCGCGGCAATAAACGCGTTCCCTGCAGCAGCAAGGGCGGCAGCTAAAAGTCTGCGGCAATCGTCAGAGCGCTGCCGGCTTTCCAGGATCCACCCTTTGCAACTTCTGCCGCCCGGAGCCACGTGGGACCTCCCGGGGACGCTCTAATCACTACCCGTGTGACAACCTGCAGATCCTCTGTGCTCACTTCCACACGGGCACTGACCTAGGCTGGAGTCCTGTATCCCGAAAACTGGGACCCAACAGGCTTCCTCCATCGGGGCTGCAGCTTGAGCGATGCCGTTTGCTCTGATCTCCTTCCCGGAAGGGAAAGATCGCTCGGGGCTGGGGAGTCTGGCGTGAGCCCTGCAGCCCTCCAGCTCACACTCGCGCTACGGGAGGAAGCTTCATGGATGGGGATCTTGCAAACCAGCACTGGCCGTCAAACTTTTCTTTGCAAAACCAAGGCACAATGCTGAGGCCAAACGGACACCCCCCCCACACACACCTCATTAGGAGAAGGGAGGCAGTTGAAGCGAAAAAGATAAAAGTTTTAATCTGAGTCATTTGGTTTGGTTTCTGCTACTGTGGAAAGTTTGTGGCAGTGAGATGCAGCCCCTTGCATTGTGCGGCCCTTACTTAAGTCTCATTCCTGGTTTTCCTCGCTCCACTTATCCCTTTACCATCTAATGCGCCCTGGCGCTTTTGCTAGTCTCTAAGGTGCCACAAGTCCTCCTGTTCTTTTTGCGGATACAGACTAACACGGCTGCTACTCTGAAAGGAGGTCCGCACACCCTGCTCTTTCTCCAGGAGTCCACCACGTTTCTGCTCTTAAAAATATCAGCCCTGGAGAAAGGCGCAGTGGTTGTAACAAAATCCAAATGCACAACTGAGCCTATATAGTATCCAAAAAGCCCAGGCTTTGGGTGCCCATGAGTGTTGGAATGTGTAATAGTCCAAGGCATGTTACCCAATATTCTTCATTAAGAACAGAGTGTCTCTAGTCAGATAATTTTAAAGGATAAAACACAGATCCTTAATCCAACTATACAAAACAAAAACCAGGGACAGTCCTCTTCAAACTCTCCTCTACACCTGCCCTCACATAAAATCCCATACCAAAAGAAAACCCAGGGACTGGGGTGTGGGAGTTTTGAGTGAATATTTTAAATGGTCTCCTTCCAATATTTTAATATAATACAGATAATAATGTATACAGTCTGCTTTCTGTGAATTGTCCCTCAGACATGCCTAGTGTGGGAAGGGAATCCATGGTCAGGGGCCTGGAAATAATAGGTTATGGAAGCTTTCACCTCTCCCGCACTGGTGTGAATCCGACTTGAATCATTAGTGAACCAAAATCATTACCAGTTGATGGCTGTACAGTAGCCCCTGTGAAATAAATTGGTGATCCAAGTCCAGTCCCTCATGGGTAGAGACATATGTATATCACAAAAGAGAACAGGACACTTGTCATAACTGCACCCTCTGAGGTCTGATCATTTGGGCATTATACACGCAACTCCCCAATGAGAGTAAGAGGCATTTTGCCTGCATGAGGGACGGACAGATCAGACCCTTGTGTGGTAATCTCAGAAGAGGAGCAAAGGAGTGATTGGGAATGGAGACTGATTTACTCTTTCAGCCTTACCAGAAGTCTCCCTTGGTTGGGACTTATGCCCCCTGTTAAGCAGTGTGGAGGAAGGTTACACGACCACTATGCAGATTGTTCTTCCTCTAATAATAAACATAGGGCTTCAGCATTTTGTTGGGTTTAGTATGCTGGTGCTGTTGGTGGCTTTTGATATGCAGGAGGTCAGACTAGATAATCTGGTGGTCCCGTCTGGCCTTAAACTCTGTGACTCGCTGTCTATGACTGTCAGACCAGCACGATTTACAAGCAGTGACATCATTTTAATTTCTATGGGGTAACATAGTTGCAATGATGAACCAGGGGAAAGAGGGCAATGTGGCCTGCAAATTTGGTTTAAAATATCTAAACTCACTGGAGCTGTGAGGGCTAATTTAGGCCTTCTAAGATGGGCACATTGAATTCCATGCAATTTACCATGGGGAAAGAGTTCCTAAAAACTTACATTTTTGTTGTAATGTGTTTCAAAAAGGGAGTCTTTAAGCCCAAGTCCAGGCCTGGAGCTGCACTCTGTCAGCCAAATGCACAGACTTCAACCCCCAAGTATCCCATGGCACTTTTTTTAAGACACGAGATGTTCACCCCAATATCCTTAGCCCAGAATCACCTCCTGCCACCTCCTATGGTAGCCCTGCCACCTGCAGTTGCTGCCTTCCACCTGAATTTCAGTGGTTGTTCTTGTATATAATTACACAGCTGGTCGGATGTACATGACTGATATGAAGTGTGATACATAAACCTAGGATATTATTCATTCAAACTAACTATAATGGGTCAAATTCATTCCTAATGTTGACTTTAATGAAGTTACACTAAGGATGTATTTAATCCATCCATACCTCCTATAAAGAAAATCAGATTGCATATATCTGTTTTGAAACTTCTTTTATAAACACAAAAATGCACAGAGATTTAGTGCATGGCTCATTTAAGGAAGGCATCTAAACAGGATTGTCAAATTCTGAATTTGGGTTCTCAGCACTTAGGTGTCCATTCTGGGCACTGAAATTTCAATGTAAAACCTCAGACAATGTTTGTATGGGTATCCATGTCTGGATTCACAGATCCAAGTACAAAAAACAGTGTAAACTTATCTGTATATCTACTTTATCCTAATACACACATTAATATTGTTACAAACACACCATTTTGTTGCATGACCCTCCAAGTTAGAATTCAAGGATAAGATCAGACTTTTTTGGTGGCTCACACCAAACAGAAGGATGCATTGATGCAAAGAAGGGCATACACATCTAACACTGGTGACCCCCAGGCTCCAGTCCGTGACCCTCATCCAGCCTCACTGTTAAGTTAGCAACTGACTGGAGGATGAAAGAAACAGTCAAGAGTTTTCTCTTCCTGCCAGACCAATGTGAAGAAGCATTCACAGGACATTAGCCTGGGAAAACCGAGAAGTAAACACCCTGAGTTCTGTCGAACAATCCACAGAGAAATCGGTACTTTGTACTTGGTTGTGATTTGTTCAGCGTGTGTGTAGAGTCGATGAGACCATCTTGGTTTAGGAGAAGACGGCTGATGGCTGAGCATCCGCTGTGCAGAGAGAGATTTTCAAAGCAGAGGACTTGTCTATTTTCATTTATTTCATGGATTCACTATGAGGGTTCATTCTGGATGCAATACCCACCCCCCCCGATCTTTGCTGAGTTGGCTGGTATTTGGTGGCCTCATTGTATCCAGCTGGAGGGTATTTGAAGGGTATTGCATTTGAGGGCGTCAGTATGCTTTGAAACCAGGGCTGACTCCATTGTACACACTGTACAAGTAGTAACCTAGGGCAGCAAAATGCAAGGGGCAGCAAAATATTCCAATACCAGTTTGTATGGGTGAGCACCAGTGTTCCCTCTCATTTTCCCCACGCATGTGCGGAATTAATTTTGTTATGTGCACCAATATGGAGATGATGTGTCACACATCACCTTCATACTGGTGCACATAACAAAATTAATGTGGTGGGGCTGGGGCTGAGGGGTTCAGAGTGTGGGAGGGGACTCAGGGCTGGGGCAGAGGGTTGGTGTGCGGCAGGGGGGTGGTGAGGGCTCTGGCTGGTGGGGGCCGGCTCTGGGATAGGGCTGGGGATGAGGGGTTTGGGGTGCAGGCTGCCCTGGGGCTACAGTGGGGAGAAAGGACTCTCCCCCAGCTCTCTCTCCCCGCAGCAGCACCTCTCCCCTGGCTGCGGCAGGTCGGGGTTGGGGCTGGGTTGAGGCCGGGGGAGAGCCATGGCAGGTCCGGGGCTGGGGGAGAGGCATCTCTCCCTGCCGCAGCCATGAGTGCTTCCGCAGTGCTTAATAGGCTACTTAGAGGGAACTTAGGTGAGCATGGGTATTATTATTTATTAATCGTATTGCAGAGATGCCTAGGAGCCCCAGTCACAGACCAGGGCCCCCTTGTGCTAGGCACTGTACAAACACAGAACAAAATGATGGTCCCTATTCCAGACAGCTTGCAATCTAAGTATACAACAAGAGACAGAGATGAATACAGCTAGACACGGAGTGTACAAGAAAACAATGCAATGGTATCGGTCCCCGTGATAGGCAGTGGTTTTAGGACATCAGCTGCTGAACCACTGTAAAGTTTTTTGTAGGAAACATGGCAAGGAGAATTTTAAGAAGGGTTTTGAAGGAGGAGAGTGCGGTGGCTTTGTGGATGACTATGGGGAGCTTCGCCTATAGGTGAGGAGCAGCATGGGAGAAAGCACAAAGGTGCTTGTCTGAAAGTTTGACAAGTGGGTGATGAAGGCGGACTCCTGTGGTCCATCGGAGGTGGGAGTCAACACCTTGATAGCATGTAAGATGATAGGCAGCCCACCCTCATGTTACCTAAGGCTTTGAAAGTGAAGACAAGTAGCTTATGTCTGATGAGATGGAGAAGGGGAAGCTATTTCTGTCTTGAGACATTCTAGAAGTAATTCCTTAAAGTGCATGAGAACTACTGAAATGAGGGGGCAATGCAGTATGTGATGAAGGAGTAGGCTTTGCTTGAGCTATACATTTCTTACCTTGCTTGGATTTCTTTCTCTATGTGACCTGAACTCTGAATTTTCTGTGTTTGTAATGCGTCGTTCTGAAATAATTACAACATCCCTGGAATTACAACATCCCTCCAAATTACTGACACATATGCTCAATCTTAATTCTGTTTTAATTTTTGTCGGGGAATAAATAAAAGTAATGAGATTAAATTAAGAAAAGGAAAATGTAAATTGAGTAACAGAACAAAAAGGCCTAATGGTGCTATTGATTAGTGTGGAACAGTCTCCCAAGTGAAAGAAGCAGAAGGCCCCTCAAAGCAGACAAAGCACTGAACCGTAGGGCATCAGTTCTGAAACTTTTTGCCCTCATGCTCCACCTTTATCAAAGGAAATAATCAGAGGCTAAACCCTGTATTGTGATGTAGGCATTATTCAGATAGATCAGCTGTGAATGAGATCGTTTGACACCTTTCAGGGAGATGGGTGAGTTTGTTCCTGTGGCCAGGCTAACCCAGATTGATATTGGAGACTGATGTATCTCTGCAGGGGAAGAGAGGCTTAAAGAGAAACAGGAGTGGGGGAAGGGGGGACAGAAATGAGGAGCCGGGGGCACAAAAGCTGAAGGTGAAGAAGCTGGGGGTAGGGGTTTCCCTCATGCTGTCTCCTCCGCATTCTGTTCCCATTGCATGCTCATCAATAGTGACTCTATTCTTCTTGGAGCCACTGCCTATTCCCGCTTCACTTCATTGCAACCTTGCTAGCAAGGCCCTCCCTGAGACAGCTGGTGGCCACTTCCTCCTTTGCCCCTATTTGTCCTTGTCCTTCCTAGTGGCTTCATACTGCCTGGGCACCAGTAGATGGAGGTTTGAGGATCGAGGAGGAGAGACAGTCTCCCTGCCCTCAAGGCCAGCAAAATGGCTGCCTCCAACAGCTGGCAGGTGTTACTGCAGGGGAATTCACGCTCATTCCCTGCAACATGCATGAGAACAATTTTAGCTGGAGCTGGAACTAGCTTTTGGGGGAATTTCACAGGGAATCCCAGGCAGACATTTGTATTTGTTGGGTTTCAAGACTATAAATAGAAGGGTAATAAAGAGTTGTGTGCCCCAGCCAGACACTGTATAGGCCCATGGCCTGGCCCCATAGCTTGAGAAAGCCCGAGTCATGAGATACTCCTTGAGACTAGCAAGGAGGAAGCTGAAGTAATCATTATGGGAGGTAATAAGGGCACAGTGAGTTGAGGCTTGTGAGCAGATGGAAATCTTGATAAGGCAGATGCAACCAGTTTGTGAAGGTGGAAATAGGAGGTTATTTGTTTCAGGAAATGACAGCTTGGGAACAAAGGGGACACCAAGCTTTCTACTGCATGTGGCATGTTTTCACCAGGTACGTACAAAGTATAGTTTGCATGTCCTTTTCCCATTACTTCCCCTTCCCTTTTGCACTAATGTGAAATGACTAGCTTGTCTCCCTTCCTTCTCCTCCACATTATAACCAACAACACTAAGATACACAATGACACATGCACACTCTCTCATGATAGCAATATTCAGGCAGTTGGAGAGCTAGGGTGCTAATTTTCTCTGAGAGTTTTAATCTGAAGGTCACTTTGCTACTCTTTGTGATAGATGTACAGGTAAAGCTTCACAATCCTGTTGGCCTAGGAATGTGCATGTAAACATGGAGACTGGGTAATAAAAGGACAAACTATTTCCTTTTTACTCATCTCCCCACAGCTTACCCCCAGAGTCTGAATCTGTTGCAGTTTCTGCATATAGTCTCTCTCTTTCACTGCCCTCCTCACAGATTTCCATCCCATGAAGACTGTTTACTTGCTTTAACCACTTGATTGCTTCATGACAGTCAGACATCTGAAGTACTAATGGAACAGATCTGTATGTTAGCCTTTTTCAACCAATGTTTGCTCTCAAATGCAGACAGGCACAGATTAATTGATAATATCTGTAGACTATCCTGTTTTGTAAGTGATTATAACAAGTAAAGATAAGTACTGGAAATTAGCCCTCACTGTCAGTAAAAATCATCCCCGTGAAGAATGATGGCATGACAGGCACTTATTTAATGAGTTATAGTTGCACAAGACATGTTATATGCAGTGCTGGAATTGGAAAAATTACACATATCCTATTAAGTTACCTCCAAGGCAGAGGAGGGCCAATGGTTAGAACTAGGATTGCTCTCTATAAATATTTCAGAGGGATAAATACCGGAGAGGGAGAGGAATTATTTAAGCTCAGTACCAATGTGGACACAAGAACAAATGGATATAAACTGGCCATCGGGAAGTTTAGACTTGAAATTAGACAAAGGTTTGTAACCATCAGAGGAGTGAAGTTGTGGTATAGCCTTCCAAGGGAAGCAGTGGGGGCAAATGACCTATCTGGCTTTAAGATTAAACTCAATAATTTTATGGAGGAGATGGTATGATGGATAACATGATTTTGGCAATTAATTGATCTTTAAATATTCATGGTAAATAGGCCCAATGGTCTGTGATGGGATGTTAGATGGGGTGGGATCTGAGTTACTACAGAGAATTCTTTCCTGGATATCTGGCTGGTGAATGTTGCCCATATGCTCAGGGTTCAGCTGATCGCCATATTTGGGGTTGGGAAGGAATTTTTCTCCAGGGCAGATTGGAAGAGGCCCTGGAGGTTTATTTGCCTTCCTCTGTAGCATGGGGCACGGGTCACTTGATGGAGGATTCTGTGCTCCTTGAAGTCTTTAAACCATGATTTGAGGACTTCAATAAGCTCAGACATAGGTGAGAAGTTTATCGCAGGAGTGGGTGGGTGAGATTCTGTGGCCTGCGTTGTGCAGGAGGTCAGACTAGATGATCATAATGGTCCCTTCTGACCTTAATATCTATGAATCTATGTAACTAAATTCCTTTATAAAGACATCATTGTGCAGTTGGCAGGGGGGAATAAACCTGGACAATAACAAAGACTCTGGCTTCAAAGGTAGGTCTAACCTGTCTTAAGGTCATTTGTGTCAATAATTCCTATGTAGTTTCTCAAGGGGGTTTATCATAGAATATCAGGGTTGGAGGGGACCTCAGGAGGTCATCTAGTCCAAACCCCTGCTCAAAGCAGGACCAATCCCCAATTTTAGTTCCAGATCCCTAAATGGCCCCCTCTAGGATTGAACTCAGAACCCTGGGTTTAGCAGGCCAATGCTCAACCACTGAGCTATCCCTCCCCCCGAGTCCTCCAAACAATTTGGAAAGACTTATATATGGATCAAGTTTTCAAAAGGTGAAATTCCCACCTTTCAACACTGACAAGCAGAAGGGTAGCCCTATCAGTCACGAGAGAAGGGCTCATTACGATTTGACACACAGAGGGTACGCATGGGGAGGTATCACAAGGCTCCCCCACCCCGGATTTCTGCCAGGATGTATATGCCCTGCCCTGAACCCCGCTGCATACCACCAGCACCTTTAAATTGTGCCCCACACGATCAACAGTTTCATGTCGCCTCTGTTTGACAATACTGCTTTATGTATTCACAAAAGACACAATCGAGAGGGCCCGCCTGGATGCTGCTTGAATTTGAGCTAAAATCTGGAGTTCAGAAAAAAGCATCACAGAGTCCAGTCCAGACTTCTCCCCCAAAATTCATCTGCAAACAACAGTCTTTGATGATATTTGACACGGTTTCTCATTGAAAACTGATGTTGCTGCAAATTGTGGAACAGAAATGCTGATTTGGGCTTTGAAAGGTTGGACTGTAATAGCACTGAAAGAGGAGAATTGGGGAAAAAAATAGTAACAGGGGACTGACCCATATGGAGAAATGTGTGTGGAGCTAAACTCTTCCAAACAATTTGGAAAGACAGGAGATCTTTGCATGTCAAGAGAGTATTTGATATTCCTGTAACTGTTAAAATAGAAAATAACTGTGATATACCAGATGCTGTATGGTACTTGCTAACCTTTTAAATGTGACTTTATGTACTTCTTTACATCTTCAGAACTCTGTATAACAGTGGTTTTCAACCTGTGGTCGGTGGACCCCTGGAGGTCTGCAGACTATGGCTAAGATTTCGAAAGGAGAAATCCAAAATTCAAAACGTTTTAGGGGTCTGCAAATGAAAAAAGGTTGAAAACCACTGCTGTAAACATTTTAAACAGTTAATTGTAGGCAATTAATCTTTACAATTGTAAGTGCCTCAAGGTAGGACTCTTACCCTAATTGTGTCTGGTACAGCACAAAGCCTGCTCTAAATAATGAATGATTATAATAATTTGATTGCTTAACTACCCATTTCTACTTTGTTGCTGTAAAGTTCTCTTTGATGCTTGAATATGTAGGGCTGCCTGCGACAGTCACACTCGCTACATGGATATGTGTAGCGTTTGCATTCCCAATAAGACAAAGCAATCAAGGCTGTACAAGCAAGTCACTTCCTCTTGGGAGTACTTCAGAACCACAACTTCCAGATTCCACTGCCTCTCCCCCAAAGACATCATAACAAGGTGGCTTCTGGACATAAAAATGGATTTGGGACTTGTAGTCTCATCTGTGCTGGTTATTACCACTTGTTACCATAGCAACAGATTGAATAACTTTATTTTCTTTTCATGTGGGAGAAAAAACACATTCTTTGAGTTTAAACATTTATTTTATATATCTTGAAAACGGAGGCCCCTGGGGAAAAGTAGGTAAAAACCAAACCAAACAAAAATACACCCAACCAAAATCAAACCAAAGGGGAACATAATAGAATAATAGAATGATAGAATCATAGACAGGTAGGGCTGGGAGGTACCTTAAGAGATCATCTAATCCATCCCCCCTTTGCTGAGACAGGATAACATTTACCTAGACATCCCAGACAGGTGTTTGTCTAACCTGTTCTTAGAAATCTCCAGTGACAGGGATTCTACAGCCTCCTTAGGTAATCATAGAAGTGTAGGACTGGAAGGGACCCCAGTAGGTCATCTCATCCAATCCCCTGCACTCAAAGCAGGACTAATTAATCACTACATCATTCCATTTCATTCCAGTGCTTAATTATCCTTTGAGTTGGAAAGTTTTTGCAAATATCTAACCTGAATCTCCCTTGCTGTAAACTGAGCCTATTACTTCATGTCTTTCCCGAAGTGGACATGGAGAACAACTGATCACACTCCTCTTATAACAACCATCTGCATATTTGGAGACTAATGTCCTCCCCTCAGCTTTTTCTTCTCTAGACTCAACATGCCCAATTCTTTCAACCTTTCTTCATAGGTCATGTTTTCAAAACCTGTTATCATTTTTGTTGTTTTTCTCTGGACTCACTCCAACGTGTTCACATCTTTATCAAAGTGTGGTGCTCAAAACTGGACACAGTACTCCAGCTGAGGCCTCAAAAGTGCTGAGTAGAGCGGGACAGTTACCTCCCATGTCTTACAAATGACACTTCTCTTAATACATCCCAGAATGACATTTGCCTTTTTTGCCACAGAATCGCCCTGATGGCTGATATTCAGTTTGTGATCCACTATACCCCCCCAATCCTTTTCTTTAGTACTACTGCCTAGCAATTTATTCCCCAGTCTGTATTTGTGCATTTGTGTTTTCCTTCCTAGGTATACTACTTTGCACTTCTCTATTAAATTTCATTTTATTGGTTTCACACCAATTCTCCAATTTATCGTGATCATTCTGAATTCTACTCTTGTCTTCCAGAGTGCTTGCAACCCCTCCCAACTTGGTGTCATCTGTAAATTTTATAAACATATTCTCTACTCCATTATTTAAATCATTAATGAAAATATTGAATAGTGCCAGATGCAAGACAGATACCTGTGGGACCCCACTTGATAGGTCATCCTAGTTTGACAGTGAACCATAACTACTCTTATGAAGTAGTTATAGAATCATAGAATCATAGAATATCAGGGTTGGAAGGGACCCCTGAAGGTCATCTAGTCCAACCCCCTGCTCGAAGCAGGACCAATTCCCAGTTAAATCATCCCAGCCAGGGCTTTGTCAAGCCTGACCTTAAAAACCTCTAAGGAAGGAGATTCTACCACCTCCCTAGGTAACGCATTCCAGTGTTTCACCACCCTCTTAGTGAAAAAGTTTTTCCTAATATCCAATCTAAACCTCCCCCACTGCAACTTGAGACCATTACTCCTTGTTCTGTCATCTGCTACCATTGAGAACAGTGTAGAGCCATCCTCTTTGGAACCCCCTTTCAGGTAGTTGAAAGCAGCTATCAAATCCCCCCTCATTCTTCTCTTCTGCAGGCTAAACAATCCCAGCTCCCTCAGCCTCTCCTCATAAGTCATGTGTTCTAGACCCCTAATCATTTTTGTTGCCCTTCGCTGGGCTCTCTCCAATTTATCCACATCCTTCTTGTAGTGTGGGGCCCAAAACTGGACACAGTACTCCAGATGAGGCCTCACCAAGGTCGAATAGATCAGTAGATACATATAGAGTGAGATATCAATAGAGAACACATCAAAACCAAACAAACCCCAAAACCTGATATAGGCACTAGTGAACATTTTAAATGTCTAAAGCAGTGTTTCCCAAACGTGGGAGGCTGCTTGTTCAGGGAAAGTCCCTGGTGGGCCAGGCTGGTTTGGGGGAGCTGTGATTGGCCGAACCTGCAGACGCAGCAGGTAAACAAACTAGCCCGGCCCGCCAGGGGCTTTCCCTGAACAAGCGACGTCCCAAGTTTGGGAAACACCGGTCTAAAGAATTGGAATGAGGTAAAGCTGAGTGTCAGAGTCTAAATCTTGACCCAGATCCAAAAAATTTCCCACAGTTTCTCTGTCGCTCACTCTCCCCCACCTTCATTCACTTTCACTGGGCTGGGGCAGGGGGTCGAGTTGCGGGAGGGGGTGCGGGCTCTGGGCTTGGGCTAAGGGGTTCGGAGTATGGGAGGGGGCTCCAGGCTGAGGTTGGGGCAGAGGGTTGGGGTAAAGGGGGGGCGTGGGGTGCAAGTTCTGGGAGGGAGTTTGGGTGCAGGAGGGAGCTTCAGGCTAGGGCAGGGGGTTGGGGTGCAGGAGGGGGTGCGGGGTGCAGGCTCTGGAAGGGAGCTTGGGTGTGGGAGGGGGCTGGGGTGAGGGAGGGGGTGAGGGGTGTGGGCTCTGGCCGGGTGGCATTTATCTCGGGCGGCTCCCGGTCGGTGGCGCAGCAGGGCTAAGGCAGGCTCCCTGCCTGCCCTGACCCCACAGTGCTCCCGGAAATAGCTGGCTCCATGCACTGCCCCTGCCTGCAAGCACGGCCTCTGCAGCTCCCGTTGGCCACAGTTCCTGGCCAATGGGAGCTGTGGAGTTGGTGCTTGGGGCGGGGGCAGCACATGGAGATCCCCTGCCCCCACCAGGGGCCACAGGAACGTGCCAGCCACTTCCAGGAGTGGTGCGGGGCCAAGGCAGGCAGGGAACCTGCCTTAGCCCTGCTGCATAGCCGGACTTTTAGCAGCCTAAAATCTCCCGGTTTGGCTTCAGTAGCTTCTGGGAGGTAGAGCCCGGTTCCAGGAGACTCCCGGCAAAACCTGGAGGGTTGGCAACCCTACCAGTAGGAGTAGTGGGGGCTGTTATAGTAACGGGGCCTACAAATTTACCCTAATTGTGAGCTCAACGGTGACCAGTGAGTGAAAGTTCATAAAATGTCACAATAACCGACAGCAAATGCTGGTGGGAAAAGGTGCAAAAAAGAGACATAACCTGAAGTAGTCCAAACAAAATAGCCTGGTGATACAATTCAAGGGTTGCATGAAGATCATGCCTGCCAAACAACAGCAGTGCAAGACCAGAAATCAATGAGCCAAAAACTAGGCCTAACTGGTGGACAAAATAATGAGGGGAGGGGGATTTCACCCCTCTCTCCCTTTTGGGGTCCTTAAAAAAATCAAAGACACTATGGGAGGAATAGCTGGGGGAGGCTATTGTGAGGCTGACTGACGGAAAGAAAGGGAATGAGAGAGTTTCACCGTTATGGCTGCCACCCCCGTCTCCACTGTTCCTGGGACCCTGGACCTTCTTCCTCCTAATCCGGAGAGATCTCTTGACCAGACTGGGCCAGAGAGAGGGACCTAGACGGCATCAGCACCTCCACTGGCTCTGGCTAAATCCCCACCTCCACCAGGGATATGAGACTTTGTCACCCCACTTGCCCTCTCCCCCAACACCTGGTGTGTTCTTTTCCTTCCCCACCTTATTTTTTCTCTTTCCTCTCCCTCTCCTTTTTTTCTTCTGTCAAATAAAGCTGATTTAGCTGGCCAAGGCTATATTTTGCAACACCGCTCTCAGCCTGTGACCAAAGAGGCAGTTGAAAGCAATACCTTCAATAGCCCAGTGCTGGTACAAGTTTTCCAGGTTTTGGAGTGGCTGAGGTGAAGGTGTGTGCCTGGACTTTTCCAGCAGGGAGGCTGCAAGTGAGTGTCAACACCAGAGACAGAGGCTCCATTTCCTATCTTCGCTGTTTGTTCTGCTTCCCGTTTTGGGTGTGTTTGTCTCAAAGGCAGCAGGATTAGACTTTAACAGCAGCCACAATCACAGCTCCAGCCCAGCTCAACCCACCTTTTCTCTTTCCCCCCAAAAGGAGAGTCATTACCCTCTAAAACAGGAGACTGTAAAACAAGGGTGTTTTCCTCTAAAGACTCTCTGCAGCTGGAGGAAAGGGGAACGAGAGAGGTGTTAAAATGAAAGCCTTACTTAAAACTTTACTCTTCAAATGCATTAGCTGTTTTTCTTTCTTTTCTGTATCTTTAATACAACGTTAAAGATTTTTAATAATGTGTTTGCCATGGGACTAAGCTGGCTGAGGTCTTTGTGGACCAGATTCTAAACTTTAACACTGTTTAATTTTGGATAGTGAATGGGTTGTGTTTACACCTTTCACTCTTTGGATCCTGTTATTCCAGCTAAATTACTACAACAGGGCAAACAACCCAACTAGTTTTGAAATGGACCTTGATCAGTTTACAGATGGGGTTATAAAATGGAATTGGCTGAGACAGGTGGGAACTGGACACAGTGATCCAGGAGGTCCCTTCCACTCCTGTGTTCTAAGTTCCTAAGAACAAACTTCTTTCTAAATAAGGTGACAAGTCTTCCCTTGTAATAAATCTGGTTGTGTGTTCCAACCCCATCTCAATTAAGTTTTGACCACATGGTCTAGGTCATAAATGGGTATTTTTCCATTTGAAAAGGGAAGGAAAGAAGCGGAGAAAAAACAATAGCAGGAGTTTGTTACGCTAACAACAAAATATAAATAGAAAACAGAGAAGAGAAAAAAATAAGACCAATGTGCACTGACCAAGGGTTTTAAATGTGTGTGTCCAAACATACTGTGCATTAAAATGTTTCCTTTTTAGTGTATTGAGATTAAAAGTTCACAGTATTTGATGAATCAATCTTCCCCTGTGGTCCTGCGACCAATGCTGCGTATCTTGACTGGACATTCAGTGGGGTCACATCTGAAAAAAATACCTTCATTTATAAATAACTTCCATTCTATGCATCCGATGAAGTGGGCTGTAGCCCACAAACGCTTATGCTCTAATACATTTGTTAGTCTCTAAGGTGCCACAAGTACTCCTTTTCTTTTTGCAGGAAACTGAGTGCCTCTTGTTTGTAAAAGTCATATACTGACACCTAGTGTCCATTTAGTGGATTGCACTTTTTTGCTTCACATGAAAGAATGCAGAAGGCAATTCACATAGATGACCTCTGTGAAATTTTAATAGTTATAAATTAACCTAACACTCCCCACATCCTTTTCATTAACCAAAGCAATGAGCCAGAGATTATAAAGTGATAAAACTTCAGAGAGAGAACCAAAGGGTAAGGGATATGGTAAGGAGTGACCCTTTTTAATGTCTGTCTGAGGGTGTTATACTGCTGCCAATTACTGTTGTATCTGAGTGCCTTCCATGTAAATCTATGCCTGGTTTCTGAAAGGCAGCTAGCATTTTAGCAAGCCTAGGACCCCTCCCTCTACTGCAGAGCAAATGGATGGATATCAAGAAGAGAGAGAGGTTTGGGGTCAGGTCAGGTCTGTGTGGTCAAGGGACATGAGGCAATCATCCATTTTACTCAGTTCAGAGGAGTACTTGTGCACTGTGCTCAACAAGATGGAAATAAAGGAAGTGGAGCTACTGATGAATAAATACAGGCTTCTCTTTCCTGACACCTTTCAGCATGTGCAATAGAGAATCTGCTATGGAGTTAGCAAGGGAAATGGAGCAGAAAAAATATGAACCATTACCTAGTTGGATGTATATGGTGGTGGCTGAAGGCCACTTGAGCCCGCTATATCCACTGAAACTATTTATTTTTGCAAATGTGCTTGTCTTCAGTGTTCTGAAGTTCCTCACCCCTGTTTATCCACTTGTTGCAGATTATAACCCTAGCCTGTGAGCTCTCCATGGTAGGGACTCTGTCTTTCTTTGAATCATTTGCACAGTGCCTAGAACAATGGGGCCCTGATCCCTGACTGGGGGCTCTAAGCCATCAGGAGAAGAAAAAGACCAGTTGGCTCTTTTTATTCTGGTAGCAAACTTCCTGGCTTGTTTTCAATGGAACTCACATTTTTGCCAGTTAGGCCACTGGAGGCAATTCCCTCCCGTGATGTGATACAATCGAGGGCATGGAAGGGAGCGTAATAGAAAGGCATAAAAATACTTCACATTGCCATCTTCAAAACACATTACAGAATTAATTAATCCTCACAAGATTGCTCTGAATCATGCAAAGGAATATTATAATCTGCCTTTTACAGAGGGTGAAACAAAAGCAGAGAAGGAATCACTGTCAGAGACTAGATTAGAACTGGATCAGGCATTCCTGATGTCCTGTTCTTTCCTGCACCTTTGTACCATGACTCTTTCTTAGAAAGAAATGGCTGATTTGAGAAGCTCGGGGAGAAACCGGCAGATAATTCACAAACATATTTATTGAGTAATTTGTTTTGGAAAATGTCATTTTTTCCCTCAGAGTGTCGAGATAGATCTACCGATGAAGAGTGCAAGATGAGAGTTAGATATTATTATGTATGACAGAGTGATTTGATTATTCATCTAGTTCTCGCTGGGAAAATACTTGAATTTCAGTATCTGTGACTCATGTTTTGTGCTATTTAGCCGCCACAGTCTTGGGTGCCCTCCCTCCTAGACATGGTTGTGAGCTTGCACTCTGGCCCCTCAATTCTCAAATGGCTGGAGACATTGATTGACTGTGGTGGGGCAGTTTTTCCTTAGTTCATCTCCTCTCTTCCCATTTAGAAGCAGCTGGTGTTGAGTGGTGGATCCAGTTCCTCTGCTATATTGGTTTTCAGAGGTGTTTTCTGGGCAAATGGACCCGCTAATGGCTTAGCTTTATTTTTAAACAAATTAGCTTTAATATCTCCCTTTGTGTTTTCTGCTTACCCCATTGGGGTCGAGAATTAGTCGGTCAATGCTTTTAACTAATTGACCAGCCAGGTTCTTGGCCTAGATTAACTACCCTTCATGCTGCTTCGTCACAAAGGGGACTCAGCGATTCCCTGAAAGGGCAGCAAGGGATTTTCCTGTCGGGGGGCGGGGGGAAGAACCCCTGGTAGTGTAAAACCCAAGTATCTGACTCTAAGCATGCTTCCCCCATGTGCACAGGTTTATTTTTGGGATAGATGGAGTTTCCAGGAGGTATGGTCAGAGTATGCTGTCCTCTACCAACCCCCAGCAGAGGGAGCAGTCCCAGCTGGGGTGAGTTAGAGCTGCCAGGGTTGCTCTGACATTCAGCTGGGTCTCTAGACAGCCCCAGGACTGGGGGAGCTGTAAAGGTGGTGCAGAAACACCTTTGTCTCCCCATCGGTTAGCTATGCCGAATGTGAATTTGGCCCTACTGAGGATTAAACGCTGTGTTCATGGTCATTCTAAAGTAATGATACAGCAAAGAATGGCAAGCGTGTCAAAGTGGGCCAGACAGATGGAGATCACAGCTAAGGAATCGTGTGGGAGCCAGATACAGATGGGAGAGCATTTGAGGTGGTGGTGGAGCCATGTCTTTTTAAAAGCTGATGGGCAATATGTTGCTTCTTAGCAGGGGCAAGGCCCAGACCTCTTTTATGACACTTGCACCACGAGGATGATTATTTGCTTTTACAATTCTAAGCTCTGTTGCTTTTATTTGAGTATGATCATTTGGCACAAACCTTTGTACGCTAAAAAAATCCTCAGCTGTCTCTCAAGGGACTGATAAATTGCTTAATGAAGGTAGCCGTCCAATAGAGGTGGAGCAAAACCCCACACAGAACTTTTGGCGTTATTTTCAGGCAGTCTCTTGAAGTAGCAGGAGGTTGATTAAATGAGCAGGCTCCCGATGTGCAGGTTTCACTCTGCCACCTACATGTTTCTTCTTTCCCCGCTAGGTGGCAGCAAAAAGATGGTTATGAGAATATCGTGCATTTTACATTTAGTAGAGAGTTTCTAATGGTTTCTCCTTTTGAATAGATTTCTCCTGGAGGGAAGAGAGCTGGTGAATCTTCCAGTGCCTAGGCCTTGACTTATGAAATACGTTCGAAAGAGGAATGGAAGTGCCATTTGCTTTGCATGGGCTGTTGGGAGTATCATAGCTTCCCTGTATGTTTCAGTACTCTTTCTCTCTCTATTTGCATGAGCAGATTAATCGGTCTTGTAGCACCCTCTGCTGGTTAATTATGTAGTTGTGCTGAACTGATTTCAGAAGCAGCCCTTCTTCACCTGATACCTTGGTCAGCTGTAAGAGTGTGAAGACGCAGGCTGCAGAAGGGCTGCAGATTGAAGAAGAGAGACTGCCTCAGAGGACTACCATAGCAGATCTGTGGATATCGTAGTGGGGACACTGGGGTTATTTGTTCCTCAAGCCATTGTAGGCTGGGCATGGTGATGACATACTCAGCCTTGGGGAAAGGTGGGGTCCTATTGCCTACATTGTGCTTAGGGGATGAGATTTGTTCTTCCAGAAGCAGGACTGTAGTGGTCACAGACTGTTTTAGGAAGGTGAGACTAATGAGCAGCACTCCCCTTCCTCAGAACAACTTGGCCCAGTGGCTACTAGACTGGGAATCAGGAGAAGTGGCTGCTCTTCCCAGGTCCACCACTGATCTGCCACGTGACCTTGGTCAAGTCACATCCTGCCTCTGTTTCCTGTCCCACCTCTGGTCCATTTAGATGAGGCTCTGAGTGGCAGGCACTGTCTCTTGCTCGGTATATGCACAGTACCTTGCACAAGGGGGCCCTAGTATTGGTTAGAACCTCTAGGGGCTAGTATCACACCCCTAACATTCCTTATGTGCTTTCAGAGTATGTCATTGTTGGTGCTCAGAGGTCTGTGAGACAAGCAGCACAGAGGAGGACGAGGAAAGCACCTGCATTCTTAGGGGGAGCTTTGCTGTAAAACAGAAAAAAAAATCAGTGTAAAAATACCCCACCCCTCTAAAGCCCAGGCTCAGCTACAACAGGGCCTCCCCCAGTCACTGTCTGAAGTCAAGGGGATAAGGCCCAGCCTGCTTTAGCCCACCCCCAAGCACACGCAAAACAAACTCCAACCACCCCTTTTCTCCTCTCATGCCCATAGTAGCCTCAGTGCCTCACAGCAACTCTCTTATAGGGTGTGTGGGGAATTAGTTGATGGCCTATAGCTGGCCTGGCCCAGCCCAGCTCAGGGCAGGCAGCTGTGAGCCTTCCTCCAGCCAAAGGGAGAGTGTTAACCCTTTCCCTGCCATCCTCTGGACGGGGGGGACTATATACCCTGTCAATATGTTAGCTACTTTTCTGCAAAGAGTAAAGTAATAAACAAGCAGCTGCAGTAGCAGCAGGCAGGGACAAGGTGATCTGCATGTTCAGTAGTTTAAATTGTTGTGGATTATCCTTACATAATTGCTGGGCATTCCAGGTGGAATAGAAATACATTCACCAGGCTGCTCTAGACTGGGAATCAGGAGACCAGGGTTCTATTCCCAGGGATGATGTTAAGGATTCACTTGCTTAAGCCTGAGTTCCAGAGGCATTAAGGTGGATGGACTAGGGTTAGTCTAACCCAGACTTTGCTACTTTCAGGGTGGGGCATTTTAAATGGTATCTTTCTAAATCATTGGGGTGCATCTGGTGTTTAGCAGCGCTTGGGCCACGTCATACGTGCCCCACTCTGCTGGCTATCTCTGCACTGACCTGGGACATGTTCTGATCCTGGTGAAGGCAATGAGAAATTTCCCACTAATTTCAATGGGAGTGGGAGCAGCCCCTCCTCTACCCCCCCCACAACCTCTGAGGCCTCCAGGCCATCTCTGCAGAGCCCAATGCGGGAACTGAAAGGAAGTGGCTTGTGCCTCCCCTATCCTGGGGCTGCCATGGGCTGGTTCGGCTCCTCCTGGCACAGGGCAGCCAACATGGAGTGCATCCCAGCTGCCATGGCTCCTGGGGGCTTTATGGAGGGTTTATGGCGTCCAGGGAATAGCTGGCATGGAAGAATGCCCTACTCCAATGTGTGAGGGATGCTTGCAAAAGAGACTCTTATGCTGGGGCATTCCATGGGGAGACCGGACAGCTCTTTGGCAACCACTTTGTACCAGCATAGACAGCGTAGCTGAGAGCCGAATCTGGCCCAAGACTGCGGATTGTAATCTTTTCGGGCACAACTTTTCATTGTGCTGGGGGGGATGCTCGACCCCCGGCTCTGCCCCAGGCCCCATCCCCACTCCACCCCTTCCCTCAATACTGCACCCTCACCCTGTCTCTTCCTGTCCCTACTCCACCCCCGCCTCGCCTCTTCCCGCCCCATTCCACCCTCTCCCACGAGTGTGCCGAGTCCTCGCTCTCCCCTCCCCCCCCCAGCACACCACGAAACAGCAGATTGTGGCGGGTGGGAGGCACAGTGAGGGGGGGAGGTGCTGATCGGTGGGGACTGGCAGTGGGCAGGAAGCGCTGGGGGAGAAGGGGAAGGTGCTGATAGGGGGGCTGCCGGTGCTCCATTTTTTCCCCATGGGTGCTCCAGCCCCAGAGCACCCACGGAGTCGGTGCCTATGTTTTTGGGGCAAGAACTGTCTTTTTGTTCTGTGTTTGTATGATGCCTAGTACAATGGGGTCCCTGCTTCTTGACTGGGGCTCTTAGACCTTCCCCCAGATATTCCACAAAAGGAGTGATAAAAGCCGAGCTTTCCTTTCCTTTCCAGAAGGTCTTTCCATTATTTTGGGACCTTTCCCCACACTGCAACCGGAGCATCCAAGCGTTAGCAGAGTCCCGGCTGTTCTAATCAGACAGGGGAGCAGTTGAAAATAGATTAAGAGGGGATTGAATGTGTCTTGTGAGAAACTGGCTATTGATTTCTATCCCTCCCATTCTGGCGTCATTGGAGAAATGATTTTTACACCGTGTGGAGATTTAAATATTAATAAATTGGAGGAAAGAAAAGGAGAGAGGAATGAAAGGTCAGATCTCAAATCCTGTCCTCATCGCAGTTAGAAAGCAAATGAAGGATATTTGTTACAAGGGTTCGCTGTCTGGAGTTTTGTGAGCCTAATGTAGAAACACAAGGGGTTGTAGTGAGATGATGATGGTGATTTTTTTATTGGGATGGGGGTAGCCCCGAGGAGTCCCCTGTTGTCGTGCAGTCAGACTCAGTCCCATTAGTCTATTCATTATGTAAAGTGGGGGCGACTGGCAGCGAAGGATGCCCAAGAGATGATTTTAATGTCATAGATGTTTTGCGTCTTGCAAGCCTTGGCCATCTCGGAGAGCTGTTGGGTTGCATGCTCCAAACATGGACTGTGAACAAGTGGAACCCAGAGGCATGGGCATCTGTTGCAGGAGAAGAGCTGGCAGTAGTTGTGTGGCAAACGAGAGCTCCTGCTTTGTACAAACCTCCCTAGGACATCTGGTGCTAAGGCAAAGCTCCCCACTTTGAGGTCTCTTCTGGACTTTGCATTCCCCTCCTGCGGGAGTTGGGCTCTCACACTAGTGAAACAGGAACGTGGCAGAATGGGAGTCTCTCGTCTAACTTGTGGAACACCTGGATTCGCTCTTCAGTGGGACTCGCATGGAAAACCAAGATGCTTGTTTGGAAACATGGTATATGGAAGATAACACTCTTCCTGGGAGTCATGCCCATCTGTCTTAGAAGAATGGCTCAGTTAGGGCCCAATCCAACTCTCGCTGGAGCGCACGCACATGTGTGTGAGGAGCTGCCTCCCATAATTCCCAGAACTAGGGAAAAGTAGGTGTCACCACTGTATATTAGACCAAAGAAATAAAATACATGAACAATCCTCCACACACTTCCATTTAGATGCCTCCATGCTGGGCACAGGAAGGAATTTATTTCTCTCTTGCCCTCTGTCTTGAAAACTCCTACCTCTTCAGCCTGGGACATCCATGTAAGTGGGCGGATGACCTTGTGGCCCTTGGGACACCAGCAGTCTGCCCCTCTCCATCTCGCCTGCTTTAATGTGAGATTTTTTTCTATCCCAAGACACAGCCTATGAAATGTTAAAAATGATCAGACTCAGATGACCAAGTGCAGCATTTTTCTGCATTAAAAAAGCAAATCAAAGCAGTCGGTGAAACTCCATCCTCAAATCCAGAGCAATGCTTTTGATTTCCGAGGGATGTCTAGTGTAAGATTTGGCCCAATGAGTAACAGAACTTTAATGTGTCACCATTTTTGCACCATTGCCTCCTTCCCTTCTAAGCCAAGTTTTCCTACTGCACAAGATAAATTTTGAGTGCTGGACATCCCGAACAGTCCCTCCTTTGGCCGGCTCCCTTCTTTCCATCACTGACTGTGTTCAGGGGCAGATAGTGCTGTTGTTAGTTCTTTGAGGCCCTGAGGCAAAGCCTCTTGAAGAACTCCCATTGACCTCTGCAAGCTCTGGATCAGGCCCTAAAGTGAGTATCTTTCCATTTCTCCACATCACTCCCACCACTGAGGCCCCTTCTCATTGTCCTCTCAGCTGAAGAGGACCCAGATGGTGTGTACACATTCAAAGATGATTGGCTAAATATTCTGGGACACAGCATTTGCTCAGTCCTTACTCAGGTGAGATGCTTGTTGACTGACATCAGCTGGTTTAGGAAGACCAGAAGAATGGGTCCACATATGTTTTAGTTCTGCCAGTGACTACTTTGCATGAAATAAATGTGCTAAAGGCAGGAAGTAAACAGTGAGGTGACAAAACTTGCAGATGCTACAAAATTGTTCAAGATAAGTCCCAGGCAGACTGCAAAGAGCTACAAAAGGATCTCTCAAAACTGGGTGACTGGTCAACAAAATGGCAGATGAAATTCAATGTGGATAAATGCAAAGTAATGCACATTGGAATACATAATCCCAACTATACATACAAAATGATGAGGTCTAAATTAGCTGTTAACCGTCAAGAGAGAGATCTTGGAGTCAGTGTGGATAGTTCTCTGAAAACGTCCACTCAATGTGCAGCGGCAGTCAAAAAAGTGAACAGAATGTTGGGAATCATTAAGAAAGGGATAGATAATAAGACGGAAAATATCATATTGCCTCTATATAAATCCATGGTATGCCCACATCTCGAATACTGTGTGCAGATATGGTTGCCCCATCTCAAAAAAGATATACTGGAATTGGAAAAGATTCAGAAAAGGGCAACAAAAATGATTAGGAGTATGGAACAGCTGCCGTGTGAGGAGAGATTAATAAGACTGGGACTTTTCAGCTTGGAAAACAGACGAGTAAGGGGGGATATGATAGAGGTCTATAAAATCATGACTGGTGTGGAGAAGATAAACAAGGAAGTGTTATTTACTCCTTCTCATAACACAAGAACTAGGGGCCACCAAATGAAATTAATAGGCAGAAGGTCAACTTGTGGAACTCCTTGCCAGAGGATGTTGTGAAGGCAAAGTATATAACAGGGTTAAAAAAAAAACCTAGATAAGTTCATGGAGGATAGGTCCATCAATGGCTATTAGCCAGAATGGACAGGGATGGTGTCCCTAGCCTCTGTTTGCCAGAAGCTGGGAATGGGTGACAGGGAATGGATCCCTTGATGATTACCCATTCTGTTCATTCCCTCTGGGCCACTGTCAGAAGACAGGATACTGGGCTAGATGGACCTTTGGTCTGACCCAGTATGGCTGTTCTTATGTTCTTATGAAGGCTTTCTGGTTAAGACATTGACCTAGGGCTCACCAGACCTAAGCTTCATTTTTTGCTCTGTCACCATGTGATCTAGAATGAGTCATTCAGGGTGGGCTTCACAAAGCTATTTGGGCACTTAACTCCCATTGTTTTCAATGGGATTTCAATGGGAGGTAGGAACCTAAATATAATTGTGAATCCCAACTTTAATCTCTCTCTCTGCGCCTCAGTTATCCAGCCATAAAAAGGGGATAATAGCAGTGTCCTCCTGTGCAGGGATGCTGGGAGGATAAATACATTAATGATTGTGAGGTGCTCAGATATGACGGTGGTGAAGACAATAAGAACCTACATAGGTCTAGGCCCCCATAAATAGCCTCCCACATTGCACAGTAAATTGCTCAGTAATAAAATGGGAGTAACCCCCCCTTACTAGCTATATAAAGAGAACATATGCAAATTATGCCCCACGTCACACCTAGGTTTAGAAGTGACATATGGTGTCTTTTTACAGACACCCGGGAGTATTTAGAGGATAATCTAGCTATGTATAATAGAAGCGCAGAAGATGTGAGAAAACCATACCTCCTCCCATCCGCCCCCGTATGGGAGGCGAATGCTTTTCCAGCCCACCGTTCCCTGAGAGGTAGAACTTTAGCAAATAAGGGACTTTATTAAGTTGTTAATAAGATTTCATTTTCTCGCTAATGTTGCCATGCTACATTATTAATTTAAAACTGTATTTAGCCTGACATGCTAAAGTGCTAGGCCTCATTATTAATGCATAGCCCTATGCCTCTGTTGTTTAATTAAACACCATGATTATGAAGGTCTGATGTGGCTTAATGATAGGAGGCTAGAATGGCAGCACATTCCGGAGCATGGCCCCCGTATTCCCCCCCACCTCCCTTTATTTCACCTTAAAAGCACAAGTGCAGTTGTTGTTCTACTGAATAAACATTACGTGAAAAATGATGTTGATCTTTTCAAAGTGAAATAGAATTGCCAGAGCCATTTTTATTTTCTTAGTCTTAGCTTTTTATTGACCTTAGATTTCAATCCTCTTTTTTTATGGCTGTGAAGATAACCTTGCTTCCACTTCCCCAAAGACCCCTGAACATTTAGGGTGAAATCCTGGCATGACTGAAGTCAATGAGAGCTTTGACATTATTTCAGTGGGGCTAGGATTTCACCCCTGGAGGGATTCATTGGTAGAGAACAGAGCTAGACAATTCATTTTGCATCTCTGTGTTGAATCTGTGTTGCTCAAAATGTCTTTGTAATGTCTGATACCTATTGTCTTGGAGAGGCAGTTTGATCCAGTGCATAGCCCCTGGACCAGGACTAAGGACTCATGCATTCTTTTCTCAGCTCTGCTGTTTAATCTTGGGCTAAGCCCTGATTCAGGAAAGCTTTTTAGCAGAGAAGAGCAACCAAAATGATTAAAGGTCTAGAAAACATGACCTATGAAGGAAGACTGAAAAAATTGGGAGAAGAGAAGACTGAGGTGAGACATGATAACAGTTTTCAAGTACATAAAAGGTTGTTACAAGGAGGAGGGAGAAAAATTGTTCTCGTTAACCTCTCAGGATTCATCATCTTCATCATCATCATATTTCTATTACGCCTCTGGCATTTCGGGCAGTGACGAAGCTCCTCCACTCCTGTCTGTTTCTGGCAAGTCTCTCAATGGTTCCCCAGCTGTGCCCCAGGTTTTTCAGCTCGGCTTCCACAGGTCTTCGCCATGTTGTTTTCAGGTGGCCTCGTTTTCGCTTGCCTTCGGGTGTCCATCTTATTGCCACTCTGATGATGGAATCAGTTTCCATCTGAAGCACATGACCGATCCATCTCCAACGCCTCCTGGCAATGATGGTGCTCAGATCAAAAGGAGTTTTGTCATTGACTTCAATGGAACCAGGATTTCACCCCATGTGTTTGTACAATGCCAATCTCACCTCTAAATAATAACAACAAAGTATTTAATTCAAATATGCCTTTAAGGGACCTTAATTCTTTTCTAGGTAATTAATAAAAAATGGTGTAAAATACAATAAAATTTCCTTCCAATTCTTAACGTGCATATAACTCTATCTATCTATTTATCTTTCTATAGTGTGTGTGTGTGTGTGTGTATAAATAGTACCTTTACTTTCCTTTTGTTTTAACACCATACAAATTATGAATTTAACACCAGGATAAAGTGGATTATTCTATAAATGAGTTTGCAGAGAAAAGCAATCTTCTTTAAACTTCCTATCACCAAAAGGTGACCTTTTTGCATTTATGAAGTGCTTGTTGGTAGGATTTAGATCTTTCCTGAAAGCTGTTATTTCTCTAAGTACAGGAGAAAATGCATTTTCATATCCATTTGTGGAAACCATCATTTCCTACTGTTCTCTGCTTGCCTCACCATGGAATCATAATGTGAGGTTCAGTGGCTTTTGAGAGAAATACATTCCAGAAGTGCAGTGGGAACTGGGAAGTCCTCCGCGATGCTTACTGCTAGGGGAGTGAAGGAAATGAGGGAAATTGCAACTCTTGGTTTCTGAAATATTTAAGGATTCTGAGTGCCCACAGTTGCTCAGCTTCTACCATCAAATCAGCTTCAATTTAGGAGGGTCATGCAGGTATTTCATAATTGTACAAATAAAGAAACCCATGGGTAGCTGCAAAGATTATATATGTATTTGGTGGTAGCATCAGCAGCTGCAGGAAACCACTTTGGTTGGATTTAAGCGAATCCTGTCAAGCCATGATACTGATGAGGAATAGCAATAATTTAAGATCATTCTTTGTACAATGGTGATATGACAAGTAATGCTATTAATACCTGACACACTAGGAACTACATTGCTTCAAATGTAGTTGGCCGCAACAAAGAAAAATGTGATAGTTGAATGCAGATGTGTGCAGATCACTTATAGGCATAAGTGTAACAACATCTTCATGTCACTCTTCCTTAAATTTCTGGGATTGTTAATTTTTGTTGAGAGTATGAAATTCTAAGAAAAATTATAAAGAACAGTTTGACCAATTTCAGCTCTTTTTCTCTTTGCAAAGTGAGTGCAAGGAAGTTCTCCAATTTCTTTGCTACCTGAGATTGTTCACAAATAGTTGGCTCCTTGCAGATCATTTGCTAGCGGTTCATTGCAAATATTTGAAATTCTCGATCCCTGGTGTATTGGTGAGTTATGTGACATATGGCATCAATTCTGTTCCCTGACTGGACGACTTGCATATCTAACCAACATCGGTGTGAATTTCACATTCAGATTTGAGGGTCAAATTCACTGATAGCAATTTGAACTTCTCACAGTTGTTGGGTAATCAATAAATTTGCATTTGGCAAGTGTTAGAACGTTGGAGTTTAAAATGTGCTTTTTGGGAGTATTTGTACGAGTAAAACTCATTCGCTAAAATATTTGCAGAAAAACACAAATGGGGTGGGGGGAGAACCCAGGCTAAGCAAATTCATTTAAAACATTCAAATAGATATTCAAGGACAGTTTTTTTTCCGTATTCATCCAGCTCTACTGCCCACAAAAATGCATATGCAAATGTTTTTCCAGCCACATATCTGCCTTTGCAGGAGCAGATTTGTGAGTGCAAACACACATTCAAAGTTGGGGACAAAAAATTCAGAGGTGTACTTATTGGGTGAAATGCTGACCATTGTGAAGTCAATGGCAAAACTCCCATTGACTTCACTGGCGCCAGGAGGTCACCCACTGTCTCTGTGACCTGCTCACGGAATCTCCACAAATGTCAGTGTGAGTCCTATTCATAGAACAAGAGGAGAGAGAGTGGATCTCATAGATTAGTAAGAGTGACATTTCCCACAGTAATGATATATAGGAGAGTCACAAATTCAAGGCACCACGATGAGGGGCCATTTTAACTACAACGCCAGTGAGCAACCGTCGTTGACCGCATTATGTCATCGGATCATTTATTTGTCAGCCATAGGCGCTTGCTGTGTCACTTGTGCCATCGTCTCTCCTTGGCTTGACAACCTGCAACACCCTTTACCGTGCCTTCCCCAAGCCTTGGCTGACTGGACTCCAACATGGACTCCCCACCCAGCTCTTTTTGCTTGCCTAGGGCTGACCTTCTTTAGAACCTCTTTTCCCCAGAGCATTTGACATCTGGAACCGCCTTCCTTTACCCTTCTGCTTCATTGACCCTCTGTCTGATTTCAAATCTCAGCTGAAAACATGTCTTTACTCCCTTCTCTATATCTCTTCCTGTGATATTATTTAACTCTGTAAATCATTTTTTGGATACAGTTTGCATGTAAAGCATTATATAAAATAAGGCCCCAATCCTGAAATGGGACCTTCTGGTACAAACCCTTGTGCCTGTGAAAGTCAATGGAGCTGTGTATGGGATCAGTAGTCTGTGCGTGACTCCAGGATCGATGCCTAAAGTTGTAAGCAATTCTGTTATCTGTACATTATAGGCAAAACAGTCTCACATGGAGTTCTTACTGGAAAATGAGAGCCAGTATATACTACAGGTATGTGCTGGTAGGATATATATTCAAGGTGAAAATTCAATTAAGTGCAACATTTACACTATTTCTTTGCAAAATTGCTATTCAAATGTTTTCATATGTTGGTTAAACATTTTATTAACATGATAATATTTCAGACAGAGGACAGCAGTAGCTTAAACATTTATCAATCATACAAAAATCTTTGAATATAATTTATTGGTAGGGAATGGCACAAGCCTTTGGTGTCTGTTGCCATGTGTTGAATGCAGTAGCTTCAAACCAGTCAGTCATATCAGTGGGGTAAGTGTCCTTAACAGAAATAGGTTTTCTCGCGCCATTCTCTGTTTCTCTCTCACATGCACTCAGTAGACATTGGGCAATGGACAATTTCACTGAAACAACTGAAATTAATCAAGTCCAAATCCCTGCTGTCCAAGAGACCATGAATTTAGCTGGATCAGAAACCCTCAGTTAAGCAGCCTCTGGAAGTCTATCAGAAGTTTATTAATATGATAATTTATCTGGGTAAGTGCATAAAGAAGCTAATTGAAATAATCATTTTTATGCTTTTTTAAAGACAAAGTGGTTTTTTTTTTAAAGGCAGGAAAGTGGAATTGTTGCTTATGTTTCATAATTTCCCTAGTGCTTCAATTTAAAAAAAAAAAATTAAAATGTGAAGAACAAAGAAGTTGATACTCGGAAGATTTGGGGCTCTTGCCACGTCTGGTTCTGGTCTTGATGCATGAAGATAGATTGAATTAATCAAACTTCTTCACACTGCTATTTAATCGGGTTTACAATTAGCTGAGGGCTGCAGGTCTCCTGGGCCTATCAGCTTTGCCAGTAATACAGCGGCTCTGCAGTCACACACTGGGAGTGCTTTACAGACCAGATTGTCATAATGTGGCATGAAATTAAAGCATGATGTTACTTGACAACAGAATTTCAATTTTTCCCCCTTCTTCTCCTTTAACAAAGTCTCTACCTAGAGATAGTCAACCCGTCGAGCTGCCCCCACCTGCTCAGAGCTACACATCTGCCTTCAAAAGAGTTTCTGATACTATTAAACTGATCTATGTTCCATTACAATCATCCTGATATTCCTCCCTGTCTGCTTTCAGCGGCAGATTAGTTTGCTGTGAGGAGCTAATAAGCATAGAGCTCTTAACTTGTTTCAATTCTTACGCAAATGTATTGATTTCCTTTCTCCCGCTCTTCTCACAAGGATATTCACTTGCGTCTGTCCTCCCCAAATCAGCATGCACATTACGTCAGTCCTACTCACCTGCCCTGCTTACATTTGGATTTATTAAGTCCAATTGTATTCTGATAAATGATCACCATCCTCCCTAGAAGTATGATTTTGGACAGGCGTTTTCTTTTTCGTTTTTTAATTCCCCTCTTGCACAACAGCCCATGTCTGTGGTCAGGAAATTGGCTCAAGCACCCCTGCCCTCCCCAAACAACCCAAGATTTCTGAACAAGAATAATAAATATCCCTGGGTTTCGATACATGGATTTGGGTTATTTTATTGAGATCTGTATTGTGAACAGCAGCAGCAATCCCAGAAGTAGTCGGGAGGAGGTGAGGATGAGGTCAAGATGATAATGTGGCTGCTGTCCTCATTAAACTGAAATGGAATATAATCTAATTCAGCATACACCTTGGAATCAATGGGAGGAGAACAGAGCTCCCTGCAGTTAAAAGGAAAATATAGGGAAAATGTTCCCAATGGTGAGAGCAGACTGTGGAATAGCTTCCCAAACCACAAAACTTGAAGCATTGAGAACTACCCTGGACCAAGCAAGAAGAAATTTATTGGAAGGAGACATGGAAAGGGGATGCACTGTGGGTCCATCCCTGCTCCCAGTGAAGTCAATGAGCAAATCTCCCTATAGGAGCAGGATCGGGCCCTTGATGGTTTTGCTCATGTCTGTTTTCTGTGGGCCACATCCTGAATGGTTCTGAGCATTTGAGACTCCCATTGGCTTCTCTGGGTGTTGCAGGTGCACAGCCCTTCTCGGGATTTGGCCCTATAAATCTGCACTGACAGATCCAGCTCGCTAAGTGTATGTTTTTATTACCCACAAATTATGAGAATTGTTTCAGTTCTGGATCATTTCTGTTCATTAGTAGTAAAAGCACAAGCAACCGGAAACCACCAGGCTACGTCCTGTATGTATGTGTGAATCAAGAGCTCTTGATCGGTGCAGTGGGATAGCACGTGAAGGGTTCAAGCTACACAGACAAAAATATGTCTTTCAGCTTCCATTTTAATTTCATCTGCCTTTTCAAATGCCACTGCACTGTAGCTTTTTTACATTCTTACTCTCAGCAACCGCCGTTTAGATGTCAAATCATAGGAACAAAAAAAGCTCTGGTTAAAAAGGAAAATTAACGCAGCAACAAATAAATAAACAGTTTTCTTTCTTTCTTTCTTTTTCTACCATGAACAACAACAACAAAATCCCAGTTCCTGCACTCCTCTCTCCCACAGACTGTTACGTACTTAACTCAAAAATGGCTGAATGGATTTTGCTCAAGCCTTGTAAAAACATCCTTCCCTTTTGCACTCAGCGCAAGCATATCATGCTAGGAGTGAACAGAACGAGGGGTGCAGGGAAGTGCTTCTCCAGCCTGAGGCCCAAGTTTTGCAATCAGACCTCTGCATGTTTGTCAGCCCCACTGACTACACCCATTTGCCCTTGGAATACAGTGTGGTATCTTTCGTGGGGTGGCAGAGGGGGAAGTTCGCTGGCTGCAGCATGGCCGCACACAGGAGCAGGGGGTCCACCTGCATGGATTCAATTACAGGATTGGGCCTAACCTGGCTGTGGCACTGAGTATCTCTGCAAAGGCCAGAGCAACTGTTCAAAGACTAAGTTCTGCTCCTATTGAAATCAATTTCAAAACTCCCATTGAAATCAAAGGGCATAATCAGCCCCATTGTCAATGGGGGTTGAGGGCGTTCAGCACCTTATGCAGATAGCATTTTAAATCCCTCTAGAAATGGGTTGTACAAAACTTGCAACTTTTGTTGAATTAAGGATGCTGATCAGTTTTAAACGTCTCCTCCCCTGTTGTAAAAATAGATTAAAAAAAAAGGCATTTTTCTAACTGAGAAAAATCAAACTCAATGAAATGGCATGAAATCAATTGCCTCAATTTTACAAGGACATTTTAAATTAAAGAGCAGAATGTAACATCTTGTTTGCAGATTACTGTAAATATTTCAATCACTCCCTAATTTGTGGTAAAAAGGACGGAAGCCTGGAGTTTTGGGATACTAATCAAAGATCATTACAGAGAATTCAGGCTCTTTGTTTCCTTCTGTTTGTGCTGGTCTGGAATCTTTGGGACTTTACCGAAAAATGTAAATATATATTTATAGCTGAATATTTATGAAGAGTTAGCTAGTGACAGACCATGCTGGCCCTGCGGGCCCAAAGGATTTAATGTAAATTCCAGTCAACCATGAAAACCCACTAGAATTGAACTGTATTTCAGCATGGTGGATAAAGCACATCAAAGAGCAGAATTTCTATAAGATAATTACACCCAATGTAACTCTAATCACAGAAAGATTGTGGATATTGCTGATAAAGCGTAATAAATCTTTTATGACTACGGTTTGTTCTCCTGAATCAGCTTTCTGTTCTGTTACATGAAACCCTAGCTTCTCGCCTTTATTTGTATATTTTTTTATTTTTAAATGTATTGACTAGCAATTTACTCAGAGGTTTCATGGGGGACTTGGGGTATTTGTTTCCCTGTCAAAGTGCGTTGGGACCAGCAACAAAAATTAATACCGTATGCCTGGTGAGTTTAAGAAAATAAATAGCCAAACAGCTGGAAATCTGCCTTTTTGTCATTTTTTAAAGAAATTGCAGCAGTTTCACTATTACCAATCCCATGTTTTCAAAAATCAGGAATCACCTCCCCTCCTGCTCCTCCCCATCCCAAATTACAAGATTGGCTTAAAAACACAACATTAAAAAAATAATAATAATACATTTGTTTTTGCCTTCTAGGTTTTGAGCCTCCATGGTGCACTCCAGTCAAGTCCTCAAGCTTTTCTTCACAAATGTTATGGCTAGAAACTTACTTTTTATTCTAAATGAAATCTGTGATTCTCACATCCCCTCATGACTCCAGGAGCTGAGGCTTTAAGAAGAACACCAGGTATCAGGAGATTCCTGCTCAAATTGTGAGAGTGGGTGCGTCTGTCAGCATTAAAGGGGAAATGCAGCAGCTCTTCCTAGCAGTATACATTAGCAGAGGAACAGTTATTAAATAAGGGCTCAACTGTGAGCTGGCTTACGCAGCTGCAAAGTGGAGTAAGGGGGCATAACTTACCCCTTTACACCCTTGCATAGTTGGCCTTCATTAAAGGTAGCAATGTGGCTTGAGGAGACCAGTTTCCTCAGGGCACTAGTTCCCTCCCGTGCATGTGTGTGAGTGGATGGGCAAGGCTGTGGAGTTGTCAGAGCTCTGGCTCCACGCCCATAAGAATGGGCCAGCAAAACTGAGTCACTGTGGAGGGGAAGGAATCTACATCAGGGATAGGGCATGCCTGATGCTGATTATTTCCCACCCTGGAGCAAGGGGAAAACTGGAAACTTGATTGTAAGGGACTCTGAGGCTGCAATCTGGTTACTGGTCTGCTACCAGAGCTTTCTTCTGGATCTTCCTTGTGCACTCCCTTATGTAGGTTTGGGCACCACTGGGCTCCTACAACTGCATTTACAGATGGCCTTTTGCATGCGTAGTTTATTAATCAAGAAGGCCAGGGTTTGCCTTCTTCACAGGAGCTTTGTCCTTCATTTGTCTTTTAGGCATATGGGCAGCAGAAGGGCTTTGCTTCTACCTGTGTGAAAGAACCTTACATGTGGTTTAATTACAGTAAATTAACAACAAAGAAAAGTGTTTGCAGAAGGCCAGCTGAATAGCATTCCTGGGCTCGCTGGAATAACACAGCATTTCAGATCAGCCTAGGAGTTGCATGCTTGTGATTGGCATAGTTTAATTTAGGCCCTGTTCAGATAGAGACAACCATGCCTGGCATGTTCAGCTTTAGTGACAATCTATCTCTGGTACTTATATGTAAAGCTGGTCAGAATAGGAAATGGTTTTTCCCAGTTCATGAATAGTTTCAAGAGTTTGAAAATTTGGTCTGTCCTGACTCAGGCCAAAAAGTCAAAATCTTGAAAACTTTCATGAAAGAAAGAAATTCAAAGTTTGCATTCTGGGTCAATTGAAAGGTTTCATTAGGACAGTTCTCAGGTTTCAGCCTTTTTTCCCCTGTTGACCCTTTTCACAAGCTAATTCTCTTAAATTTTAAAATGAAAAGTCATTTTGAACCAGCAAACGAGAATTTTTTGTTTAAAAAAGGTCAAAATGAAACCTTATGACAATTC
Source organism: Eretmochelys imbricata (assembly GCF_965152235.1). Classification (NCBI taxonomy): domain Eukaryota; kingdom Metazoa; phylum Chordata; order Testudines; family Cheloniidae; genus Eretmochelys; species Eretmochelys imbricata. The sequence goes on along the minus strand of NC_135584.1, from coordinate 6,974,762 downwards.
CAAAAGTCCTCCCCCGCCTACCGTTTTTTTGGAGTTGGGAGATGCATTGAAACTGACCCTGTTTCATGAACAGTTCCAATGAATAAGCATTTTTCAATGAAGAAAAATGTTTTGTCAAAACAATTCCAGACCTGATCTAGTTATAGGGGTGCCCTCGAGCATAGTGACTAAATACCTCAGTCTTTAACGTATGTAGCCTCACAATCCCCCTCTGCGAGGTAGTGGAGTGCTATTTTTTCCATTTTACAGATGGAGAAATGAGGCACAAAGAGACTTGTCCTAGGTCACTCAGGATGGCTATCACCGAGCTGGGAACTGAGCTCAGATCTCAACTTAGCACGCTAACTGCTAGACCATCTTTTTGTTGTTATTGCTTTTTTGTTATTAAAACCAGCAGGGAAAAAGACACATAAACAGCCTTGCTCAGCTGCATGGCAACATTCCAGTCAAACCCTTCAGCAAGATAGACAGGAAAAAAATTCTGCAGTGATCTGTTGGCAATCAATACCACCAGAAGCATAACTAAAACATACCCAGCATTCAAGTATTGTGTAAATTACTGTCGTGACAGAACCAAAAATAATAATAATTAAAAAAAATAAATTCCAACCCAAATCTGTAAAGCAATATTTGTGCATGCATGAGCCCCTGTCATTTGGGAACACGTGTTGGTGGTGCAAAATCCTGTGATGGTTGTGTGCTTATAACAGGGTTGGCTGAGTCCTGAGTGCCCCCTCATGGTCAGGGGTGCTTCTATTTTCCCCTTCTTCAGGGCTCCTTAAACAAACTCCATACAGTCTCTCTCCTCCAATCACAGCCCTTTTTTGGGGGACTGCATTTTTTTTTAATACAAAGTTAAAAAAACCTCCCCCAAACCCCTTCCCCCCACCACACAAAAAAGGCATCTTCCACCCAGCCTTAAACTGGGCAGAGCCCTCCTCCCACAGGTACTGTCCATTCCTGATCTCTGAGCAGCTGGAGAAGATGCAAGGCCCAGACTGCTTTCCTTGCCTTCTCCCAAAGGAAAAAGCAAAACGTTCAGGTGGCTCTTTTACCCAGCCCCAACTCCCTTCCTTGGGGACCTCCGCAGGAGACCCTCTCTCCCTGCAGCTTCATTCTTCAGTTCCCCTTCTAGCTCTGCCTCTCCTGAAATTCCCTCTGATCAGTTGTAGCCCCACCCCCTTAATTGGCTCACCTGGGAGCACCTGTTCTGGCACAGAGGAGCTGGACCAGGCCAGCCATCTTGTGACAGTGCAGATGGGCATTTACTTGGAATTACCTGTTTAACAAATGCGTGGTGGCACTCACAAACTGGTGCCCTGGAAAATTTTACAGGTGCTTTTAAGGAGGCGCTTTAAAAATATGTGTTCTGTGTTGGCAAGGAAAGGGCCTAGATGACTTTACAGATGTTTCTGATTTCTAGGTTATATGAGTCTATGCTAATTTCAGATCATCCACTTATACCCATTTGTTCCTGGCTGGCTTCCTCTCTGGCTTTTGGCTAAGGTCAAGTGGAGTGAGTCGAATGTGGGATGATACACGCTCTGTCAGGTGGACAGCTCCTCTTCTCCATATCTGGATGCTGTGCTCCTATGATTCTATTGAAAGGTATACAGAGGAGGTCATAGTATATTTGGGGTTTACCACACCCCCCTTGTAAGCATACCAGAATTCATCCTTATTCATATTAACTAAATCCACCCCTAGGTATGACCTAATGGAAAGTGCTTTGTACAATCCAGCTACACAGGAAGACATAAAAGGCCACATCAGGACAATGGAGGGCTGCAGAGGATGGTCTTCTTCTCCATGATTTACATCAGGCCTTTGAAAGTGTGTTGTGTTCCCCCTGCCACTAGAGTCTGAAGCAAATAAACAACATTCCTGGGGAAAGGGTCTGTGGTGTTCAAACATCCTGCTGAACTTTAATGTTCTGTACATTGTTAGGAAATGACTACAAACCCCCTTGGAAGAGCAAAGGAAGAAAATTAGCTTGAGGCAAGGTGATAGTCCCCCATTCAAATATATTTATGTAAAACTAAGATGCCAAAGAAATCTCATTTGTTCCAAGAAGGCATAAAGCCCATGTTATTCTTGATCAGAAGGGGCTTGGGAGCTCATTTGCAAAACTATTGTTTTAGTGCATTTTATGCTACTCTGGGAGAATAATGAATGCAATGGCACTTAAAAAGAAACAAACAACAACATTTATTAACTCAATGTGGATCACAGCAGTAACTTTTAGGGCAAATGCTTCAAAATGCGGCCTCTGATTTTGCAGGCACAATTCTGCAAGCAGTGTTTTGGAATGCACAAAGGATCATATATGGAGAACCGAACATTCAAATTTGGGCCTGATCTGACTCCACTGATTTGAATGCTAGCTACGTGATTTGGATGCATAAAAACGGATGCTTCCTAGAATATTTGAGCCTTATTTCTGTGAGGAGGGTACTTTCCCAAAGTCTGTGATGATATAGGGCAGGGCTGGTAGCACTGCCTGTCATGAAAGTTGTCCAACTCTTCCCATGATAAGATAAGATCCCTGCTCATTTTAGTGTGTTTCTGAGCTTTTTTGCTTGTGTGTAACTTTATGAGCTAGATTCTCAGCTGGTGTAAACGAGCACAGCTCTGTTGACTGGGTTGGAGGAACACTGATCTATGCCAGTTGAGAATCTGGTCCTCTATTTCCAGCAATGTGTGCATCAGCGAGAAGACGAGCATTCTGAATGCAACGAGGATGCACAGCAGAAATACTACTGTAGATGCAGTACCATTAGAAATGGTACGTGCTGATGCCTGTACACGCGGACATCCAAAACTTCTGATCTTTTGTTCTTTTTCTTCCAATTCATCTCAATTGTTATGGGTTGTTATTTCTCCTGGGATCCAGGACCATATTACCATTATTCACTCATCTTCCATTCTATCTACCTGCGTCTTCTACTGCCTCTGTGCTCTGCGCAATTGAGATCTGTCACATCTGAGCCCGTTGCTATAGTTAAAGGCAACCTTCTGTGTTTTGGGTCATCAGGAGCCATGAATGAAGGTGCGTTTGCAGCATTTGAGTAAATACTGCTGCTTCATTATATGGAATCATTATATTTGCTCACTTTGTAAATTTGAATGGACTTGAGGAGGTAACAGGGTGAAGTTTACACATTCCTGGGCTGGAGTAATTTTTTCCGAACATTTTTCCTTTGCATTTTATTGTGCACTCCAAAAGGGATAATTGGATGTATTATCTATTAGAACCTGGAGAGTGCTATTAAATAATACTCTAAATTAGATTAATACTTGGATGAGATATTAATTATAACAGCATCATCAGGGCATTTGAAGACCATGAGCCAAGCAGACAGGAGGTGTAAATCAGTGTAGCTCCTATTTACACAAGCTGAGGGTTTGTCCTCCTGGGTGCATGATGTGTTGATAGCATATATTGTATGGAATGAAGTCGCTTAAAGATATGTTTTAAAGAAAGCTCATGGTCAGCTTGCCATTAACTGCTAGAGAGCGGTAGGGAAAGTCATTCTGGGTCTTTAATTCAACATTTCATGGTATATTAACCATCTGCAATAGTAGGATAAACCATTACAAATACTAGTTTGAAGTCCCCTAATAAACCTGCCTCCAGCCTCAGTTGGAGCTGCCAAAAAAAATCCCCTGCACACAAGTGCTGTCAGAGTGCAAAAACCTCATTGTGTTTCAGGGCACTACATACCAGTGGGGATGTTGTTCCATGTCTCTTTCCCAGGCCGTTATTCCCCAGTGGGAGCTGCTGCAGGTTCACTCTGTGATCTGATCGGAAAACTCAGCCGGTCTTGCACTGGGGGCAGCTGTGCTGGGTCGGGGAGGGAATGACAGCAAATGGGATTGCACTAATGCACATGATAATGAAGTTCGTGTAGCTGAGCTTACTGCTCCCTGGGGTCCAGTCAAAGCTTGGATTGTTCCTTAAGTAGTATTTGCTCAGAATGTACACAGTGTGGATTTTTTTTCCCTTAAGAAATCAGCAGAAATCTCATATCTCTGCCTAGGCCAGCTTGTCCATCTGTTTTGATGGCTTCTTTTATCACTAAGCAGCCCTATGAAGAATGAACACACTGAAAGGTGGGGCTTTCTTTCTCCCCGATAGTGGACAAGGCTCTCCCCATTGATCTTGCATGAATATAGTTGGGGCTACGTGGCCATAGGCTGATTGCATCTGCAAGTGTTAATCGTTCAGGGGCCAGACAAGGTGAATAAGCAAACTACATTTTCTTCAGTTTGACAGAGGGAGGAGCAGAATGGAAATGATCTTTCTGTCCATTTGTCACTGACCTAGTGACTTGAGCAAGGTCACACAGCAAGGCAGGAACAGAACCTACATCTCCGGAGCCGCAGTCCAATGTGCTGTCTACTGGACTGTTGTTTGTGTGTCCGTCTTAGCACCCACTGTGTCACCAAGCCCCACTTCTCCACTGTGAAGCCACAATGGCCCCACTCGCGGATGAAATCTTCATAGGGCAGAAGAGGGGAAAGAAGGGAAGGGGAAGATAGCTTCCCCAGAGATAGCTCATGAGATGAGCAGACTGATGATTACCTGTTCTGTTCATTCCCTCTGGGGCACCTGGCATTGGCCACTGTCAGAAGACAGGATACTGTGCAAGATGGACCTTTGGTCTGACCCAGTGTGGTCATTCTGATGTTCTTATCCTGCGAGTTCTTCGTCCCAGATCAGACACCCATGTGTTATTCTGTCCTATGCTGCGCTGTTAGCCTGCAGGATTCTTTGAGCATATTTTTACCGTGGGTGCATTGATGGGCAAATATTTAAGCAACTGCTGAGTCAGGGATTGCCCAGCAGAAGAGATATTAATTATTAATTTCTGATCATTAATTGTCATGTCTACAAGACCAATACTGTCATCCTCTATAATACTGCAAGTCTCAATGCACTAATATTATTTATTTGTATTGCGACAGTGCCTAGGAGCCCTAGTCCTGGGCTAAGACCCCACTGGGCTCGCTGTTGTACCAGCACAGAACAACAACTCGTTGACCCAGAGAGCTTACAACTGAACTGATCCTCTAACTTTTCCCTGGGAGGATCTCAAAACACTTTGAGCCAAGATTATCATCATCATTTCCAGATGGGGAAGGGGGAAATGGACCACAGGACAGGTAAGGGCCAGCTCGTTCATTAGCTATTTCCATTGGTGAGTAGTGACTCCCATGAGCCATCCAACTGGGTTCAGCTGGTCTACTTGCCTGGGTCACTGTTTGCCAGTCTGAATCGGGAGTTCGCAATCTGGCCCCGCAGGAATTGCCCTGGTTACACAATGGATCAGTGTGGTGGGGTCAGAACCCAGGCTACTGTGGTGCCCAGCTCCCTGCTCTAACCATCAGAGAATGCTGCTTGGCTTGCGTCACACACATACTTCTTGGTGTGGAAGAAAGTGTGTTTCAGTGTAAACTTAATACTCGTGTTGTGTGTGGCAACAACCGTTGCCAAAACGAAGAGGAAGAGGAAGTTGTGAGTGCTGGGAAGAGGAAAAAGTAGCTGAAGAATAGCCAGGAAGGTTGGGCCACATGAGAGAGAGGCAGAAAGTGAGCAGGATAATTGGCAGAGCCTGGTAGGCAGGGCCACCGATACAGGTATTAGGAGCTGAGACAGAGGATACCACAACTATAGTCCATTGCTTCATTCTCCATATCACACTACTCTTCTTATTTCAAGATCTGATCAAGTCTGACTATTTTCACCTCCTTTTGCTGTAAAGTTGCCTATTAATGTTGACAATGTCGATGACTGCGGGATATGGCATTAGTACTGACAAATGCTGGTAATTTGCAAGCAATGTTTTCCCTCTAGCTCCAGTGGGAAATCACCTAACCTTTGCCAATAACTCTCAACATAACTCATAAAACCTCATCTTCCGTCATTATGAGGAGGAGCATTTCTGAAAATTGTAAGCTTCTTCCTGAATCTATCCAGGCTAGACTATACAGAGGATGTGATATTAATCAGTATGTGAGGCCCAATGTAGTATGAAGGATTCTATTACAAGATATTTTTACCATATGCTCTCTGATATTATGCTTATTGATTATGCTTTTAGAGCTCCCCTCTCTCTCCACCGTTTTTTAGTATGTTGCATCATTTGACTTGTGTATGTATTTATATATTTTTTTACCATAATGTATTTTAAATCACGTGTGCTAAGCATTTGTGTATGTGCGTTCTTTACAACAATACTAATTAGTAATTTAATAATCATATTGGGCTGGTGTAATTACAAGCAGTGGGTGTAAATCAGCATTGCTCCATTGATGTTGAAGGATTTGATGCCGGATCGGTTTGCTTGAAACATAAGGGCCAGATTTTCAGCTCCTAGCAGCTCCTACGGAGAATAATGGGGGCTGCTGGACACTGATGTCTTTTGAAAACCTAGCCTTAACTATTCAGCCGAGGATCTGCAGAGAAAGACACACACACACACACACACACACAAAGCAGAGAGAGAACAACAACACTGTTCAGAAGCATATTGGAACCTCCAATATTCAAATACAGCCTCATATCTCTCTTATTTTGCAGAAGCTGTAGCAAAAGCAATAGTGATAGCAAGGGCCTTTAAACGTAAATTAAAATGTAATGGGGGTGGGAGGTAGCGCCAAGCCAATGTGGACCATCTGAGCTGTTGCAATTCTAGAATTCATCAGCGCTGATGAAAGTGGAAGGCGGCTGTTGTGTTATTGATGCGGGGGGTGGGGGGGAGGGGGAAGGAGAGATTATTGCATTACTGACATACAGTAGGTGGAGAAAGATTACCGTGTGAGCGCTGGTACAAGAAGTGAGATTATCCGAATGCAATAAGCCATTGTTACAGCAATGACATTTCCCCCTCACCCACGCTCCACTGCGTAACATTAAAGGTCAGTGGTAGCCAGCCAGATGGCTGGAGGTGGGTTGGTGATGAGGGGCTGCTTTCCTTGGTCATTTTCTGGAATGGTGGTTGTGCTCAGAAAAATACCGGTCTTTTGGTTTTCTGACTGGGATTTCATCTTAATGCTGCAGGAAGGAGGGACGGAATTTGGGTTAGAATATTGCCCCTCTCACATGCATCCATACGATCCTGCATTGCAGCTCAGAGAAGGCGGGGGCACTCAGGTAACCAGCATAGCCACATCTCAGGCACCGAAATCATTATCAGATTAAAACCACTGGATTTTGGCTTTATTTAATAAACAACTTGTGCTGAACAGTTTTCGGATGTGCTCCTTATGCTACAGAGGCACAGTGAGCGCTTTGGGACAGGACTGTCGTTTGATGATATGAGGTTATGTGCAGTGCCTGTTTACAACCGGGCTCTGATTCTTGACCAAAGGCATGTGTGTGTGTCAGTTTCACTTGCTTGTTTTCAAAGGTAACCTGCCTCCTCCAAAGACAATGCCATTTATGCTTGTTCTCAAATTGGCCCCATGATTTTTACTAACCCATGTTCCATCTCCTTCTGCCTTTGTTTAACTGTTCTCAAAGTACACTCAGTAGTGCTAATCTTAATTGAATAAAACCATGACCCACTCCAGAGAAAGTATCTGACAATGTAAACTGACCTCCCTAGAAAATGAATCAAACAGTGTTCATTGGCTTGATGCTCAGCTCATTGAACTCTGTGGACAGATTTTCATTGACTCCAGTGAATTTTGGATCAGGCCCCAGGTGTTCAGCTCATATCCTCTTGGATTTAATTGGGTTACAGGGGAGACTTCTGATCCCTGATCCCAAGGGATGAGGCCACAGGGAAATGCCCCGTCTTCAGCAATCTCATCTGTCTGTAGTCTCAGGCCGGGAGAGAAGAATGGCTGCTTAATCAGATGCACAATCTGAAAATGTCACATTATTATTTATGAAGTGCTTAATAATCACACCACAATCACTGAATGCACTGGGGTGGAAAGTGAAAAATACATTTTTTAAAAAACAGTATATTTGAATTTGGCTACTCAGTGAAAAAAAATAAAGTAAACACTTTCTTTTAATTTGAAGAATGTAGGCCATTCCAGTGTTGCAATGATGCCTAATTTATGCCTGGCATCAGAAGTAATAGACAAGCAGAACAATTTCTCGTTCTGCAACTACAACCAGCAATTGACAGATCTTGTCCCTTTTTACTGTCTAAATGCATAGCTTACTTTTTTGTTGTTGTGATACTACACAAAGGTTGTTTAGTCCTGCACAAGGCGGCATAGCGATTAGATTACCTTTGAAGAGAGACACGTCTCTAAAATTCACCCTGGAAATATCTGAATAAATATTCTATGAAATATAAGAGCAATAGTTCAATGGCATTTTCAGCTGGAATATTGAGCTTCTGTACAAAGCAGGGTCTTAGTTGTCCAAATGATGTCTACCAAATGGGACGCTGCATTTTGATAATCTGGGCCTAACAACTGGACTGGCACAGAGAATGGAGTAACCACTTCCATAGTATGTGTTTTTCTCAGGAACAAGATTGAGTGTCATTAGAAATGTGAGATGGGCCACTATACCTGGTAGGGGATAAAAAGAGGAATCCAATCTGTCCTACTTTCAGACATACAGCTGGAAAAAAAGACAGCAGTATGATTTTCATTTATTGTGCGTGTGTATATTGGTTTTGTGTGTATGTGTGTGCGCTGGGTGGATATTTAATCTAATTTAATCTCTCTCTCTCTTGCTCTCGCTCCTCTTTGTTCCCAAGGAAGCATACTGGAGGAGAGTGTGTGGTGTCTACTTAAGCTTGCAAAATTATTCTCGCTCACAGTTTTATTGTTCCCTCTTTGGCAAACTGGCATTTTCCTCCCTGTGTGTTTAATGGATAGGAGATTAAAATGCATATATTTTAAAATCATTATTTTTATTCGGAGGTGGGCTCCCTGAGCAGCTGAGCACCTCCAAGTGTCAGAGAAGAGAATGGGAGATGAGTGCCCATTGCATTGCGCAGGACTCGGTCTTTTGCTACTTCCTTCTTTATCTGTCAGTAGCACTAGCTATCTGATATCACCGGCCTGGGGATCTGGCTTTGCTAGTTGGTTTGTGCTCCCTCTGTTGGCTGCCTGACTCTGCAGTGGGGAAGAAAAAAACAGCAGCAGAGAGCCATTAGCTAACCCTGAGAATTAGGAGATGCAGTACTAAATTGGGGATAGGTCACATGACTGTAATGAGGCTAGAATGTGTCTGGCAAAGTTGTCTAGTTATTTGAGCACGCCAATCTGGGCTTTCCAGATTTCTAATTCTACCTTATCAACTTTCTTGATGCTTAGCTTTAGCCAAGTAACTTTGGGGTCCATTTTCTGCCAGACCTCTACCCATTATGATGTGCGCACACACATATATGACTACACTCCTGCTAAAACATGTATGGGCCTGATTCTCCACTTTGACGTACTGTGATCCTCAACACTTCTGCAAGTGATTTAGTACCATTTTACACCTACTCTTCACCCACTCTGCCTGGGTGTAAGAGACAACACAAGGTGCATGGAGAAGCAGGCCCATATAGGTATAGTATTTATTTTGTATATCTTCCTATGTGTGATCTCTGCAGATTAACGTAGTGCAATCAACACAGTTTAATATGTTACTACTAAATACGTTAATTATATTATTCCTTTCCAACGCCGCAATCACTAGATTTTTATGTTTTGATGCCAAATCTAGTAAAACTTTAAATTATGGTAATTAAATAATTAGCCGTAATATGCGACACGCTAACAAAACGATTGCTGTGTTTTATTATTTAGCCATGACATGGTTGGTTCTGTTTTTACTCGGCAGCCAGTAATGTGTAATCAACAATATAATCTTATTCCAGAGGTAGAGATGCCACCAGGAATCAAGCTTGACCCATTGTGATTGTTTGCATTTTATTTCCTGCATTCCAACAGTACCTCTCAGTACTCCCGTTTCTTTATCTTTAATCTCCCCTTCTTCCTTAGGAATGATTTCTCCTGTTTTCCAAAGGATTATAGTCGCTAATGGCTTTCTCTCTCCCCACTCCCGCCTTAACCTAACACCCCAATGTTCTTGTTTAGGCTTTTATCTTTGATTCGGGGCTTTGGTTTCCTGCATGCCTTTAAAACAAATAAACAAACAACTGCATAGCATATCCTCATGACAACTAAAAAACAAACAAACAAACAACCCCATTTCTGCCTGAGGAGCTCCTGGCGGGAAACAATGGGTTTGGCGATGTTTAAAAATCCAACAGCAACAACCCGAAATCTAGGAAACTGGACAGCATTGCATGAGAAATAGGTTTGTCACTGTTGTGTCTTGGAATGCTCAGAAGTGAACTATTGGTTTAGATGCACAGGCAAGTTTACAAGCAGAAAGCCTGCGCTATCTCGCTCTGTCTCCTCATCCCACCCCTCAAGCCCCCAATAGATACATGATTTGCTTCGGAAATCTTTGATTTTAGCAGTGGTTGCCCTCTAGATCTTACAGCTGTTTTGGGGGCACATTTAGATTTTCAGATTCATGCGGAAACAGTAACCATATTGGGGATTGCAATGGTCAAGAATCAATTTTTTTTTTTAACCCCCAGCTGTTTTCTTCTCCGTTTCCAGGTTTCATGCCGATATGAAAGGCTGATGCTGTGCATTATTGAGGAATAAATTAGTTAGGTGAATAAAGGAGAAAAATCTCAGTTTTCTAAGTGGTGGAGCAATCCCACTGATGGCAGTGGCATTTCGGCTGCCTTCACAAATGCTGAGACCAGAATTTGGCATTGGGAATCATTGCTAGAGCCAAGATGAGAACACAGCGGCTATGGGCTACCAGTCCTGTTACTCACACCACTGGACCGCACCACTCCTTTGATAACTGGACAATGCCTCAGGGACTCAGTCCAACTCTGCTTTATTCTGTGCTGTCCCCTTTACTTAGCAAAGCCTTCTGTGCATGGAACACGTACCAGTTTACAATCCTCCTCGCAGGCGGACATAGCTAATGATCCTGAGCCGTGCAGTTCTCAGAGTCTTAGCAGCCAGCAAGGCCTTTCAGCTAACTCACTGTCCTGTTATTACATCGGGTTCCTTACTGTCCTAGCCACGCTGTTAATGAGCTCTACTGAGTAGAATCACATGAGGCCCCATTCTCCTGCTATGTCGTGGGTGAAATTCACAGCTCTTACAGTCTCATGTAACCCACCAAAATAGGGAATTAACTGGTGCATATGTCTGGTGTGAGCTCTCTACACAGGGGTGGATTTTTCCCAATATAAGTAGCTCCCATTGGGAATCAGTAGAGGCTACTTGCATTCTGTGGAAGGATAAGACCCCTGGAATGCATCAAAATCTGGACCTTCAGAACGAAATCCCCCCCAGAAGACACCAGGTTCTTTGTTTCCAGCCAATTTTTGAGATATTGAGAACAGCGGTGATGTGTTTGACAGACCCCGGGGAAGGTGAGGAGAGGTGTCATGATTTTCCTATAAATATGACTCTAATCACACAAAAGCATAAACCCCTCTGGAGAGATTCAGGTGACTTGACATGCATCGGTAGGGGTCTGACTTTTTTTTTTTGCTTCATTTTTACATCACTGCAATTTCTGGTGGACGACCCGCCTCTCCAGGCAAGCACCGTACGCGTAGTCCCAATAAACACTCAGTGGATCCAAATTTACAATACATTACATTAAGATAGCTGATCACAAGCTAACTACTAATCCTTAGGCCAGCCAGGGAAGTAAAACATTATTATCCCTATTTCAAAGATGGGGAAACGGAAGCAAACTGCGTCAAGTTAATCCCTGCTGTCCAGTAACATCGCTGACTTCAATGGAGTTCCAGCAGGGTTTAGTTTGGCCAGGGGAGATTATGATTTAAGTTTTAAAAGGCAGCCTCCAATTTGCTTGTGCTCATCCCTGTGCCTACATTTTGTAGGTGCACATGTAAAACTGACAGACCCTGGTCACTGGTGGGCGGGATTGAACCTGGGATCTCTGGAGCTAAATGCATGAGCTAAAAGCCACGTGACCATTAGCTAAGGCTGTAGCAGATTTATTAATCTCTAAGTGGTTTTGGTGCCATTGGGGGAAACAGAACACCACACCCAGGAGATGTGTGGGTTACACAAACACCTGTACATGCCCCCCTTTAAATAGTCTACTCTCTGTATGCACCCCAATGTTGGAATGTGAAGCTGCAAAACACATTGTCCCCAGTATTATTAGACAAATCACATTATATGTATTATACATTACAAGCAGTGTGCATTATATGTATACATCTTCCATCCTGGGTCACTGAGATGCCCCTAAGAATACAAACTTCTGCTAGATTCCCTTGGGCAGGTCCATAAAGACACCCATCCTTGCCTCTTGGATTGGATTAGTCCAAGAGAGGAGAGATGTGGGAGCAGTCCTGCAAAATAAAAGGACAAAAATATTTTTAAAAGATACATATTGTTCAGCACAGACTTTTACCGAAACCACCGTTTAAAAAAAATACAAATACTTGATTATGGCTGGACTGATTCTCATTTTCACAGCTACACTAGTGTCAGTCCTAATAATGCGTCTGGAGTCAGTGAATTACTTGGATTAACAATGTTCTGAAGCCATTGTGCTATTCCCTAACCATTTGTTGGGGCTGGTTCTTGCAGTGTGGGATACAGGTATTATTGGCATCAATTGAGTTACTCAGGCGGACTCATATCAATATAACTGAGATCAGAATCTGGTCCCCAGTCAGGCCATTTTAGGACATTTTACTGTCAGCGCTGCCTTAAACCAATGGGATCTATTGTCCCCTCACTTTCTGGGCTCTTTATGTGTGTAGCTTCATTGCATATCAACTGGAGTTTTGTGCATAAATCCCCCACCACTGATAGGGAAATCAGCTCCAATATGTGCAAGCATAATATGGTATGTGTCTGTATATAGTAGTGTTTTATAGGCTTGTGGAAAGATGCCATGTACTTAGTAGCAGGTGAATGGAAAGAAGAGAGTCGTAATCAGGTTGGTGACGATTGGCAGCGCAGATCCATGTGTCAGGAAAACAAAGCATCACACTATATAGAAATCTGGCCACCTTTCAAACATATCCATCAATATATGTAAACCAGGAGGAAGAGTTATTTCACATTTGGAGAGCATGACACAGATTTCGGCACCTGCCCCTGATGAAAGATGCAACCTTCTGAACCAAGCCTTTTCTGAATACATCATCTAACTTATCTCCCAGTGCAGCTGTCTTCTGCGATTTCAAATGTCACTAAGTTTTGGGAGATTTCTGAAAGGAAATGTGCTCTGTATTCCTTCATCTGCTTTTATTAATTAAACCTAAGGGGGAACAAGTGGATACAAATGGTTTCATTTGGCATGCGGGACACATTGATTTTGGTGTCTTAACCTGAGTGTCTTATTAGCCAGAGTAGCAGAACCATGGCTGGATAGTGTTTTTACTCAGCATGCCTGAATGTTAAGGAAAGCTGGCTGTGTTACCCATGAATCCTGCAGTCCATATGAAGATCCTAATGAAGTCCCTGGGTGTTTTGTGTAGCCAGTGATTTCAGGATTGGGCTCTGAAGAGGACATGGGCATTGAAACATGGCTTAATGTGACAGCAGAGTTAACTTTTATTCTGTGAATTCTTTGTTCTCTCTGCATCCCTGAGTGTCGTGCAGTATAACTGATAGGGGCTTTTGGTGGTAACGCAGTGGGCTCACCGCACTGTCCTTTTTCTAAAGACAGGGGTTCAGATCCTAGTTATGAGCAAAATGCTAGCCCCAACTGTGTCTTCAGTTCAGAGTCCTCTGAACCACTGCAGTCCACCTGGACTATGTGTACAAAGACACGAATGCAGGTCTTAACACCCATTTCCCCTGACTCCTCAGCGCTAGTCACATGGCTGCATCCCTTCCCTCTGACTCTACCCCCTTCAATTTCCTGGCTCAGAACCCTCTCCTGTGGTTTTGGTTCTGGGTTCGGATTCAGCACTGGAAGGAGCCTCTTTTGGATGTGGCTAAAATCCCCTGGTGATGAAGATGGCAGAAACGCTCCAAAATTTCTTGAACTAAATCTTGTGGAAGAGCTTGTAATTTTTGGTGCTATCAAATCTGAACCTGAATCAAACTCTAACCTAAACCTGGTTTGGCCTCAAATCCACACTGATCCAGCTCTGCATACCCATTGCACCCGCTATAACTCGCATTAGCAGATGCAAACCAGTACAATAGCGCTAGTAAATTATGCACACAATTATCCATTTTGTAACTGCAAAGGCCCATTTGCACACACAAATTTCAGCTCCAGACACAATGGAGGCCTGCACTTTGTGCAGACTTTGCAGCCTTCTTTGAGAACGCATGCCATTGCATATGGCTGGGTGGACATGTCTGCATAATACTGTCCCTTGTATTAACACTTTGCTACAGCCCAATTAACAAATGTTGGAAAATCCCAGAGGCATTCTAGCCCCTTTTATTTAGGATGCTAAATGCTGTAGGAACATGTTTAGCTTTTACAGGAGCTGTTTTTAATTATTGTGCTCAACTTAATTAGTCATTTTTCTTTATTTATAATTTTTTGAAAGCACGAATCATTAGGAGGTCACAGCCAAAAGCTCTGCTGCTGACAGATGGAACAGAATCCCCTTGCGATTTAACCTGCCAACAACTTTGGGAACCAGGAAGCAAAAGGTAATTTTCAGAATGCTACAACCTCTTGAACTGTGGCCGTGTATCGATAAATTACCCAATTGCTCCATTCTCCTCCCCTACAGTAGTTTCAGCACCTGTGCTTTACGATTAATGTAGGAAGACTGACCAGGTAATATTAAGCGTGTAGGAATGTTTCCCTGAGACAAAGGCCTATCAAGGGGAATTTCTTGGGACAGATTGACGGAATTCAGGGGGAAAAAAAAGATTCATAAGAGGGCCTGAGCTCTGGCTGATTTGCATGTGAGGGGCTGGATGCACCTGAAAGCTCTTTACATCCCAGGGAATGCCTTAGAGTTAACATCTCTGTTTTTCTTGAAGTTTTTATTTGGATATTTTCCTAGTTAAGGGCCCACTCCTGCTCCCATTGAAGTCAATGCAACATTTGTGCCTCTCTGTCTTAGGTAGTGAGATGGCCCTCATTACCATACTATACCATACAGCCTCACAGTCATTAATGTATTTATCCTCACAACACCCCGTGAGGCAGGGTAGCGCTGTCATCCCCCTTTTACAGGTAGGGAACAAAGGCCCACTTCCTCAACAGCATTTAGGTGCCTAACTCCCATTGAAATCAATGGGAATTAGGCGCTTAAATACCTTTGAGGATCTGGGCCAGAGAGACTAAGTGCCTTGCCCAAGGTCACAAAGGAAGTCTGTGGCAGAGCCATAGGTGCTAGAACTAGGCGTGCGGCAGCACTCCGCCCCCCCCCCCCCCGCCACGTTTGAAGTGGTTCCCATCATATCCAGGGTTTACACTTTGGTTCAATGGCTCTCAACTCTCCCACTCTACAAATTGTTCCAGTACCCCTGGGGCGGAGCATGGATTTGAATCCAGGTCTCCCAAGTCCTAAGCCAGTGCCTCAACCAGTGGGCCATCCTTCCTTTTAACTTCAGTGGTGCAGACTCAAGCCTAAGAGCAGAAATCAGCTATAACGAGTGCATGATCCTGAAATTGGAGGGGCCACATTTTGGGAGGTCACTAGGAAGTCTGGGATATGGGTGGTTGGACTTGGGCCTGCAGATGCTGGAGCCCCAGGCTGGAAGCCAGGGTTCAACAATTCCTAACCTGGGGTTACAAATGAGCGTAGATGCTCAAGCCCTGGATTAACAAACCCACGGTCAGCTCGCTCGAGTTCTGCTAACCTGGGGCTTACATTGCAGTGTAGACATACCCTAAGTGGCTGCTGTCTCCACACCTGGTGAGCAAGCATATGTAGTCAGTAGGTGCACACCTGCTCTTCACACTCCGCTGCACACTGCAGGAGCAAGCCACTGACTAGAGTTCAGATACTGCAAGGTGCAGAGGACCTTTTACTTCAAGTGGTACAGAATCTGCCACCTTGACTCCCATTCCTTTCAAGGAATCCCATGGATTTCATAGGAATCACCCAATATGAGTAAGGGCAGCAGAAGCTGGTCCAAGAGGCATAGAAGAACCTCAGCAGCTTGCAGGATCAGTCTTTAGGTTTGTAGTTTTCAGGGGGATGAGATGCCTGAGCTGGAAGATACCTGGTACATTCTAGCTCATGCATTGGGCCAGATTCTGAGCTGGCGTTACTAGCTCTATTGTCTTCAGTGGAACTTGGCCAGTTTGCACCAGTGCAGACTCTGGTGCAAAAATGGCAAAACAGTTTTCAAAACAATGAATAGGAATAATTCACCCGAACACGTAAGCACAGGGACTAAAAAGGGTGAGCGAAAGCAGGTTGGAATCTATAACCCAGCTCAGATTCCAGCTGTCCCCTGTAATTAAAAAGATTCTGTTTGGTAATGCGGGATCAGCTCCATCCACTACCAAACCAGCCCCACGTTTCTCCTTGTTAACGCTTGTTTCAATAACACTTTCTTGCTAATTTTGGTTTGGCTGCCACCTGAACTTGCGGCCTGAGAAGTGAGCAGAGACAGAGAAAGTGTGAGTGTTTGTGTGAACACAGCTGGAGGAGAGCCGGCCGCAAGGGCAGCCTTGGTGTATGGGCCTCAGTGGGTTAAACAATGGGCAGTGCTGGCAGTAAGATGCATAAGAGAGAGAGCTCTGCTCTGGGGGAAGCAGTACGCCTTCTCTTAGTTTACAGCAGCACTTCCTATGAGCTCCGCCGCACTTGAGATCTGACATCCTCTGAAATCTGCCATGCTGTTTAAACAGGGCAATGTTTATCAAAAGGCTTAAGAGAAACAGATGCCGGAGTCTTTCCATTGCTGAATATAAAATTAATGAGCAGCTACCTTCCGGGTTAAGAATTATCTGCATTCCACATGGCATGCTCTTTGAGACAGATTCTTACCTCGCACCTGCTAATTCTCCCCCAACCCAGCGCTCCACTAATTATTCAAAGGTCATTTGGCAATTTTGCCATCAGCCTTGTTTTTCAGCCGTTTAGAATTTGGCCATCTAAGAAAGAAACACAAAACCAGCAAGGTCACACAGGAAGTCTGGGGCTGAAATTTGGCATGTGTAGCATCCTCCTAATGTTCATTTTCGCCACTAGGAGTTAAGCAGTACTGTTGGGGGCTTCTGGTGAGCAGGCCTATGTGTAGGTATTCTGGCTGCCGTGTTTGTTTTATACTGATGCAGCCTTAATCGCATAGGGGTTACACACATGTGGGTGGAATACGGTACATGGCCCATTTGGAGTTATCCTTATAAATACTCAATTCCCACTGATGCAATATGCAAAACAACTGAATGAACCCATCAGGGGCTTGCATGCCAGTCATTTGCAGATTAAAACTTCTGCAATGTGCATTGACACAATAGGCCAGCTCCTGTCCGAAATGGGCCTCTGGAACTATTGTGTCGATAATCTGGGGATTAGAGACTTTAATAGAAGGCATTGACATGACAGATCCTAGCAGCTCTGAAAAAAAAATCTGTTACTCTCTATGGGCCTAATCCTGTGTAAAACGAGCATCCTCAGCTCCTGTTGACGTCAGTGGGAATTCAGGGGCATCTGAGCATCTCGCTGGAGGTGCTGAGTGTCTCCTAGGACTGGACCCAGTTGCATCAACAATCTGCTGATTATAGGTGTGTGTCCTATATAGCAAACTTCCGATGGGATTTTCTGTCTTTATTAAGCCTTTTTAAAAACCATCATTAAAAATGTTCCAACAAAGCCAATGTACATATTAGATCATAGCTATTGAATAAGCCTGAATGAGGTCCTGAAAAGCAAGGAGAAATGCAAAGAAAGTATCTCCCCCGACCTTAGCTGCACCTGCAGCAGGTCCCCAAACACGTACTGCGTGCACCATTCTGATGGGAGCTCAGTCCACTGCAATGTCAAAGGGAAACAGCGTGAGTTGAAGTTCTAACTCTGCCTTCTGAGTGCTTTGGTGCAGTCCAGTCAGGCTTTTAGGGACGGGTCTTATCCCCGCAGGCTGTGCTGAGGAAGTGCCCATTCACATTAATTACATTTGGGTTTCTGTATGACTATGAAGCTGCGGCGATTCTAAACAGCTTGTCAATATTTTAAGTGCCTTTCATGAGCCTGAGTCTAATTAATTAAAGGGTTATGAAAAGCCATTAGGTTTTGATAGGGATCACCTTCCCTCCAGTCCCATGTCTGTGCAGAAACCAGAGAGGTTACAAAGGCTCAGGTTGAAATTTAGAACTGCAGCGAAGAAGAGAATACTTAGCTCCCACATGGATTGGGGAAATTAGGACATTTGGTGCCAGATTGTCTGACTAATTAGATTTCTATCAACTCCTAAGGGACTGGCTGATGCAGTATTTTAATTTAAAGCAGTCGCAGCTCTTTTCCTTCCCCTTGTGTCTTTTATCAAATTACCCATGTTTGTTTCAACATATAACCATTTTGTTTTAATGCTGCACCTTTACAGGCCTAAACTGTCCTGTCCTGGGTTTCACAGCACAGGCTTATCTCAAAACTGTCGACGTCTTCTGTCTTTAAGATGGGTTTTTCCCATAAGGGGAAGACCTGTTATTGCTTGGCAGACACTCAACGAAGAAAATGCAGGGGGCAGCAAGAGTGTAGCAATGTAGTGTAGGGGTCTCATAATGGCCCCAGCACGGTGGTTCAGGTTTAATATTGATAGTTCATGTTGCAGTTGAGGATGGGCCAAGGAAACAGTGACCGTCTGGCTGTCTATCTGCGTACTCATGCTGCTATCATAAACTTGCTAGGCAAGGGCCTTAGGATGTAAAGTCTGGGCATTGGAGGTTTAGGCCAGGATTTGGGTTTGAGATGAAATCATGGCAAGTGGAGCAGGCATTCAGCTGCCGTAGCAATGGAATCTCGTGAGCTATTCTCAGGACATATTTGCCCACGTAGTGGAAATCTCCTGATGTCAGTTAGCTTCTGACCTAATCCTGCAGGCATCCACGTTGACGGCTACACTGCCACTGATGACAGTGGGAGCAGAATGGCAACCCTTGTGAGATTTCGTCTATCTGGGTCTGAAATCTCATGAGGCCACTGTTCTGGTGAGATTTTTTTTACTGCATCCAAACTGGAGCTGGAAAACAGATGCCTTTTTGGTTTGGGATCCCACCTGGAACTAAAACCATAGAGCTCGGCCTAGATCCTAGGAGCTGAGGCAAGTCCCTTGGAATCAAAGTTCAGTTCTAGCGCATCTCTAATATGTAGAGAGCCACACAAAGTTCACCAAAAATGCACCTACGAGGGGCCTTAGCCTATCGGTGTGAATAAGATGTTCATGATAGGTCCCTAAATTTGTGAAAAAAACAAAACAAAAACCCCACAAATTGTCCCAACAGCTGTGCACACAGACATGCATTCTATTACTTAATCTGCATGCACAAAGGCTTCATGCAAATAAGTGCACTTGCAAATTTAGCAGGTGCAATTTTGGAGGCAATTTGAAGATTTGGTCCAAAGATAATATAATGCAGAACAAGTCTACTCACTTGCTGAGAGTAAGTTTAATTGCTTGCCAAACAGTTAAGGGAATACACTTTTGGGGGGAATTTGCCTTTTTTCAATCAGATGACAAGTATAGATTCAGATAGCTGGTGATATCATTGTCTAAGATCAATTATATACACAGGTGATTTACTTGATTTGATGAGGTTGTCTATGGTTGTAATTGTATATTGTTATATATTTTAATGTTATATCTTGTTAATTTCTTAGCTGATATTTGTATATTTGTGTGTGTGTGTGTGATCAATGACAAGGTTCAGAATTGGTGTGGAGCCTTGCACAAATTGATTCTGAATTAGGGAATTGCCAGGTCCCTGGTTAGCAGACACCACAGTTTAGTGTTAATTGCCCTAAAATTAGTTAGCATCAATGAAATAGAGTGAGTGGAATTTTTAAAGCCATTTCTTTCTTGGAACCAGGAGACTGCAAAAATTCACTTGCCTTATTTAATGAAAAATTATGATAATATTATTGCTATTTTATATGATGGATACATAATTAACACTTTTCCCGCCCCACCCCCATTTTGCTGTACTGCTTCTTTCAGATTATTTTTTCAGAAAAAGAATGGAATTATATTACATCTTTTGCTTCAATGAAACTGAAAACGATTATTCCTCTCAATAACTGGACCCAACAGTGTCGACCATTTCAGTGAATATTAAACACAAAAAGTACATTTCAGACCTATTACGAATCTGCCACTATGCCTTTAACTTATTGCTTTGTGAAAAGGAGTAGAGCCGCAGAATGAGTTAAAATGAAGGGACAGCCTCTAAAGGCTGTGAATTTCCTAGTTTTCGTTGATTGAAATCAGACCTCTAACATTATTGAAACAGTTTCATTTAACTTCATTTCCCTGTTGTTATTTTTTATGTGTTTATGGAAGGTTATACAATGCTTATTTACCACTGATAAGCCTCCACCTCCCAAGATGCTGATAGTGATTTTACAACATCGTAGCTTAATCGGATGCTGCCAGAAAGGGTAATGGGAGTCTTGCCTCAATAAGGATCACCAGATTTAGCCCGTGAGTGTTTTGACACAGTCCATATGTTAAAGAGGGACAGCTGCTAATTACTAGTATTATTATTTGAATAGGGCTAGCACTGAGGAGCCCCAGCCATGGACCGGGCCCCATTGTGCTAGGTGCTGTACAAACACAGAACAAAAAGACGGTCCCTGCGCCAAAGTGATCAGATTTTCAAAAATGTTCCGTGCATTGGGGAGCGAGAGCGTTTGACAATCTAGCCTTGACTTTCAAAAAAGGGAGCTGGGGGTTCTGAGCTTTTTTTGAAAATCGGGCCCTTATTGAGGTTCCAAACTGGGAGCTGAACTCTTTTAAAAATCTGACGCTGGGAGCCAAATTTCCTTAACATCACTTTTTAAAATTGCCCCCACCTTTTTGCACCTGCATTTCTTCACCTGTAAAATTTTGGTGCATATAAAAAAAACCCTTAGGATGCTGCATGCAAATCATACTGGCCAATGAACTGCCCAGTTTGTGTGTGCAAATGCAGTTTGTCCATCCAAATCAGAGCTTTAGTCTGCATGCAAACGTGATGTGTGAAATAAAATCTGCGCAAGCGAAAAATCACGGGTGCTATTGCAGAAGTTGCTTTTGTCCATGGTAGGGGAGTCATTTCATAGTATTTTGAGGGTACAATATTGCAATATAGGAATAATCTGAAAAGGTTAAAGGAGATAGGTGCATGGATATTAGCATGAGGAGGGCTGTATAAACGCCTAAGTCGATCTCGAAGATGGCTATGAAGTGGTGATGGGCTGCTATGTCACAATAAGAATATATGATAGACTGAGGGTGCTGATGAGCTACGGAGATCAGTTACAGCAAGTGTTTTCAGTGAAGAGGTCAGATATTTGAACTGGCTTTTCAGACACTTTTTATATTTTGTATGTGAATTCAGTGCTCACAAAAAGATATTTCACGGACAGCCTTTAAGGATATTGTCCCCCTCTACAGGCAGTGGCAGTTAAAATATCCATATACCACCTTCCGCACATATCTCAAGCTTGGCCTGGAGGGAATCACCTCTGTATGTGTGAGAGAGGACAGTTCAGTCTTTAGTGTCTCTGCCGAGCCTACTTTGTTGTTAGCAGATGCCCTGGATCCACAGATTCCCCCCAAGAATTCAGGGAAACTGCAGCCTAAGTCTCTGTCTCTCTCTTATTGCTTGTCCCCTCTGTACAGCTGCAAACAGCTGCATCGAAAGCTTTCTGTGGTGAACTACACAGCATTTTCCCTATGAATTTTCCCTCTTGTTCCATGAAAGGGGGTGGTTTCCTCCTCTAATTGCTCCTTGTTACCTAATCTTTTATTCCTTGCCAGCTGAATGCTGTGAGACCCCAACCCTGTCCCTGCAAAATTTAATTCCTTTAGTTTTAAAGAGACAAAACATGTGATCCTTTTAGCATCAGAGTAATGGAACTGGGGTAAGTAGCCAACCCTTTACAATAGATCCAGACTAGATTTACAATTAAGTGCTGCATTAGTACTAAGCATATGGCCATGCTGTGACTGATAAGGAGTATTTCTAGTATTGCCTGGATAGAAAAGGTGCCATGATAGAAAGACCCAAATTCTTTGAAACCAGAGGTCCAAACCCTGGCAGTGTCAGACCAGCCCCCCCATCCATCCAAGAAAACGAAATCAAATTCCATGTAGCTGGCATTTGAGTCTTGCTGAATATATCACGTGCAGAGCTTAAACCTCAAGGTAGTTTTCAGTTAAGGGTTTGTCCCAATGTCTTAACCAACTTATCCCTTTCCCCCGCACTGTTATAGTGTTCTTTCTGTTGCCCTCACCCCAGAGATGGCTGCATTTCAGTGGAGTTTATGTGTGGGTGCATGTGCAATTACCCCGGGGTGGGGGGAAGTGTGTGCATATGGATGTGTCCCCCTGTTCTTTCAGAAGCGAACCAGGACATGCTTATCTATCTGAGGTACTTCACTGGCCCCTCTTATGGTTTCACAGGCTGACGTATTTAACCTCCCAACACCCCTGTGAGGTTGGGCAGGGCCATTACCAGAGGTGAAAGTAAGCCGGTACGCCCCGGTACGACGTACTGGCAAGAGCCGGTGCGCCATACCAGGACCGGCTTTCTCAGACGACAATTTAAAGCCCTGGGGTAGCGGTGGTGGGGCTCCGGCGGAGATTTAAAGGGCCGGGGCAGTAGTGGCTGCCGGAGCTCTGAGCCCTTTAAATCCCTGCCGGAGCCCTGCTGCCCGAGCCCTAGGGGATTTAAAGGGCTCGGGACTCTGGCAGCTGCTACCACAGTGGAGCCCCAGGCCCTTTAAAGCTCTGCCAGAGCCCAGAGCCCCGGGGTAGTGGTGGCAGCTGGGAGCCCCCAGGGCTCCTCAGTGATTTAAAGGGCCTGGGGCTCTGCTGCGGTAGCAGTAGCTGGAGCCCTGGGCCTTTTAAATCGCCCCCGAGCCCCAGGGCTCCCAGCCACCTCTGCAGCTGGTAGCTCGGGGATGATTTAAAGGGCCCTGGGCTCCCAGCCACCACTACAGAAGCTGGAGCCCCAGGCCCTTTAAATCAAGATTTAAAGGGCCTGGGGATTTAAGGCCATGCCTCTTCTGGTTCAGGCCACGCCTCTTCCAGTTGAGGCCATGCCCCCTCCTCAGGACTCCAGTGTACCAGAAAGTCCTTTAACTTAGTTTCACCCCTGGCCATTACTCCTATTTTACAGGTGGGATAGTGAGGCACTGAGAGTCTAAGTGAGTTGCCCAAGGTCACACAGGGAGTCCATGGCGAAGAACCTTTTTTCTCCTCCAGTTGCAGTGTTAGTCAAGATTGTCCCATGCTGCAGACCCCAGATCTGCCTTTCCAACTGCCCTGGAGTTAGGAGGATGCAGATCAGTAGTTTTGGGTTGAGCCAAATTTAGTCATTTTTTAGTTATGCTTCTTAGTTAGGGGAGATATTTGAAAGTTGTTGTCTGGCATTTTCTTCTACAAGATGCAAACGTGCATCAGCAAATAGAGAAATATGATCGTAGGAATTGCCAGACTGGCTCAGAACCCTGGTCCATTTCGTCCAATATCCGATCGCCAACAGTGGCCAGTACCACCTGATCCAGATCAAGAAACCCTGCCCTAGGCAGTTCTGAGATAAACTGCTCCCTGGGAAAATTTCCTCATAACCCCAACTAGTTTTTCATTTGTTTTACTGGTTGCAAGCAAATGACTGTTATTTCTAATAAGTGATCCCCAGGCCAGCAGATTGCAAAAGCCAACAAATATGCAGTCAAATTGTCTAATGGATCATGCAATGCCATCCTATGCAAAAGTAGGTGGCTATCCTATTCTATTGTTATCCCAGCCCATGCCGATCAGAGGTAAGCTTTTTTTTGAACTCAGGTGCCTTTGAAAATGCTACCCCATTTCTGGGCTTTCGATAGCTGTATTGGATCTGTGACCTGCTTTAGAGTAAAGAATAAACCATTGCAATAGCTCTTTAAATGCATTTCCAAAAGCAAAGAAGATAAATAGATGAAACGATTACAACTGCCCCCCTCTGCTTTCCTTCTGGCATAATGAAGTGACTGTACGTCCCTGTTACCTTGTGCCCGCATGACTCAGGCAGGAAGCTTCCATCAGCAATTTCCAGTCCACAGGTCCCTCTGACCAGCTACCTCCAGCCAACACATATCACTTCCTTGTGAAGTGAAGGGGAATCTATTTTGTTTGTAATAAAGCTGATTATCATAGATAAATGTATCTAATTAGTCTCATTTGCTGACACACAAGCCTTTAATTGGAAGTTGAATAATTAGACATATCTGCATATGCAAATACATAGGGTTACACTATGTCAGTCTTTAACATGATTTCTCCAGAGACAAATAACTATATTTCAAGAGAGAATATGTTATATTAATTTACATAGACAAATAACTTTATTTAGCATGAGTCACTCTCATGTTTGGTTACATAAAGCAATACGCAAAGAAATCGAAGAGATTTTATGTAGAATGAAACAGCTGGAAGATACTAATTTATGAGGGGGAAATCCTTGCAAACCTTAATGTTTTTCTGTGCAGTCAATGAGTGATGACAGCAGTTAGCGTTTCCCATAATAAAAATCTCATTGCTGGGATGAGACAAAATTGTCACGCTTACTGTTGGATGGGTCACATCTACCTTGCCAGGGATAATAGATTGAGGCTTGTAATGCATAACCGTCCTCTCTGCACAGAAGCACCGCAGTAGGAAGGTACTGTACCTTTTAGATCTCTACTACAGAGCATGTCCTATAACACAAACCATTTTTCCTCCCTTCTTTCTTGCTGGCATTTCTGCATTCTCCCCTCCCCGCCCCCCAATGGTGGATTATATGACGTTATGCTTAAACTGTTTGGCCTGTTGTTTCCTAACCAGATGGCCACTGCAGTACTAGCAATGGTCTGCAATTTTGGCCCAGGTGCATGCTGGGATATGTGTCCCTCCTCCATCTGGATGCGAAGTGCATACTAATCAGGCAGCAAGATGGTTTTTTTCTTATTTCTAGTAATCCCAACTCCGGGCTAGGGAGTCAGGGGAAAGACTTTTAAAGCAGGCAAGCAGGTTTTCTTGTCACGGTTTCGAACTGTGTTAGTCAGACCAGTGCATCAAGGATTTTGCGTGGGTAAAACCTGAGCTCAGCCATCCAACATTCAGCAAAGCTGAATAACGGAAAAATACAAATAAATCACCTTGAATCAAATGATATTTTGGTGGTGGCAGGCAGTTTCCCTGCAACAAGACATTGTTTTGGAGGTGCCTAATATGGGAATGAAAATCTGCTCAAAAGCCAAATTTCTGTCCAAAGAAACAATGCTTAAAGAAAAAAAAATCCAAACGCCCGCATCTGCTTTTGCAGCTACTTGTCTTTTTACACTAGCTATTGGCTTAAATTATCTGTCCCACTGATGCAGGATTGTTTTCCCTTTTTCGCTTTGTTGTACTGTACGAGTCATCTCCAAAAGGCACTTAATTATTTTTGAAGTGAGTCCTGATAGTAGAGCACATGGGTTTACGCTGCTACAGATGCTTAATAGTAGAAATATTGCTCTGGAAGAAGGCTGAAGCAAGCTAATTAGGAAGCCTAAGCCTAGGTGGAATTAATGGGGTTGCTAATTATGTCCCTGGTAAGTCTTGGCTGTAGTAATATAAATAGTGTTATTAATGTCCGCACTGTCACTCTGGCCACGTGACAGCCCTGCTCTCAGAAGCTGTCATCGCTTGGGTGGAGGAGGGGGGTTGGTTGGAGACCAACTAGTGCATCCCTGCTCCCTGGGTACCCTGTGTGTTCACTTCATCCCAAGCTTGACAGCATTTAAAATCAGACTGGACAAAAGCACTCGCAAAGCTACTGTTGTGAACCAAGCGGTCCAGGTAGCTGGGGAGTGGGATCTAATAGGTCTTTCCCATCGCTAACTTCTATGAGTCTCTGAATTACTTAGGAGCCTTTGCTAGGGTTTGTTTGATGGTGATGATTGGGGATGTGGAGGGGTGTTTGGGAATTTGCATTCCCAACCCCCCAGCTGCCATTCCCCCTCTCTTCCTTGCATCCTCCCCACCCCATTCTCCTGCAAGGCAATGAGACATTCAGCTGCATCTCTGCAGTCACATCCTTCCCAAAAGCCTTTGCAGCAGCCCCCTTTTCTGTTTCCATGGCAACTGGAACTGTGATGCTGAGTGGAGCTGACACTGTCCCAATGCAACCTTCCCCCCTCGCCACCCCCCCACCTTTGTCATGCCTGCAGTGGCCGAAAGGGGCCAGCAGAGGGCAGCACCATCTTAGGGCTGCTGAGGGGGAGGCAGGAAGGCGCATCACCCAAATTAGAAACCTTTACCTTGAAATATAAGGTCTGATCTATTAATGGACTAACATGGATTTATGCGTAGCCTGTATGCAGGGAAGCCGTAGAAGGGGCAGGAGCAATTCTCTCTCTGTGGAAAGCAAGATCTGGGCCTCCTGACACTGTTTGTTGTGGTTGTAATTTTTATTTTGGATTTTTTCCTCCATAGCCCACTTAACAAAACCAGGGATGCCTTGGTATTTCACCTCCTGACCACACAGTGCAGGAAAGGACAAGTCCATTTCTCACCAGCCAGGGTCTGCTCCCATTATTGTTGAAAAGACAATCGCAACAACAGACAATTACAGTTAAAGCCCTGTGAGCTGGGGCTAATTTACAATAGCCTTGCTGCAGTCCACTGTATTATGCATTTAACAATCAGGAAAGGGTTCTGATAGTGAGAAGCAGTGCCTGGTTGGTGTATGAGGCCAGGGCTTCCAGTATCTTCAGTAGAAAGTCTGAGGTGCTTCTTCACAATTTACAGTGCATTCCTGGAACATGTATTGATTGATTCCGGGGGACCAGATGCTGCAGCCTGACACAGAGCATTTCTTAAACTTCTCTATTACAAATCAAATCCAGATTACAATTTTGAATTCAATAACAGGAGTGGGGAATATGTTGTGGTTTTTGTTAGGGCATGCTTGAAAAAAATTCTTTTAAACCATCCCCTTTGTGCTAAAGGAAATAGTCAAATCCGGTATCAGATCAGTATGATTTTCTTTTGGTGAGGATCATGGATGTGCGGGATGTTGGGCCCACATTGGATTTTATTTGTTAAATATGAACTTTTTCTAGGGAAACAAACAACCTCTCCCACCCCCAAATCCAACTACTTTCTGCTTATTGAATTTTAATGACACCCTTAACGCTAAACAAAATAATGCTTCTTTGACCTGACTATTAAGGGCTTCACGACAGAAGAAAGATGGAGAAAACGACTGCCATAAGGCACCAAAATGTCTCCTCTAATTCCACACAGATCATTGTTTATAAGCACACTGTGAAATAGTCTCACTGAGGTTCTGTGTTTTGTTGCAAAGTTTTAATATTGTGACAGTTCTAAATGTTTCTAGAGCATTAGCAGGCTGGCGCTGCATGGGTTAACTAGGCAGGAGGGTGGACTCTGCATTTTAAAAAGTCATCAAGCTTCTGTGAAATCTCAGTGGGGTGGGATTTGGTGAATGGCACCTCTGAAGGGAAATCTGCCCTACATAGCGTCAAGGGTTGTTGTGTAACAGCTTTGAGAGGCAGCACTGTGGTATGACATGGGAGAGGCTCCTCCTCCCTCTGCCTTGCTTTCTGTAGGATGGAGCTACCCCTTCGTGACAAAGTCCTGGAGAATTCAAATCACTAACTGCAGTGGGAACAAATCCCACATTCACAGAGAGTCTATCCAGGGCTGTGCAGGAAATGCGCCACATACCCAGATCCTGGGCCTTCATCCCCTCTGAGATTTCTCCTGGGGAGGCAGAGTCAGAAAGTCCTATCTATACCCCAGAACGGATGTTAACCCTGCTAGAGACACTGAAATCCTAACCATTGAAATCATCTATTTGTTTACTTGCTTCTCTAGAAGTGAGGACCTAGAGTGACCAGACAGCAAATGTGAAAAATCAGGACAGGGGTGGGGGGTGGGGTGGGGGTAATAGGTGCCTATATAAGAAAAAGCCCCCAAAATCAGGACTGTCCCTATAAAATCGGGACATCTGGTCACACTATAAGGGCCAGACTCTGTACCCACTGTATGCCAAAAGCAAAACTCCCTTCAACAGGAGTAGGATTTGATCCTTATTGAAATCTCCCACATTAGGCTCTTTTGTCCCTTGCATTTTCTAGCTGTTTAAACATTCTGGGAAGTGCTGACATGGCATAACATGATGCTCCCCGGCAGCAAGCACGATACTGTAATTCACAAAGGACTCATACTTCATTGAGATGTAGAATACCTATACATTATTTCTCTCTTCCATGCTCAGTGTTTGCTAATTTCACCTCAGCCTTCGCTCCCCGTCTTTAAGTGGGTGACAGTGACAGATCCGTGGTCCCGCCAGCAGGGCTGCATATTGTTTCTGACACGTATGCACAGCTAAGGGTGATGCTTAGTGTGAGACTTTGCATGGAACCCCCGAATCTGAAGCCTCAGCAAACCACAGCCACAGCAAACCCTTTCCTATCAAAGTTGCATCATTTTCCCCGAATGAGTAGCTAAAGATGAGACTTTTCCCATTGAATTATTAAACATTTTCATTGCAGTAGCATCTAGAAGCCTGAGCCAGGTCACAGTCCACTGTGCTAGGCAAACATGTACAAACGTCTAGTCAATGACAGTTCCTGATCAAAGAATTAGAAGCTAAAATAAATTCTACTTTAGCGCTTGCACATCAGTAACTATGCATGTGAGCCGTGTATACACACACATGTGGGCACACATCATATCACATAATCAGCTGAACTAATTCCATTTTGAATTAGTCCGGCTGTTGCATGCCCATATGTCTATTTTGACATCCCCTGCCGTATGATTCTTATTATTTTCCTTACTCAAGAAATTGACTTTCATTGCTTGGGTCGTATAAGCTATAGAAACCATCTTCTATTTACACCTTTTATTCACATGACCAGGAAGACTTTAGGGAAGCTGTGTTCACAAGCAGCACCTTTAGCTGAAACCCACCAAAGCAACATGGCCCACACTGAAAATCAACATGTACATTGCCGCAGATTAAATAAAAAAGGCACATTTCCATGCACCTTTCTTTAGGGAATCAGCCTCCCCCCCCCCCCCCACGTTATCCTGACACCTTGTGGATCTGAGAGGCTTGCCAGCCTGCCCTGTACACAGAAACATATATAGATAGATATATATAGAGAGGTATTTTCCCAGCATGGCAAGGCCACGGTGTCTTGTTAAAAATGGGCATGTTGTCCAACCCAGGAAAAGAGAAGGCTCAAACTACATGCTCAGTGAAGAAAGGCTCTTTTGGTTTGTCTATGTTTTGTTTCTTTTAAACGAAGAGTTGATTTCAATGGCCAATTCCTTTCATAAAAGGCGCATTTTAATGTAGGTCATCCTTATTTGTTCTATAGCATCTTTGCGTCAAGACAACACAGCGCTTTCACAATACAAACAAGTCCAAGGAATAGACTAAACAAATTAGCTATAATGTAATTAAAACAGATGACTGATTAGCATTTATTTTCCCAGCCTGCTTTAAAATAGCTATCTTGGTGCTTATCTTTTTCTGATTTTTGGCCTCTGTGAATTGCTTAGAAAGATAAAAGGATCTCCGAGTGCGGCTAATGCTATCAGTTTGTCCTCTGACATTGAAAACCCTCTTCTTTTACTCAAGGTCAAAGGCAGTTCTCAGTCCCACCAGGGTTAATCTGGCTAAATCCATTGGATTTACTCTAGATTAATCCTGGTGTAACTGACAGTCTATAGAACTACTATGGTATCTCATAGTACCGTATCAGCTATCACGGGCTCCTTGTGAGGAAGCTACACATTAGGAGTAGAAAGACACCCAAAATAGCAAAATGAACCTTCCTCACTCCTGGCAAGCAATACTGGTTAAGATAATCGCTACACCAATGAAAATCCAAAGGGAATTCACTGATTTTGATAAAATCCCTACGGATTTTACAGCTGCAGACTTGAAAACAGGAAAAAAAATCCATGGCTCACATTCTATTTCCTCTTTTTCAGTGGCAACTCTGTCTCTCCCCATATGAATTAAAACCTTACCTAATGGATGTAAGGAAAAAGATTCCCACAGACTATAATATTATATAGCCTGGTATTTACCTCCTGTAAATACGGAATTGTAATGCTATTGCAATTAAACCAGAAAAGTTGTCCTTAAAATCAAATCCACTCCTCCTTTTCTGACTCCCTGGCTGCTTCTGGGTTCTCATTGTGAAATTCATCAAGGTTCTGTTCTAATCTATTCAATTCTATTCTGTTGGTTCTTCTACTATTCTTATGACCATAGTATCTGAGTGCTTTCCAGTTGTCCATTAAGTAATATAGCTTACATCTGTCATGTGAGGTTTGTTCTTTCTCTCATTGTGAGAAAATTGTGTATGGAGTGTTTTGTTTCGATAGGGTTTTGTTGAGAGGGATTTTTTAAACCATTCAGACTCTTTCCTTGCTGCATTGGCCAGGATGAAAAATCCATGTAAGGAAAAGTCCTATCGGAAACATTTCCCCACCTGCTGAACATTTCCTGGCTGACTTCTCATTGTTTAATATTTCCCCCTGCCCTTCTCTGCGGGGGGCTTTGCTGCCACAGGCCCAAACTGAGACTTGGTATTTGCCAGCCTAGAGCCAGAGAGATTGTCACAGGCAATCAGTAAACGCTTGGAATCTGACTGATACATGGAAAAATATCACCCGGTGTGGGCATGTTCTCTGCAGTGAGAACAGAGTGGAAATATACAAGACATCATCACTGCACTCTCAATGCAAAGAGGCCAATATGCTCTGGGCTCATTGGGCTTCTAGTTAACCACCTAAGCAGAAATCCCTTTTGTGCCTAATCCTGTTCCATTGAGATCAGTGGGAGCTTTATCATTGACTTCAGTGGGCACAGCATCAAGCCCTTTGTGTGGGTGTGTATGTGTATCATAATAATAATAATAATAATAATAAAGGCTCCATTGACATGAGCTGGATGCTGGAAAATATGGAATGTGAAGTCTAGGGCACAGTTCACTCTGATCTTGGATAACTCTTTTGACCTTAGCAAGGATTGCAGGATCTGGCCTGCTATCCAGTCCAATACATGTTTGTCTCCCCCTCTTTATGTTACAGGGCTGGTGAGAAAGTTTATGCCACTTCCCTTCTTGTTTACAGCTTTATCTGATCTGCCTGAGTCAGATCTTCAGTGGCGCTGGTATTCTTTAACTTGCATGGGAGTGTGACATCCTTTATGTGATCCAGACTAAAACGCTCGCCTGTCACTGCCTAAAGCCCTCTCTGGCTCCCTTATCCATATTTAAACTTAATAGTCAATTCCTGCCCCCAATCCTTTTTGCAGGCTGGGTCATAAAGAAGGCTCTTCTTCTTTTTTTTTTTTAAAAGAAAGCTAACCCAAAGATTGTGCTAAGTGCATTCAAATCTTCCAGGATGTCACTGTGTCACAATTTCAGTTCATTAAGCGGTGCAGGGAAGATTCTGTGACATCAAAGCTCTCCTTTTCCCTACAGAAATGGGAATGGCTCTTTTGATCTCAGCCCCCAAAACCCTCTCTCCCCCCGGATTAATATTACTTGCACAACTGAAACCTACAGGGGACCCCACACTTGATTCCTCCATATGTTCTGGGGCTGCTTTACTTGCTTTTTACTTACTGACTTTTGGAAGAGGGTGGTATCTTTTGGTTTTGTTTCCCTGTTCATTTTGCCCTCTGCATCTCTAACCCAGAAGGAGAAAAAGACCCAACCCACCCTGAGTCAACCAGTCACTTTGAAGCTTGCCACAATCAAATGTTTTTATTTTTGGGGACACAGCCAGCTGTTTGTTTGAATCCCTGGCTTATACTGAGTCAAGGAGATAATCTCTCAGGCCCCATGTGCTTAATCTGTTAGCTGCTAATGTTGCATGAGATATCAAAATGGTCCCTTCTCCCATGGGTTGCCAGGGTATTTATAGCTTAAAACAGAGGTTTACAATATAAACTCAATTTTCAGAGTTGCACAGGGTGTGTGTGTAAAATGACAAAATTCTCATTGACTTTAATGGGGATGTTGTGATTGTAATTCAATGCAGCAATGTGACAATGTAGTTTGTGTACTAGGAATATGTCTCCTGATAGGAAGCAACACACACAACTTGGTTTCTAGTTAGATCTTGTTTAGGATCCCTATTGTTGTATAGCAAAGCTCAGAGGCTCAGATGCTATTTATACTTAAGCCTCTGAGCTTTGGCATTAGGCAAAAGGAATCCTAAACAAGCTCTAACTGAAAACCGAGTTGTTACTGGAGTACTATTACTTTAGAAACCAGTTGTTATATCTGAGCAAGGCAATTGCCTTGCAAATATACTGTATATTCCCCGAGACAAGTACAGATACAGAGCACACAAGTGCTGGTGCAGACCAAACTTAGTACAGGTGTGGCGCGCTGATCTTTCATATAAAGAGAGGCCTGGATCAGGGTCCAGATCTTGAAGCCAATTAGAGCCAACTGATTGGCTCAGTGAGTGCTAGATACCTGACAAAATGGACAAAAAATGAATTCAGTTCAGAAACGTGTCATTTCTTAAGTGATTCTGCATGAATAATTTCCCCAAAGATGTTTCAAGTGGTTCAGCATTAAAAGGGGGAAAAGATGGGAAAGAATGCTAGAAAATGACTGCAGAGCCTATACCGCCCCATCCTTCATTCAAGCACTGCATATTTAGGATGTGTCCTGGTGTGGATGCTAAATAAAAAAGACGGAGTTGGCAGGTAAGTTTCTTCTGTGTTGTTACTGTCTTTAAGTAAATAGACAGCCTCGTGCTGAAGGTCTATTGTGTTCCATTCTATGTAGGTTTTTATACCACGTTCCTCACTGCAGGATCTGGAAGATATTTAGAGCAGTCTGTCCTAAAACCATAGGCACTTGTCCAGAGTAGGAAAATGAGTGGTGTTTTAAAATGGATTGTTTAGCATGTTTGAAAACACCACTTGCCACCAAGCACAGAGAAAATCAGCAATGTTCAAAATATATGAGCTCCTTGTGGTCAGCTCCACTCCTCAGGAGGGATTCACTTGACATTGCTGTCTTCTGAGCCATTTTTCTACACCCAACTCGAAAACTTCATGGCATACAGATTGTTAATAATAATGACACATGATCAGTTCCTCTTTTTTCTCTGCATTTCCCCCCTGCTGTTTAGGGGGTTAAGCAGCATTGATTTTCTGTGGCTGACAACACCACCTCATATTCTATTTATCTTGTCAAAACTCTCTCCCTCTGCCCTCAGCTCCCATTTTGTTCTCATTAATAGCGATTATGAAAAATGGGGCTAAATACTTACTTTCATATGATTTATCCAAATGTTGAACTGCATAATTGGGGAAGCTAAGACATTATCTCTTCAGATTCTGTCAAGACTCAATTTCTGCATTTGATTTAATTTTTAAACTCATGACCCATAACAGTACATATACTTATTGCCATGATGGTGGTGTGGCTGAACAATATATCTATCAGTCAGAAAGGGGAAGGTGCATATAATTTATAAGAATTTAAAGAGTCAGTCAGTCTTTTTTAAAGAACACTTCCTTTCCATGCAGTAATTAACATCAAGCATCAACAGAAAGGAAATTCAATTGGAAAGAAAGCCCTCACAGATGTATAGAAGATAGTAAATAGCTGGCACCAAACTCTGATTTTACTTTTACTGGCAGAAATGACACATGAACAAATGTGTTATGTTGTTAGAACACAGGAATCTATCGTATCATTTTAGCAGCTGATCCAAGTCCATTGAAGTCAATGGAAAAGTTCCTATTGACTTCAATGGGCTTTGGATCATTTGTAATGCAGTTTTATATTTGCAGTGGTGTAGGAGCCGAGGACCCTGACCCAAAAGTTTTAACAGTTTGCTTGCTTAGCATCTACTTGCCTGCATTCTCCTCTGCTTTCTATTTGCATTATTAATTGCTTTCCTATCAAATGCATCAGTTCACAGTTAGAGAAAACTGGGCTGTCTTTTTTGAGCATGTGTGTGTGTGTGTGTGAGTGTGTATATATACACACTCACTCACATACACAGAGTGTGTGTATCCCTGGACATCTGACTTTCTGTGTTTCCCTGTCCATCTTTCTAACCCAGCAGTTCACTCTTGCTTTCCTCAAATGACTTTTGCCTTGCTCTGGCTCTGGTCTCCAGTTGCTTATCCTCAGTGAACTGTCTTGATCAGACGTATTTTCAACATGCAGCTAAAATCAAGATCAAGAGTCCCATTGACTTCAAGAGCAGTTTTGCGTGAGTGAAGATTGTTAGCACTAATCAGTGAGCTAAGTAGTGAAGCTTTTTTTTTTTTTTAAACAAACTATGCCACTGAATCCTAGCAATACCACACTGCTCTCCAAATCAATGCTGACACAGTGTTGAAATTGTTAATAAAACAAATAATCAAGCTGCTAATCTCTGCAAGCACCATTTTGGAAAAAGATAATAGACCAACCATCAGGGAGTACAGTTAATGTATAAAACAATTACTGTAGTCAAATGCTTAAATAAGAGCCATAGTGGTAGCAAATGTGTTACTGTACAAGGAAGTAGTTTACAATACACATGATATTTCATTTGCATTGTGTAGCGGCACTGAAATCAAACAGAAGAAATTCTAAGATGCAACTTGATCTATCAGTCTACTAGTTTTCCCTAATAGCCTTTTTCCTGAAGCTGAAATATGCCATGTACACACACACACACACACACACCACAATTTTTACTTGTTATCCCCGGTTGCAGAAAGTAATATAGTTATTTAAAGCACACTCAATTACTGCTAGCTTGTTCCTGTCAGTAGTTGGCTTTCTTTTAAATACACATGCAGCAATCAGTCAGAAGAGATTTCTTTTATGTAGGCATTTTAAACAAGACTCTCATTGCCATTTCTGATGAGGATCTAACTGTTAATCTTTTATCTTGCAGTCAGCCATATGACTCTGCAGTGACTCTTCCCTGCTTGCGAGATTCCTGCAGTAAACAATAAGACTATATTTTTAACTCATCATGCATTTAAGATGGAGGCAATAATTCAGTTTCCAGTTTCTCGAGCATTTGGTGGATTTGACCAGCTTTAACGGCTACAAAGCTCTCCCTTTTATTTTGTTATCACCCAGTTCTTAACTTGCACTCTGCTTTGCAGACATGGTTAGAATTTTTCATTTTCTGTTTAATCCAAGTTCCTCTGTTGCTTGTGAGGAGGGACAACATAACAAGAACCAAAAAACATGGCAAAAGGAACAATGGTGAAAGGAAAACTGTGGGTTTGGATCCACTGCTAAACTAGTTGCAAGCAAGACCTGTGACTGGTGAGAAAGTTATAGAGGCATGTTTCTCTCTCAGAAAGGGTTTTGCTAAATTTTATTGTAGTTTAACTATGGGGTGGAGACATGAGCACATCTTTTTCTGTTTTTAATTTTGAATGTTCAATTTTTCATTGAAATTTCAAAATTTGAAAAATTTGGTTCAGCTCTTCTGTGCATAATAGCGGTCCATTATGGGTTGGATTTTTATTTTCCATATGCTTGTGTAAATCAGAAGTCAGTGAAGTTGCACCAAATTCGGCATAAAAGAGAGGAGAAATGGTGGTGCAGTAGCAGTGTCTATTGTTCGGGTTGCCTAACATTTTCCAGTATAAACCCTTTGTTTTCCATTGCTTATAACTTTGACAAATGTTAGCCTGAAGTTTGAGCAAAACTGGCGCAGTCATTTCTCAAAACAAGGTTACTGAAAAATAGGCAGCTTTCCTGATGTTAAAAAAAAGTTCTGGCTTATTTTTGAATAGTTTTGAACTATGTGTGTATATATAGATATATATAGATATATATTTGCACTCTGTATAGGGATACACAGTAGCATACAGCGATGACTTCTTTGGGTCTTGGATTAAGCTCTTTCTGCAGCATTGCCTTTTAGTTGTACAGCCAATACCTTTAATGCCACAAATACTGAGGTTAACTGCAAATTTGTATTTAGTTGTCTAAGCCAAGAGGCAAGTTTCTCGGCACCACAGCAGAATATTCACATAGAAAAGCGGCAAGGGGTGAGGGAAGAGAGAGAGAGAGAGAGTTTACAGTTGTAGTAAGAAACCCTTATTCACAGTGGCCTGCAAGATCAAGAGATCCAGTGATTTGCCTGGGAGAACACAAACAGCCACTGGCTAAACCTTGATTAAAACCAGAAGGGCCCAATCCATTCTCAGTGTAACATCGCTGCCTCCAGTTGAATTACATCAGGGATACATTTGGTCCAAGATGTTTAGTTCAGTGGCCATTGTTATACATCGGGTCCATTAGGGCTGCTAATGTTTATTATATCCCTTGTCCTATTTTTGTTTAATACTTAGACATTAAAATGTCAGCGTCAATTAAATTAGTTATTATCTGTGTATATGTAAAAGAGGCTTAACTATTAGAAAGAAAAAGGAATTGACCAGGGCTTTATCTATTTATGATGTTTGTCAGTAAAACCTTAACTCACGAAACAGTTATCACATGGATTTTTAGTGCTTTTTTTAATGACATGGGGGTCTAAGCAGCAAGTGTCATTGGCTTGTTTTAAATGAGCAGATATAGCTCACTTATTATTGTTAATACTAAGATAACTGGCTTGAAGAAAATGATGCCGACAATGGACTGATTTTAAAATAGACAATGAAAAAATATCATTTTATTTATATTTAAACAATATTTGCTGGGTGCCCAATTTCAGAAACGGAGCCATTCACAAATGTAAATAAGAGACTCAACATACGTGTCTTTATTTTACTTTACATGCTTTTTATTTATTTTCGTTGCCCTCATGCAGCATCTTATTAATTGCATCAGTGCTCTGCTGTGCCATTTTACCATAAATTAAACCTCCCCCCTCCATGGTAGTTTGTTAAAGAAATGCCCAAGTTCCCTTTAGAATGGGAGGTCAACAGGTCATAACTTGTGATTTTGAACACAAGACAGACCTAATGTATGGATAATTTTCTGTTTCTTTAGTGGAACTGTTTCTGTGAGATCGTCAGAGAATACAAAACTGATCCACTCTGCACAGCAACTTGGAAAAGAAAATATTGTCAGATCTACTATTTAGGCCCCCAGGAATGAGATATGTGGAAATTGCTAAACAATATCACCCTATATTTGATCTAAAGCTGTCTATAATATTAGATTTCAGATCACTAAAACAAACAAGGAAAATAATGTTGAGGAAATTATGAGAAATCAGCTTTGATTTGCTATATGCAATATATTTTCTCCTCAAATTCTGTTTATCAAACTAATATTGACAAAATACTGATTTGCTTTTCCAGATCTCAAACAACTTCAGCAATATTTGCCTTGGACAAAAGGTTAAGGTTTTACAATACACTATGTAAACAAGTGGATTTTTTTATTCTCTAGCAGGTCAAAGCTTATATTTAATGGCATCTAAATATTCCTTTGTAGACCACATGAAGATTTCGTTGAAATAATCAGTAACTATATTTCTGATTTGTGTTTAACTTGCTTTAAGGAAACGTTTGGTCTTTTCCCCTCTAACAATGAGTTGTTACGTATATAAGGGGCCTGATACAAAGTCCATTCAAGTCATTTTGAAGTCTCCCATTGATTTCAATAGGCTTTGGATCAGGCCTGTAATAAGCAATAAATACCCTGTAAATCACGGAAGAAAACGTAGAGCAATACTAGACTGTACCTCAAGCTTTCTGCTTATACAACAGTGCTTTCGCTGGTGAGCGTACGAAAGGAAACAGTCTGAAGTAGGCCAAAAAAGGGGACGTGGCATGCTGCATGCATCAGTTCATTTTTAACTTAACTGCCTCACCAGCTCCTGGGAGCGATACCCTTGTGCTTCACATCACCAAAACCATCTGCTGTAGTTGTGCCTAGAATCGCCGAGTCCTCTTGAGGCAGCAGGGGGAAAAAGGCAAAGTGAAATTCTTCCATGGAAATAATGATATTAATAACAACAAAATCTTTAACCCATTCAAACCTGGAAAAAAGTTTTTGCAATACAAGTCCACTTTGCCTGCAGGCCTTCTGACAGATTGGACTGTCACTGAAAAAAAAGCATTGAAGCAAGTTGGTGTGTTGATGTTATCCAGAATGTTAGAGCAAGTAAACTGCGTGCAAATCAAAAATGCCAACAAAGAAGTTAAATTCAGGGTCAGAATCTAGTTATGAGTCACAGGCAAGAAATGATCATAGTTGTTTTCAGCAGTACCCGCTATGGACTATGTATGTGTCAGCACTGATGGTTGCATCATAATCTCCTATTTCACACACACACACACACACACACACACACACACACACAATTTGCTTCGCTCTCTCCGTTGTGTTTAAGTAACAAACATTGAGCTACGGAGGTTTTGACATGATGAATCTATTCTCCCAACAGTGCAGAAGCATAGCTCCCATTAACGGCGGTTACACATGTGCACAGTATGAATGGGACTCACATCTGCATAATGAAGGGACGCATTGCCCTCCGCAATACTTCTGGGCAAAGTATGATGAGTAAAAGATGAACTAGCCACCTTTAGTTCTGGATTTACTGCCTTTGGCGATCCTAAGCCAACCCTTTAACATTACAGCATTTGAATGTAACTTTGGGGATTAATAAACTGTAGAAGTCGAGCCCTTTACTGTCCGGAATATAGTAGATGTTGTCAGCACTAAAACTAACATTCATAAAACATGGAGGAAACCACTTCATCTAGCTAAAAAACAGGCTCCAGGTTTATAGGGTTAATTCTTTGTAAAACAATGCAGACATTGCTTTGCTGTTCTGCCTGTGAAACAGGATCTCAGGGAGTTAAAATGAAAAAAACCTCCTCATGCATTTTATGTCACAACTTTCCCTTTATGTGTGTGTGTGTGTGTGTGTGTGAGACCAAGCCAAGTTCTTTTTTAGCTCTACCCTTTTGAAAACTGCTGGTTAAAGATAAACTAAAATGCCAGAACTGAAATTGCCCACGTTAGCCCCCAAGGCAGCCTGCACTGTCATCTTTCATTAGATACTGATAGACCAAAAGCCCAAGGCATAGTGAAAGCTGGTTCCTAAGAAAGGGCTTGGAGCCAGGATCTGCATCTCAGTGCTGTAATCTTGCATCTCTGTCCTTTTAGGTTTGAGCTGAGCAATACTTTTTTGGACACGTCTGCTTTCATGCAGCAAATTTACATCTTAAAATCAATGGTAAATTGTAATACAGCATTCCATAGAGTCTTAAATTGTCATGACAAACGGGTGCATGTTTTCCAAGGCATCTGATGGCTTTGTCCAGTGTCAGACCTTAGATCGTGGACTAGAGACGCTCAGCGCCGATGGCATGATAAAAACTATTGTGAGATGTGTAAGTCTAACATTCTTTATAAATTAAGAAACCTTTTTAAAATCAAATAATCTTCCCCCCAGATGAATGCTGTATTTTCACACTGATTCTTCAGTTGTTTAGAGCTCAGTGCTCTTGCCTTGCGGCTTTTACTGCTTGGGCTATGGGCGAAGTGAAGCTCAGAGATGAAATATTTTGTCTAAAATAATGTCTGTTCAGAGAGCTTTATAAAACCTAAAGGTCAGTGACTTTCCAGCATCCCTTTACTCTGCGTTTGAACTAGAGATGTACTATGGTTCAGAAAATGGTGGCGACCCCTGATCTAGCTGGTCTAAGATAGGCTAGCTATTTTACTAAAACAGGAGGGTCAGGAACCTTTTTAAGGGAGTGAACCAAATCTAATCCACATTGATATGGAGGACATCAGATTGAGCTGCTTTTGAGGTCGTGAGCCCCCAAGGGCAATCTTTTCGCTCCTGATCAGAAGCATGGTCTGTGGAGGATAGAGGAAGGGAAGAAGCATAGAAGCACTTGGCTTGACTCACACAGAGAACTGCTTTAGCTGTAGGAAAAAAAAAAACATTTAATGCGGGGAAGGGGGCTGATCAAAGCAAAGGTTTTATGTAACAAAATGTCAGTTAACCTGGTATTTATATGGCATCCTGTATTAGAATAAATTTGCCAGTGGGAAGTTCTGTAAAAATGCAGGCAAATGTACCAGGGCCAACCAAGACCACAGGGCCATTTCACAGTGTGAGACGGGGCGTTGTGGAATACATCCCCAGGCCAGTGAGGAAGCTTTAAAACTGTGCTTGGATTTTCTAACAAATGGAATTACAGAATATCTTCCATTTTGTTCAGGTGAATTTACTACCGATGAAAGGTGGGGAGTTGATGTGAAACAACTGAAACAACCGAAACAACTGAAAACTTCTTTTGATCTACAGAACAAGTCAAGCACAGGGTCAGCGCTCTGCTTTGTTCTACCATCCAGCCAATGTGCCTTTACCCATTTCTGGGATTCTCTATAGAAGTGGAAGAGAGGTAGGTTAGTCTCTAGCCACAGACTCAATGAGGCCAGGATTTCACCCACAGATTTTTAAGGCCAGCAGGGCATACTGGCATTTGGCGGGACCTCCTGACTAGCACAGATCACAGAATTCTACCAGGTAATTCCTCCATCAAACCCAATACCTTGTGGTTGAAGGACAGCATCGTTTTTAGAAAGATATCCAGTCTTGATTTTAAGACTTCAAGTGAGGGAAAATGCACCACATCCTTAGGAAAGGTGTTCCAAGAGTTAATTATCCTTTCTACTAAAAATGTGGGCCTTGAATTTGTCTCACTTCAATTTCTAGCCCTTTGGATCTTGATATACTCAGATGAAAGAGCCCTCTTAGATCAGATAGCACGGGGCTCTTTAATCTATCAAACAAAGCCATAACAACATCCAATACCTCTTTAATGTGAATATCAGCAAGGGTGCCAAAGATGGTGGCGGGTTTTGTGACATAGACACCCATCCACTAGAAACTGTACCAGGACCACAAATAACTTCAGATAGGTGGCCAAAGACTCTCAAGAGGCTGACCACATTTGCTCATCTACACTCCTGGGTGGGATTCCAATTGGTGATTTAGCATGGCAGGGCTCCATATTCCATTACCACTCCCATAGGAGACTTTTTTTAAAAAAAAATGTGGGTTGTGATGAGAAAAGTTGGCTCCTCATTAAGTCTTTAGCTTTCTGACTCTTTTTACCTTTAGATTTCAGGTTTTAGGGCACTTTGCTGGATGCTTTTGAATTAATTTATGTTGCTCTGCATACCGCACAAAGCAAACAACATTGCATGGCAAAGCTCAGTGTATTTTCTGTGGGCAGCGGGCTGGGCTACTTCACTTCATACATCAGTCGCAACTGATTGAATACATTAAACTGTAACACAAAGTAAAGAAGCCTGGAAAAATATCTTGTTCCAAAAGTTATAGGGCAAGGCCAGAGGGATTTCATTTTCACTGCACTACCATTTCACAAGAATGGAATAATAATGGAGCTACGTTTAGCAGAACACAAGTAAAAGCTCCTGACAACTCCGTCTAGGCACATTTCAGTTCGCTGCCAGGTCACCAGCTGCACTGCAGTACTGCATACCTCCAGAACAGGAAGGGAAGATGGAGGGCGTATTTTTGTTTTTGAAAAAAAGTTTCTGCAGTGTAGGAGGGCCTCAGTGGAAGGATCATTTTTAGTGAGAGTCTCCGTAGGAGCTTACGAAGAAGAATCAACTTGGTTGTGCTACAAACATTTTAACTACGGATTTTATTTCTCTGCCTCCCGAAGACCTGCTTCATCATGCAATGAGAAAAGGCCATGCTGATCTTTGCTCAGATAGT
Source organism: Eretmochelys imbricata (assembly GCF_965152235.1). Classification (NCBI taxonomy): domain Eukaryota; kingdom Metazoa; phylum Chordata; order Testudines; family Cheloniidae; genus Eretmochelys; species Eretmochelys imbricata. The sequence goes on along the minus strand of NC_135584.1, from coordinate 6,932,858 downwards.
GCCTCTACCCCCTCACCTTTTCAATTTTTAACACTTTTGCTCTTTTAATTCATGTTTTATGTACCGTGGGGGAAATTTCATCTTCCCAGCCTGTTGCCATAGGCTACTCATCTGGGATAAAGGAGTTTTAATCTCACATGTAATGACCTAAGTAAAAATCACAGGAATGAAAGTTAATAGCAACAGCCGCATTCTAGGTCCTGCTCCTACCGAGTCTATGGCTTATCAGTCAAGCTTGATTTCATGGGCCATGCAACTCTATCTGCTGCTTTTATGGCCAGGATCACTGGGAAAACCTACGGTAGAGCAACACGGTTGTCAGTTGGTATATAGTGCTACAGTGTTTTTAAACACCAGTGCCAGCGCTGCCAAAGAACACACAGAGCATCTTGTCCATGGCATGAGCTCAGCGGATCCTGTAACAAACCAGGAATTACAAGACTAGATCTTCCAAGCCCATGGGCTGTCTAGTGGCAAGGGAATCTGGCTGCCTTGCCCTGATTTACACAGGCAATGGGGTTGTGTGTTAGTTCTTAGAACCTCTCTAGAGCCTAGAAGCCTCAATCAGGTGGAGGTCTGCTGTGTTAGGTGCCTTATAGAAACATATGATGACATAGTCCTGTCCCAGACAATTTACATTCTAAGCATGAGGTGTAAATCAGGGTCTGATTTCCTTAGTTTGTATTCTAGAGGCAGTCACTTAAACTGTTTGGGCCAAGTTCACTGCCACAAAAGGTCACACCAGGGCTGAATTTGTTCTAACCTATTAGTGGGGATAATAATACTTCCCTTGCATGGATGCTGTGAGATGCAGTTAGTTGGTGGGTATCCTGGGATGAAGGTTCTATGGGTCTGTCCCTCCTCTCAACCACTGTAAATTGGAGGAGCACCAGAACATCTGCACCACTTCAAGGGTCTGGTCTGGCTATTCTTTCCCCAGCCTGCTGTATCTGCTCTTCCTTATTCACGTAATACGAGTAGCAGGATGGCATAGAGCTCTACCTATACAGCCCATTACTGGGCATCTTGTTAAATGAACCCAAGATCTCTGTGCAGTAGGTGAGTATCACTATCTCCAGCTGAGGCACAGAGAGAGAAGTCATTTGCTCAAAGTCACACTTCCAGGAAGTGTGTGCATGAGCTACAAGTTGAATCCAGATCTCCTGGCTCCCATCCTAGTGCTTTATTCACAAAACGACCTTCCTCCTCTCAGAAATACATATCTTTTGCTTTGCAGAATTTCACACACACAGTAGCATTTTGTTGTATGAAAATTCACAAATCCAAAAGTTAGTTTTATTCACAATTTTGGTGAAATGGGTATTTTAGCATAAAAAAGAAATCTGTTTCCAATGGAAATGAATGCCACCTTTGCTTGAATAGGCCCACTTTAGCTCTTTTTCAATCAGAAAATTTGAAAAATCAGCTGGAAAATCTCCTGATCTTTTTTGAAAAGTGTGCTGACTTCAGACCCATTTTCATGGAAAATTTCACTAAACATTGACAGTGTGCAACAAGATGCTAAAAAAAAAAATTATTGGCACTGGTTCCCAATAATTCTAAGTAATTCAGTAAATCTCAATAATTCAGATGCAAAGCCAGGTGGGATGTGCACCTGCATAACTGAAAGTTGAATGCCTTCATCCCTGCTTCAGTTTCCACCCCTCTTTCCAGGCAGTTAGTTTTGCTCCAGCTTAGCTCAAAGCTTCCCAGCTGCTGTGGCATGAGAGTCCCAGAACAAGACTGACAACAATCAGTAATGCTACCCAAACTAAGTCCTTCCTCTTGTCTATAGGAGTTCCCCAGCTCTGTGGTAGTATCAGGGCACAAGGGAGTGGCTCATGCCCTCCCTTCTCCAGGTACTAGCCTGGGGACCCGAGCTCACAGAGCCGCTGCATTCTCTAATCTCAAAACTACCTTGTTTTTTCAGGGCTGCCTGTTGCAATAACCACAGAGGTCAGCCCTTTTTTCCTGCAGTCCTCTACCAAACTGCAGCTTCTCCTCAAACCTGTGTGAAGAGCCCTGCAACCCACCCTCTAGACTTTCCCCTCAACCCTGCTCTGCACCCTACTAAATGGAAGCTGGTTCTTTTATAGCAGGCCCTCCTTTCAGTCTGCAGCCACATGACCCCATGCAGTCAAGTGCTTCCTTTTAGTCATGTGCTCCTTCCAAGGACTACAACTCCCAGAATTCTTGGCCTTAAAGGAGTCAAACCTTGGAACAGGATATGCCTTTAAAGGGGCACTACGCCCTATGACAATGGCTAGCACCACTGAAATCAATGCCATTATACTGGTGTAAAACTGGTGCAAAACTGGTGCAAGCGTGAATCAGGCCCTTGAATTTTCAGTAAGCTTGCATTTTGTTACAGATATTTCACACAGACCCAGTATTGTCAACCCCCAAGTCTACAAAATAGCATGAATCAGCTCCCCATTACCCCCCCCCCCGACATGGTTGGCTTAAAAATGGAGAGTTTTTTTTTAAAAATAATACAGTATGGGTTCTCTTTATCTGCCTTTTAGTTATTGAGCCTTTAGGGTGCATGCAGGTCACAATTCCAAGTTTTCTGCACACACATGGGGGCGAGAAACACACTTAAAAATGAACTAAATAAAAGCTGCAATTCTCATGACACCCCAGAATTCCAGGAGCTGGAGCTTTTAGAAAGCCTCCAATATTGTGAGACTCATGATAAAATCATGAGCGCTGGCAACGCTGCACCCCTAGTGAGGCATCCTTCCCGATTAGTGTAGCAGCTTCATTAACATGCATGCCGTATGCTCATTTGCTCCTCTATTGCTTTGATGTTAATTCCAGTGTTTTGGTGCAATGTGCTGTTGTACTTTCTGTTCCCGGGCTAACATCGCTCTCTTCCACAGCTCACTCCTGCTCTTTGTTTCTTTCTCTATTTGGGCCTGTTCACCAGCCGGCCCCCTGATGTGGTCCAATAGCACTTTGTGCCAAGCCTGACTTGCCCTTCTGGTATTCCACATGTTGGTTCACCTTTCTGAACCTTCGCCGAGTGGAGTTGTGCTGATTATGTTCTGCAGCTGATTTACGTAGGTTTCCTCACTGGTAGGTTTCAGAAATCCTTTCACCAGCTTCTTAAACAGCTTGTACCCCCTTCCTGCATTTGGCAGCTCTTTAAGAGGAATTTGCAACTTCCGGTAACACCATAGAATATTTGCCTGTTCTGGGGCAGAGTCCTTGAAATTTCAGTGTAGCCTTCACTCACTGTGTGCTAATTGATTATCATCTAAAATTCTACATCTATTTGTATGCTGGCAGTGTAGATGTAATTTAAAAATAATTATTCTATTTACTGAATGGTGTGCATGTCATATGGAATAGGCTAGACCTGTGTTTCATACGTCACCCCTCATCTTCACCCCAGCCAATGCAGAGAGATCCAGATTGCACCTTCCTGCACCAGCCTGATGCACTGAGATGAAGCCCCTTTTTAGTCCATGACAGAGTCATGGGGTGCAGAACCCTGTGCAGGAATGAGAAAATGGGTTTTGAGTCTCCCCACGCTCAGGTGCTGGAACCCTGAATAAAGATGCAAATCACATACTGCATGCTGGCAGGGAAACCCTGTTAGTTCTAACCAGGAAATAAAAGCCAATGGATGGTCTCCCTTGAGCAGAAGGAAGTAGGGGCTGGGAAGAGGAGGTCCCACAAGGAAACCTTACAAACAGCCAGTTGTGGGGAGAAAGCTTATGCTAAGAATTATGGTTTGTTATTATTTAGGTTACCAATAAAGCCATACCCTAAGAATGGGCTAGGTTTGGATGATATACAGTGTATAATAGACTCTGTTCAAAGCTGGGTAGGAACTTTCAACATTGAATTTCATGTGCCATTTTGTTGCCCAGTCACCCAGTTTTGTGAGATCCCTTTGTAGCTCTTCGCAGTCTGCCTGGAATTTAACTATCTTGAGTAGTTTTGTATCAGCTGCAAATTTTGCCACCTCACTGTTTACCCCCTTTTCCAGATCATTTATGAATATGTTGAATAGGAATGGGCCCAATACAGACCCCTGGGGACACCACTATTTACCTCTCTCCATTCTGAAAACTGACCATTTATTCCTACCCTTTGTTTCCTATCTTTTAACAAGATACTGATCCATGAGAGGACCTTCCCTCTTATCCCATGGTTGCTTACTTTGCTTAAGAGCCTTTGGTGAGGGACCTTGCCAAAGGCGTTCTGAAAATCTAGTACACTATATCCACTGGATCCCTCTTATCCACGTGCTTGTTGATCCCTCAAAGAATTCTAGTAGATTGGTGAGGCATGATTTTAGCTATACACTAATGCCCATGTGGCGCATTTCCTGATGCCCATACCATCACAATGAATTGCTTTCTGCCTCCAGCTGATGAAGAAAACATACTACACACAACATGTGCATCTCCCTCACACTATAGTGCAAAACCTTAATTACAATAATTAGGCTCAGCTCTTATTTAGCACTTTTCATCAGTAGATCTCCGAGAGCTTTAAAAAGAGGTCAGTATCACTAACTGAGGCAAGGAGGGACGAAGTGACTTGCTCAAGGTGACCCAGCCAACCACTAGTGGAGATGGAACAAGAACCTAGGTTTTCTGAGTCCCTGGCCAGTGTACTAGCCTCTAGGCATACTGCCTCTCCCTGCAATGCATAACGCACCACACACTTACACTGTGCACACGTCAGAACTGAATGTTTGCTAATGCTGAGTTTGTAATTGACCTTTTAGATATATATTTGCAGTTGTAAGTGGTCAGTACCTATGAAAATCTACTGTTGTTTAGGAACCTAATTATGGATTAAGGTGGCCAAAATTAAGGGAGGCAAGTGTGAATATTTTGAACTATGTCTTTCTGCACGGACACTTACAAGAATGGACATTTTAATTAACCTGATTGAATGTCAGAGTCTGGGGGTTTGTTTTCAGGCAGCAAACTCACTGGGAGGCTGCACAATCTTCTTTCATTCTATTGGTGACGGCTTTTGCTGTCTGTTTGTGCAATAACCTATTGAACTTTTCCCGACTGTAATTCAATATAGAATAGATACTTGCGGGAGGCTTTTTTGGCAGGGAGCACTGAAGGCCTTAAATCAATTTCAGTTTTTCAGCTGTTTAATGCATTGATACCAGCTGAAAGAAATAAATGAATAAAAGGATCCATGTTACTTTTATTTATCCGGAGCTGAAGCTTCTTGGTCTTCCCTTTGTGACACTAATACCACATAGCGTGTGCCCATTGTCCCACCTTCACCTAGGAAACACAGACTCTTACACATTGACAAATAACTTTTTCAGTATTTTGTGTGTGTGTGTGTGTGCAAGAGTCTTTAGTCTTTTTATAGAAAGAGAAAAGTTCAGCAGGCCAGACAGAGGACTTACCCTACTCGAGAGGGCCAGCTGGCCATCCTAATGGCTACTGCAAAAATACTCTGGACAGCTCTAGGGCTCTGTAAGATCCTCTTAGCTATGGATGGACCATGGAAGGCCCCAAAACTCAGACCCATTGCACAGAGGGGGGTGTATTGAGGGGACAGGCTGTGGAGAGTTTGTATAGTGATATCCTTGCAAACAACAATATAAGGTCCCCGTGAAGGGGTGAAGATGAACATGGTGAGAGTGGCAGTAGAATACCCATCCTGAATTCTGCAGATCCACAGACCACAAATCCTACGTGGGAGTGAAGGGAAGTGAGTGGCCTGTAGTTACAGCTGCAAACTGGATGGCCTAATTCAACACTGGGCATGCGGAGGGGCGTATTGGGGCCTACAGATTATAGGAAGAAAGAGTAGGCCTCATCTCAGCTCTACCTACAGCAGCTGAACTCAGCTGGGGTGAAATTTACCCCAGCATGGTGGAGGAGGGGCACAAAGGCCTTCATACTGCGGAAACCCTGCACAGTGAATGCCTGCGGGTTGGCTGCCTGTGTGGCCACACAGGGATGCCTGCGCTTCAGGGTGGTTTGAGGCCAGGCACGGGGAGAGGATGTGGACCTGCACGTGTGTGGATTCGGTGACAGCTGGTTTCCCATTCAATTAGCACACATGGGGTACAGCTGCTATACCAGTCCCTGAAGAGAATGTGGGGGTGGGTGAATCAGAGGCTGCATGATGGCCCAGCTCCTAGGCCCTGGGATGATGATGGCCCCACTGACCACTCATGCTTTATGAGGGTGGCTGGAGAGATTTTCACCCTAGCTTGTTTTGTTTTTTCCCCCAGCCAAGCTAGTGTTAAGGTAACATTAGGTGAACAGTGCACAGTGTTAACCCAGCAACGTTATCAGTCCAGGAAAGGGAAAAGCACATAGGTTCCTGCTACCATGGTTAATATATTATGGAGAGAAAGCACTTCACTGTGTAAGAGACAAGTGTGGCACATCAAAAATACCCCCAAAGGACAAGTGTGTCAATTGTTACTTGAGCAATCAAGCTGGTTCCAGTTTGCCTGGGTTGAGGAAGTGGCAAAAGGAGGGGGTCTTACTGCTAGAGTGATAAGTAACATAGTCAAGGACCCTTCTTTTCTGGTGAACTTTTGCTGTGAGTGAAAATGAAAACTGTGGGCCACAATAGAGCACTGAGGCTGACGTCCAGTATTCAACTCAGCATGTCGGATCGCCATGCTCAGCAGCTACTCTTACAATGGGTGAACTTGGGAGAGTCAGTTTGTCTGGGGGCCAGAGAAACCATCCAAAATAAAATATACAAAAGAAAACAAAATAAAATCCACTCCTGGCTGTACCAAACTCCTGGATCATACCAGTGTGCAGTGTTGTGGATGGTCAGGTCTACCACAGGATTCCATAGTTCTCTATCCAACCAGCTTGGCTTCTACAGCCAGTAAAGGAAATTTTATTTTCCCAAACAGCTGTTTTGCTGGTAGGTTACATTTCACAAGGTTTTACACCTAGTTCATGCGGATCTATATATATTTGGAGAAAATCTCCAGTTTTGCTGAATAAACCTTGAAAAGTAAAAGACAGCTGACAGGATTTTCAAAAGCACTTAAGTGACCTAGGAGTTCAAACTCCACTGACTTTCACGGAGGCATTTTTGCAAACCCTACTCAGAAAAAGTTTGTTTTAGAATTTGCCCCAAGTGAAGAAGAGAATTATACTGAAGCAGTTAATATATCATTGACTTGAATGTAGGCTATGCTGGTTCACACCTGAGGATCTGGCCTAAAGGTTTAGTCTTCAGGTGGAAGTTCTCTCCTCTGGGCTAGATATAATATCCTGACATAGTGATCACCTGGAGGTGGATAAAACTAGAGGGAACAAGGGTGTATATGTCTGTATATGAATCGTAACATATATGTCTCTTTCTGTATAATTAAAAAACCCAAACTGACTCGAATCAAGTATTATGGTAGCAAGTCTTGCCAAAGTAAACACAGAAACAAAACCTATTTCTTATAATTAGCTGCTGCAGTGTAATTCTTTTGAAAGAAAGAAAAATTCACAATGTGTACTGTGTGTATGCAATTAAAAGGGGAGAAGCCCTGGTCCCCAAATGTTAGCAAAAATAAGAGGATTAAATATACAGTGCCAGGGTCATACACAGGGAATAGTCCTGTAGGGTTTCTAGCAGATATTCTAAATGCAGGGTAGGGTGATCTTTCAAGACTGGATCACATGGAAGGCTTTTTCCCCCTGTGGGGATTGCCTATTTACCTGTGACTGATCAGCAAAGATGACTGTTTTGTAGCAAGTCACCAAGGTTCTGTGAGAGGTCAGTATGAAATAACCATTAAAGAGACAACAAACATTACTGTAGATTGGGGTAGAGTAGATGGCAGTGAAACTTAGGCAAGGGGAGCCCTCTATTGTCCCCTTGAGTACAGGGCCAGTCTCCTGAAATGAGCTGTATGCTGGTGGATCTCTGTGTCAATGCACGGATATGTTGAAGACAGTGGGGCTTAGTACAGGAGCAAGGTTCTGCCTGCATCAGTTGCAGGATAGGGGCTGTGTGTGTATGTGTGTGTGTGTGGGTGGGTGTATGTACACACACACATATATTAAATATTAGGCATGGCCCTTTACTTCCCATTCCCCCGCCCCTTCCGACACTCTTATAAATCAGGGCAGAATTAATTCAGGCACTGCGTTTTATCTGATAAACGTCAAAATATGTAAATACCGGGCTCTCTTCCTTCAGTCACTAAAACAAATGGAAAACACATTTATTAGCATAGAGATGAGTTTAATCAAATCAGTGGCGAGTACAAATTAGCCACAGGAAACGTAATGAGCTGGGAATTAATTAGCAGCATAATGATAATAACTTTGCCTGCTGATTACCTTGCGGCCATGGCGCTTCCCCAAGGGCCTTCCATGGGTTCTCCAACAGCTGATCTTTTCTGTTGCGAGAGTCCCTGAACTGGAACAGTATGGCCGACAATGCCTGTGCAAGAGACAGGAGGGGACGAAGGAGGGAGAAAAAGACATGAAAAATACAACCAGGCTCACTTCACTTTTGTAAGCCTATCGCTTCTCGTTCCTTTCCCTACCGCTGTCCTTATTTATCCTTTCCATCTCAGAGCACTCCCCTTTCTCTCTGTTATTGTTCAATTGGATTCCTGCCCGGAGGAAATGGCTCTTGATAATGTGTAAGCTTTATGGATGGGGTAAAATATCTGAGCTACGTTTGCAATATGAACCAGGATGCACCGTCCAGCCATGGGGCTTGTGCTGCCGTGCAATGTCAGCTGGGAGAGCAGTCCATGCCAGCGTGATTATTTCAGCATTATTTCTGCAGTCTGCACCTCCGTGGCTGCTTTGAGCACGAGGCTGGCACTGGCTGACATCAGATCCAGCTAGTTTGAAAACAAATAAACACAAGGGTGCTTTGGAAATGGATTGTAGGTGTCTAGAGAAGGGCAGGAACAAGGTTTTCCCGGAGTCTCAGCTGGCATTTTCTCAAGATGCAGGCAACAGGTTGGAGAGGAACAATTGGCTGCTGGGGCACTTTGTAAAGTGCTGGACTTGTAAATTAACTGTTTGACTTCCGTGGTGATGGCGAACAGTGGGGGAGGGGGGAAGGGTTGGATGGAGAAAAGGGTCAGTCTATTTTCTTCTATTTATTTATTAGTATTCCTTCTATCACCCTCCCACTGTAGCACCTGCCTGCAAAATAATACTTGGTGCCGAAATAGAGCTTACCATTGGAGGAGATACAAGCACTTGATAAAGCTTCATGAATCATGCCTGGCAACACCCCTGGGAGGTAGATAAGAATTATTAATCCCATTGGCATAGAGCTATTACTCCCATTGGCACTTACGGCTAAAGTGTTCAAATTTGGGTGCCTAAAGTTAGGTACCTAAATAAGTAGTTTGATTTTAAATGTTGCTAAGCTAAACAACACAATTAAAAGAACCAGCCCACTTATTTAGATGTTCTTATAGGGATTTAGATGGTTGACTGCAGGCATCCAGGTTTAAATGTTTTGTTCAAGGTGGTTTCCCCAAGTCACGCAGGAGGTTTGAGGCAGAGCTGAGGAGAGAGAGTGTATTTTTCGGTTACCAGCTTTAGGCCTTCACTGCAAGGCCTCCTGTCCTCCCTTCTCTTGGCTATTTGGCTACAATCTGCACAAATGATCCATGCAACCAATACATACTGTTGGTGAGACGGGGAAATAAAACTGAGCAAGGAGTGGGGCTGCCCAAACCTGATGCAGTGAAACTGACCCAAACAGAGAAATTTGGCAATTAAAAAAAAATCAATTTTGGAAGGCAAGGAACAGAAGTTTAAAATAAACAGACAAACACAGCAGGATTTGCACATTTTACAAAGCATGCCTAAACAGACTACGGGAACAAGTCTGCACCACTCACACTAACTCCACAGGGGTTCAGAGAAGCAAGTTTCTATTTCTCTCAATACTGAAATGAACTTAAACCGAAATTGTGCCTTCAACTCCCCCCGCCCTCTAAACCTTGCGAAACCTCAAATCCAGATCTGCACTTTGGGATTTAGACCCAGTTCTAGTGTATATTATTGGTGCCTTGACAGAACATCTGTATTTGGCTTTTGGATGTTCAAATAAACACTTAAGTACATAAATCCCAGGTTATACACCTAGGGAGAGCTTTTCAAAAGCACTCAGTATTGGCGTAACTCTGCTCCATTGAAGTCAATGGGATTTTACCATTGACTTTAATAGGAGCAGTGTTAGGGCAATGCTTTGAAAATCCCTTCCTGATTACTAAGCTGAACATCCAAATGTGGGATTTGGAAGTCTCGTTGAAGTGTCCATGTCCGAAGGTTGGGCACTGTTTACTGTATTCTCATGCTCACTTGTACTCAGATAAAATTAAGGACTCCATTTTCAAACATCATTTTGCAAAGTCTGCTTGCACACGGGAAAGACAACACACAAAATCTACATTTGCCTAGATACAGGTATGGGTCAGTTTCCGTTTGCATGCAGTTATCTGTTTTGTTCTGAGCACATCTGAATTCTTTAGCAAATTGACTTTATAATGAATTGACTTTAGCAAAGCTTTTGATACGGCCTCCCACAGTACACTTGTCAGCAAGTTACAAAGTATGGATTGGATGAATGGACTATAAGGTGGATAGAAAGCTGGCTAGATCGTCAGGATCTATGGGCAGTGATCAACGGCTCGATGTCTAGTTGGCAGCCGGTATCAAGCGGAGTGCCCCGGGTCAGACCTGGGGCCGGTTTTGTTCAACATCTTCATTAATGATCTGGATGATGGGATGGACTGCACCCTCAGCAAGTTTGCAGATGACACTAAGCTCTGGGGAGAGGTAGATACACTGGAAGGTATGGATAGGGTCTAGAGTGACCTAGACAAATTGGAGGATTGGGCCAAAAGAAATCTGATGAGGTTCAACAAGGACAAGTGCAGAGTCCTGCACTTAGGATGGAAGAATCCCATGCACTGCTACAGGCTGGGGACTGACTGGCTAAGTGGGAGTTCTGCAGAAAAGGACCTGAGGTTTACAGTGGATGAGAAGCTGGACATGAATCAACAGTGTGCCCTTGTTGCCAAGAAGGCTAATGGCATATTGGACTGCATTACTAGGAGCATTGCCAGCAGATTGAGGGAAGTGATTATTCCCCTCTATTCGACATTGGTGAGGCCTCATCTGGAGTACTGTGTCCAGTTTTGGGCCCCACACTACAGAAAGGATGTAGACAAATTAGAGATAGCCCAGCGTAGGGCAACGAAAATGATCAGGGGGCTGGGGCACATGATTTACGAGGAAAGGCTGAGGGAACTGGCCTTATTTAGTCTGCAGAAGAGAAGAGTGGGGGAGGGGGGGATTTGATAGCAGCCTTCAACTACCTGAAGGGGGGTTCCAAAGAGGATGGAGCTCGGCTGTTCTCAGTGGTGGCAGATGACAGAACAAGAAGCAATTGTCTCAAGTTGCAGTGGGGGTGGTCTAGGTTGGTTATTAGGAAAAACTATTTCACTAGGAGGGTGGTGAAGCATTGGAGTGGGTTACCTATGGAGGTGGTGGAATCTCATCCTTAGAGGTTTTTAAGGCCCAGCTTGACAAAGCCCTGGCTGGGATGATTTAGTTGGGGTTGGTCCTGCTTTGAGTAGGGGGTTAGACTAGATGACCTCCTGAGGTCTCTACCAACCCTATTCTTCTATGATTCTATGCTTCTGCAGGCACAGCTGATACAGGCAAATGCATATATTTCACAAGAGCAACATTGGCCCATCATTTAAAAACTTGTGGGAGACTGCAATTGTCTCCCAATAGGAGGTTTATGTGATGTGTGAACGGTACAAATATTTTCCTGGGAGTTCCTGCTACTTTTGGATTCGCTGCAGTGGGTTGATTGTTATATAACCTATGCTATTTATAATCTAGGCTGTGGGCAGAATAAGAAGAAAGATTTTTGAATGGACTCTGATGGTACTTTTGGTATTTTTGTATGAATCCTCACTTCATGCATCATTGACCTAATAGAAATTAGTGGCTCAGTCTGGCTGCCTCATACAAACACCAAAAGTTTGCACATTTGTACCTACGTTCAGACTCTCTATTTGTTTGTCAATATTGCACCCACAACAATAGTGTTGAGTCAGCTCTTGATGAACCAAAACCAGACCCATTGCACGTACCATATGGTAATCTACATACCTGCAGGTAGTGAAGAGAACCTCCTTGACATTCTTAGGAGCAAACATCACCCTCTAGATCTTAAGACTTGATTGCACTAAGCCATCCTAGGCCTTCTCTTTGTTAAAAGTTGCACCAGTTCAGCTAAAGATGTCTTTTTAAAATCAATTTAGTTTAATTCACACAAATATTCTTAAATGGATTTAATAGGGGACTTGCACCATGTAACTAATTTGATTTAAAAAGACCAGGGTGCATTTCAATATTATAAAGACCTATGATTCATTCCCTTGGATAGATGTTTTGGTTCTTCAAAGTGCTACTTCCTTTTGCTACCTGCAGATGTGTAGGTTACCTTATGACGCATATAGCTGGCCAATTTTTGATTCACAAAGAGCTGATTCAACACTGATCTTAAGTGTTACTAACTGTGATGAAATATAGAGCCTTTTGAACATGAAGTCTACATCGTGCCCCTTCATATTGAAGCATTTTATCCCTCCTATTAATTCAGCAGGAGGAAGAATTCTTCCTGCTTCATATGCAGTGAGCTAAATTCTATTCCATTTCACTGATGTAAATCTGGACTAATTCCAGTGCAGTTAATAAGCACAGCATTTGACCCATTATGTTCAGGGCTATGTAGACCTACAAAAGCTTTTAGGCAATCACCACTTTAAGCATAAACATGAAGGAATTTTGTTTTCATGCAATTTTCTTGCCAGTGCTTTTTCTTACAAATCTGTTCAGCTGTCATGTAAAATATGCCCTGGTTTGTGCTAATGTAGATTACGCATATTTGTCCTCAGTGGATGATTAAGTGCTCTGATCTTGACTGCTAAGTTAGCAGCAGGGTATCCCTGCAAAGGGATTGGAAGTCTCATTGGATAAATTGCACAGATGAAATCTGAGCTGTTACGGATCTGGTTTTCTTTTTCATTGCTAAGGTGAGTGCTGCCTTCTTTGCAAAAATAAACCTACCTTCTAACATATGACAGGGAGATACCTGGCCTCTTTCTGAGTCCTCCTTCACTGGCTGTACAGCAGTGTAAACCACTGCACCACATTCTAATTTCAGTGACATCACTGTGAATCGGGAGTACCTCTTTTGCCTTCAGCAGCTCACTCCTGATTTGCAATAGAGTCACTGAAAACAGAATTTGGCTCATTGAGTTCAGTGGAGTTACTCTCAATTTATACAGCACAAGTGAGAGCAGAATCAGGCCCATTATTTCTCAGACCTTGTGTTCTCCAGGCAACTTAGCTCATGCAGAACATGCAAGCCTTGTTATTAGAGGGACCGCACACCAACCAAACTGGAAAAACTCCTTCAGGGAATAACTGCTCGGCCAGTCTCGCTTTAATAGCACTGCACTTGTACAGTGTACACAAATAGATTGTTTTCTATGAGGAAGTGGGAGCTATTTTCATGCCTTATTTGCATAATGTCTCAAATATGATTAAAAAAATCAAGTTGCAAAGTGCTTTGTCATTTTACCATTCCTTTCCAAACCCTAGCAGCTGTGATTTGGAATTGACACAGTTAAAGGTATTTGAAAAGCTTAGAATTTCTTTTGACTTGTTTGTCTTTAAACCACATCATCATTTTAAAAGTAGAGTGTCTCTCTCTACTAATTGTGTTGTCTTTGGAATACTGCAGTGCTCAGAAGCAACAGTAACAAGTTCTTCAGAGGATTTTCAGAAGCATAAAAAGCTTTTGCTTTTTCCTTTCCAAAGCTTTTCTTTGACCTTCTTGGAGGCATTAAAAAAAAAAAAGCTTTAAAAACCATCAGTATAAATTGATTGTTTACTGTGATGTTTGCAGCCTTGGGAGAGAGGTAAAAAAAGAATAAAGAAGAAGAAGGAGGAGAAGAAGAAGAAAAAAGAAAAACACAATCACCACCAGCTCCCAAAGAGGAACAGATGAGGTGTGAGCTCAAGAGAAAATATCCCAATTTTTAGCTTGATGCCGTTTCAGTGAAGCAGTGAGGTTGCAAAGATAAACAAATAGATAAGTATTCCAGGAGTATCAGCTGTGCACAAAGGTGCAGTTATTCTTGAAAACCCACATGCTGAGGGGTTGCAATGCTTTGAAAAGGAAAGTGTAAAAGCAGAACCCAGAAATATCACAGGGAAGAAATATGTATCGATGAAAAGTCTTGGTACAGCTTTATCTTACATGATAGGGCTATCATATTTATGGCTATTATAACATACCCACCCACCTACCCACAGAGTCTAAAGCAGGATTTCAGGTGGCATTTGATGAAATCGCCCCATTAGATCACATAACTGTGAGCTGTTTCCTAAAGAACACAATGGCCTGTGGCAAATGTATGAAAGTGCTAAAATGTGTTAATGATGGTGTGTTATTATTGGGAACTAATGCTGCCATGAATGCATGTCACCACTGCGTATGTTCCTGCAGATGAGTTGGTAATTACACTTGGATCCAAAGTAATTACCATGAGACTTGCACTCTGGTTCAGCAGACAGAAATAACCATGTACTTTCCTTGTCCCCTGCGTAGTGCTTGCGATGTAAATTAATAGCCAGCCGCTACCATGAAAGTAAAGAGGTATTTGCCTTACAGTCATGCCCTTTTAAATTAAACATTGATGTTTCTTTTATGAGAGAAACGCAGGCTGCCTTGCACCAGTTTACCTTTTCCCACTAAAGTATTTGAACATTTACTTTACAAAACAAGATACGCTTAAGCGAAATTAATATTTATAGGTTTCCCATTTGTGCAATTTGTTATTTGACAAAATAACTTGAGCAGGTCTCTTCTTGGGTTTACTTTGCACTCTAGTTTAATTATTTTGCTTAGAAAAAAAAGTTAAGGCTGGAGGGAGAATGGGTACTTGGCTAAATCTTGTACTGTCTCCCTAGGTGGATGGAAGATAGATGCATAGAGTACTGGCCATGTGTTTTTCTGAATTTTTCCAGGTCACATCTGCCAGTGAGTTTCCTCTTTAACCTAAGAACAATAAACACCTGGACAGCTGCACCATTAAGCACCTCTCCTGATGAACAGCTCCAAGGCAAGTCATACTAAAGCCCAGTGTTCACTCATGAAAATGTACTGTTGCAATGTAAAGTTTTATTTCCCAAATGCCCATTACCGGAACATGCAGCAGTTTTCACACAGTGCCGCGACATCCTGAATTTGCTCTATTCTTTGTGACTGAAAGCAAGACTGTGCTTTTGCAAATATGTTTCCTTCCTTCGGGGAGAAAGGTTGTTTTGCATGGGAAAGGAAAAATGAAAAAGGGTCCTGTGTTCACTTTCTTTTGGCAATGTACGCATAACGTTGTCAGAAAAATGCTATCTCGGACGTTTCAGTCTCTCCTGTAGTAATTTTACCCAGAAGATCATTTCTCTCAGAAATCATTTGCTATGCCCTCATTTTAATTTAAGAATTCATTCAGTGCACTAAATCTTAGCATTTTGTGCAAGAAATATTTGTCACCATTTTGTTAGCTCTTTAGAATGAAAACCCAAATGGGTGAGAGAGAGCTTCTCTTAAGCCGGGGTGGGCAAACTTTTTGGCCTGAGGGCCACATTGGGGAATAGAAATTGTATGGTGGGCCATGAATGCTCACAAAATTGGGGTTCGGGTGAGAGAGGGGTGTGCGGGCTCTGGGGTGGGGCTGGGGCTGAGGAGTTTGGGGTGTAGGAGGGTGCTCTGGGCTGGGACTGAGGCGTTTGGAGAGCGGGAGGGGGATCAGGGCTGGGGCAGGGGGTTTGGGCATGGGGAGAGGCTCAGGGGGGTGCAGGCTCCGAGCGGCGCTTACCTCAAGCCACTCCTGGAAGCAGTGGCCTGTCCCTTCTCTGGCTCTGCACACTGCGGAGGCATGGCCAGGGGGCTCTGCACACTGCCCCATCTGCAGGCACCACTCCTGCAGCTCCCAATGGAGCATGTAGGAGCCAGAGCGGGGCCATGCTGCAGCTTTTGGGAGCTGCCTGGTGTGGCCCCCGACCCAGCACCCCGGCCGGAGTGGGGCTGCATTGCCTGGTGTGGTTCACGGGCCGGATCTGGCTCGCAGGCCGTAGTTTGCCCACCCCTGTCTTAAGCCCTTCTTTGGTAACGAATTGGCCCTAATATTCAAAATCTTGGGCTTAAGTCAGGTTGTTCATATATGCCTTCAAACCGACTTACTACAGCTCCCATCAGTAAGAGTGCCTCACAAATGCAAATCAATGTATCGTCCCGACACATTCTGCTGAAGAAGGAAAATATAATGATCCGCATTGTACAGAGGGAGAATCCAGGAACAGAAGGGTATTAAGGGTGGGAGCCACAAAGGTACTTAGGGGCCTAAAGTCTAGATTTAGGAACCTAAGTCTTGGGTTTGGTGGCTAAGTCCCAGTTTTAAGCTCCACTGTGAGCCATGAAACCCCTGCTGAGCCCAGTAGGCTCCTAAACCCATTCAGTGTCTAAGTTTTCAGGGTAAAAGATCCCTCCGTGCCTGCCTGTGGGCATGCACACTGCTGCTGCTCCCTCTAGGCATCCAGATGTCTATCTCACCCCTAAGCCCCAGTGTGATTCACGAACCAGGGGAAGGCAGGTGCTCATCCGTCATATGTGGGCCTGAGCCGGAATGCATGCTTACAACTCATTCAAAATCTATTCTCATTCTCTCTCTCTCTGACCCAAGGACTGTTTAAATATTTATCCACAGTGGAACAGTCACTGGGTCAGAAAAGGAGAAACAGCGAATGACTAGTGGTTAGGGCACTTGTCTGGGAGGTACCTCCGGTCCCCTGCTCCAATCACTCTTTCATTAGTTATCCACAGTGGTACAGCTTCAACAAGAGAGATTGCAGGAACCCTCCTACCACCTACAACTCAGCGAGGTAGGAGACCCTCGCTCAAATCCTTCCTCCCGCTCTGGCACAGAAGGGGTACTTGAATCTGCGTTTCTCACAGTCCAGCTGAGTGCTCTAACCACTGAGCTAAAGCTTAGACGTGCGCACCACCCTTACAACCTCCTCTGACTGGACTGGGCCGCACAAGCAACTCAGTGCCTTTAATACATGACCAGTTTTTCTCTTGTAAATCAGCTTTTAGGTACCCAGATACTCATTTTAAGTAATGCAAGAGCTAAACTGGGTGTCCTCATGTAGTTTATGTTGGAAAATTGGACTCCATGGTCTGAATTTGACAGGCAAGCACCCACATAAATCAGGAATCGCTCCACTGACATTAACATAGTGATTTCTGATTTGCTCTGAACAGAATTTGGCCTCTTGTGCCTCAAGAAGATAAAGAGGCCAATTCGGATCTAATTCCCTTGAAGTAACAGAGCTCAGAGGGAAGCCTGGAATATCTTTTGCGGATCAGTGTGATTCAAAAGCCAAAGCTACTGCACGTGCAAGCGGAACATGCCTGTTTTAGTTTTGTTCTTATTTATTCCAGGGCTCAGTTTTCAGAAGGCTTGTGGGTATCAGCTGAGTTTAAAAATAAAAAAAAATCTTGCACAGATTTAGTCTCCTGGTTCTTGTAGCTACAACACGGTCTAAAAATGCACAGAAACCATATTAACAGGATTATGCATCCAGCTACAAACTGTGCATGCAAATCATCAGGGGATGATAAAATTCCTACAGACACAATTTTAACATGCTTCCAAAAATACCCCCTGATTCATATTGTAAGCATGAATTTATTACACCGCCTTGACATTATCTAGGCTGTCGCTGCATACAGCATGCTGTCACATTTTGGGATCTCATGGATTTTAATGATGATATTTCTTGTGTTTGCACCCTCTGTGCCGAGTAGGGCTGTATGCAGTATTTAACTCAAAGGGCAGGGCAGAGACCTTCTCCAAAGCTGATTCCTTGCATCCCTGCTTTGTTAACTGGTCAGTAGGTGATAGTGCATGACTGGTGCTCTGGGCGTTTTTCACTCCAGAGAGCAGGCACATAAGAACGGCCACACTGGGTCAGCCCAATGGTCCATCTAACCCAGGACCCTGTCTTCTGACAGTGGCCAGTGCCAGATCATAGAATCATAGAAGTTTAGGGCTGGAAGAGACCTCAGGAGGTCATCTAGTCCAACCCCCTGCTCAAAGCAGGACCAACATCAACTAAATTATCCCAGCCAGGGCTTTGTCAAGCCGGGCCTTAAAAGTCTCCAAGGATGGAGATTCCACCACCTCCCTAGGTAACCCATTCCAGTGCTTCACCACCCTCCTAGTGAAATAAGATGCTTCAGAGGGAATGACCAGAATAGGGCAACATTCTCTGGCACTTTGCAAACTCTGTGACTCTACCTCTTTTGTGCATTTATGACTCTTCAGGACCATGTCATCTCCAAAGCTCGAAGACAAAGAAGCATGCAAATCCATGAAAGGATGAAAGAATAAACGATGTGTTGCTAAGGGTGTGGCAAATCCTGCTGTCCTTACTCAGGGCCTGAGTCAATGGGAGTTTTGCCTGAATAAGGGCTACAGGATTTGGCCCAGTTAAAAAGCCTGTGTAACACCGACAGACCCTGGTCTTTGACGGGCAGGATCAAACCTGGGACCTCTGGAGCTAAATGCGTGAGACTCTACTGCATGAAAGCCACATGGACCTTAGCTAAGGCTGTAGCAGGCTCATTAATCTCTAAGTGGTCTTAATGCCACTACAGGGGACAGAGCACCACACCCAGAAAGTGTGTGGGTTACACTTGCATATGTGCTTTGGTTGTTGGTTTCAAATTGTTTGTTATCAGCACCAGTCTGGGCCCAGTTCTGCCCCATTCCAGCCACCTGTATGGAAAAGACTTACTGGGATGAAGCCAGTAAATCTCTATAGAAATTCAACATATGTTTTTAGGAATGATTCTAAAACCTATTGGGCTAGACTCTCTGCATGTGTAAAATGGCACATCTCCACTGAAGCTGTGCTGGTTTACAGCCACTGAGGATCCTGGCCAGAACTCCGCAAGACAGGAAAAAATGTACAAGCTTCTACACTCTTCTGTTCTGTCCTGTCCTGTCCTGTCAGGTTCTTATTCCATTCCCTTACCTTGGCGTCTGAGCACTACACTGGCCTTCTGGCTTCCTATACTTGCATGGCAGTGATGTGAATAATGTCTCTACTACCCAGTAAAACAAGGAAAGGATCTGCTTCTATCGGCATCTTTTCTCTGAAGTGAGACATTTAATCCTTTTGGCCTTATCCATGATAGAAATTCTCTTTTATGAACCCCTGTTGGGCATTATTGCTTAGTCATGCTTGAGGTTTCAGAACCTGAGGTTGGCCCTTATGTTTCACATTTTCTCTCATTTATAGCGTTATTGAGCCAACTATGGGGGTTCTTACTCAGTTCTTGAGTGAGACCGACTAATGTTTTGTTACTTTGAAGTTTGGCAAGCCACAGACCAGGAGTTGGGTACATTTACTGGTCCAGTAATTCAGAATTATTATTTGAGTTATTAGGCATATTGCATTAAACCTCATTAAACCTCAGCATCTCTCTCTTCTTTCTGCTGAATTCATTTTTGGACTCCGTCCTCAGCATACACAGTTCTGGGGTCAGTATGAATTCAAAAACGCAGTAGGCATAGCACAAGCTAGTAGATGAGTTTCTGCAATGAGTGTATCTTGAGATACGGCCATACGCAGTGGAATAACGTTGCTCCTTTACTTCTACATTTACTACATTCTGCTGGAATTTCCATGTGAAATGTGTATTTGATATATGGTGAGCAATAAAGGGTATGTACAATGAAGTACTGGAGTTGCATGTGTTTATTACATATTGAGATTTTATGAGCTAAACTCACAGCTTTGTTCCAGTGAGTTTGATTTTAATGGGGTTTCCAAATCACTGTGCCATGCTATGCTTGAACTCACACATCTTTGACCTTCCCCTTCAATTAGAAATTGGTCTAAGCAGGACAAACATTTTTGCATGTTGAGCTCCTTAAACACAATTTCACCCAAAGTCTCCAAAAGTGGTTTCTGTTCCAAGTGCAAGACACATTCCTTCCACTTCGCCTTTGCTAACATGCACTCAGAGCACGTCAT
Source organism: Eretmochelys imbricata (assembly GCF_965152235.1). Classification (NCBI taxonomy): domain Eukaryota; kingdom Metazoa; phylum Chordata; order Testudines; family Cheloniidae; genus Eretmochelys; species Eretmochelys imbricata. Next base: position 6,912,720 of record NC_135584.1, on the reverse strand, counting down.
GCATTCACAACAAATCATCATGCAGTCCCCACTCCAGGGAAAGTCAGGAGGAAAGAACCACATCTGTAATAAGTCACGTCACTTATTGCTTTAGTGGAAGGGGCTCATATGCCCATCAGATGTGATGGGCACAGTATAAGATTCTGAACAGAATAGTCCAGCTTGTGGGTTCTCAACCTGGGGGTTGTGAACAGATTTCAAGGAGTTGCAGCCCACGCTCTGTGTCTTTAGATTAGATGAGAGGTGAGTCCTGAAATTTATGGGATGGGGGCCTGAAACTTTTTTCTGTTGTAACATGGGGACATGGTGTGGAAAAGATTGAGAACCACTGACCAGTTGGATAGACAGTTTCTGATCTGATGGGAACATGTCATTGTTGAGGTGCCATCTCCTATTATCACCTGAATTCTCCAAAGGATATGGAGTTCTAGGGGTTTTTTTTAGCTTTTGCTTATTTCATTACCTCCAGGCTGTACTCCTTAGTCCTGGTATCAGTTCAGACCATCCTACAGTTTAGCATTACTGGGTATTTCACATTTAACTGCTAAAACCTTTACAATTCTCCCCCCCCCCATAGTTGTGTTAATGATGTTTGTGGCATGAAGGGTGGTATAAATTTATATTGTATTTTTATTAAGGAAATACCAACAATACACAGCATTAAAAATTGAATTTTAAAAAAGAGTCTTACCCCTGCTCCCCCCACAAAAGCAGATTTAAAGTATTGTCCTAATGGAAAAGATAGCTTTAGTTCCTTAGTAAAAGTTTAATAATGGAGTCCAAGATGTTTTGCCACTCCACAGAAAATTGTTCCATAAAAAAGAATGAGACATGATGTTTAATGTCCTGTAATGAGCTCTGTGCAGGTGGACCTCTGGGGGTCCCCCGTGGCTGCAGAGACAGTCAGCACGTCTGTGTGCAGGTCAGTGCAGGTTGTCAGAAGAGACAGTATGCTTTTTCAAAAAAAGACTTCACTTTGATATCTTTTGATTTGCTGTTCTCATCTAAATAATAATACTCAGTTCTTACACTGGATACGTATGCTGCAATCAGAAGTGTGATTGAAGCACATGTAGATATTAGACAAGTTCATGAAGGATAGGTCTGCCAACAGCATTAGCCAAGATGGTCAGGGACGCAGACCCTTCCTCTGGGTGTCCCTAAACCTCTGACTGCCAGAAGCTGGGACTGGAGCGGGGATGGATCACTGTATAATTTCCCTGTTCTGCTCATTCCCTCTGATGCATCTGGTGCTAGCAACTGTCAGAAGACAGAATACTGGGCTAGATGGATCATTGGTGTGACCCAATTCTTCTGACTCCACTCTTATGTTGGTGCCCGAACTAGCTTTAACCTATAGAGCTCAGGTCCCAACAGCGGTGAAGCCAGGGCAGCACGTGTTCAGTGTGAGCTAGTCGCCCAAACGAATGCTACCTGTACATCTTGTGTGGCCATCCATATTGCTGCGGCTTCATTGCTATCACTAGATTACAGCTAGCTCAGGCAGACCTGCATTCACAATCCCTGAATGCAGCATAGGCAGCCCACCAGGCTATTTCACGTTTCGATCCCAAAGCACCTTGCAAATGCGGGGGCAGTCTCATTAGTCCCATTTCACAGATCAAACCTGTAATCTAACACAAAATCCTGATCCCAGCAGCGTTAAGACAGAATAACTTCCCAAATGCGTGGAATGCGGGACGGTCAGATGTGCTGGTCTGTTGATATAATTCAGTGGTTCTCAAAGCCGGTCCGTCATTTGTTCAGGGAAAGCCCCTGCCGGGCCGGACCGCTTTGTTTACCTGCCGTGTCCACAGGTTCGGCCAATCGCGGTTCCCACTGGCCGCGGTTCACCGCTCCAGACCAATGGGGGCTGCGGGAAGGGCGGCCAGCATGTCCCTTGGGCCCACGCCGCTTCCCGCAGCCCCATTGGGCTGGAGCGGCAAACTGCGGCCAGTGGGAGCCGCGATCGGCCGAACCTGCGGACGCGGCAGGTAAACAAACCGGTCCAGCCTGGCAGGGGCTTTCCCTGAACAAGCGGCGGACCGGCTTTGAGAGCCACTGATATAATTGATACAAAAGCAAAGAAGAGGAGAGGAAACAGAGGCACAGAACTGTGAAATGTCATGGTCAAGGTCACACAGAAGGTCGGGGTAGAGCAGGGAATGGAATCCAAGTCCGCTGACACTCAAGTCACTAAATCATGCCACTTCTCTTATAAGAAGTTATGGTGTATGTTATTGGGTGCAATTACTGCACATTCTGTTATTTCAATGGGATTTTACATTTGGGGAGGGCCATATCCCTATTTTGGAGTCTGTGTCACCTGGAAATTGGTGGGTGGGCTTAATTTTGTTGTTGATGTAATTTGAAGTAAAGCTCACTTTAAAACCTGCTACATTAGTTCTGTCTCTTCATCATGAGATCACTTAGTCTTCAGCAGTTTAGCCTCCTCAGTTAGACAGAGAAGGATGTCATCAGTGAAGAGGCTCAATTTATGTCCAATTGCCCCTGTCTTAATTCCAGTGATATTGAGGGTTATTGTATATAGGAACTGCAAATGGATCTGCTTTTATCACAGATATGAAGGTGGGGATGGGAACATCCGTGCTCTGTCCCATATCCCACTGTAAATAGTTCTGATGTGTTGAGGTCGGGTGGGTGGATCCAGTGTTCCACCTTCTTCCTGTCCTGTCCATTCATACACAGGGAGGGAAATAGCAATTCCATAGAAGCTACTCTCCTCTCCACGATGCTACCTGTGACCTGGAGAGCCTGCTCATGGGAGTAAGGGCACAATCTGGCCCTTACCTTGTCTTCCATTCTCACCCACTTCTCACCCAGGCAGACCTTCAGTGAAGGCAGTGGCTTTGATGAGTGGTCAATGAGAGTTTTGCTTACTCAAGGTGGCCTGGTTAAGGTCAGAATTCAGGCTGTAATTTTGCACAGTGTCAAAGCTCTGTACAGACATCGCCTTCAATCCTTTGTGCTGTGGGAATGTTTCTCTATCTGCCCCTAAGAATGTTTTCAACTGGAGGCCGTTAGCAGAGGTGCAGGAAGATAGAGCGTTTGAAGTCAGTCTTAAAAAAATAGGTGTACATCTTTCCCTTTTATTTATGTTGACTCTACAAATAACTAAAAGCAGCATTTGGCATTACAAAAACAGCAAAATAAAGTAAGGAATTCGAAATCATATATCTGGATTTTCCTGGTTACTGATGTAGTTAAAATATCAGCAGGGGGAAAGTAAATCCAGATATTTAGAAGACCCTGGGACCATCTTTTGGGACATTTTAGAGGTGCATTTAGGGCTAGATCCAAAGAATATTGAAATCCATGGAATTCTTTCTGACTACCTTCTGCAGTTGCATGTGCAAATAAGACCTACAATTACTCACTTTATGAATGCAATCATGATAACTGTACCCATGAAATACCCCTGAAGACACAAAGCTGTCTAAAAATCCATCATTTAAAATGAGAAGGGTAATTTGCACAATGGAAGATCAGTTCTATCTTTATTCCTCCATCACATTGCAAAAGTAGAGTTGAAGAACTTTGAGTGCTGCTGGCTGTATGAGAACTTTCCTCTATTGCCAACTTAATAATACATGAATACTGATCTGCCATATTGACTGATGACTCCTGCTCCTGACCCTGTTTTGTTTTTATTGATTGGCTTAGGCGAGTTCCTGAAGTCCTGAATCATCAGAACAGAGACCTTGAGTTATTCCAGGCAAATCAATCCATGGCCCATTGACATATTGCTTTACCTAACCAACCATACACCTTCTCTTTTCCCTGATAATTTCTCAGTTAATTGCTTTTTAGCTCTCATTCGTTACAAGGTCAGGCTGTGACTGGGCTTATACAATCCCATCTCCGATAAACTCTCCAGGTCCTCTAATCAGCCACAACTGGGATTTTAGTTCCATTAACTTATTCATCATCTAGACAGTTCCATCTCGAAAAGTTTGACTCTTGATTGTATCTGTAGTATCTTCAATTATTTAAGAGGAATTGAAAATAGCCTCCTCGCTTAACAGGAAGGGTGTATTCCAACTACTGAAAATGGAGCTCAGTGAGGACTGTTGTTCTGTTTATGTTCGTTGTGCATGAACCCAAGCTGCAGTTGTCTGGGGAGATCATAAGGGTTTGCTGTTGCTGAACATGTGTGCACAGGACTGATTATTAAGATGTCCGATATAGGAGAATGACAGTGGACTGATGACTAGTGGCTTGATAATGCTAAACTGAGTCTGAGATTCTGTCCCATGATGTCAAACACTGATTCCGTTTCCATGGGAAGTTATGCAAATGACATAGCTCCTCAGTGAGATGTGACACTGAATTTGCTAGAGAAAATGACTTGTTCTCCTGGCAAAATACCTGTTTCTAAAATCCCACAGCCAGCTGCTCTTGGAAAGGTGACACCTTCTGCATTTGTTAGAGACCATTAGTACCATCAAGAGTGGTTTCGCAGCTCACATCAGCTGACTGGGTGCAATCGGTGAGCCATATCCTGGAGTTATTGTGTAACCCTCTGGCAAAGTACATGTTGCATCCCTCTCTAGCAGCTGGCCCACTAGAGGACGAAACCTCACTACTGCTGATTACTAACAGAATTACTCTTGTAGCTGAAGCAGTAGGGGTCTGTACTGCAACACTGTAGGCCTTGGGTTCCATTCCTGCTAAAAAGCCATGCTGGGGATCATTATACTTACTTACCCCTTTTGCTGAAGCCAACAGTGCTTTATTTGAGTAAAAACTAGGAATAAACTCCAAGATCTGGCCTATAGGTGCTTTTGGGGCCTTTTGAGACCATTTGAGGCTTATAACTTCAGAAGAACCAACCCTAGATGGGGATTGAACTGGTCACAGGAACGAGCAGTTGAAAAGGGAAAAAAAAAAAAAAACATTCGGAAGGATGAAGAGCTTTGGCATATTTCATAAGGGAGCCTTCCTTCCCAGCATTACATACATATCTGTGTAACTGTTATACACGTGAGAAGAGAGAGACAAGCTTGTGCGACAAGCAGGCTGACTGAGCGGTTTGACAATGATCCAAAGCTCATGGGTGTCAATGGAAAGACTCCAGTTGGCTTTGGGATTAGTCAGTGTCACAATCTTTAGCATGACTGACAAGATAAGGCTTGCACTGCTCTCCAGGCCAAAGGTTATGGAGAAATCTGACAGGGCTCGGCAGGTCATTTGAGGATGGGCGTGTTTCAATGTCAGGATATATTTGTGCTTGCATATCATGTGGCGCATGGGCATCTGCGAACATATGGGTGTTTTCAGGTTTGTTTACGGAGAGCACATGTACCTAGCTATAAAGCGCCTTCACTGAAAGCTTCAAAAAGACTGGCTAGCTCTCTGATGTTATTCCCAGAAGCACTGTTTCTTTGCACGGGGGGACGATATCATATCACAGTACAGCAGACTGGCAGTAAGTGGTGCAGGCTGGTGTAAGTGTGTGTGTTTGTGGGGCTACCAGATGGTACCAGTGTGGAGCCGGGGACTGTGGCTTTAGAACACCTCTACTAATTAACCTGAGTCATGAACGTCCAGATGCATCCGCACTTTTACTACCTCGAAAAAGCAAAAAGGCTCTTAAAATGTCTCCACGCTTGAAAGGCAAGGCTCTAATATAGGTTAATATATAAACACTCTACAGTCATCTCTGATATGTTGCCTAAAGCTGGTAAGGTGAAAATCTACAGTCACTGCTCCACGGACTCCGAGCTGAGGTATTTCAGTGGCAGCTCCAGGAGCAAGCCTAGCTGAGTCAGCTGGAATTCCTTGGAGGGGGTTCCTAGGGAATAAATTCTGGAGTGCCTCTGTTCTCCACATGCAGATAATAGCTGTCAAGTCTTCTCGTTCTTATCATGGCTCGCCTGATATTTGGTGGCTTTTCTTAAAGCCCCAGCTCCTGGAATCATGCAATTGTGTGAGAATCTCGGCTTTCATTTTGAAAAAAAAAACCATCCCAGTTTGTAGCCCTACCGGTTGCAGGAAAATCTTCTATATGTGACCCCTAATGGCTGAAGAAAAAGAGGGCAAATCCCCTCCTTCCCCTGAAATGAAGTTTTAATTATAAATTTGTCCTGTTTTTAAGTCAACCTCATTATTTTTGGATAGCCTGGCTCATAATTTTTGAACGCTTGTGATTGGTAATACTGTGTCCTGTGGAGCAGACCAGGTGCCCAGGGTTGTGGGCTGGCAGAAAAGCCTCTACTCTTTTCCAGGAAGAAAACTGCAGATGGCTCAGGCAAAAATTCCTGAGCCACCTGTGGCTGTTTGCATGGTGTAAACAGCTGGCAAAACTGGCCCCAAATTTTGACACTTGAGACAATGTTGTGAGCATTGGCCATATGGTTAGACTGTGTCTTCCCTTTGCTTCTAGCTGCCCAAAGCAGGCAGCTATGAGTTCTATACACGCACATACTGTCAGTCGAGCTGACTTTTATTTTTCATTAAGGAAAATAGTGAACCAAGAAGGAATCAATATAAAGTCCCCCTGAGAGAGAAAGCAGTGCCTCTCTGAGATCCCTCACACGAGATTGGCAGTAAGACTTTGTACTGCCCCTTTAAATGTAAACCAAATGCAGAATTATAGCTACGTAGACAACCAGAGTGAAAGAGCCCCTGGAAAAAGAGTAAAGGATAATCATGTTGATCAGGCCAACGTTCGAGATACAAGTTCTAACCCACCTTGTGGCCTGCAGCCTCATGTCATCTCATCTGTGCACCCAAGAACATGGAAACGATTGCTGAGCAGATAATGGATGCCTCATTTGCTAAGTTCCTGCAAGTTCACTGCTTTGTACAATGTCTTGATTAGAAGGGAAAAATATGAAACCTAGTTTTTTCCAACAGTGTGAAAACTAACCTACAACACATGCCCGCACTGAAAAGCTATGCCCTTTCTTGCCCTTCCCCAAGCAGCTGATTGCCTGGTTCCCTACTGCCCCTTGTAAAGTAATCCAGAGGGGAACAACATTACAAACAACTTGAAGAAATAAACATTTCTTTCTCCTCCTGTTGCTGGCAGCTCCTGCTATGTGGTTTTGCGAAGGCCTCTTCCATTCCTGCTTTGACTGCTGGAGGGGGCAGGAGAAAGAAAAAGAAACCTAGTTGCTTTCAGTCTCTGCATCATGCTAAACAGCTCCAACGACAATCTTTACAACACTGTTATACTCAGACATAAAATCTTAATGTATTATATATAGTGCCTTGCATCTTACATTCTGCTGGGAAAAAAAGGGTGAGTCCCCGGTAGTAAATGAAATATTAAATATTATTAAATATGAAATAGCTAAACCTGTATTCCAATAAAATGAATCTTTCATACTTTTCCTGTTTTTTCCCCCCAGGGTGTGCAATGATCTCATGAGCTTTTATGTGTCCTTTTAAAGACGTAAAATCAGAGGTAATTTATGATTCTGTTCTATTCAAATATACTGTAGTAGGAAAACAAATCAAGGATGTGAAAATCTCTTATGGCTGCATCTACCTTGCTGAACCAGTTAACAGACTATATCAAAGGCTCACCTAAAGACACTGTTGTAATGCTTGCTGACATATGCCACCTATTTAGAAAGCTTGTTTCCAGTTATATACTCTACTTTCATTTATAGTGGCTTTAATCTTCCACATATGATAACAAAATCTTTTGTTATTGGATGGGAGGCTTTTATGGTTATCTTTGTTGTTGCATGGAGATTCTCTTTGAATTAAACTGTTATTTTGGTGGGAGTTCTGATTTGTGTTATGGAAATTGGACATAAAAAAAAACCCTACAAGAGACAGATGTAAGAATACTAATTTTATAAAGTCACCATTTATTAGGGATTGGAAAATATGGGATAGGTTTCCTAGGAGAAGAAGGCTGTTGGAAGGGAGAATACAGGTTGGCTTTCAGGTTAAGACACAGGACGGAGACTAAAGAAATCTAGGTTCTAGCAGCAATTATTTCATGGACTTCCCATGTGACCTTGACTCCTGTCAACCATTCTCAGTTTCCCCATCTGTAAGGTGGGGGCAATAATACTCACCCCCAGGGATGCTGCGAGGCTTAATTCATTAATATTTGTGAAGCAGCATGAGAATCTTTGATCAGAAAATCTTATCCATACTCTTACAGTTGTGGTAAGGCTCAGCATACTGTGGTTCAGAGGGGAAACCATTAATTAATTCAACAAAATTATTATATTTTCTGATAAAAATATTCTCAGATCATACTGTCCAAATGTGGGCTCCCACAAAGACAAGCTAATTCTTGTATGTAGATGCTCAAATTGGCAATGATGTGTCTAATTCTCAATGTTCATCTTTCATTTAAAGGCTTGTTTAGGTCCCCACATTCAAAACATATGCCCTCAACATGTTTAATGACAATATTAACTGTTGTGTATTCAATAGGAGGAAGAGGTACCTTTAAAAGAGGGTTGGGAGAAGTCAGGGCATCTATGATCCTCTCGGAAGTCCACATTTCCATGCTTCTGTTCAAGAATATTGCCTCAATCAGGGAGGCAGCATTGCAAAGCAAAGGCTGTATTTGGAAGGAGTTTATTTTATTAGGACAAACTATATTTTTGTGACTACTGCTGAATCTTCAGCCTAATATACTATGCAGTTTGGGGGAAGATGAACTCCAGAATGTGCATGAATCAGCTGATCACCCTGCAGAAATAAAGTCAGATCATTGATTATTGACTAATGGTTGAGGGTATGGCTACACGGCAGTGTAAACCCAGGGTTAGTGAGACTCAGATCTGCTGACCCTGGGTTTGCAAGTCCAGGCCTTGAGTGTGTGCACACTGCATATTGACCCTAGGTTAAGAATTTCTGGACTCAGGCCCCAAACCTCAAAGGGTATGTTTACACTGCAATAAAAGGCTTCTGGCACAGCTGCAGGGCTCCAAAATTGCAGTGTAGACGTTCGGGCTCCGTCTGCACCCCAGGCTCTGAAACCCTGCAAGGGGGTGAGGGCTGGGTCTGAGAGCCCGGGCTCTAGCCTGAACCGGAAGGTCTACACTGCTATTTTTAGCCCTGCAGCCCGAATCCAATGAGTCAGCTGACCCGGATTCTGAGACTCAGTGCTGTGGCTTTTTTATTGCTGTGTGATGTACCCACAGAAGCTTGAATGCCATAAACTGATAATTATAGGCATCCCATTCTATCCTGCCTTTCTTTATATCACATCCTTTTAACCTTCTTTAAGACACTTCCTGCCTTCCATGGTTAGGCAAAGCAGGAGACTCTGAAAGGAAACCCCCCTGTGCTCACTGTACATGTGACCCTGACAGTCAATTTACACCTGTGTTGTCTCCCCATCTATGCAGGCTGGAAAGCGAGACAATGTGAGAAGAAAGGCAACACATTCCGCAGTGCAATGGTAGAGTCCATGTTCTTTGATAAATTTCATGGTTTTTGTGCTAATGCAGTTCAAATCGTTTTAAAACAAGATAAAATGATTTGAACAATAACAATGCGTGCTTTTGAATGTGACTCTACTTCAGATGAGAAAACAGGAATGTTTGATCAACTGCAATCGTCTCACAGCCTAATCAGAAACATACGCTCTTCGTCTGCTTCAGTCAGGTCTTTTTGTTACCTCTTTTGGCCCGAGACCTTTGGGATGAATCCCATCTTTATTTATTTCTATATTTTAATGCACCGCCTTTGGCTGCCACACATTTTCATCACAAAGATTTCAAATTCCCTTAGAGCAACAGAAAACATGTTGCAAACTACTCTGAAGCTTAGACATGAGCATGTCAAATATCTGATCTATATAAGAATAGATAGATGTGACATTTAGTAATCATCTTTCTTAGACAAAATGGGGGATGCTGTCACTTTAAGTATATCTCAGTCGAATTTCTGGCATTTTACCATAGGGGAAGCAGGAGGCATAATAGTAAATTTCTGTTAATATATAAAAAAGATCAGCCCCAGAAAAACACAGTTGCTACTATTTAAAGTGCAATACCTCATCCTAGCTTGCCTTGCCATTTACTTTCTGCTGATATCCATATGTCATCACTAATATTTACTAATGTTCACTTTATAAATGACTTTTCCTAGCTGTCAGAACATTTACCGCTAGTATCTATTCCCCCACTATGCATCTTGTCCCCTTTTAACAAAGATTCATATCTTTGAGGTTAACCAGAAAGTCAGATACTCTGCAAATAGGTTTGGCAGAATTCATTTTAAAAAATAATTTCAATGGATAATATAGAGATTTATTTTTAAAGAATTTTAGTATTTATTTTTATCTAGTTATGTTTTCACAGTTACAGTATATTATGGGGGGGGGAGTCAGTCAATAATTATTCAATGACTGTAGCTATTGAGATTCAAAAAGTTAAAGCTTTATAACCGTAAAAACACAAATGGTCAAGATCACCTGTCAAAACATACAAAGCAAACAGACTTAAATTGAACTCTAATAAGTTCGCAGGCAACATTCTTCTTACTCTGCCTATCTGTAAATTTAGTTGATTATCGATGGAAATATTTTTTGTCTGTGTGTGTTTGGTGAAATCAACCTTTAATGACATTTGCCAATAAAAATCTAACCCTTCCAAGCCGAGATGTAAATGACACTTTGGGTCTAATTTTTAAATAAACTGGGTATGTAATTGCTGTGGCCCTGCACACTGATCAGGTAATTGCCAGCATACATGACCATAATTTGCTCCTTGCACGTCAAGTTGGGGTAAGAGTGTATTTGTGCACACATTTTGTGTGAGCAATGGCATCTGAAGAGTAGGCCTTAAGAAGATTCATTAACACTAAAATAGTAGATGCTCAAAAAAAAATGTGGATTTTAATATAATATAGCTACAGTGAAACACCAATATGCTTAAAATATATTTATGGTCATAAATATGCATTTATGATACATCCGATGAAGTGAGCTGTAGCTCACGAAAGCTTATGCTCAAATAAATTGGTTAGTCTCTAAGGTGCCACTAGTCCTCCTTTTCTTTTTGCGGATACAGACTAACACGGCTGCTACTCTGAAATATTGTCATAATAGTGACTGTGTGAAAAAATATAACAGCTTTGTTTTTCATATTTATTGTCCATCAATGACTTCTCTATTAAATGTTTTCAGTGTATGAGTCCAAAGAAGATTTTTCTAACTATCAGCACTGCAGCTCAACTCGCTATATGAAATTCTAAACGTGTTCTATCTGCTTTGTACATCTTCTCTGACAAACACCTAGAAGAGTGATTGAAAATTAGATCTTAGCTGGCAATTTTGTTGATGAAGCATGAGATAGTTACTTTGGCCCTGCATTGCTAATAGCAGTCAACATGCATTTTGCTACTACAGTAGAACTTCAGAGTTACGAACACCAGAGTTACGAACTGACAGGTCAACCACACACCTCATTTGGAACGGAAGTACGCAATCAGGCAGTAGAAGAGACCAAAAAACCCCCCCAAAGCAAATACGGTACAGTACTGTGTTAAACGTAAACTACTAAAAAAATAAAATAAAGGGAAAGCAGCATTTTGCTTCTGCATAGTAAAGTTTCAAAGCTGTATAAAGTCAATGTTCAGTTGAGCATAAGCTTTCGTGAGCTACAGCTCACTTCATGGGATGCATTCAGTGGAAAATTTTCCACTGAATGCATCCGATGAAGTGAGCTGTAGCTCACGAAAGCTTATGCTCAAATAAATTTGTTAGTCTCTAAGGTGCCACAAGTACTCCTTTTCTTTTTGCAGATACAGACTAACACGGCTGCTACTCTGAAACCTGTCAATGTTCAGTTGTAGACTTCTGAAAGAACAACCATATCGTTTTGTTCAGAGTTACGAACATTTCAGAGTTACGAACACCCTCATTTCCGAGATGTTCTTAACTCTGAGGTTCTACTGTAAATTAGAAGGTGTGACTTGGAATATAAAGTTTGGATCCTAGACTCTTTATATAAACTATTCCTCTAGTGGCTCAAATCAAAGTATCGCCTCTAAGAATTGAAGAATCAGGCCCAAAGAAAACAGATTTGTGTGGATACCTGGTTTAAAGAGTTACTTTTCTGACCAATAAGTTTGCTTTATAGACAGGATGGTCTTGTGGTTAAGGAACTGGTGTGGCAGTCAAGATATCATCAAGGTTTGAATCCCACCTTAACCACAAATTTTCTGAGGGACTTTGGGAAAAATCACTTAATGTCTATGGAAAAGCTCTATTTGTAAAATATGGATAGACCTTTCCTACGTTGCAAGGATAAACTTATTAATGTTTGTGAAGCGCTCAGATTCTACAGTGACAAGGCCTATATAGACATAGAGACAGACCTCATGTAAAGTGCAGTGACGATGTTTCTCAATGTTGCACAGAACTTTTCCAGAAATTGTTTTATGGAGAGAATTAATAAGCACTAAAAATACAGGGCCCAGACAATCTTTACAGTGGATACACCTACCATAGGAAATATATAAGGGGTGAGTATGATGATAGCCTAATCTTGAAAAGGGAATTTCATATGTAAATTACATAATAATTGCCCCCAATACACTTTTCTACTGTGCAAACAAAAATACTGTATTCAGCATGTGAATCTGAAACTGGCTTTTTGTTCTGTGTTGGCAGAAGGAGGATTTTTATTTCTATCATAATTATAAGGCATATTTGATTCTGAGGAAGTAGATCATCATTTAATTTTTAAAGAAGCAGATTAGGTTAATATTTTAGGTATAATAGATGCCATTATATTATGTGCAATGAAAAAAATCCAACATCCAGGTATGAAACAATATATCCTAAAATCAATATACTCCTAATTCTCTAGGACAGATGTTTACCACTGTTTTCTTGTAGACCACTGATTTTCCTATATCATGTATTCAGTTGTTTGATTTCAATTTATAACTAGCTTGATTCTTACTATAGCAGGATCTGAGTCTGATAATCGACAAAAAAATCTTACCTTCCAGAATAAAAGAAGCAGAGGTCTCTCTCCAGCGAAGGCATTGTTTTACAAAATGATGGATGTGCATATTTATTTACTTTGTGACTTCCATGTCAGATTTGTCATATTTCCTCAAATTTCTAGTTAAACCAAGGTTCTGCGTTTTGTTTTTGTTACTACTGAAGCCTGGAGGCTCAATTGTACCTTATAAAAATAAAGCTATAATTTATTTGCTCCATAGATCATGCATGACAATAATCACCCTGGAATTTGAGCTAGGTTCTGATATCTGGCTTTGTTGGTGATGATGTATGAAGTGCACAGGAAGCAGCTCGATTTTCATATTCTGGAATAAACCTGAAATACAGAGAGAAGCAAAATTTGAGTTAAAATATGGAAACATGATAGAAGAGTCATAGGGAGAGTTATATGCGCAGTATGCAATGACAGTAGTATCTTTCTCACCAGGTGGACATTTGGAAATTATATATACAGTAAAGCAATGAAAGTATAGTATATGTGGCAATGAAACAGTGTAGCAGCCATCATCCTGAACTTGTGTACATCACAATTATGCATGCACAAATTTGACTTTGCAGATGCAAACATTAGCAAACATACCAGCCCTTGCATGTACCCTATAAATGGTTTAATATCCGCATGCATTGTGCATAACTGTTAAGCAACTGTTTCCACTAAACTCATTACTCAGTGGGTTTGGTGGGTGCAAATTCTTAACCCTTGTGCACATGCATGTGTATTAAGCAAAGGCTGAGAGCAAATGTTAAGATTTTTTTTACCAATGTTTGAATCGGCAAAAAGCAGGCACAGAGGAGTTGTGTCACTGATTTCACCCATGTTGGAGGGCACAGTTCTAGAAGTTACGACTCTTGAGTTCTATGCCCAGCTCTGTCACCAGCTTACCATGTGATGTTGCAAGCATCAAATTCATGAATCTTTGCGAAGCACTCAGCTATTACAGTGCTGGGGCCATCTAAGCAGATTGATAGACCTCATATAAGTGAGGTGAAGATGATTCTCAGTGTCACTTTTTTTTACTGACTGAATTAATAAACACTGAAATGCAGTACAAAAATATTGCCCCCAGAGAATCTCTGCAATAGATAAGGATTTCAGGTCTTATACTGACCACATGAAATATGTAATAGCAATGAGTATGAGGAGACCCTAATGCTGAAAAAGGAATTTCCTTTGTAAATTAGATAATTTCCCACAACCCTCTTTCGCTGTACAAACAAAAACGTAGTAAGGGGCAAAATTCCAAAAGGACTAAGGCGTAGCTTTCATTTCTGCAGTTTGAATTATTGGTGCAAATATGAATGTTTCCATCTTTAGCTACCTGATTTCCCTCCAGCTGTTTTACATTCTCTAGAGTTAGCTATGAGGGTTTTACAATTAACAATACAATCATGTAGTCATTAATAGATCCTGCAGAAGCCTGGGAGAGTAGACAAGCAGAACCCAGTGCAGAACAGAGTGACAAGGTTGCTGGGAAGGAGGAAAGCATGGACAACTTTAGTGCAACGTACTGTTAAAAGTAATGGACTGGCAGTGATCCAGTCATTGAAGATTGAAGCAGTTTTAATTAAATACACTGGTCCCTACAAATACACCTTTGTTCAAGTAAGGGTAACAGACTGTGGAAGAGAGGCACTGTCACCAGAAATGATGTGGTAGAAGGGCAATTCTGATGTCCCAGGTAGGACAAGATTAGAATGCTGTGTTTGATGGTGAAAGACCTGAAGAGGTTTTAAAGCAGAGATATTTGCTAACAAAATCTTTAGGTAGGATTTCACTTTCACAGCAAAGAAGAAATACCCCATAAAGCAGATTGTCTCCTCATTGCATGGGGAGGCAGACAAACACTAACATGGGGCTTAGGAAGGTGAAGACCTGGGATGAAATCCTGGCCCAGCTGAAGTCAATGGAAGTTTTGTCATTGACTTCAGTGGGGCCTGGATTTCACCCCTGAAACGCTTTCACCATGCTGTTTAAAGTATACTGGTGAGCTAACTCTTACGGAAGGAGTAAAGCATGTACAAAAGGGCTTTGCTCTGTGCTAAAAAGCTGCAGGGTTGAAATATATATTTCCTCATTCCTAGGTAAATGGGCTACCTGCACAGCAGGCTGCCATAGCTATGAGAGAATGAGGCTGAATAGAGAATGCTGTCCCCTGCTCCTCCTCCTCCTCCTCCTCAGGACGGGACATTGGTCGTTACTCCCCATTACTCCCCCTTTGCAGTGAGTTGCAAAGAGCTGCCCCTGCACACGAGAGTTCAACATCATCTCTACAAGTGATGCAGTCTCCAACTACGGCTGCCCCCTCGCTGCACAATGGAATCTCAGGTATTATAGTTCTTATAGACCTTCCATGGGCATCTAGGACTTCCAGAATTTTGCCACAAACTGGTGAATTCTGCACCACTCTACTATTAACCACTACAGCAGGCCTAAGATTGAGGTCACATGATCAAGCCTCCTAGCACTGTACCGTACATAGACAGACTTTTTAATTGCAGGGTATTAATCAGTAACGGTGTTGGCTAGCTCAGTTGGTAGAGCATGGGATGCACTTCACATCAAAGATCATTCGACACATCTCAGATGCCTTACAGATCCCCTGGAAACTCCATACGCCATGGAGACCGCAGGCTAGTGGTGTAGTGGAGCGTACCAATCAAACCCTTAAGCGACACCTCTCAAAAGTGTGCCAAGAAGCCTCCCTGCGATGGCCCGATGCTCTGCCCCTTGTCCTACTCTGCATCCGTGCTCTCCCAAAGGGTAGATTAGGGCTTAGTCCCTTTGAAATTATGTTTGGAAGGGCATGGCCTATGAATGGGACACCAGTTCTGGCAGGGGAGTGGGGAACGGGGTGTGGTTTTTTGTCTCAGTATACGTGCTCTCTGTCTGCTGTTCTCTCTTCTCTCCACAGGTATACCAAAGACTTCCAGCCTTTTCCATTGGATGCCCCTGTCCACTCCTTGCAGCCAGGTGACTCCGTGCTTGTTCGTACCTTGAAGGACGAGCCTCTCCAAGAAAAGTGGAAGGGACCCCACACCGTTCTGCTGGTTTCCCACACGGCGGCAAAGGTCGAGAGACACAAAAACTGGATCCATCACTCTCGCCTGAAGGCGGTGCCTACTCCTCCACCACTGGAACGGTGGACCGTCCAGCCCATCACCACGTCACCCTCTGACGATCTTGGACTCAAATTTTTGTTTAAAAAGACATAAGCATGGGAGGGGGGAGGGGGCTACAAGGGCATATACACCATGAGGTCCCTCATAGTGGGTGTCATTTGCCTAGTATTCCCCATATCTCTCTCTTAGGAAGGGATGGATGGGAACCATTAATTTGAATGTAAATACCTATGAGGCCCTCGAAATCACTTTTGCCCGTGAACTTAATCTGTCCACCTGCTGGATATGTTCCCAGATCCCCTACCATGCGGCCAGCTTCCCTTGGAGAGCAACCCCCCCCACAACTGGTCAGACCTCTGTGATGGGTGGATAAAAGCAAACGCCACTCAGTTGCAAACGCAGCCCACCTTAACGGAAAACTGTACTAAAGAGGCCAAGTTTAGCAGCAACACTGATCCCTGGAAACCCTACTGGAATGCGACCCATGCCCCCAAACCCATCCAGCTACGCTCCGTCCCCATGGGCCTCCTTTGTTATCGCCAGGAAGCCACTGCTAACCATAGCTGGTTTGCTGGCAATAGTACCTGTCAGTATTATTTGTCCCCATCCGCAAATACCACTATACCTCTATGTAATAGTGCTGGCCAAGACACAGGTGAAGGGCTTCAATATTACACCCCCTTAGAAGCCGCAGTCCACAAATTGGGCCATAATGGCATGGTAGCCAATGGACAGTCCTTTTATGTCTGTGGTAACTCAGCCTATAAAAGGCTACCCCACCGTTGGCACGGAAGCTGTTATTTGGGATACCTCACCCCTCCCCTTCGGGTCATGGCCCACCTCCTGTCAGGCCGTCTCTGGCATCAGCGGTCCCTGTATGCCACCCCCGTGCCCATTAGTGAGGAAGATAGATTCTTCTCCCAGCATATGGGGTGGGTAGATTGGCCAAGCTCTATCGCCAGCTCTCTGTATTCCTCACCAAATTCGCCAATGATACCTTGGCCATAGAGAGGAGCCTCAATATGGAACTTTATCAACTCCGGTTGTTGTCCCTGCTAAACTGCCAGACCCTAGATTACCTTCTGGCTGCACAGGGTGGGGTGTGTGCCCTGATTGGGGATGAATGCTGTACGTATGTCCCAGAGGATTCACAGGATATTAATAAGCACATCCTGTCAGCTGAACAGGCTCTTAACCAGTGGAAAGCCCAGGAAAGAGAGCCCACTATCTTTGACTCACTCTGGGGATGGTTGCCTGACCTGGGGGAAGGCATTGTTCATCTCCTGTTCACAGGTGCCGTGGTGTGTATTATCATTCTCCTCTTACTTGCCTGTTGTAAAGCACTCATATATAAAATGTGTGCCTCCCGCTCCACAGAAACCCCATTATATCCTCTTGTTGAGGATTCTAACTCCTCAGCACTTAATCACTTATTGTCCTTGGAATATGAGAAAACTCAGTTACAAGCTTGTTGAGTGTTCTCAAAGGAGGGAGTTGTTGGTGACACTGGGCACTACTCTAGGTAACTCGGGAGCGTGGAAGACCACGAGTGTTGATGAAGCCCTCTTGCTCTAGGCCCAGGCAAACTGAAGCCCTTCCGCTCCTTGAACTTTCTGTGACCCTGCACCGACTATGAGGAAGCCAGCACACAAACAGACAGGCTTGCACACGACTCGCTAGCCAAGGCCAGCTTCGGCCTGGGAAATGTATAGATAAGGCAGAAATGTTTAGCAAAAACTAGTAATAAATAGAACCAAATAAGGCAAGGCTCAGGCAATGCTAATGAGGAAAAACATAACTGGCTGCTTTAGCTGATTGGCTACGGTATTGTACGGGGCAACAGGTAATTGGTTGTATAAGCTTGTGTAGTGAAGTAGGCAAAGGTATAAATTGTATACTGTAATCTGCATTTGGGACTGCAGGATTTGAGACAGTTCAGTCTCCTTGCGCCCTATCTGAAGCTTCAAATAAAACTCTCTGCTTCTCCACCCTGTTGTGGTCATTGGCGCGACGCATACCGGGCAATGAACCCAACTGTTGCTTGCCTCGGGCACTCTGTGCCGGCAACAACGGCATATCAATAAGCAAACTGCTACAATACATAATTATGACTACTTTTGTACTTCCCCACTGCCTTTGAGATTCCTGGCCTAATTCTTTTCTCACTTAGAGCCTGATTCAAATTTTGTTCAAGTTAACAGATTGACTGAAGTAGGCTTTGAATCAGTTCTTCAGGGTTTGTCAAGTGACTGCGCTAACATGTGTTAGTTAACCTCCACCTTTTCCCTAATGCAGACACAGGCTAACACCTGTTACTTTGCTTTAGCTGAACTTTGACCTGCTAAATCAAGGTATTATGTGTTAATTTGCATCTATACTAAGGAAAAATTCAGGGTTAGGTCAGGATTAGTTAAAGAGTGTTAGCTCCCCCCACCTTAACTTCAACCATTGTTCTCAAACTAGACAAACTCTATGACAGGCAGAGTCGTCCACTGAATAGGCCCTGAACTAGGGCTCTGAAAACCTGCATTCTGCTTCTGGCTTTGCCACTGACATACCATGTGACTTTGGGCAAGTCACTTTACTTCTCTGGGCCTCCTTTCCCCCTCCAACCTTTTATCTGACTTCTCTATTTAGACTGTAATTTCACTGTGGGCAGGGACTGTCTCTTTCTATGTGTTTGTATATCACGTAGCACAATGGGGCCACTAGTTGATCATCATCCCCCCAATGCCAAGCTGTGAAAAAAGAAGGGAGGCTAGGTGGTGCTACTTTGCATGCATATATGTCACACAGGTTCAGTATTTTGTGTATTTTTAAAATGAGTCCAGAGAAATTGTTTTCTAACCACTCAAATTAACGCACACCCCCTTCAATACAAAACAGTGCTATGCCCAACAATTCTGCCAGCCAGCAATAGGAGCAAAATGTTTACTCCGCACTGGGCGGTGATTGAATTTGCTCAGATTAGACCCAGGGCTGAGCAAACTTGAAATGCCTTCATTTGAGGGAAGTTCTCATTTTTATGGAGATGTTCAGCTGGCTCTATATCTAATTTAAGGTCCAAGCTTTCCAATTTCCCCATAAGCATGTGGTCAAACACCAGCCTAATTGCTATTCTTTTTCCTCCTTGCAGAATTGAAAAGTGATCACGTCTGATGAGAATTCATTATAAAGTTGACAATTTGAGATTTGCCCCTTCCCTTTAGCAAGATTCTGCAGAGCTTCATTCCTTTCAGTCCACACTGACTCTTATCCCAAGGCTTCCCTTGCTGCTTCTATGATGCCCCAAAATATCTGTGCTGGAGGGTTAAGACTATTCCTCCTACAAACAAACAAAGGAATGAGAAAATTCTCTCTACGGTGGAACGATAAATGTAAAGAGCTTATATGTTAGCCATTAGCAGAAAAACATGAACTCATTTTACAGTACTAAAAGCAGAGGGGAAGAAAGAGATTTAAAGGAGGGGATCTGGGGATCCAAAAACAAATCAAATAAACCAAAGAACGCCCCCGCCCATAAGAATGGGAAAAATATGTGTGTCTTTACAAAGAAGATTAGTTTTTGGCGGTGTGATATTGATAGAGTCTTGGTCCCTGTTCAGCCTGATTAAATAGCTATGCACCTTCTTAATCTCACATTAATCCCTGTAATGATTGTCGCACAGTTACAATTCTTCTCACCTGGTCAGAGGCTACCCACCTGTGATCCATTTCCAATGCATCTTGCCTCTGTTTGCAAATACATTGTTATGGGTTTAAGGGTACAATGGTGGGAAGAAAAAAAGGAGTCTCCCCCCACCCCCTTTAAAAAAACCCTGTCATTGCCTTCCCTGAGCAGTTCACTAAACTAGAAATTAATTTCTCTCCATGACACTTATTTGCAAGCCAAAGCGCTTTTTTTAATTTTTAAATACCTGGTCTGGAAAGAGTTAAAGTCATTATCCCCTGGATGTCCACAGAAGCAACATATCCCTGTTGTGTTCTATCAGAACGGCTGGGGCAGTTTCAGCAATGACTTCATCGCACTGCATTGCAACACTGCACAGTGCCCAACTGCTGGAGTTTGCTAATTTGTGTGTTTTCACTCGGGGCCTGCTGATTCAATCATTTTAAAGATGCCCATTTCTTCCAAACCAGGGATTTTATGACTCTAAGGATTAGAAGCTGCTATCCCAATAAACCCTGGAGCTGTATATATTCCGATTTTATGGTAAGCTTCACTAATAAACTGTTTAAAACATATGCTAATTGTGTTTATTGTATTCTTTAATTATCATATGTATCATTAAAGATGTACCATCCCATTTGGAATCTTAATACCTAACTCCCCCCACCCCTTTTTTTTAACAATACACAGTACAGCATTACCTTCAAAAATCAGAAAGGGGGGGAACAACAAGGAAGCCTGTTTTTAATTTTCATTGTTTATTTAAAGTAGAGACTTTGAATTTCATTTAAAATCTCCCTCCTAAAGAAAGGAAAGCAGAGAATAACATAACAAAACCTGGCATTATGCTTCTGTGCCTTTTATTCCTTAACTTATTTTAAAATATGACTCCTTATAATCTATTTTGCTTACTTTTCCTCCCCAGACTGTTCAAAAATGATAATTTATTTAGCCAAGATGGATTACAAAAGATCAGAATAACTGTCCCCTTATGGTTATAGCATGTTAGATGACAATTATTCTGATCATGTGTATTTACACACACACACATACAACTGTATATGAGTGTATAGATAAAAAATTCTGGCTCAGTTCTGTGCCAAGTATTTCACAATTAATTAAGAACCACAGCATCTTTCCAAAGGAGGGATGCCAGTTGTCCTAGTCATCTGAGCCATTTTCCTTGTGTGTTGTTAACAGTGATCTTGACTCTTAATGTGATTTTATCCTGCCCCTTTAAAATGAGGTTTTCCTTGTGTAATACAACGCTCGTGTTTAAAACTCATGAGATATTCCACTGCCCTACTACGACATCTCCCCACCTACCTTTACTACTGATTGCAATTCCCTGCACTGATCCATCTATACATTTTTTGCATGGGAAAATGAATTTGAACTAACATTAGGGTATTTAGTCCACTGGCTAAAAACAAAACAAAATCCAGCTTCTCTTTGACTGCAGAAACTCCGTCAAAAAGTGTACAGGGAAAAGGGTCTATATGCACTTAATCAGTCCTTGTTCAGCAATATTGTAGATTAGAATAATAAATACATACAGACATTTGCCAGCAAAGCGATCGCACACACATTTATCACAAACACATTCTTCCCTTTCACTGAGTAGCATGTGCACGTGCTTCCACCCTTTAAATATGAAGCCCCTGCACAGAACTAACTGCCAGTGACAGGAGCTCTGCAATTGGTATTGACATACAAAGGGAGAAAATTGTTAAAAGGTGAACCAGCAGCTAGCACAGTATAATGTTAATTCTTTGGCTTTACAGATAACCATTTTGAAAATTCCTCTTTAAAGTACTTTTTTTTTAAGCAAGTGAACATCCCCCCCCAAAAAAGGGGGGGGGACTCCCAATAGGCAGGTACTATGGCACATTTTAGCAGAAAGATTTGAAATGTTGGTCTGCTTCTGTGCTGGCATAGGGAAGAATTTGCTGAAAATTTGAAAAAAGATTTGGGAAAAAAGTCTTGGTGGGGGGGTGGAGTGGGGAAGGGGAGATGTTTCCTTTCAGGTACCAAGTGCTAATGTAGCATCGTGAATGAAATAGCTTCAGCAAATTGAATAACATCATTTGTAGATGCCAATTCAAAATATTATTGAAAAACGGAGATGCGGTTGTGCATTATTCTTAGAATATATGTTCTCTGGAGTGGAGTCAATGTCCTCTTGTGTATCCACACAGTGTTTAATACAATGGCATCCTGATTTGGATTGGGGTCACTATGGTAATATACATGTTAATACTATTTGCCCATCCCATCAGAGTGGAAAAAATATAATTTTTGGGGTGTAAATAATGCCAACCAATATCCTGCCACATCCCTGTCCTATAAACAAAGAACCTAATTGGTTGTCAAATTCTAACCTTAGGGACCCTTGGCATAAATATGGAGTAACCTGCATGACTACCATGGAGTTAATTCAGATTTACATCAGGATCAGTGAGATCATCATTTGGCCCTCACTTTTGTAATTTTGCCGACAAGGTGACCTATGATACTTGAATATTTAAAAACATGGTTATTCTAAAATTCTGCAATCTGGCTTGCGTATGTTTGCTAGGATATATAATGTCAACAAGTGGTATATTTGAACCTGCAACAGGAAAGTCTGGATTATCTAAAATAAAGACAAATTTATATGTAACTAGAGGTGTGCAAAAGTTTCCTATGCATAAAACAGAGCCACATGCTTTCAGTCGGCATGACATTCAGTTTAGATTAAGGAAAATAAACTCCAAACAGAACAAACGTGAAGTCTCCATGAAAGAACACAGTGTGTGTGTGTGTGTGTGTTTGTTCCTCCTTTTTATAGGCTGCTGCAACTCTGAGAACAAAATGGCAGCTGCCTCTGCACTCAGAGTTCGTAGACATTTAAAGGTGCAGTACACAGGAAATAATGACATCACAGTTTTCATGGCTACGTACAACACAGAGGGTAAAATCCTGGCCCCAATGATGTCACTGGGAGGTGTGCCATTGACTTCAATGGGGTTAGGATTTCATCCAGAGTGTCTGGCTTTCCTTCTGCTCTGACTTGACAGTGGGGTGTTGCGAGGAACACAAGAACACACTGAAACGCTGGCTGCCCCACAGCACACTCTTCAAGCAGCTCTGTGCTGCATGCTGCGGAGGAGAGAGTGGACGCTGAAAAGCTGACGGCAGGTGCTGTGTGAGCCTCCAACAGAGTCGTATTTGGGAGGCCAGTGGGAAACTGATTCACTGAATCCACTGCAGTTTGTTGCTCAGGCAGGCCTGCCGCTGTACACTGGGGAGCGCTGGCCTGCCTGCCTGCCTCTGCCAGTGACTATACCAGTGTACTTTCTGCTGACTGGCTGAACGCAGCTGTGGTCTACAATGCAGGTTTGCCCTGGATGGAGCCACTGGAAATGATCATTTTACACAGCCCCTAATAAATTAGAGCTTCACCCTCTTTCCCTCTTATATTAATGGATTTTATGCTACTTTTTAAATTATGCTGTTTTCAGATATGAATACATTTGAATATCAGACTGTAGTACCCAAATATAAATGTCAGGACCTCTGCACGTCTCCGGCACGTAGGGGCTAATTTAATCATCTCAGCAAAGTGATTTCAGTTCAGACAATTATTTGGTTTGAGTGGCCGGGCTCTGAGGAGAGTACTCTGTAAAGGGAGAGCAGTTATGTACTGCTCAGGGCCATATTTTGTAAAAAACAATAACAGCAGCAGCAGCATTTGAACAAAGATGTCGGCCTTCCTTTGCCTGCACAGTTACTGCTCATCGGAAAGCTGTGTGTACAATCCCCTGGTCTGGGGATGCAGATGTGGGAAATGCATGTGCAAAAACAAGGGTATTTGGGCACATGGATCTTGTGCCTCCTTTATCTAAAATTTTACTTTGAAGGTTTCATTCCTCCTCCCTTCCACACGTCACACTTTAGACCCTTCAAACAAGACATTGGCAGCACAGGCCATGAATTTTTTAAAGGAGTAGCTCTGTTAGACACACATAATAAACCACTCTTTATTATCTGTCTGGGCCACCCACCAGAAGGACACATGTCTACCCAGTTTTAGCCAGCATCTTACAGACTTCCCAACAGCAGAAGCTCAGCCTGAGTCCAGAGAAGTTCCATACAAGCCACCACTATACAGTGAAACCCTGCAATGGGTCATCAGCAGGACTAGAACCCGGGACTGTCAGCCCCAGAACCACAGGCTTCTACCAGCTGAGTTAAAGGAGTACCTAAACCCACATAAGCCATTCTGTGTGGCAAATAACTACAGTGCTGAAAACTGATTTTTAGTCTGTGCTTTGCCCAAAATGTTTTGCACACGACACTTCAGTGTACTTAAACATAATTAAACCACAAAAGCCTGGGTTTCTCCCTCAGTCACAGTTTGCATGCTTCCAATAAATTGGTTTTATAATCTCCCCGTGCATGTGCATCTTTGGCTAAACAGAATACTTGTGCAATGACAAAAGCTAAGGCTTCAGCTTGTATAACAAGACTAGTGATAGTGGGTCTCCTTTCTGGAGCCCCGTTAGCAGATCACAGCAGCTTATGATGATTGGCAAGCGAGGAGATCAGAGAGACTGTGGAGACAGAGAGCTCAAGGAAAATGGTGGACAGCCATAGACTGCAGGTAGGTGGAAGGATTGGAGAGAAGATGGGAGAATGTCATCTCTAAGGCTTGGCTGTCAGCAACCAAAAGAAAGGGGGGACGTCAGTCAAGAGGATAACCTCATGTTATGCTAGTGTATTGGGGGAAAATCTCTCTTCCTTGCGTGTGGGCACTAAGGCATGCTGCATGTGCAATTGCCTGGTCTGTGTATGCAGATGTAGAGAATGTATATGCAAAACCAGGTTCTTTCTTGCACGTATGGACCTTCGCATTGACGTTGTCCGCTCATGTGTGTGCGAAGTGTTTACTCACTCAGGGAAAAGGAACGGTACCATCTCAAATACAACTAAACACAGCTCAAATAGGATTTGATACAATTCCCATAGAAGTCAATGGAAAGCCTCCTGTAGATTTCAATGGTAGCTGAATTGGGCTCATACTGAATGAATATAATTCCTAGAGGATTGTTCATAACTCACAGAATTTTAAAAAATAGTGAAAACATTGAATAATTTTGAACATTCCCCCCTAAAGTAAATGAAATTGTTATCTTCTTTGAGGTTACTTGGTGAACAGAAAAAGAGGCTAAATCCAAGGGCTTAATTATTTGTTAACTTTATATGCCATATATATGTAAAATTATTTTATTAGCTCTAACATTTAGTAAATGTCAGTGGGAAAACTACCCTGCTTCACTAATGAAAACAGCAATACATGTTTCTACGTGCACTGAGCCAGCTTTGTTCAACTATCAGAAAATCAATCTAACATGTCAAGCTGAACATATCAATGAGACCGTTTGCAGTCAGAGGGGTTTTCTTATGAAGTGCTGTCAACGGTCAATGCCACACTTGTCTGATCCGTCCAGGTCCTCTAAGTAGAAAGATTTTTTTTTTTACCCAATAGAAAAGAAAGGAAAAACAGGAAAATGTAAGCCACAGTAATTCATCTCAAGTATCTTGAAGGACAATTAGTAACAATGGCTAGCAGTGGTAAGCCTGCTCTTTGGTGTGGTTTGGAAATCCGGGGCTGTAATTATTAAGCCATCCTGCTGAATAGTACAATCAGTGCTTGACGGCTGCATGGCAGAATGCCGGTGTGACTGCTTGAGCTCTTGTGTAAATGAAACGTCAGGATCAGGAAAATGGAACCATTGTGTTTACGTTGGCTTTGATTAGCTTTTAGTGAACAATGAATTTTAAAGCAAATGCAAAGCATTTGGATGGTGTTTACGTGATTCCCCTTAATGAGAGGTTTTTAGGATGGGAAGAGGAAGGGAAAATGCAGGAAATGCATCGTTGAAGAGGACTGGTTTCCTAAAAAAATTGTACGGGTGTGAACTAATGGCCCACAAGCACACAAAAGAGTCACTCGGGAACAAGGACTCATTTTCTAGAATGGTCTGGCTTGAATGTTGCCATAAATATTAGGATGTAATTGAGCTGGAATCAGCCATTTAAAAATATTTAGGGAAAAATTTTAGGGTTTTGCTAAGTGGCATGTCCATAGGTTTCATGCACATAATAGAGAACTGAAACATTTTTGCGTCCTACTCCTCATCTTTCCACCCACAACCACTCCAGTCCTCCTTTCCTTTCACATCCATTGCAGTGCCCTCCCCTTGTGTCTCACTTGACTCATTTCCCTCCTTATATCCAGGCTCCCACCAAATTTTGTCTCTTCTTCCTCTGCTTCTTTAAAAATCCATTCATTCATCTCCATCCGTGCTACAAAAGCCCTGGGCCATGCTTGGTCATCTCTTGTCTCCCCTTCCTACTCGCTGGCTTCCCAACATCCAATTTTACCTCAGAATCATCATTACAAAATGCTGCCAAAATCATATAGCTCTTATGCTACTCTTACGTCACTCACCTCTTCATATCTCTTCAGTGGCTTCTTCTCGCCTTCAGATTCAACCTTCTCATCCTTTCCTTCAAAGTCCTGCATACCTCTTCTCCGACTCACATCTTTGCTCTCATGGCCTACTATTTTCCTCTTTCACTGTATAAATATTTATCAAACTGCCATTTACCTACCCCTTTGTAGCTTTCATCCATTCCCATTGTTGTGTCTTTTCCTCGGCTGTCCCTTCTATTGAAAAATCACTCCTTCTTGGGCACCAAACAGCCCCAACACTCGGCATCTAAACTACAACGTAGAATAATTTGCAAGAGGAATTTATTCAGGGAATGTAACCTCTGTTCCCGCTCACACAATATCCGTCAGCAGATTGCGACTGCACCAGATATTTTTATTATTCAAAGGTATTTGACAATCTTCTTTTAACATCAACTGTGGATATTCTAACTTCAAACCATGTTGCTTTGCAGTGATTAGATGGATAAGGCACATGGCATTGTTACTGTCCCCTGATTGGAAGAGCATCCAAGTACCTGCAGCACAAATGCTGAAATTTATTTTCTGCACTGCTCTTAGGTTCATAGAAAGGGAGTACACAAAGGCAAATAAAGCCAGCTAAAGTGAATTGATTTAATTATGATTATTTATATTATGGTAGTGCCTAAGAACCCTAGTCAAGGAAAAGAGCCCCATTGTGTTAGGCTTTGAACAGACAAGTAACAAAGAAAACAGTGCCTACTCCAGACAGATAATATTTGTGGAAATGTGTTTGCTTTATTCATCCAGATTTAATTCAAAACACATTTCTTCAGTTAAACCTTTCAATACTAATCCACAAATGATTAGATGAAAACATGCCCACACTCAGGCATAATTGGACATATATCTAGTATATTACATGTCTGAACTCTGTCATCTGTGTCTGACCAAGAGTTCAATCCTGCAGCCCTTTCTCAGGCAAGATGACCTATTGACTTCATGGCCTACACCTACTCAGTGAATAAAGTTAGCAGAACAAGAACATTTGCAAGCTTCTTGGGGCAGATACCGTGTCTTCCTTTATAAATAACCACAGCACACTCTGTAAATACAGGGCAAACTCTGTAGATGTAATTGATTAATGACTATCATGTAATTGCAGAGTAATCACATGGCTTTGCAAATTAAATTGTTACCACGAGATTGAATAATTATGCAGGGTAATTTTACACTAATTCAGATACTAACGCCAAGTAATATTAGCTAATGCAAAGGTCCCGCAGCTATATACAGTAAGTGCTAAGCAGTAGTATTTTTTTTATTATTACTGTATAAATCCAGAGTATTCACCATGAAATTGTGCATTAATGACAGGATATTTGGATACTATAAAATAAAGCATAGGTGACAGAGACTCCTTTATTTCAGGGTCTCCCTGTCTTTCATATATTGTAGTACTTGCTTTGTTAAAAAAAAGAGAACTATGTATTAAACTCTCTTGGCCGGATTCTTAGTTGGTGTAAATTGGTGTAGCTCCATTGTGAAGCAATGATGATTTACCCTACCTGAGGATCTAGCCTTAAATCTGCACTTCTGTATGATAAAACATTAGAAAAACACACAATCTCTAATGGGTAACCAAATGTTTAGCAAACCCCTTAAAAACTTTTGGATCAGGAAATATGGTTACAAAATTCCTGTGTTTTCACAAATTCTCTCTATCACGTTTTCTTTACGGTGCCCACACAAATGGCGACCAGGTTTGAAAATCTGGCCCAAAGAGTGAAACAGGTTTCTAAACACGTAGGATGAATGAAGAGCTGATGAATAGATTCTGTGTGTTGCTCTACACAGTTTTCTTCTTTTTCTGTTGCTGTACATGAAAGCTACTATTTTTGGCACACATAGGGCCAAACTTTCAAACCAGCCTTAATCAGATCTCTCATTTTGTGCCCAAATACATATATGGATGTGTGAACGTGTGTGTAAATAACTGCAGGCACAATGTAAACATCCACAATAATTTGAGGGTGCAATTTAGTTCTTATAGAAAATGTAAAGGCCCTCACCACAACCTTGTGCTGGATCCTTCTCTATATATGCAATCAGGTACTTAGACATCTAAATAACGTACATTGCGCCTGCATACAATTACAAGCAGTCCATTTTCCCTGCGAACCATGGACATAACTGTGGAGGCTAGTGTCTGAAGTATCTTTACCATTCCATTTTATTAAAATTTTGTGTTGGCAGAAGAAGAGACACTGAAATACTATACATGTAACCCAATTATTTTGCATGTGGATCAAACATTGTATCTGAAAAGCAGTTGGAGAAATCATTTCATCTGCTAGAAGTTTGATTTAAAAGACACTTTAGTATCTGAATATCTCTTGCCAAGAGAAGACAATTAGACATTTCAAACCATTTTAGGTGTCAGCTTAATCCAATATTTAAGAGACCAGGGTTAAGCTTGAATATTTCCTTTTCTCTTCCGTATTGTGGCATTGAGCTTGTGGTAAAATAAAATGCCAACGCAAATTAGGCCTACTTTAACCAAGTTTCATGGAAATATAAGTGCCTCTCTCATTCGGGAATATTAAAACTCCATGCATCTTGGGCTTCATGTAAAAGGCAGTGAGTGACAGGCAATACCTCACAAAGTTTTTAATTTTGATTACAGAGTAAAAAAAATATATTTTATACAAGGACTATAACTGTAGAAAAGATACTTTATGTCAACTTGCATAAAAGGCCTCCACATTAGAAGATAGATATAGCCCTGCAAATAGAGATTTGGAAGTATATACATTAAAATATTGTTAGTCTTCATCTAAAAAAACCTAATAAACAAAGTGAACACTAAGCATATGTTAATAAATATAGTATATAATAGTCCAGATCCTCAGATGATGTAAATCGGCCTAAATCCATGGAGCTAAACTGATTTACAGCAGCTGAAGATCTGTCCCAATGTATGGAAATACTGCTGATGTTTGGTATATTGATGTGAGGAGGTCCATAACAAGGGTAATGTGCTAATTTAGGAGGAGGACTAGGAAATCTTAGTAGCAACGTTTTGTCTTTCTGGATTTTTCCATTTCATTAGCAAAGAGTGAAGTTGAACGCAGGTTAAGTTGAACAAGTGCGATTTCGCTGCTCTGTCCATATGGCTCAGTTGCTTCCAGCCTAGCTCTACCCATTCCCCAGTTCCCCTGGTGTCCCGTCCGGAACATGGATCCTCTGACTCCAGTTCCACTGATCATGATACAGTTACAAAGGACACATATCTAGAATGCAAAATATACTTTTTGCGGATACAGACTAACACGGCTGCTACTCTGAAACATATCTAGAACGTACTCTGTGTGGTGTTGGGGACTGTGCCTTTAAGGGCAGAGCTTCCCAGATACAGAGTCTGAGCAGGACACTGTGACGTCCGTATTACTGTTATGCACACTCAGATAGAACTGGACACAGAATAGAACAGATCTGTTGCAATCTCCTTCAGTGCTGAGGGATCACTGAACACCACATGGTACAAGGTGTAAAAACGAACTAATGCCCTGGGTGGAAGAATGGAATAGTTAAAAGCCCCACCAGAACTGAAACTCTGGAGATGTGGAAAACAAGTGGAGAAGGCTTAAAGAGCACTTCACTCTGGAAAGCTCAGCCCTTAAAGGCACAGGCCTGAATATCATACCCTGTCAGGCTACTCATGGGTGTAAGATAAATAATTCAATTTTCACTCTCTTGTTATATAATGTTATCAGAAACAGACAGCTGAGGTTCACCCAGAGGCCCCCACCTCAACTAAAATATATCTGGACTGAAAAAAACTCTCAGAATCAGTTATGTTAGTTTTGCACAGAAGATGTACGTACTTCGGGCCTGAATTTTTTTTAAAGCAGATCATTTTTACAGGCAACATTTTGCCCCCACAAATAACTCTCCGCAATTTTGTACCTGCAGTTAATTGCGGGTGCAGATGATTGCTCTTATACATCCAAATATCTAAATTTACAGAACAAATGGAGATTTTTGAGATCTTTTGTGAAAGGAGAACATAACATAAGAATGGCCATACAGATCAATGGTCCATGTAGCCCAATATCCTGTCTTCTGAAGTGGCCGGTGCCAGATGGTTCAGTGGGAGTGAACAGAACAGGGCAGTTATTGAATGATCTATCCTCTGTCATCCAGTCCCAGCTTCTGGCAGTCAGAGGCTTAGGGACACCCAGAGCATGGGATTGCTTCCCTGACCACCTTGGCTAATAGCCATTGATGGATCTATCCTCCATGAACTTATCTATTCTGTTTTGAATCCAGTTATACTTTTTGCCTTCACAACATACCCTGACAACGAGTTCCACAGGTGGACTGTGCATTGTGTGAAGAAGTGGCTCCTTGTTTGTTTTAATCCTGCTGCCTATTAATTTCACTGGGTGACCCGGTGTTTTGTGAAGGGGTAAATAACACTTCATTTTTCACTTTCTCCACACCATTCATGATTTTATAGATCTCTATCATATCCTACCTTAGTTATCTCTTTTCCCAGTCTTTTAAATCTCTCCTGATATGGAAGATGTTCCATACCCCTAATAATTTTTGTTGCCCTTCTCTGTACTTTTTCCAATTTTAACATATCTTCTCTGAGATGGGGTGACCAGAACTGCATGCAGTATTCAAGGTGTTGGTGTATCATGGCTTTATACAGTGGCATTATGAGATTTTCTGTTTTATTATCTTTCCCTTTTCTCATGGTGCCTAGCATTCTGTTCGATTTTTTGACTGCTGCTGCACACTGAGCAGATGTTTTCAAAGAACTGTCCATGATGACTCCAAGATCTCTTTCTTGAGTGGTAACAGCTAATTTAGACCCCATTATTTTGTATGTGTAGTTGGGTTTATGTTTTCCAGTGTGCATTACTTTGCATTTATCAACATTGAATTTCATCTACTATTTTGTTGCCCAGTCACTCAGTTTTGTGAGATCCCTTTGGTATGATGGGATAACATGGTTTTGGTAATTAAATATTCATGGTAAATAGGCCCAATGGCCTGTGATGGGATATTAGATGGGGTGGGATCCGAGTTACCCAGGAAAGAATTTTCTGTAGTATCTGGCTGATGAATCTTGCCCATATGTTCAGGGTTTAGCTGATCGCCATATTTGGGGTTGGGAAGGAATTTTCCTCCAGGGCAGATTGGAAGAGGCCCTGGAGGTTTTTCGCCTTCCTCTGTAGCATGGGGCATGGGTCACTTGCTGGAGGATTCTCTGCTCCTTGAAGTCTTGAAACTATGATTTGAGGACTTCAATAGCACAGATATAAGTGTGAGGTTTTTTGCAGGAGTGGTGGGTGAAATTCCGTGGCCTGCGTTGTGCAGAAGGTCAGACTAGATGATCATAATGGTCCCTTCTGACCTAAATATCTATGAATCTATGAAACTCTTCACAGTCAACTTTGGACTTAACTATCTCGAGTAATTTTGGCCCTTAGCATGCATCCTCATAGCCTACATTTGTGGATTTCCCTGAATTGGAAGATGTATGTAGCATACAAATATAACTTTTCCTGATATTGCTGGGCTCTGAAAATCTCAATGATTAAACTAATAACTGCATTAGAAGTACAAAAGAAAGATTGAAAACGGTGACTAAAATAATAATAAATAAATAGATAGATAGATAGATAAATATCCCAGGGTCACCTGGTTACAGTCAGAGAAAAGCCACAGTTAAAAATGGACCCTGTAATGTAGTCAAAATGGAAAGGATGGAAAAAAGGTCAATATTGTTTTAAATAAGACTAACAGTTTCCTTTATGTAATGGATGAACTGTGGTGTGTTTCCAGCTGATTGGCAATTTAGCTGCTAAAGGGGGAAAAAAAGGTTAAAATCATCATCACACAAAAGTGGCAGCAATTTATTTCTGTCACTTAGCTGAAAATTAACCTATTTTAAGGCATTCTGAACTTCATCAGCAAGCACAGGTGTGACCAGGAATGAGGGTCATCCCTTGCTCCAGATGCACACGTGGTGGACGTGACAGGCACACCAGGGTGGCATTAGCCAGACAAAAGAGCTCGGATGGTGTGGGACAAGCACCATCAGGATGTGGCTTATTTACAAAAAGCAAAACAAACACGTTCTGCCCGTTCAAACCCCCTTGTTCTAAAACAGTCAAAGTTTAAAAGCTTTAAAGCTTTCAGATTTAGGACCAGTTCGTGTGTGAGCTACTCTGTGTGTGTCTGAACAAGCCACGGATGCCTAAGGACCAGATGCTCAGCTGGTCTAAATTGGCGTAGCCCCCAGTGTAGCTTCAATGGAGCTACAGCGATTTACACCAGCTGAGGATCTGGCCCAAAATGTACATATGCCCTAACTTGCATGAGCACAGAGGCTTGCGTGTGGCTAACATGGGCAAACACAAAAAAGCACGCATGCACACATCCCTTTCCTTATGGGCTTTGCAAACCTTATCTACCAGAGTATAAAGAACTGGCTTTCTGGAGCAGTAATTCCAGAAAACATTCGCCCTTCTATAGACACTGCTCTGATGTATGTCTTATATATAGTTTTATGTGGCATCCCATCCCTTCTCCTCTGTTTATGTGTTCTCGAGATTGTCAGTGCTTCAGGGCGGGGACTGGGACCATTTGTCCGGAAAGCCATAAACATATAAGCACAAATTCACCCTATAGGTGTGTGGTGCTGAATGTGTGCTTATAGCTTTACAGACGAATGTGAGTTTATGGTCCTGGCCCCGAAGCACTGACAAACTTGAGAACGCGTAGACAAAGGAGGAGGGATGGGACACAACATAAAACAAGTGACAGAGCAGTGAGGTTTAGCGTGCCTCTTGCTAGCCATATGACTTTCTGAATGGGTCATTACTGACCCTATTCCCTTTTTCTGGGAGAGTGAGCCTAGGCTTTAAGGCTCTAACTGAAGAAGTGTTTTCCTGGAGGGACGAGGAGTAGAAGATGGAAGGAGAGCAGATCAGGTCAGGAAAAGATTCCACGCACAAGGGGCAGCACGGAAAAAAGTTAGAAAACAGGTGCAGGAGAAGAGCGCAAAGAGGCTGCTTGTTGTGTAGATCGGGTGGAGCCGAGGAGCAGGTGGGATAGGGGGAAGAATGGAAAGAAACCAGAACTGAGAGGTAGGAGTCTCTCTTTTGACTTGAATAGGAGCAGAATCAAGCCCTTTCACATTAAAATTTGCAAGCAAGAGCTGGTCTTTCCCTTTCACAGTGAGTACAGCCTTTATGAAAGAGAGAGACAGGGCAGGTTACCACCGTACATGGTATACGTGAAGATGCACCATACTGAATATGGGGCAGGCTTACTCACACAGTACTCTGCAACTTCTACAAAAAAGTAATGTAATTCATTTAATGACGATGGGTAAAATTCTCAAAAGGGCCACGTGAAATTCAATGGAATCCATGTCACTTAGAGTCAGATTTTAAAATATCATTATCTAATAAACTCCTTTACACCAGGAGTAGCCTGTGCCTAAATATACACTGCTGGTATCAAATTGCTGACACCAAACAAAACAGCAAGGAAGTGAAACCCGATATATTGAAAGACAAAGTGTTCAAACCTTTTAATTTTGTTTGTTTTCATTAATACCTTTTTAACGGAAATATCTGAGAAACGTTTGGGAGAAAAATGTCCATATCTGTTTAGAAATTTCTATTCTACGATTTATAAGGGGAAAAAAAGCCTTTTAAAAAAATCCCACAAAACTCTCTAACCCTACTTGATATATTAAAAAACTGAGCGTCAGGCCAGCGACAAACTCATTGAGCTACACGTACCAAAGACAGCTGTTAGGGCCAAATTCAGGCCTAGTGTAAGTGGGTGCAACTCCATTTGAAATGATGGACTCATGCTTACTTACAACAGGGTTGAATTTTGTGCTTGGTCTTTTCTTCCCATTGTAGTATGGAGCAGTGAGATGGCAGCTTGCTTTAACAACAACAAAAATAAAATCAAAAATCAAACATCAACAAACATAGTTTTTAATATTGTCTCTTCACTGATGTTACAAATGCTAGAGGTCTGTTTCCTTCATTTTGAGGTTTAGGGTATTTGAATCAGTTGCTTTCATATGGTTTCTAAGACACAAATAACAACTGCAGTTGCTGAAATTATTTTGATCAACTTATACATTCACCAAGTGGCGTCAGTACCGCCATTCTTGCCATAACCGTCGTGCTGGAGGAGCTAAGATTCTAGGAACTTGACAGGATAATTAAGTATGAAAGCAGACTGGATTTAGCAGGACCCCTGTGAGTCAACAATCCTGATTGTTTCATCATCTTGGCTTTGTGCTGTTCATCTCTTATCAGATTAGATAACAATCTGGTATAGCTATGAGTTGAATTACCATGTTGAACTACACAGTTAGACCACATGAAAAACATCAGGATACATTTAAATAATCCCATTTTCAAACACAGATAAGAAATGGCCAACCTCTTCAAATCAAAGGATATCCTCAGGCTAAAATAAAGAGTGGTCTGATTACCTATTCAGTTATATCAAAGGGCACCAATCAAAAGCTATTGCCAATATAACACAAAAATTCCTATAGCAGAACGGCAACATGGCTTACTTGTGACAGCAAATCTCAGATCTAAGAATAAAACAGATGAGAAGGGGATTTAGCCACTGCAATTAATGCTTTGAAAATCTCAGTAGAGTTCTTTGTTTAAAACACACACTACAGATCCCAGCCTCTCTCCTCCTCTTTTTAGTTTTGTGGAAAGCAAAAAATGGAGCACTTTGAGCAAATGCACCCGTATTTCTTGTTCTCGGTAATGCTGGGGCACAGATAATGTCTTCAGCTCCAAAGATATGTCTTCTCACTCCTGTTAGTTTCACACTGGCATAACTGATGTAAATTGAGTTACTGCTGGTTTGAGTGGAGAATCAGGCTCACAGAATTTATGGTAGAATCAAAAGTGCAGCGTTGTTAACTACAATCACAATTGCCACTGCCCTTCAAGACTCTTCTACTATGTGAAAGCTAGGAGAAATTTTACATTGAGATCCCTATTGTTGAAAATTAGTATTGAACTACATGGAAATCCATTTTCCCTGAGTACTTCCAGGGATTTCCCTCCCATCCCTATCATATTATCCTTCTCATCTTTTATGCAGCTATTTGCAAACTAACCATTAGTTGTCAGTCTCCAGCCATGCACTGCAGAACTGTCAGTCAAAGGAACTTGCAGCTGCTCTCTGAACAACCCATGCCATGTTAGATCATTGTTGTTTCTACATAGGAGTGAAGAGTAGGTCCAAACTACAGGTTTGACATGAAAACATACATGGCCTGGCTGAGAGGAAAATGCTGAGGTTAAATAAACCAGCTGATGCTTTGAAATAACACTAAAAATTCCAGGACAGGTTCCTCTTATCTCTTACAATTCTGCTTCCACCTAGATAGAAGATACCCTGCAAGAACCTAGACAGAAGATTTTCTGTTACAGCACTGGAACACAGGGGAGCTGGAACAATTTTTATAGTGGGGGTACTGAGAGTCATTGAACCAAACTGTAAATCCTGTATATAATGGAAACCATTTCAAGTCAGCACCCCTAGTTCCAGCACCTATGCTGGAACACCAACAGACATCACTCGGGAAAGGGATTAAATTGAATTTAATACTAATGAAAGGTTCTGCATTGATAGCTAGGAAGTCTGAACTAGATCTGTCCGGGATATAATTTTTCCTTCAAAAAATCTTTGAGCAAAATGATTTTGCCATGTTGTTTTTTTGACAAAATTTTTACCCAATTTTCAAAACATTTTCAGTTTTCATCGATGGAAAAATTGAAAGATTTTAGCTGATTGGGCTAAATTTCGGGTTTTTACTAAATGTTCGCACAACCAATGCAAATTTTTCAATTTCCATTTGCTGACAATGGAAATAGTTTTATTTTTTAGACAACTATCCCCCAAAAGATTAATAAAAACCAGACCCTTCCTGCAGAAATTTCAGTTTCAATAAAACAGGCCATTTTCCATCAAAAAAAAAAAAATCTTTTCAATGGAAATGTTTTGACCAGCCCTGGTCTGCAGTCCTTCATCCACAGAAAAGCATTGCAAATTTCCCCACACCTCCGCAGGCTTCAAGCTTGAGCTCGTGGGACCAGCTAATTCAGACTTCAAGGCCATGTGACTCCTTGGCTGCTCTGCTTTAACACTGGCAATCAGGAGGCAGTTAGTGGCAAGCGTAGCAGTGGGGTTTTGGCTATCCATTATTTCCTATTCTGATCAGAAACAAATTTCCCACCAATTACTAGGAATAGAAAGTCTCCAATTATGAACATGGTCAGTTACTGCTGCTCACCTGGACACCATTCAAACCAGCAACCTGAAGATGAAAAGCATGACAAGCCATGTTTGGTCACGACTAAACCTTTCAGCTATCAAATCTCCCTCTATTGGAGACAACTATTGATGTGCTACAGATGAGGCCTCAAAAATACAGTCCTTGCAACTGGATACACAGTGCCCTTGTCTGATTACTGAGAAAAAACCGTTTAAGGAACTACACTCCAAGGGACTGTGAGAAGGGGGAAAAGGCAGCACACCTGAATGGAGCAAGGGGAGGAAAAGGAAGTGGTAGAGGACCAGGTATGGGGACTCAATGACCCAACATGTGCCTGGAGGGAGGAGGTATTTATACGCCATGTACCTTGTTAGGAACTCTCTCTACCTCGAGGCAAATCTCCCTCCAAAAACCAAAGAGGAATTGACAAGCTACAGAACAGACCTAAAAAATTAACTGGGAATTTTGGAGTCAGTGCATGTGGGGAGAGGAGGGACACAGCTGGCTTGATGTCATCTTCCTACCCTCCTGATTCTGGAGGTCGTTAGGGGCAAACGTTGAGGTGCCCTGCCCTACGCTAACTTGCTGCAATAGATACTAGTCCCAAAGGGGATGCTCTGCAAGCCAGGATCACTCACGCCCTCCAGCCCCTGACTGGACTTGCTCCCACCCATAGCCTGCCCAGGAATGCCTCCCACACAGGGGTTAGGGTCTGAGGGGAGGGAGGTCTGGCATAAGGCCAGCTAGTTCTAGGCCAGCTCAGAATTCCTCTGTGCTAGGGAAATCTTTGGCTGCTCCCTGAAGGCAGATGAAGTCCCCTTTGCGCTGGTGCGATGGGATATAGCTGAATGTAAAAGAAGTGAAGGATCTTGGCCATTATACGTGTGCAGGGCAAAGGTGGGCAAACTGTCCCCAGGGGCCCTGAAAAGAGCACAGTCAGCATGTACCGCTGTGATAAAGGTGCAGCACCACACACTCCCTCCAGCAGGAGCCCCCAGCAAGGTTAGCATGTGCACAAAGCAGGAGCCAGCTGTGGCCCTGCTGCCAGTGGGTCTGGCCATGCCGCCTTGGGGTTGTGCAGAACTGCCTGCCGCATTAGCTGCCCCCAGGCCCTCAGAGAGTGAAATCCTCCTCTTGCTGGAAGGCCTGGGCAAGGCTGGCACGGAGTGGAGCATTAGGGGCAGGATGTGACTGAGTGCCAGGACCCCCTGCATTGGAGTCACAGAGAGATAACACGATTCCAGCCCAGGGTTTGAACCAGCTGTAAGAGATGGGCTGCAAAGCTGCAGCATACCCTGCCTACAATTTGTGAATTCTGCACCCACTCTCCTCCCAGGATATTGCCTGCACAAGTGCTTATCACTTGGTCTTTGCCCTGGGACTGAGTGGCAAATTTTACCCTGGGAAGATTGGCTGCAGTTCAGCAGCTGTTTTCTATGCAGGTGAGGGCTTGCTGCGTTTTTCTCCAGCGTGCACACAACAGGGCAAGCCCAGCTGGGCCTGCATGGGGCCATACAATACTTAGATCCTCTGTTTGGGGGGGGGGGCTGACTCAACTCCCCAGAGAAAACCCCACCTTGAATCTAAATGAGAAGTGGTGCCATAAGCCAGGGAGGATCCAAAGATCTCAAAACACCACCTGACCTTGAATGGACCCTCAAGACACCTAGGGGCAGTAGGTAAGTATTATACTCAATTTACCAAAGGCAAACTCAGGCAGCAATAATGGTGCATTTTCAACAGGGCTTTATCTGGTCTCTGTATGTGCACGCACAAAATTGTGTGCAACCATACTTGTGCCCATGCCATGGAGGTTAAACCACATGCTCACATGCTCTAAAAATCCAACCACGTTGTTGCCCATTTCAGTTAATGTATCTCCTGAGGATACACTAGTGTTTGATTTTACACCTGTAAAACTCACTGAGGCCACTGAGTTTTGTGAGTGTAAGTGTTATCACATCTGTGTACTCGTTAGACTAAATAAAGTGCATGCTCAGGAGGTAGCACCTGCAAAGTGTAAGCAAAGAAGTGTGCAATTTTGTGCACGCCAGTGAAAATGTGTGCCGTAGTATCTCTCACGTGGTCAGTGGCAGAGACGGGAAGAGAGCCCAGGAGCTCTGACAAGTGTGCTTCACCCACTAAATCACGTTTTCTCTGGGGAAAATGAAAAAATCCACATTGCTTTTACTAGATTCAGACTTGAATGTGCAATGGGGTTAACCAAGCGCAGTTCTGCCGGTTAGTTTTCAGTGGGATGGGTTGGGTTGTGCTGGACTGGGAAAAAATGAAACAAATCACGCTCTGGTAAGATTAAGAATCCAGTCAGATCAAGATTGTGTTCGAAAGAGTAGGAAAGAGGGAGTTCATTCCAGCATAATCCCAAGGGTTTCCGCCGTGACGATTGCTGTATTTCATGGAAGGAGATTCCTGGGAGCCCGGCTTGGTAGTCTGGATACCACAAGCATGCAAAACTTCTCAGCTATTCACGGCAGCCTCCTTGATGGGTCTTGGCATCATAAACCAACATTTTCCTTAGAACTTTCCCAATGCCCTTATGTTTTGCATACTCATTATCAAGAGACCAGTCAATTCCTTACTCCAGGAGCATTTTGTTTTGTTGTGTCTTGTTTTTTCTCAAGCTGTTAGCAGTGCCCTCATTTAAAGCGGTAACTCTGGAAAATTATACAGAAATGACACGCCTGCCATTGCTAAATTTTTAGAAATTCATTCTCAAGTTGGAAAATTTGGCCATGTGGATTGATACCCTATAGGAATGTCAGACTTCATTAAATTCTGTAGGTCTTGTAAGAGAGAAACTTCCCGAACAGGAGGTGTGATATCAAGGAAATCATTATGAAATGGCAAACTGAGAATTTTTCCTTTAAAATTGTATTGCTATATACATTGATAAGCTAAACTGACAAGCAGTGCTAGAGAAAGGAGTAATTGCATCTTTAATAGTATTAAAGCTGACACCTTCCTTGGCCAATAACACGCAGTCCTGACACTACTTAGCGAACAATTAGGACACATGAGAAGGATGAAGGGGGAAAAACAGTAGTAAATTGAATTTGCATTTTAAAGAACATAAAAATAAGAAGGAAGATTGCTAATTGTCTAACACTTTGTTAATTTAATCAGGCATGCAATTTAAAAATAGCTTTGCCTTTTTACTGAAAGAGAAATTAATTACAATTTCTTCCTGAATCCGGTACAGGGGAAAAAAAAAATATTTAGGACAACCATGGCTCTCTTACAAAGGCTTCTTATTAATAAAAAGCAGAAAACTCCCATGCTAATTGGTATCATAAGCACAATTAGAAGAGATGCTGTCCTCCATTTGAAAAAAACCCACAGAGCTGCATAGCTGAAGGATATTACAAAATGATAAATTGTATCAGTCTAAAAAAAAAGGGAAAAAAAAAAGGGTATTTTCTTTGATGGAAAATTGCCATGTTATCCTGTTTAAATGGTATAACTTTACAAAAGAGGCCAAAACAATCAACCTTTTAAAATGCTAATATTAAGAAGAGACATAATACATAAATAGCTTTCTTTATATCCCCCTTCTTTTTTTTTCCTGAGAGGCTTAGGCAGAACTTGTGATTTCAAATGAAAAAAGAAAAGAAACCAGTAAAGATGTTTCAAGGTCATCCTGAGTCTTGAAAAACATAAAATAGATGTAGAAACAAATTTGGGCTTTTCAGGATTACTGTGAGGGTTTTTTTTTTTTTTAAATAAAAAAATTCTTTTCATCCTGCCAGCTGGCCTGATATTGTCCCTGACATTCAGGGACTGAAATGGGAGGCTCTTACTCTGCTGAGCTCTTTCCCTTCTTGATTATACAGGGAGATGGTATAATGATATCGAGTATAATGAAGACCTATGGGAAAGTGCCAGGAGGTTGGGTTTATTTATTTATTTTGGGGGGAGGGGCACCTTAATCATCACCACGGCACTGCCCATCCTGACCTTTTATCCTTGCAGTCACACTTCGGTTTCTTCAGAGACATAAAGCTGCTGTTCAGTGTAACAACAGAAAAATATTTTCCCCTCAGGTTGCTGTCTTCCTCTGAAGACAGCAAAACATTTTATGATCACTTGCTTCCAACGAAAAAGGAACACGGTGCAGACACATTGCACAAGTGAATAAAGTGCGCTGGATGGCAAAGGCTTTTCTTTGTCCTCACAAATAATAGTAGACAAAGTTAAGGAACAAATGGAAGGGGGTTAAATAACTCAGGTTAATAAATAACGGGAGATGAAACTCTTCTTCTCTACGGGTTGATGAGATCCAGTCCAGGTTAGTAGTGCCAAAAGTTCTTACAAATCCACCTGGTGGCGGTTTAGAGTTTATATATAATGAACTTCTAGGGTGAACTCCTGGCCCCACTGACCATGGGAGTTTTGCCATTGACTTCAGTGGGGCCAGAATTTTGTCCTCGTCTCTGAGTCTACTTTTATCATCATTAGATGCAATAATTAAATAACACCGGAGACTGCCTCAATCTCTGACTTTTAAAGGGGGTTCCTACCGATCAGGGCCGAAGCATATTATGGGAAGAATGTGGGGGAGTTTGTACTGTCACCACTTGTTCCACGGCAGAATTCTTAGTATACCCAGAGAATCAATTTAGCACATTTAACCAGCGCTTAATTCACTTTTAGTAAAAGCCAGCAAAAAGGAAATAACTCCAAAAAGAGTCTGACCTGGAGTTCCGATGAAGTTAAATTTTGGAATATTTTGTAAACAATCCATTAATATGTGTATATATAAAACATATAATGTGTGTATAGACAGATGCATACATATACTTATACTGCAAATCCTCAGTCTCAGGTTATTTGCTGGTGGTATATTGCAAATAATACGACAAGGTTAAGTAATATTACATATAATCTATCTATACACTCACAAACATTATGTATTTTATATTTACACATAATACACACATGCAAACAAAAACTCACATTTATACACACACCCAATTTAACCTTTTCATATTATTTGCTATATACCACTAACCAATAATTGATGTCGTTGAACATATCTAGTATAAATGTAAGTATGTACATCTATCTACACATATATATTATATCAACACATATAAATGGATTATTTACAAAATATTCCTTACAACACAAAGACAGTCCATCATATTTGAAAGTACAATAGTTTGGTTAAAATGACACCGTTAAGCCCCTAGGGCCTTTTTTTAATAAATATATTTTTGGCTTCTGCCATGTGGAAATCTACAGAAGGCCTTGCAAATCCTGAAAATTGATTTGATTTTTTTTATTGCTTTTTAGCTTGCGCCATGGGATGGGCATATTTGCTTTTTTTTAATTGAATCTCTCACACTGCTCAAGTGCCGGGCCATTCATTTCAATATCTAGATTTTTTTTGGTGAGCTTTCAAACATAAACACTTATTTAACATGGCTGGATGTTTCTGTTTTTCCCCTTAGAGTTTTGATCAGTGGATTAACATTACAGCATCTATCTTGGTTATATGGTATTCCTTGGGGGGAAAATAACACACTAGAGGAATTTTTTGCTTCTTTCCTGCTACAGCTTATCATCTTAACAAAGACAGTCCTACAGCAGGTTTCACAAGCTGAGTAAAAGCACTTTAACTGAGAGTCACACCAATGGGTAAGAACTGAGGAAAGATAAACATGCACACATCAAGAGGCAGCGTGCAGAATTAAAGCAGTGCGGCGAGAAGGGTTATACAAAGGCGCTTGAGAGCAGCACAGGAAGGCTCAGGTACCAAAGAGATGTTCTGAACTTCACCTGCTGTGATAATCATCTCAGGGAAGAATGTTCACCTTGGAAGGCAAAAGATGAAATAATATTAACTCTTCCCCCACCCCCAGCAACATAACAAAAGCCACAGCCAACAGCAATACGTGATCCGGACCTCACAAAAGAGCTGAGACAGGGTGTAGAGCCACATGAGTGAAAAACAATGGCTGGGGGAACAGTTGTACGTCAGTCTCTGCCACATCATGGACCTTATAAACCTAAAAAGTCAGGAATGATGTCTCATTTCTTACAGACGTGAGTAAGAGTTTGTTGTTTATGACACTGGTTTTTGAAAAACCCTAACTCGGACAAATAGCCTCACTGCTGTATCGACTCCTGTATTACAAATTCAGAGGTGACTCTGGAAGCATATTATGAGTTTCCCCGACTGA
Source organism: Eretmochelys imbricata (assembly GCF_965152235.1). NCBI lineage: Eukaryota > Metazoa > Chordata > Testudines > Cheloniidae > Eretmochelys > Eretmochelys imbricata. Next base: position 6,869,934 of record NC_135584.1, on the reverse strand, counting down.
TCTGGCTGGATCAACAGAGGCTCTATAAATGAAAGTTAAATATCAACACCGCTTTGTGCATGTAGAGGGTCTTCCGTCCAAGGATCCTAAAGCACTTCATCAATATGAATGGGTTTACCTTCTCAACTACCTTCTGAGTTAGGGAAGTCTGAGCAATCGGAGGGGCCTGGAATTCAAGGCCTTGCCCACGTTAGAGAAATTTGCTCTGGTATAATTGATGTAGTTATGCTAGTGCGAACCCCCACTGCTACAGTGAAGCAGGGTTTGCCAGAATGTGACTGAATCTGGTAAATTACCAGCTAAAGCAGGCTAGTGTAAACCCCAGTGTACATAGATGTAACCCCACCAGGACCTAAGCCATTTGCCCAAATTCATAAGCAAGTCTGGAATAAAATCAACCCCTGACTCCATGCCCTGTATTTTAGTCACAATACCATTCTTCTCCAGGATTCTGCCAACTACCATCTGCACAACAAGCTGATCAACAGCAAGATCAGAACAGACCTTCAACAAGGCCACAGTTTCTTGCCGTGCCCCTTTGAATGGATATAGCATTTTTATAGTACAGTTTGTAGCCAAGGTAAGTTATTTTTTACTCCAGTGCAGCAGATCTACACGAGAGGTTTGTGCAGATATTTTGGTGCAATGTCCCCCCGGTCTACCTCTCACCAGCGTACACAAAACCTCAACCTCAGTGGATCGTCTGCTTCTAAATTCAGAACAAAGCAAGGCCCATAGAATCCCACAGGGAGAAAAAACTGGAATTAGCACATTATCTGAATGTCAAAATTCAAAATAAATCCCAGTGTTATTCCAACCAGGCAGTATCGCCTGGCAGTGATAATCTTGGGTGAGGAGGGGATAACCCTGGAGCAAGTAGGTATTCATTATTATTGATGAATATTCTCAGGAGAAGCAGAGGCTGTTGCTTAATGGCTTGATCTAATATGCCATCACAGGGAAAAAAAAACTAGCAAGAATGAAAGATTTCCCAAACCGCAAAGCTAAGGAATCCTCTGAGCTGCAGTTGGTCCTTTAATTACCCATGCTGTGAGAGATGAACACACAAAGAACAAGATGGCTTCACTGAAAGTCTTTTGAGATGAAGTCCTTTTACCCAGGTACTCTGCTTATTAGAGATATAAAATTGTAATGTAGAGGTTAGTTTCTTTATTAGGGCTCATATTTACAGAAAAATAAAGTGCACACGGGTGCATTTAATTTGCCATGCGCTGTTTGGAATGACTGCACTTGCAAATTGGGGAAGTGCATCCATGAATCATGGGTTGCATTTGCACATGTCATTACAGATCTGTGAACACAGTCATGGGGCATATGCAATTACATGCACATCTTTACTGAAGGTCTGGGCCTAGAACAGCAATAGATATTGTTCAAACAATATCTGTGAAAGGGACTCAGGCACTTAGTGAAAGCAACTTTCATGGACTAAGGACAGTACTAATAAAATGATTTCCGGGTGAGCACGGAGTTTTAGTGAAGCTCTGCTGCAGAGTGTAGAACATTTGGGGCTAGTTCTGGGTCTCTTGATAAAAGCCAGAGGACAGATCTTTAGCTGGAGTGACACCAATATATACCAGTTAAGGATTTGAGTAGTCAGTAAATTAATTGGTGTATGGGCACCTGGAACCCAATTAACCCTTTCTCTCTGTCATTTCCAACATCTTCCTCAGGTTACATCCTGCAGTTAATATCTCATTAAGTTGCAGTGCCTACTATACAGATCACAGCATAAGGGCATGCTTTTCTGATGGAAATTTACTATCCTATATACTATAACGCGCATTACACCTATATCCCCCAAGGGAGGGGAACATGAATAAAGTAAACAATGTGAGATTGTCAGTAAAGAAACCTAAATCTAATCAAAGGAAATCACTATATTCACTCTTTGAGTAAAGCCTCAAACAAGCCGATGTGAATGTCCTGTTCAGATGATGCTATTCATTTATTACTGCAGTTATTTTCCATCGATAAGACCAGGTGAACGGACAACATCTAAAGCAAAGCCCACAAATATGGCATCTTAGAGATGGGCTAGATTCGCTCAGAAATACCTAGATCTGCCCACTTATCTGTCATTTACTCTCCTTCCCAAGGATACTTCAGATAGTGCACCCGAACCAGCTTTGAAAGAATGGAGAGGTTGTGTTGACCTGCCCTGAGCCATGCCTCCCTTTGTTCTATCATGTGATCGCTGTATGCTGTGCTATTTTCATAAGCCTCCAGTGGACGGAGTGTCAGTATGGATTCACCATTCCTGACATACCTGGGATACACCTGATATACCAGTTCACGGTGCAGTATCCCGTATCCCAGCCGTGTCACTGGGGGGTCCCGAAAGTCAACTGGGGGGTCTTGCTAGTGCAGGGACACTTTTGTTTCATGGTGTCCTATGTGCATTAGAACCTGTGGGGCTCAATCTAGTGGCTTTGCCACCTGTAACCAAGCCTTCCCAACCTCTACATAGCCATGAAACCTCTCACCCAGCTGAGGCTCACACAAGCCAATTGGCATGCAAGAAGAAAAAGCAGAGCAGGGGTAGGAACCATTAGGAAAATATCCCTGGCCCAGAGCCTGGCAAACCTATGGTGCCAGACCGCAGAGAAGGAACAGAGGCTGAGCCAGGAGGAGGGACTGCAGGATGCTAAGAGGGGATGGTTCACTCTTCCTAGACCTATCAGCTGTTTGGTGGACAGTAGGATCTCTAGGCCTCATCTTTCTTCTCTTTGGTCAAACTCTGCATTCCAAGCCCATAACTTCAGGGTGGCTGACCTTACCCCCAATGACTCCATGCACCTGGTTCCAATCTCAGTCACTCTGGTGTTACTCTGTTGACTCTGGGGGAGTTATTCCTGATTTACAACAGTGTAAGTGAGAGGAGAATCAGCTTCAATGTTTCCAGATCTCTGGAAGGTTGAGGGCTATTGGGTGGAGTGTATTAGCAAATAAGCCCCCTTTCTTCCCCTAGCCTGGGCCAGTAAAGGTGGTTCTCTTAAGATAACACTGGGTTAATGGTAGCGGGTGAAAATTAAAATAATCAATTATCCCATTCAAAAGTTTAAGGAAGGTGAAACATGTTGATCTGTGTTCTGGCTGCACAAAGGGGACATAAAATTGCTCTAAATGGACAGTAGGGATTTCCCTATCCCTGGCTTCACACCACCTGCTCCTCCCTCACCTCTTATGGGGTTGAACTGGGGTCAGAGGGGTTGTGGCTGGAGCATGGTCCTCTCTGGGGTTTCTCACCTGCACAAAAGCCCCTAAGGGCCATCATAAGCCAATGTAAATTAGCAGTCTTGAGGCTGCTCTAATTTGTGCCAGGCTGAACCATGCCTAGCTGCCCCAAGGATCAGGAGAAGGAGGGCAGAAAGGTAGCATAACTCGATCTTTGACACCTCTGCCCCAGGTGTGCGGGAGGATCTAGCCTGTAGTTCTAAAATCTGACAATGCATAGTGGAGATGAACTAAGTCTGTTCAGCAGCTGCCCTGATTGTCCCTCTCCCATGGACAGGGAAGCAATCACAGGAAGTAGGTGCATGGACTTATTCCTTCTCCACTTCCCCGTGACATCCATGCTAAATCGGGAGCTCCAAAGCTCAAGGCAAACAGTGTCCTTTCCCTCTTAAGTCCTTGCTGATTTTCCCCTCCCCCTCTCATTTTTGTTAAGTGCAGCACATTTCCAAAAGAGCAGATTTTAATTTCAATAAACTCGGTTAGAAATAGATCAGTACTAAAGAGGGGAGCAGCCACAGGAAGTGATTTTAACGGCTCGGCTGCAGCATATTAATAGAATGGAATGTTATTAGAATAATTTCTCATCATTTATTAGAATAATTTTTCATCATGAATAATAAATTAATAGAATAATTTAGCGTCGCTAGACCTCTATTTGAAAGTGTATTTTGTTTTAAAGTAGTTTGAGAAGTGGTGTGTGGGAAAGGGGTGAGCACACAGGGAAACATGGCATGAAGGAGATGGGTGTGAGTTGGCTCCCGCTAATTGCTTGTACAAGGAAATGTGGTGGATGGCTGACTGTTGCATTTAGATGGCCCCAGACTGCTAAATTCACATCAGATCCACACTAAATTTGAGAGTGTTGAATACAAGTGGTTAGCCTGTCTCTGCTCTCAGGGGAGGAACTGGGTGGGATCAAAGAGGGCTTTAAGCCACCTTTTTGCTCTTCATATTCTGAGGCCATTCAGGGCCCTATTCAGCTGCCCGGTATAGGTTAGAGCAGCCTCAAGGCTGCTCTAACTTATGCCCCTTCTGAATTCAGGTGGGAATACTCCCTTTCCATCTGGTAGGCTGAGGAGTTTCCTCAGGGTGGGGACAGGTCCTCTCCCCTGTTCCCCTTCACAAGGGGCTAACCCCTTCCTTGCCTGACTTAGTGTGGTCTACATACACCCCACCACACCATTTTAGTGCAAGCCAAGAGGTCTTTTTTTATTTGCATCTGTGCGGTCGATAATCATTCTTCAAAAGGCTATTCACACCACAAAAGCACAATGGCGTTACTCTCTCTCTCTATAGTGTCTTAATCTGCAACTGACAATTAATATTAGAAAGAACATGAAATGGAGGAGAAATTACAGCAATTTATCAACTAAAATTATAGGTGCAGACACATGTCAGCAGTAGAAACAGTTTCTATCAAAATTAAAGTATTTGAAGATTTTCCTCAAATTTCAAAGTATGCAAATCCCGTTTTCTGTGAGACACTGGTACTGCAGCTTTCATTGCAGGATTACCAGCAAACTGCAAGCTGCACTGGTCATGCAGGATTCCGCTCCTCCTGGGAGCTGTTCCTTTGCTAGCACATTATATTAATTTAACAAATTAAATATGGTTTGCAGGACAGGCAGTGGGTTTCTTGGTTTCAATCTGTCGCAAAGTCCCCTGCTGTTTGCAGAGGTGACTCGACAGCTGGATGAACAGACAGGTTTGAGTCCAAACAGGGATTCAAATACATATTTATACATAAAACATATTTATATAACAACACTGCTGGAACAGCATGGGCTGCTGAAGTTTCTACAAGCCCATTTACAGGCAGGGCATTGCTCCTACTGCAGGAGAATGGGGTTTGGAGCTCAACTTCTTTCCCCAGTCTTTGAAGGCTGAAACCGTGACCATGAATGTTGACACTAGTAGAATGAAGCCAGGCTTATCCTCCACAAATAACCGGCATAGTTATTAGCGTCTGTTCAAATAAATCTACCCCTCCCAACACTCATCCTGGAAAGCCATTTGATTGCCCCAGTTACAAGGCCTGAAATTCAGTGGGTGATTTTTCTTCCCCACACCTACTGAAAACTCCTGTACGCTTGCCACAGAAGGGAGCAGAGGACAGAACAAAGGAATAGATACCCCCAACTGGGGTTTGTATTGGCAGAGGCTGTTCAGTGAGTACTGGGTCAAGAGTTCTCATAAACAGAAGGAAAGGGGTGGAGGGGGGAGCATGCGATGTGCCTCAGCCTAGGTCACAATGGGACACTGAGACATGCAGATTCACTAGAGGACTCAAATTATTATCAGCTCAGAGATCTCTCTGCACAATGCACCGGAGCGTCTAGGATTTTTCCTCAACCCATCAGACAGCCAGGAAGAGGCTGGGGGTGGGGAATGGACAGAGAGGAGAAGATTTGCCACCTTTACTGAGGAAGCAAAGAAAGCTCCCTTCCCCCCTGTTCCTGAACAAGGGATAGCAATGGTGAGCAGCAGCCAAAGTGGAAGGGAAGAGAGGTTAGATGCTGTTGCACCTGCAGAAAGCCACCAGATAATTACAGTGCAGTACCCTGACATTATGTGGTGTCAATACAAGATGATATTGAGTCTCAGTGGTTCAACATCACAACTCAGGCATCATCGTGCAGCATCCAGACACCAACTCATGGCTTTTGTGTGGCTTTCTGGGACTTTATCAGCTGACAAAGTAGCTGTCTAGGTATTCAAGCTGGAGTGCCACAGTCTTCCAGGACAATGAGATTGGGAGTCCCTTCTCAGATGTGCCACAGAGTCCTTTGCATTGGCTGCAGCAGGGTTCCGTGAAACAGGCACAAAGAAAGAAAGGGTTGGGACCTGTGAGGGACCTCATTGTCCAAAGCAAGTTGCACCTAAATAGTTTGGACTGGATTCTCCACTCATTATTGTTTCTGCTGATTGAATGCGTGACACTCAAACCCCCAAAATGCTTTCAAGACGGCTTTACAAACATATTTGTGCAAATATGTATTTGCATAAGTATTTGCACTTTCCCTTTTTGTAAATGTTCTTGCAAACTATGTTTTGCTCCTATAATGACCATGAAAAGTGACTAAGAGGTATTGTGGACACCACCACAACAAATTTATGGATTTCATTCAAGCCCACAGTATTGAATGCTTATTTGCAATATTCACACAGCTCTAATTCTGCTAGAGGGCCACATTTTTAAAATATCAAGACACTCAATTGCATGTGCAATCGCTAAGCCATGTATGCATTTGCCCTTACCCAATTTTCATGTGCAAACATGACCACTATGTGCACAAATTAGGTCTGTGACTGAGTGTGCATTTGGCATGTGCAGTTGAAAACCTAATATTTTTGCATATCTGCCCCCGATAGTTAATAAATCACGAACCATACAGTGTACATTAAACCATAACATCCACACAGCAACCAGCGGGTCTCCCCAACCAAGAGTTTGTTTTAATATTTTTTAATGTGGCCAAACCAAGAGACAACCAGATGCCTGAAATCTATTTGCACGTGCCAGGCAATGTATGCTTCTAACAGTCACTTTATCCAGCTTCAATAATCATGATATGCTCCATCTGCTGACACCCCAGCATCACAACGGTAGGGAGCTGTATTGCCGGAGGCACTATCCTTTAACAACTGAACGGTTGAACAGCTGGTAAATCGTCGAAGGACACCTTTCATAGAAGAGCAGGGTTATTGGCCCTGCTTTCCTCATCAGACTGGTCTCAAATCATATAGCAAAGACAGAGAAGACACATAAAGGATGACACGTTAAAGGAACAGACTGGGTGAGAAGTTTCATTATCCCTATGCCAAAGATATACACAAACAAAATAAAACCCTGCTAAATTAATGCATGCTGAAAGAGCAGGCTAATTGGAAATAAAAGCTACTTCTAGACCACCAAGTGTTTAGATTCAGTAGACTGCTAACCTATTTAAGGATTCAGTGAAGACACTCCCTATATGCCAATAATTCTCACTGCTGTCGTTCATAAAAGCGACACTGCCTTCTGAACTGAGTACCAGGTAAAAGAGGAACAGGCCTTGTAAGGATGCCATTCTTCAGCACAAGAGTGCTGAATGCCTTCTGCGATGTTGCTGTGCACCATTGTGATGACAGCTCTCCGCAATTTGCAGGATCAAGCCTTTATATATTTTTTGGTCATGCAGTGAGGATCTAGATTGCTCTTCGCCGCACAAAGATGGCAGCGGGGCCCATTAGATGGCAAACGCAGAAGCCCAGATGATATAGCTACGTTTGGACCTGATCGTCTTTAAGAGGCCCAGTATTCCAAAGGAACTGAGAGGCACAGCACGCAGGTAAACAGACAGAAAACTTCAGCAGCTTCTGTTTGGTGGTTTTTTGTTTATTGAAGAGTTTGGAATGCTGCTCTGGATGATGAGGAAGAGACATTGCTGCTTTGCACTAGGTTGGGAGCAGGAAGCCTGATGGAATGTTAGGGCAGACTTCATTGAGAACGCAGGCTCTCCTCCTCCGGCAAGGAGGGAAAGGGTAGAAGGAGGAAAAGAAAAGAAAAGAACAATCACATTGGGAGAGGGGAAAAAAAACAAAACCTAGAATTGAGTCAAGCATTTTTTTCCCCCAAAATAATTCACTGATTCTCATTCAGCTGGTGCTTTTCTTAAAGACCAAAGAGCCTATATGATAAGCATATTTTACAAATTAGGTAGCGATTTATCCCGCTTTTGTTTTAATGATTGAAATGAATGATGTCGTGCCGCTTGCTGCTGCTGCTGCATTCAGCGCCTGCTGTTCTTGGGAGCTGAAGACACTGAGAAATTTGCATACTTAATGCCGGGAACTGGCACAGACTAAATAGCTTCTTTTCTTTCCTCTGTGTTTGATTAAACCCAGCACTACAGTAAATCTACAAAGGCTTTTTAAAGCCATCCGTGTGCCATTTCACAATGCTGAACTTGCATGTGACAAAGGCTGCTATTTATTACTTATCAGAGTTATGGCAAGTACCACAGGCTACTCTCATTAAAGGTACAGGGGCTGCATACCCCTGCAGAAAAAGGCATTGGCCAGTTAACATTTCTAATCCCTAATCAAAACATGGCACAGATTAATTTTTAAAATTTTGTTGGTTTCTGTTTAAATATTCAGCAATACGATTAGCAGTAGAGAAGTAGCTGAGCCAGGAAGTGCCCCCAGAGATCAGGATATGAACTTCCGCATGGTTTGAGGTGAGCTGCCTCTCACCTAGGGCCTGATTTGTCTAGATACGCCACACCATCAACTTTCATTGAAGTTAAGCCGGTCAGAACATTTTTGCTCTTCTCACGTTTGATGAGAAACTCTTGCACTCTATAGCGCAGTGGTTAAGGCCCTGGCCTGGGAGATTCAGTTTCAAATCCCAGCTCTGCCTAATTTAGAGGGATCTGGGAGAAAAACATTTGCCCTGAATCAGGCAGTGACTTGAACCTGAGTCTCTGATATCCCAGGCTGGAGCTATGTAGTCACTACTAGGCTATTTTTTCCCCTTGAGGTGATCAGAGAGCCCTGGACCAACAAAACCTTCACAAATCAAAGAACTTTGGTTTTGATCAAAAATGGACATTTTAATATAATTCCATTTTTGCAAAAACATACAAAAGGTCTTGTTTTCATTCCAGTATGGAACAAATACAAATTTGGAAACCTTGAAGTTTGATGCAAAATGGAATTATTGCCCTGCAGACAGCTTGGCATTGATGTCAATGGGCCTGATCTGGCACCCTTTGAAGCCACTGACCATTTCTATGCTGACTGTAGAGAAAGCAGGATCAGGCCCAAATGGGTGTGGTGGGTGTTCAGCACCTTACAGGATCAGGCTCCTAGTTAGCATTGACAAATTTAAGGATTCCTTTTAAATCAATGGCAAATTCCCATCGATTTAAGTTATTATCAAGCACCCTGAAGTGTATGGTTGCCTTAAAAAACAGTGAGAGATCAGTGCTCCTACCATTAAGATTTTGTAATCTAACTATAGACTAAACACAATGAAGAAGACATCAAGGAAAGGAATGGGGCAGTGAAAGAGAATATGGGGCTTATGGGCAAGATTAATCTCTGGTCCAATTTGGTCCTTAAAGAGGCAAAGTTGTCTTTAAAAAAATTTTGCTGGGAGTATTTTGAGATAAATGGCAGATTAAACAATACCTCTGACAATTAGAATACTGAGACAGTGAAAGTGGAAAGAGAACAGCCATTGTTATGGAATCATTTCCAGACCTTCTGTAAACATGATTGGTAATCAGGAATCAAGATCAAGTTGGACCTATGCCCCTATAATTTGGAAACAAATGCATTCACACTGTACAGGAAATGAGGCATTTAAGGGCCCAGTTCTGCCATTGTTATTCACACTGAGTAGCATCTTATTGCACAAGAGAGTCCCACTGGAATAACTAGGACTCCCTGCCAAATAAGATACTGCTCAATATGTGCCAGGGTAAGGTAGCAGAATCTGGTCCTAAGTGGTTCTGAACTGATATGCACATTTTCTATTATTAGTATGTTTTTTCACAGCATGATGTAGGTGCCCCATTCATAAACAAGGATCCCAGTTCACTAGGTGCTGTACAAACTCAGAAAAGATAGTTCCTGCCCCAAAGAGCTAATACATACAGATCATTCTCTTTACTTCCCCTCCGTTTAAACTTTCTTTATTTTACCAGATATATTAGCTTCCACAGTACCTGTTTTAAACAACTGTATGCTTAAAATTTGCAGTGAGTACACTCCTGAACTTCACTATTCACTAAAATAACTACTTAAAATGAACACTTGCTAAGAAATAGCTACTAAGTACAAGTGCCATTAAAATCAAAATTGTACATTAAAACCCCCCCTACCTATTACTAGTATCTTAGAGCATTAAAATGGAAAGAATTTTAAAATTCTAATTGAGTCTTCACCATTGGTACTTTTGGTTACCTTTTTTACTTCATTCAACTTGGAAAGTGAAACTAAACCATTTTGTTTACAGTCCATTTCACTTCCTGTTTGTATTTATTTGAGATTTAAATGAAAGAAGACACCTATCCAAGGCTCTTGGTGCCCTAACACATTATTAATAATGCAATAAACCCCCCAGCAGAATTAAAATGACCATTTCAACAAAAACTTAGCCTGTCAGACACCTACAAAAAAACCTCTTTCAACTCCTCCATCGTTCTGGGAAACACAGCCTCAGCCCTCTCCAAAAACCCAATCGAACAGATATCTTTGGTAGCGTGCCTGGTAGGTCACCAACTTCAGGCTATTATGCACCAAGATGGGAATGAGTTCCAGAGTCTCAGGGCCATCGCAAAGCACATCCTGCCAGTTGCCCCCTCTCTTTTGTAAGGAGGTGGTTCCAGCTTGAATGCCTCCACATAGGTGGCAGCATGGCAGGAGCGGGAGGCAACTGGGCAAGCAGGCCAGTTATAGTCAGTTTCACTTCCTGCTCCTAGTCAGTTTCACCTTTTGGGACTCAGGGTTGGGCTGAAAACTCAGACCCTACCTTGATAATAGTTACAAATAATAATATTCACTTATGGAAACCTTTTTCAAATAAAGACTAAATTTGGGCTGGAATGACAAGATCATCCCTTTGAGGCATGTTGGCTTTGTAACTGAGCTTTGGAATTGTCTCCCTCTCTTTAAGTAACAGTCACTTCCTCAGACCTTAAAACTTTCCTCTTTGCTTTTGCCTACAATAGTCACTAAAGTCACCTTTCTCTCCTCCTCTTAGTGCAGCCTCCCATTCTGCTCGCTGGAACTAGCCTGAAAGCATTCATCTCCGCTGCTTCTAACATTTGAATTGTTACTGCTATTGCATTTGTGTTTTCTTTTTGCACCATGTCAGGACACCATTTTTACTTTCTGCCTATGAGGCACCATTGTGACTATAGTGTGTACCCAGTTCTGTGACTTTTCTGCCTCTTCCCATATTGTGTTTTGTGACACGTTGTATGAAGGATGTCATATAAAAGTAAAATGGATTTTTTCAAGTGTTTTTCACTCAATGATCTATAATAATTAATAATTAACTGGGCAAAGCACCCCACAAGCAACTTTAACCAGGAAAAATTATGCAGCAAAATTGTTTTTAATTCCCCTATTTCTTTCAAGTGTCAAGATTATTTTTCTAAAAAAAAAAAAAAGGAAACCTAGAGTTTAATAATCACATGGTAAGAGAAGTTATTTTGCAAAGATAATGCTGTCAAGTAACCTGGGTCATTTAATGGGACTGGCCATGGGGTATGAAGCTTTTTTGTTCTATGTCACCCCTCCGGATTCATTTCTCACTGTTAGCAACTTAAAGGCACAGCTGAGTCCTTGCAGTTGAATTGCTTCCTATGAAATAATTTGGTGGACTCCCTCCAGTTCTTAGTGGTCAGATTCTCATCTCATGACAGAGTTCAGGATTTGAAAGGGTGATGATGACTGAATTGCATTCTCATATTTGGAGGTGCTCCCTCCAGACCAGATTAGATTGTGGGTACTGATTTCTGTATGGGACAGTTTTGCTGTGGGTCACTCTTCAGAAGAACCAGTGATTAAGATGCAAGTGTTTCAATGTTCTGTAATTCATACTCTGTTTTCGGATTTTGTAGGTGCCAACAATCCAACCAAGTTCATGTAACATAGTCAAAGTAAGAAATACACTTACAGGAGAAAATGCCTTTGACTGAAAATGCCAAAATGGGGATCCTGTGTCTAGTCAGATCAAAGGAGGAACTCTCGATGATGGAATGCATCCCTATATTCACACCCTACACACTACTGTAATAATCTTTGTACAAGGTATGCCTTGTGAGGTACCATTTGAAAACTCATAACTTGCTGATCAGTAATATTATAGTAAAATGTATGTAGCAATATTATGTGTAAAGTTATGAACATAAGTTGAAATCATGAGTGAAGTGTGTTTCCCAGATAAGTCTGGGGAGGGGCAAAGACAAAGGGCAAGCTGATGCCCCAGCCAGGTGTCAATAAAGCTGATGAGCCATCACCTATCAAGTGGCCATTCTTTGGCAAGAAAGAACTGCATGGCAGGGACAAAGAGATCTGCATCTTAGCAAAGGAACAGTATGTGAGGTCTTCTTCCTCCACCAGACCCCCTGTCTCTTGGTTCTCAGCTGGAAATGCTTTTCAAAGAGGGACTGATACTATAAAAAGGAGGGGCAAACACCCCAAGGCACCCCTTCTCTCTCTCCCTGCCCATCTCACTCTTTGCACTGGGAAGACAAAAGAAGCAGCCGTGAGGGTTCCTGACCTGAAGAATTTGGTCAGCGATGCTGTTGGAAGCATGTGGCGAGAAGCTTTGCTTTGAATCTAATATAGCTTGTTAAGCTAGACACTAGAAAGTGTTTTATCCTTATTTTAACCATTTCTGACTCTTATGCCTCATTGCTTGTACTCACTTAAAATCTGTAGCTAATAAACTTGTTTTTATCTAATCCAGTGTGTTTTAAGTTAAAGTATCTGGTAACTCCATTTAAGGTGGTAAGAGGGAGTATATTATTCCCTTAAAGAAATAATGGACTTAATATATTTGGACTGTCCAGGAGAGGGCTGGGCAGTAGAAGACATACATTTCTGGCCGGGAAATCTAGGACTATGAGTGTGCTGGGCTCACTCTGCAGTGGTAACCAAGGCTGGTAAAAGCCAGAGTGTAACCCAAGCGTGGCTGGCAGGTTGAAGTTACACCCAGACACTCAGGGTCTGACTTGCATGCCGGAAGGCTGTTTGTGAGGGGGCCCAGGTGGGAGCCACTACCGGCAAGGTATTTTAAGGTTGCAGGGCAGGGTGACCCAGCCCCTCATGGTCTGGATTGCACCTTGGTATGTCACACTCTCTTCTGTGACCTTAAAGGAGCTCAGACCAGTATCAGTTTACCTGGTGGACAAACTGAGTTTGCACTCATGCCAGAAATATTTTGATACAGATTCTGAAAAGAGCAAGGGGCAATTTTAAAAATGTATTCATCTGGCCCAAGATTGTTACATTGTCTAGTGAGTTTGGATGCCCAGCTTGAAACGCTTTAAAGGGACCTGATTTTCAAAGGGTGGGTGCTCAACACTTTCTGAAAATCAATCCCCTCTAAAGCATCTCAAGTTGAGCACCCAAGAATCGAGGTCACTGGTCACTTTTAACAACCTTTGCTATGCAGTTCAGTTGTGTAAAGCGACATTTTCTCTTTCTAAATCATATTCTCTTCACTTTCATTCTTTTTGTCTCACCAGACTTTTAGGAGCTTATTTGACTGTACCAAAGATTTCCCTGTCACAGAATTGCTTGTGATGCTCTGAATCTATTTAAAGCCACTCCAGAGCATTTATTTTTAGTCTAGCAGTTACAACATGAAAAGAAATCCCCCCCTCCCTAAATAACCAACCCGGTGTGGAGCAGCACGGATAAACATATGCAACAGCACAATGCTGATCAAACTAACAAAAAAAATTAGCAAGACCACAAAGTTGCCAAGGGGGTTTTGCATTCAGTCCACTATGCTTGAAACCACTGTGATGTGCACTAACAGCCTTCTTGGGTCTCATCAGGATAGTGCAGCTGTTACTTCAGTGTTAGCCTAAAGGGAAAAGAGACACTTATTTTTGGTTTGTGGTGGCTGCAACAGCTTCATCAGCCTGATTTATTTGCTGATTTGCATATGTTCACGCACAGTGCTGCGAATTATCTGTGACTTGAAACCATACTATTAATGCTGGCTAAGAAAGCAGGGATCAGCAGTGCTGCTACATATGTTTGTCTCTTACATATCTGGGACGATCGGTATGTTACCAGGGCCATCCTTGAAGCTTCTTGTGCCTCCAGTGGCTCTGGGCTATAATACTACATATGGGGTAAGAGACAGAAGATTTTATAGCTGAGATTTTCACTAACAAAACGGGAGCTTTAAGATTTCACATCATTTGCCTGGAAAGGTGCTATTAGAATAACATGGGCAGCCCAGAGACATTGGTGTGATTGAGATACTGCTGTAGCCGCCTTTACAGTACTGCGTGTTTACAATCACTGTATCATCGATTCATAAAAATTGATCAGCAAAGACTCTATGTGAATAAAAATGATTTTCTTTCTAAACTAGTTTCTCACAGTCTGACATCGCAAGGTGTAGATTTTGCTTTTTATTTACATCATGTAAATCTCTATAAACATTTCTACAATCCCCTGGAACTTTAAAGGGAAAAAGAGATTTATTAAAATTCCATACTGTGACAAAGTTCTGTCCTTGCCTCCATGGGTCCCGCATTTCCTGGCGGATTTCACTAGCCTCAGAGGCTCACTGTGACCCTCCACGTAACCCTTCTTTCTCTAGAGACAAGAGTCACAGTCTACTGAGCCATTTTCATCATAAGCCAGCAAGGGAGGTGAGGGGAAGTTATCCTTCCTTGCACAGTCTCTGTTGTCTCCCAGTCTCAGTGATTAATCAGGGGGCAAAGATGTGGGGGGGGGGGAGAGCCCAGGCCCACCCTCTACTCTGGGCTCCAGCCCAGGGACCCTAATAGTATCAGCTATGGTAGCTGACCTTTTAGAAACATGACATGTACAATTCCCTGGGCTACTTCCCCCACAGCAGCCCTCACTTCCTCAAGCTCCACTTCACCCTTACCTCAGGGCCTCCTTCCTTGTGCCTGATATGGTGTGTACTACTCAGCCTCTCCAACAGCACAACTTCCTCCCACAGCTCCTGACATGCACACCCACCTGACTCACTGGGAGGCTTTTAACTAGTTTCAGCCAGCCCCTGATTGGCTTCAGGTGTCCCAATCAACCGAGCATTCTCCCTGCCATCTGGAAAGTTCTTAATTGGCCTCAGGTGTCTTAACTGACCTGGAGCAGCTGCCATTTCACTTAACCTGGTACCAGGGATTTGTTTAGCCTGGAGCTAATATATCTATCTCCCACTTCTTTTCTATAGCCATCTGGTCTTGCCCCATCACACCACATACACACATTAGGAACGAACCACAGTGGAATGCTCAGGCTAGTCGTGGGACAACATATCTCATATCTTGTGAAATCAGAACACTGCGCATATTGACCCTTAATATGAACTAAACTGAACCAATTTCTGACTTTCCAGAAGTCATGTATTCATACCCAGGCCACAGGATCTTTTCCATTCATGTGAAACAACACAAGTTTTCCTGTAGCTGTGACGGGCATCTTACAGACTTAGCAGCACAATCTATTTCATTTTGTTTGATTATTCTCAGCATTTCCAAAGTATTACAAAGACTAGAGACCATTTCAACCATCTAACGAGTTTTGTTTACAAATCATGGATATCATATTTCTGCTTCCCGGATGCTTGTCAAGAGATTGCTGGACAATCATTGCTTCTGTTGGAGAAAACAAGTGAGGCCATATCTACACAAGGAGCATTTGACTGGTATTATTATACTGGTATACTGTACTGGCAAACCGCTCCTAGTATGGGTGCAGCTATAGAGGCCAAACTGTGCTTTTACTGGTATAGCTTATTCTAGCCGCTCCAAGCAAAGCAAACTATACTGGCAAAAGTGCAGTTTTGCTGGTATAACTGTGTCTACACTAGATGCTTTTGCTGTCACAGCTTTGTCGGTCCGGGATCACACCTATACTGGCAGAAATCTGTAGTCTTGGCCAGCAACTGGGATGGTAACTGGGAGAGAGTATATTTTAAATCAACCTTTTTCTAGAATTAAAAATAAAGGCTGCAAAGATTTATTACAGTGGCATTTTCAAGCTCCTATATTTAAAGTGATGTCAGTTTCCCAGTATAATACTTTTTATGCACCAGGGATTATAACTCAGCCATAATAAGGGCTCCAAGCTGAAACTTGGCCTCAGATGTCTCCACTCAGGAGTTTTACTTTTATTTTACTAATTTTAAAAATAAAACCAGTGTAAGTGTTTTGATGTTAGGGAGCAAAAGTGCCCGGCCAAATTTTGCCTTTCACTACATCCATGCAACTGCCAGTGAAGTCAAGGGGAATTTGAGATGCACAGATAAGGGCAGGACATTTTTCTGCACTTATTATTTTTTACATAGAGGATCATATTGGGGACTGAAAAATCATCTTAATCTGTAAACCAGTAAAAATCACGAATGAATGCTTTTTAGCTGTTTAGGGTTTGATTCTCATTCACACTAAGGCTCCTTAACATGGACTGTACAGTCCTTTACACTGCCAGAGTGGTGTAAAGGGGCCTTCATATAAATGAGAATCAAACCCTAAATAGCTAAAAAGCATTCACATTCTCCGTGGTGTGTATGTTTAGTCCTGATGGCGTTTCAATAATTAATACTGATGTAAATGATAAATAAAATAACAATCAATCTACTTTGCCTGTGCAGTGGAAAAAAGTTTGCAGAAGGTTGACTTGTGTATTTTTTTTTTTTTTCAAATGAGCTGCATACCTCATAGGTGAAATCCTGGCTTCACTGAAGTCAGTGACAAAACTCCCGCTGACTTGATGGGGCCAGGAATTCACCCAGTAGGTTCATCTTTAAAATATAGACTAGAATGCCTGTCAGGATTACCCTATAGTGCCTTAGGGGAAAGAGGCAAAGAATCCTGTGGCATCTTACAGACTAACAGATGTATTGGAGCATAAGCTTTTGTGGGTGAATACCCACTTCGTTGGATGCATGTAGTGGAAATTTCCAGAGGCAGGTATAAATATGCAAGCAAGAATCAGGCTAGGGATAACGAGGTTAGTTCAATCAGGGAGGATGAGGCCCTCTTCTAGAAGTGGAGGTGAGAACACCAAGGGAGGAGAAACATTCCAGTATGCCACGGATATAACTGAGCAGGCATGTAGGACATTGAATTTGCAAGATGTCCTTTAGGAGAGAGAAAATAGCTCCAGAAGCTTGATTTAGGGGAATGGTGTCTGTAGTAGATAACATGTGGAGATACTAATTAAGAGTCTAAGCCTGCTCCCATTTAAGACCTTGATTAAACAAAGCATTTTAAGCACGTGCTTGAGTGCTTTACAGAATTAGGGCCTTTATCTTTGTTAAAAATTCCACTGAGTTCAATAGTGCAGGACAAGGCCTAAAGAAGAGACCAGGTCAAGCCACAGCAGAACTCCGAAGAAACTGATGTGATGCTGCCATTTGGATTTGTCAGTTGCACACGCTTTTAAAAATACATTGAAAACACATATTTACAATACTGTGTACATAAGACTTTATTCAAGGGGCTTAAATGTATTTATATATACTACTACAATACTGTGTACATAAGACTTTATTCTGAGGGGCTTAAATATATTTACCCAGATGCCCAGATATTTATCTGGATGCCCAGACAGATATTTATCTGGATGCCCAGATATCTATATAGCCTACTAGGATTATATATGATCCTAGTATATATACATAGTATATATACTATATATACACACTTTTACTATACTATATATACACACTTTTCCCTTCTTATATATATATTGCTTGATTTTCACTCACAACAAGACGGGGTTAAGAGGATGAATAGTTTCAGCTTCCACCTTGAATTTCTTGGGTTTTATTAGTTGTCCTCTTAAAATTATTGATGAAATAATGGATAAAAATGGGACTTCTATTGGCCAGTGACTGTTCCAAAGTGCATGCAAAGCCAACATATCTCAAGACTTGCCAAGCATGGGATCATTTTCAGTGATCTGTTACAGATGCTGAAGGTAGCAATGCTTTCAGTTAAGGCTGCCAACACTTTCCATGATCAGACTCTGTTTTCAGTTGCTTATAACGTTGCTAAATTTAAACTGTTCACGTTCAACTTTTCAGGAGTCTGCCTTACACGGAATTATCCACGCTGGGGTGTCTGCCTCGTGCTGAATCTTTTTTGGGGGGAAGTTTCAGCTAAAATGATTTAGCCATATCCAAGAATGAGGCTTTGTCCATGTTGAAAACATTATTACAGCCATTTCATTGAGAAGTTCAAGTGTCTCTGTACTTTGGAGCAGGGACCTGAAATCTGTCAGGAAGGTTGCCATGGTGTCAGGGATATGTCTTTTGCTGTTCCTGTGAAAATTTGCCCAAATTTGCCCAAGTTATACAGCCTTGAAAAACAAGACTCAGTTTGCACATGCTCCATACAGGCTTGTTAGAGTTCAGCAGTTAAACCCTCTGAAAATTCTGTCTGCACTGAGCATATTCCATCCCCTCACAGAGCCAACATGCCAGCTGGACTGTGCACACCCCATCTGTACAGAGTGAATGAGCATGCTCCATCCTGGAGCCACAAGGGCTGAGCAGGACTTTCCTGGCAATTACGCCTCTCAGCTGCCGGGGGGCTGCTGTGTCCTTGGACGAGGAGACCCTTTTCTGTGCTCTCCATACTGGGGTCCCAAGCAGTGTGGTGGAGGAGGCAGAAGCAGCCTGAATGAAATGCAGAGGGGTGAGGCATGTGTGCAGGGGTGCTCATGTGCTACCCAGCCCTGAGTCATCCCAAGAGCACTGTGCATCCTGTGCGCTGAATGGGGCAGAGGTTTTGTGGAAGAAATAGGATTTGATCATGTACTTAAAGACTATCATAATGCTTACAAACAAGGGGGCTGAATTAAGGTAGCCTAGGGAACTGTAATTTTATCTTTCCTCCCTTTTGAGTGATTGGCTTTCAACCCCAATGTTCTTTTAGAGTAGGGTGGGGTTTTTATGCAATTATGATATACATTGAAAGGTCTTAGTCCAGTTGCTAGTGGATAGGTGCTGGCACATAACTAAAAGGGCACTCTTATTGACAATAGCAACTGAATGGTTAAGGAGGGTGAACTACCCTCTGCCTTCTAGGAATGGCCCTTCCAAGTCAGGGCTGGGGGGTTTGGGGAAGATCTCAATAGTATTTTCCACGCTGTCCCTGTGCATGGATAGATAGAAGACTCTTATATCCAAGGCTGCCATGCGGATACATTTTATCAGCACCAAATTTCACTTTTAGAATTTTAAAAAAACCCAATCAATCCATCATAGAAGCAGTGACACACCTGTCACATTTCCCTGGAGCTTGATCCTGCAGTCCTTCCTCAGGCAGATATCTCTCCAACACCTTTGGGGATTTCTGCCTGAAGGAGGACTGCAGGATTGAGCCCCAGGACTCCACTGAGGTACTCAAGGACCTTGGGAAAGCGGCACACTTTGTCGCTGGGCAAAGGTTTACATAAACGCTTGGGCTATCTAATAACTTTTCAGAGGAGCTGTTAAACATGGCTATCCATCTGTGTGTTCCTAGTGGCTATTCACCTGGCCTGTTTAAGGATCTCACGACATTGCTCCCGAAAATAGTAAGAGACAGGCGTGCTTTTCTAGTAAGCATTTCCTCTCTCAATTAATACCTCTGCAGATTAATTAGCGCGGATAACAACTGTTCATGGCAGGCCGTGGGAAGTTTCTGAACACTTAATGACTGCTGTGCGTGCCTGCATTAAAGTCACTCCCCAGTCACATGAGACAGGCAGAACATTGTCAGTTGCAGCAGGATGTAAAGCGGTACAGAAATGCAGACAAAGAGAAAACAAAGGGCAATGGGAAGTGCAATGAACACATCTGGCATTCCATCACCTGGAAAGGTGGCAGCTCTCAGATCAGAGCACTGCAGGGCAGCTTAATGACCTGGCCTTGCCCTACTGCTTAGTGAGTAAGCCATCCCTAATGCCAGCCTTCTAATCTGAGAGGAGACAAGGACAAATTGAAGCTTTGAAAGTGAGATTATGAAGGGGGAGGGAAAAAATATCCTGGCACATTTCATAGCAGCTGATAGAAATGGAATCAATTGTGTTCTTCTCATTAGTCCCTTCCTATGGCACTGTATATTTTTCCTACAGGTAGAAGTCTTCTGAGACCATGCGCCAGATGGCAGCTCATGCCATGCAGTGTGGGAGGAGGGAGGAGAACTATGCAGTCATGTAGATGACACTGGAGGTGATGCTTACGGGAACAATATAATGGCAACAGGGAATTGCCACTTCTGAGGCTACAACCTGAGGAGATGAGGCACAGAGAATAAAGTCAAAAACTTCCACTAATTTTGGGTACCCAATTTGAGATGATGATCATGTGTTTTGTTAGTGTGCTTAGCATTGTATAGCACTTTATATGTTCAAAGCCCAGCTCTCCTTGTACACATTTGCAGCTGTGAGTGCTCAGCACCTCTGCAAATCAGACCCTCGGTCTCTCAAGTTGGGCACCCAGAAAATGAGGAACCCAAATTAGTGACCATTGGTGAAAAGTCTGGTTTAAATGACTTGCCCAGCATCACATAGGAACTGTGTGGCAGAGGCAGGGATAGTATCCAGTTGTTCAGCGCATCATTCATTGGCTCTAACCATGAGGCCATCCTCTCTCTTCCCACCTCCCTCACTACACACCAGTCTCCACTCCCCACACCTAATCTCTGTCTTCTTGCTCAACCAACCCCAGCACCCTTTCCGGATCTGTCTCTCCCCTTCCCCACAACTGCTCCCCAGCCTCAGTTTCCCTCCTAATCCTTCCCACCTCCTTGCCCCAGTCTTTTTGCTCAGCTAGTCTCAGTTTTCCCTCTGCACCCCAGCTCCTTGTCAGACTGGTTTCCTCTCCCCCTGTCCCCACTCCTTGGTTCCTAGTCCCAGTCTCTATGTCCAGCCAGTCCCAGCCACCTCCCTCCCCAGCTCATCATCTGATCTCAGTACTGCCTCTAAGCCAATTGGCTCCCAGTCTTCCCCCTGTTTCCCTCACTGCCTTCCCGTCCCAGACTTCTTCTAGATCCCAGTCCCGGTCTCCTTGCCCAGCCAGTGCCAAATTTTCTCCCTTCCTGCTCCAGTTTTAGTCTCACCAGACTCCTTGTCCTAATCTATTCCTCCCTCTGACTTTAGCCTCCTCTGCACTTAAGTCAGACAGCTTGCTCCTCCACACTGCCTAGAAGCTAGCAAGGGGGTCATTGAGAGTACAGGAGAGACAGGGTCCTTGCTCTTGGTTCCTGTGCACAGCTCCACCCCAACCCAGAGCAGCTCTTATAGGTAAAATTCATTTTTGCCCCTGTAGCCCTGGGCTGGAGTATGCTCACTCTCTCTGTGGGGATGGTGTATTGCACAGTCTGGTCATCACTAGGAGCTGTGAGAGGCTTGAGCATGTTCAGTAAAGACTGAATCATTGGAGTTTAGCTGCTAAAATCAACATAGTCTCTACTGAGCATGTGCAAACTGTGATTTTCCAGAGGGCTTGTAACTTGACTACATTTGGGTGGATTTTCCTGGGCACAGCAAAAGACATGTCCCTGACACAAGAGCCACCCCTCTGTCAAATTTCCCTCCTCCACAGCATGGGGCCACTAGAGCTTTTCAAAGAAAAGGTCACCAGAATTTTTATCATGGGGAAACCAATGTCTTTTTTCTCTTTATCCTCAAAAACAATGGAATCGTTTTGGCTGAAATTCTCCAAAAAAGCACAGTCTGAGGAAAACACCCAGCATGGAAAATGTCAGTCAAATGGTGATAGTTTGGCAAAGTATAAGCAACTGAAACAGGATCCTATAATGTGAAGTGTTGGGCTCGGACTGCAGCCCAAGCTCTGCGACCCTCCAACCCTACAGGGTCCTAGAGCCCAAGCTGTGGCCTGAGCCTGGATGGCTACACTGCAGTTAAACGGCCCCTTAGCCTGAGCCCCACAAGACTGAGTCAGCTGGCATGGGCCAGCCACAGCTGGTTAATTACAGTGTAGACATGCCCTTAGTCTCCTCAGGGCTTCCTCCCGCTCTGACCTGGCCATGGCCTGAGGGGGGAAAACACTGTTCCATAGGATGAATTATTTATTTATATGGCATTTAATTTCACCTAAAAAAAGTCAATGTCTTCTCATAGTCCTCCTGTATGCCTCTGAGAAATGAAAGGTTGTGGTTGTGTGTGTGTCCTGTTTAATGCTGCTGATTCACTATGCTATATCAAACTCCAAACCCTCCCATTTGCAAATAAAGTGTTCCAGGCTTGATTTAATGTACATGACTCATGAAGAGATATTTCTTCCTAGGGACAAAAAGGGAATCTATCCTTATTCCCCCCTTCCAAGAGAAACTCTGGAATAAACCTAAAAGTAATACGTCAAAGACAGTGTTGCACAGTCAGCATGGAAACCAGGAAGGTTTGCATCATACTTAAAGGACCGCATTTTAATGGAGAATTTAGGATTCACTCCTACACCTATTCCATGACAAGTCCCACTTTTTCCTGGGCCAACCTTATCATATAACTAATTCTTCCACATATCACACTTTTTCCTGTGTCTTTCATGCCTCTTAGGCTGCATTAAATCTACATTAATAATATTGTTTGTGCTTAGGAGCCTGATTTGTAGACCCTGAGCTCCACTAGTGCACACACAATTTTGCATACATACCCACCTGCACACCCAGATTGGTGCACCAACCCCAGTGTGCAAAAGAAATTGAATTCTCAGTCCCAGATCTCATTTGTTCCCCCTGGTGTTTTGCATGTGAAAATTCTATTCCTTGTGGATGCAGATACTTGCTTCTTTCAAATGCACATACTGGTGTCAGTGCACGGAAGTGCTCCTAAATATCTGTACAAAATTGTGCATGCCCCATTGAGGCCACCCAGAAAGTAGGCCCTCAAGGCTTGTCTACGTAGGGAACCTCCAGAAAGTTAAGTCAGATTAACTTTGAGGCTTTAATGGGACATGTCCCCATGTTCCCCCACTCCTCGCTTCAGTCTTGTCTGAAACTTACCTCCTTCCTGGGATTTGCTTTTATCCTTTGCATGTAAACATGTAACATAAGCAACAAAGTCCTGAGACAGCACTGTACTCACAAACAATTCTCGACAGACCCTCACCCACTTTTCCTTTCTGACTGGCTGAACCCTGGGATGTCTCCCTGCAGCTCTCTCAAATCTAAGATTCACACAACCTTTTATAACGTTGAGACGGTTCTAAGGAGATCCACCAGGACTGGTTACTGCAACGAGTCCCGAGAATAGCTCTAAGCCTTGACCCAGGGTACTATGGCCCTGCACCCTGCCACAGTAAGATACAACCACTCTGTACTGAGGCTGAATAACCCCGTAATGCAAAGAATTAAAAAGCAGTTACAGTGTCCCAGAAGCACCACCACACTCCCAGCCAAATGGAGCAACATGCTAGAAGTGCACCCGTCCACACCAAAATGGCACATCAGTGCATCAGATCCCCCACTAGGTATATTATTACCCTTACCACCCTTTTCAGCAAACAGGGTGATTCCATAGAGTGATCCAAACTGAGAACTGATGCAAGAACTCCACTGGCCTGCACACAGCTGAAGTTGCTTACACCTCCTTTGGAAATGGTCCAGTTAATGAATGTGACTCCGTTAGCTTCTGTGATGTATAAGGTGGTTTATGAAGACTGGAGCAGATAAGCTACTGATGGTGAAATACATTCGGGGGGGGAGGGGAGGCAGTAAATAGAGACAGTGTCAATAAGACAGAATGTTAATATCCTACCTTAATACAGCCCCATTCACTCTGAAGAGTCCCAAAGCTCTTTAAAAACGTTTCACATGTAAGAGCAAGTGGGCCCAAACCAGATTTCAAATCTTCTGGCCCCCAAAACTTTGGGGCTTTCAAGACTTGGGACTTCAGCCCATTATAGAGAGACTGGGTGTAGATTTTGGGACCTCTCCACCCCAAGCCCAAGCTATACAGCCTTGAATTTCAAAGGGATCGATTGAAGAACTTGTACTATGTGGCAGAATAATAAGGAATATTTCTATAGCATCAAATCAGGATCCCCATCACCCAAACACTATATTGGCCTAGGGTCTCTGATCCAGTGCTGCACCTGAGCTTTTGGAAAAGTAAACTAGAGGATGTGCATCAGGGCAAGTGACTACCCCAGATCACTATAATCTTCTGAATAGGTTTCCTATCACCTCCAGAACAATGGCTTGCCTATGACAAAATAATAATGACTCCAATGCCACACCTGTAACTGAAAGATTCTGGGCCACCAGTAAGCAACAGATGTGTGTGTTTTCTTGGTGTGTACTTTATACTGTAAGTTACATTCTCCCCTATTTTTCACACCACAAATCCTCCTGAATGACCTCGGTGGGCTTGCTGGATACGATGGCACATCACAGTCACAATGCGAAAGATCAGTGGAGCTTTCCCATTTTTAAATACCAGTCATGGGGGATTTTTAATTTAGCTGCTTCCATTAATTTGGGACTAAAACATGTCCCCTTGTGGTCTTAGCCTGAGAGAATGTTCTATTCTTTTTTTTTAAAAAAAGTTCTAAATATAATTTATTTTAACTATATCTTTTGGGGTGGAATGAAAAAAAAATTCTGTTCTCTTGGGGATTTTTTGGTGAGAGCCAAACCCTACATTTGAGGATCTTCTGCACATGGACACTGGTAACTTCCTATAACTTCCTCATGGTTTCTGAAACTGCTTCCACAATGGATGTTTAACATGCTGTAATGCATATTACTCCATAATGACTTTGGTGGAGCCATTATAGTGAGTTACATGAATAGTAGATGGATGCCTACATCAGTGTATGTTGGTATAATACCTATTGGCACTCTTTTATGGCTCCCATCACCACAGGATCTGAGTACCTACAGCGTAATGGTAGAGTGCCACAAGATTGGTGTATTACCGCCTATGTCCTATCACATATTGACCTTGCACACAGAACTGAAGTATTGCTGTATTTAAATAGGAGGACCTTAATTTATACAGTAGGTCACTTACGTGTTATGCACTTTGGAAATAGAGGAAATAACTGACCATCATTGGAACCAATTTGGTCTAAAGAAGTCTCCATGCAACATTCTTAATTTTTGTTCCCCATTTGGAGGTAGGAAAGGGAAAGTGAACAAGGCCAAGGAAGAACTGGCAGAAGACAGTGACAGAGGATATTGAATGCACTAGCTTCCCCTGGGAAGAGCTACAGTAATTAATGGAGGAACTGGACTGCCCAATGTAGCAGCAACACAGGAGGAACTAAGGTCCAAGGGAAGCTTATTTAAATTACAGAAACAATGAAAACAAAATCCTGTGTTCAAAGAGTACTGAAAACACCCATTGCTTGGTGCAAGGTTCCTTAACTAGGTGAAAGTTCCCCTTACCTTCTTCTCTGCTGGTCTTCAGACTGAGGACAATGATGCTGAGATCATTTCCCTTCTTGCCTCTCTAATCTGTCTGGGTTTCAGTGGTGACTGAGCAATCTGAAAATTGAATCAAGACACATTTATCACTCTCCCTGGAACTGTTCCTCGCATTACCTATCTGGAGGTTGGTTGCTGCACTGCTGCAGGTTCATTCAGGTGGAAGTCTGCTGCTCATCTCCTTCTCCTGGTGGTGGAGAGCTGACTCCCATCTGGTTAATGCAGATGCCAGTGTTTTCACTTCATCCCGGTGGTCACACAGCTCACCCTCTTGTGCCTCATTATTTAAGAGGGTTGTGAAATACTAGGTGATTTTATATACCATATGTGCTAGAATACATAAGCATGAGAATGTTGTGAGTTAATGAGGTGGCAACCTCACCTCTGAATCTCCTGTCTTTTATGGCTTGAAATCTGACCTTTCATTTTATTGTAATGCACTTTGTTGTGTTTAACATGAAATAAGAACAAACAAAATTGGAGGCTGGAACTTAAGTTATCAGTAGCTTTTAAAGGGCCATCTTCCAACATCTACCAAGCTGAAGTACTAGTGTGCTATTTTAGGATATATGTCCAGCAGGGGAGAAAGGAAGAGAAGGAACAACAGCCAGATCTTTAAATGCTCCAAAGATTTCAGGACTCAGAGTTGAGAGACTCCCTTGGTTACTGTGTTAGAACAATTCACAGATCATCTACTACAAAGCAAAGAAACAACCCAACAGGTATCCTGCTTTGCTTATTTATTTTTCACATGTCGAGTTTGTTGGTTTGACATCTCAAACAGTTGGAGGGTGCAATAAGGGGTCAACAGTAAATTGCATTCCCTCTTTCTTTCCATCACAGGAAACCCTGAGGTACTGTTGAGCAGGCTGGAGCTCTTATCTGCCTTTGGGCGATCTTGTTATCAAACCTTCATTTTGCTCCCCAATGGGAAAGGTGGCTTACAACGTACGATAACCTCTACTTATGAAACTCACACAACAGACATCTCTGATAATAGGCCAGAAACCAAGACATCAACAGTAGGTTTTTGTCACCAGTGAGGATTACACTCCCATATACACATATTCTTTTATTTGTATATATCTATATCTCTATATAAAATACATAATCACTGTTGTGTGAGTTTCATAAGTAGTATATATTTATATTTATATTTATGTATTTCTGTGGCACCTCTCCAGATCTCCAGGTACCTTACAAAGCTTAAAAACACGTACTGAAAAAGACTAACATTTTTCAGTATGATAGTTGGAGTATAAATGTCAAAAGTGCCTACATGAATTAGGAGCCTAAGTGGGTCAATGGGACATAGGCTCCATGGGACCAGATTTTCAAAGGTATTTAGGTGCCTGAGGATGCAGAGAAGTTCCTGGGGAGATTTTCAAAAGTGCCTAGCCCCCCACTTATTTCAGTGGGAGTTAGGTGCCTAACCTACTCAGACGCTTTTGTAAACCTCACTATGCACCTATCCGTGTCTTTAGATGTGCAAGACGGTAGCTCTCCCCTTAATAGCTGGAGGGCTGGGGCTAGCCAACCTTATTTACAGAATGACCTCCTCCTGAGAGGAAACAGGAGATTCTGGGGTAAACGCAGCAGGAAGCTGCAGGGAAGGGGGGAAGTCTAGGAAACTATGACTATGCCTGTCAAAGGTGAGAAGGCACCAGAGTCAGCACAAGGGAAGGAGCGTGGAGAAGGACATACTCCAGGCAGGAGGTGCCAGGAGGCAGAAAGACAGACCCTTCATGGAGGAGGGGCTGGGCCAGCTAGTTTGAGTTCTATTTGAAAGACTTTGTATCATTTTGGATTAGCAGGAGCAAGACACTGAACTGGGGTTTGGGCCTGGAGGGCCAGTAGACCTGTGGACTGTATAAATTGGACTCCAGGTTTAATTTCCTTTGGACTGTGTGGAGTTTGGGTAAGAAGCCCTGAAGATTTAACTGGGAATTGGTCCTGCTTCGAGCAGGGGGTTGGACTAGATGACCTTCAGGGGTCCCTTCCAACCCTTCCAATCCCAATAGGAATATTCTATGATTCTATGATTCTAAGAAGGGAAAAGCAGTGTCAGGGCTCTGCAGAGGCACTCCTGGCCATGAGGGGGCACTCTGGAGACAGTTCAGCCTGTTACAAGGTGCCCAAATAACTCTGAGAATCTGGTCCCTAGGTCAGTTTTGAAAACTGGACTTGGGCTCCCAAGTCATGTCGGCACTTCTGAAAATTTTACCTTTAGCTTCATCAATTTTCCCGTTACCAATTTTCCAATAGACAGACTTTTCCACAAAGATCTTACAATCTGCCATGGCCCCGGATAGATCATGACCCCACCTACATCATCTGTCAATCACCAGACCCTCCATTTATGACCCTTCAGTCTCCTTAGAGCCTAGTGAGAAATGATAGGCTTTGCAGAATGCCCAGAGTAACCCCTCTGGGCTCTGGCAAAACAAGGCAAGGAGTGAAATGACTTCCAGAGCTGAGGCTCCTTCATGGAGAGCTCCCTGCCAGGTACTTCCTCTTGTTTCTATCAAGGCATCTACTGCTCAGGGGACACCTCTGAGCTACAATTCCTCACAATTGCTCTCTCCTTGCTCCTAAGGATAGGTAGAAATTTACCGCTGCCCTATATCAGCTGTCAGTTACTATCACCCCTACTTTGCATTGGCTCTTCTGCTCTCCCTAGTGAGTAGAGAGCCTCTGTCCATTCCCTACCCTTTCCCTGACCATGCCCCACCCACCTGTCCAGGAGGAGAGGAAGAGGACAACTAGCTGAGCTTATTCCTACACGCCTGGGGCAAAGGTTTGAGTAGCCCACACAGGGACACAAAGAAGGTATGTGGGGTGGGGGGATTGTTGTTATTCCATTGTGTGGGTACATACGCCAAGTGGTAATCTAGGCTGGGATTTTCAGAGGAGCCTAAGGGAAATAGAGGCCTGAATTCAATGGGTATTGGGTGCCTACCTGTCTTAGCCTGTGAAAAATTCAGCCTGCCTAGACCTTAGCTTCTTTTTGTTTCCATCTCCCCATCTGTAAAATGGGGATAATAAGGACCAACTACTCTCCTTTGCAGGTGTGTGTGATACATGAATACAATTACATTTGTAAAATGCTTTGTAGGTGCTACAGCAAGTGTGATTAAAGTCACTGGATTATATTGTTAAGTAATTGTAGAAATAAATGTGGGAGAGGCAAATATTGAAAAGGGAAATGATTTTTCTTAAGGGCCAAATAGTTTTTTAAAAATTGCAATTATAGGAGATGATACATTGGAAAATAGTTATCAGAAATAGACAGGCAGGCACCTTACTCACATGAGTAGTTCTCAATAGTCTAGATTGTCACAGCTCTTACTCAGCTGAGTAGAGGACAGTTAGCTCCCATTTGTCCCCTGTTTGGCCCTAGATGTAAAGAAATGTCACCTAATATTTCACCCCACCTGTGACTAAGTGGAGGCAGAGTGGTGTGAGGAGTGGGAGGAACTCCAGCCTCACCGACTTTACCAGAATAGCTGGCCGGGTGCATGGTAGGCAGTGAGCTGCTTCATGAAAAGGGGTGAAGTAATTTAATCCCTCCCCAGAGCAAGAGAAGGAATCAATTCTCCACTCTTTGGCACACATGCAACCTAGCTCTGTGCAACTACACGCATTAGTAAGGGAAACAAGATATGGCCCTAGGTCAGGCACATCATGATGCTGGCCGATTTTTGGTTGGGCAATTTGTTGGTTAAACAGCAGACTGCAGTTTCCATGGCTGTTAACCTAGTACATTTCACAAGCATGGTGTCCCATTTAAATAACACCCTTGCGGTCAGATTCTGCCATGCTGACTCATATAGAGTAGTCTCTTGCTCTGCAAGGGACTCTAAGCATGAGTAAATGTGGGAGAATCAAGGCCACCAGCAAAAAGTTATTTAAAGACAATTTCTCTTGAATGAATGAGGATTTAAGCATAGAGATTTTCAGCTACCCATCTCTCCTCTGACAAGGTACACTGCCTTCACTGTAGAAAAATATCCAGTGGCCTGGATGTTTTTTTATATGAGATACTGAACCAGGTGCAGAGCTCAGACCACCTTCTCTAACACAGATGACCAGAAATACTTTCTTCTGAAAGCTTTTTGTTTCTGTAAGGCCAGATTCTGCTGTCCTGACTTGTGATGAGGAGTAGCTTTCTTTTCAGTGGGGCAGCATAATTTGGCCCTTGGATATTAATATTTGTGTAGCACCAAAAATGAAATCAAGTCCTAAAAAATGAGAAACAAGATTTTTCCTTTACTCATATACATAAGAGTCTCAGATGGCCAAATCACAGACTGGCTACCTGGGATACCTGTGCAATGGGTATTAGTGTGTTATAAGGGAAGCAGGCTGCACAGATCCTTTACCATGGGTGAAGCAGGCTGGGAACTGGTGTGCTGGAGGAAGTATGAGGTGCCATGTATAGACCCAGTGCAAGGGTACTTCCCCCCTGGAGCCATGGAGCGTTTGGGGGGCAGACTGTGATGCAGAGCATCACAATCTCCCATCCAGATGATATAGCCTGTTGCATTACCATAGAAGTGACAGCTGGACAAATGATTCGTATCATTTTAGCATGTGAAGTTTTCTTACAGATTTCTCTAAATGTTTGTTTCTAACAGTTAATGACTGGGAGGTCAATGGGATTGCTACCAGAAATGAACGAGCGGAGAGATTTCTCTAGGAATCATATAAGATATCAATGGGATTTAAAGTAGCAAGATTTTTCTGGTACAAGTGTGGGAGGTCAAGGTTAAATTTTACAAAAACAAACAAACCAACCAGCCTCACAACAATATCGTGCTGCCCTTTAATTACTCCATGTCCTGCGATTTGCATTTCATACAAACACCTAGCTTAGAATTCAGAACACTGGAAGTAGATATACCTCTTCCTCATTTTCATCCCACTGCTAAGGATAGGTAATTATCTTTGCATTCCTGAAGGAATGTTACAATAAATATGGCTGTCATTTTTCATTACTGCACAGTGAACAAAGAGAACAAAGGGAACAAAAGAAAGTGTGGTTTTGCTAGCCTGTGTGTGTGTGTGTGTGTGTGTGAGAGAGAGAGATAAGTATTGGGGTGGAGATTTTTTTATTACTGTTATTTACTATGAATACAAAGAACTGGATGAATATTTTAAAATTGTTATGGGATTTTTTTTTATTAATTAAACTAATTGGGAATATCCTTAAAATCTATTGTTGTCCCACCTTGAAGCTGGCTGTGTCAGAATGGAAATGATTGAACAACCAGGAACACAACCACATCACTATTCATTCCACAATGGGAAGCAGCAATATATCTTTTCCCCTATTTGACCTTCGCTCAGTATAAAGTAGATGGCAAGATGGCAAAGTTTAACTTGAGGAGCATTATCTTTTCAAAGCTCCAGACACCATGAAAAAGAGTAAATAAAAGTACCTTGAAAACGTGTATCTTTCTTCTCTAATTATCTTTATCACTTCTGTTTCAGCATGTGTCACCTCTGTGGTGCTAAGCACCATCGGAAAGTGCTTTGGGATAACATCCAAGCCAGCTATTTGTCGGTTGGCTCAACGCAGGGTGGTGAACCATATTTCAAGGTTGATCTATGAAGAGACCCATGGAGTGCTGAAGGTTTTCTTGGAGACTGTGATCCGTCACTTACACTGAGCATGGCAAGCGAAAGACTGTAACAGCTATGGATGTGGTTTATGCTATGAAGCACCAGGGTTGCACTCTTTATGGTTTTGGTGGCTAAACTGGTCACTAAGTCAACAGGACAGGGTAAGGAAAACATGGGCAATATCCCCAATAATTTCGGATATCTAATAATGGCCAAATCCAATTCACAGTTCATCTCTAAGCACGTATATTTTTTGCACGGCTCCAAAGTACCTCTGATGACGAATTAGAAAGACATTTGAAAAACCTTTATTAAAGTAAAAAATTACAAGTTACATAAACATCACATGCTTGTTGAAACTGTCTACTAAATTACACCATGATGGCCTGTACTGACCTGCCTGAAGTCCAGCAACGAATAGGAGATTATTGCCAAAACAAAGTTTCCTGCTGGCGACTGCCTATGTACAGAAATAGTGAACCCCAGATAGGAGTTTAAAAACCAAAACAACACAATAGGTGCTAAAAATATGTTCAAGTTTTGGGTGGAATCTTAGCTGCCATTTTAGGACGGTGATGATTCCAGCAATGAAGAGTCTGGCAGGGTTGGTACTCTTTCTGATCGATGTGTTCATGAGACCTTGCTGAGCACAAATGGTGAGGCCCCACTAGACTTAGGCCCCTCTAAGCTTCTGAAAGTATTAAGGGGGTGAAAACAGCTCTCCGACAACACTTCTGCACGGGGGGCCTCCCCGGGTGGTACACAGCTAGGGTAAGGTCTCTATATCAGCCATCTCTCAGACCTACACTATGGCTGTTCTCTACTTCTCAGGGCCCTGAGAAGCAAAGCGTAAATTAGAGCAGACTTCAGGCTGCTTTGAGTTACACCAGGGGCTGGGCAGGCTCCCATATCGCTTCAAAACATGGATAGTGCAAAGGTGCCTTAAAGCTGCCATAATGCCATCCCTGCTGCAAGCACAGGAGAATAACTAGTGTAGCACATCTTTTAAGAAGAATTAGATTTTTATTCTTTGTCTCCTATTCTCTCACCTGCTTTTCAGGCTCAGCCCCCTCACTCTTAACAGGCACCTTCTTGCCAGTAGCCACAATGACATCAACTGCGTGGGAGTGCAAAGCATCAATATTACTTGTGAGAACAATTCAGTTAGGAGAACTTGTTCAGCTGGTAATATTAGAATCAAAACATTCAAATGCAAAGACAGAGGGGCTTACAATTCAATTTACAATGTGAATTCTGCACAGCACATTAAGGAGATCAGTTCAGACGGCTGCAAGTTGTTCTGATTTAAAGCAGATTAGAAACAAAATTTCAAATACAGCGCTGCATTGCAAAATGCTCTGCCAGGGAAGCAGAATCTTTTAATTTTTTTTTTAAACTGAACTTAGTACAACTGATTGACCATTAACTTTTTTGGTGCTACCAGAAAGTCCTTGATTTGCAGCCAAGATCTTTTATAGAAGACCTTTTTGAACAGCAGACAAATCAGGGTGAACAATGTACATCCAGGTCTCACTGGAGGGGAAAAGGACATTTCATGGATGTAGTGTTACTTGTAATAGTAGCACCTCCCCTGCAGTCTTCTACCAGTGGATCACATCTTGCAAATGCTGTTGTGGACCACATGAGGTTGCCACTGCTTCCAGCCAAGGGACAGATTTTCAAAGGTATTCAGGTTCCTAAAGATCCAGATAGGTTTCTAGGGGGTTTCAAAAGTGACTAAGCAGGTTAGGCACCTAAGTCCCATTACTTTATTAGGTGCCTATTATCCTACTAGGCTTTAGAGCCCATTATCTCATTAAACATCTATCTGCATCTTTAGGTGCCTAAATACCCTTTGAAAATGTAGCCTTTTATCCTTTAGTTCAAGTGGAAGAGGCTATAAATATTAAAGGGCCTTACAACAACATCCCCTCCATACAGGGGGCTGGCCAATTGAACCTGAGTAATTATAGACTGTTCAGATGGTACAGACTGTTTAAGTCTAGAGATGAGATTGAACTAAAATACAAATCCTGATTCACAAGTTTTGGGAGACCTGACCTGGGATCTGAATATTGTGATTAGGACTTCTCCATAATTGGATGAACTGGAACCTTGGGCAGAAACACACCCAAAGTTTGGGAAATGAAGATGCAAAATATACCCTGAATCAGATTCAGATTTTGCAGTTTAGGCTTATAATTCTAAAAACTATAGAAGAAATTGAGGTTCATTAAACCCCTCCTCCACTCTAGAACCACCAACACAAGCACTTCACAAACATTTAGGATGCAAAATATGGGCTGACAGGAGATAGAGGAGAATGATCATTTTTTATCTATTATCCCTACTTGTTACCACCAAGGTTCTCTACTCAGCCCAGACAAGAGTACCCAGTGCAAGATCCAACAGTGACAGTGTAAGGGAAATGAACTAGGCCCCATCTTTCATATTTTTTATATATCACAAAACAACATGACTCTTCCTTGTCTACTTCCTTGTTTATATGTCAGCAGTATCAGGTATCAGCACAGTTCTTGGTAGAGCTAGTAAAAAGATGTCTGCAAGACTTTTTCATTGAAAAATGCAGATTTGGTTACACTGAAATATTTTGCAAATTCATTTCAATTTCATAGAATTATTTTGGTCATAAACATAAAAACATGTGAAACATATTGTTTTAGAATTTCCTACACAAAATCTTTCAGTTTTTCAGTTCCAAAACAACTTTTCATTGAGACATTTCCTGTGTTTTTTAAATAAAATTAATCAAATACATTTAAAAATGCTTGAAATTGAAACAAACTTTTAGTTTTGGGATCAAAAGAAATGTTTCATTCAACCCAAAATGAAACACTTGTCAACTTTTTGATTCGCTGAAAGTTTCATTAGTGGATATAGACCCACATGATTCCCCCCCCCCCCGATTTTTCAGAATGGCCAGTGAACTGAAAAATCCATTATTTACCCAGCTGTAGTTCTTGGCAGAGGGTTTGCCAGATTGCATGTGCTCCCTCTGTTGGTGGCTAAAAAGGATAATGAAATATTAAAAAGTTAGGTGTACATAATTACAACTGTGCAAACAAACTGCTTACTTGTGTGTTCAAAAAGCTAATTAAGCAAACGCGCACAATTACTCACATGTGCAATCAAGGTAACTGCACACAAGAATTAAATGTGCATTTTATCCACACCTTTTTGTGTTTAATTTTTTCTGAAAATCAGGGCTCAGGTTTTTAAATACCTGAGCAGTAGAGTTACACATTACTTTAAAAAAAATCGGGAGAATATTCTTGACCAAATTACAAAACATGCAATTAGGTTAGTATTTTATCTTAAATTATTTGATAAAGTGATCTGTTTGAAATTAATTTTCTTTTATAAAAATATATCTTACTGAGTTCCGTATAGCACACATGGTACTGTCAATTAAACTGGTCTACCATGTTTTTCTGGACCTGAATTGATACTGACCAGTTTGACACATATTATTTAGTTAGTTTACTAGGTAGGGTATTACTTTCTTATCTCACTACATTAATTGATTCTACATCACTTAATAGCTCAATAGCTTATCAGGTTACTTCACTCACTAGACAAGCTAAATGTCTGGAGGCAATTAGAGTGTCATTCTCCCTAATAACAAGTTTCTTTGAGAAGTTGCTGATGAGGTTCTTTATTACACAGATTATAAAATGGATCTTCATACCGTTATAAATATAGGTACAAATTGAAATTACTTATCTGGAGCTAAGGAGGCCCACTTTCCTAGCAATCAGGAAGATTTCAGACTCACTTCAGGAGCTGCTGCTTTCCTTCCAACCCTGCACTAATCTTTTGTACCTCCCATGATCTGTGTCCAATTTTCTGTCAGTCAAAGGTGATCTATGACCAGGGAGATTCTGTGACAAAGTCCCTTTCCAATTTGCCATTTTCAATGTTCAGTTCATTTAGATGATTTTATCTCAGGGGCACCAGGGCTCAACATCACAGTTTAATTATTGTTGCTTTTCCTCTTGATCGCCAATTGCATGATAAGTGTGAAGTTGGGAAACAAATGCTTTCCCTTCAAATTTACATGTACCGATAGCCTGCTGAGCAATAGCAGTGTCTTATGGATTCCTATTCTTACCCTCAGCAAGGGTCTAAGCCTGCAGTGGGCTATGAGATCTGGCTCAAAATGAACAATTATATTGTTTTGTCTCCTCTTTCCACTGCTACATGCAATCAGCCCCAACATAGTTACCTGTATACTAAATTCTCACTTACTTAGCTGCAGCCCCACTGACTGCTCCGAAATCTGTACAAGTTCATTCGGCCAAAGCCACTGTGGAGCCTTGAATGGGCATGTCTTTTTGTTTGTGTATAAGTCTAAATAACTAACAGTACTGAATAGAAAGTTGAATGGTAAAAAACAGTTCTCTCCATGCATAAAATTAATTGCATTTAAAATAAATGGGAAGATCTGTTAATTCACTCATTAAACTTTCAGAGGGGTATCCATGTTAGTCTGTATCCACAAAAGCAAGGAGGAGTCCAGTGGCACCTGAAAGACTAACAGATTTATTTGGGCATAAGCTTTCATGGGTAAAAAAAACACTTCTTCAGATGCATGGAGTGAAAATTACAGATACAAGCATAAATATACTGGCACACGAAGAGAAGGGAGTATATTTATATATATTTAAGTATTATATATATATATAAAGTATATTTATGCTTGTATCTGTAATTTTCACTCCATGCATCTGAAGAAGTGGGTTTTTTACCCATGAAAACTTATGCCCAGATAAATCTGTTAGTCTTTAAGGTGCCACCGGGCTCCTCTTTGTTTTCATTGAACTTTGAAATTCCACAAGGATATATTTAATATTACACGAAAGTGGCACAATTACAGCATACAGGGAAGCAGCAAAACTAAAATACAGTTGATGCTAGCTGAAATGTAATGTCAAAACCTACCTAGCATCTATGATGACATGACTAAGTAAAAGTTTTCTTATCTTAATTAATCTGTGGCCACTCAGTTTTTGGGAGGGAAGTGGGAACATGAACCACCGGCTTTGATTTCTGGTGTCTTTTGATAATACTTTCTCACTGTGAGGCTTGCACATTGCGAATAGTGCAGTTGGGAGTCTTAGAAACTGACAGTGAAGCACAAAACCCGCTCAGGTTCCCAAGAGTTTTGCTTCCACTCAGCCAATCATCTCCTCCCTACCCCTCACCATCATCATCGCTGTTGGTGATGGCAGGTTCCACACCTCTCTGTAAAGTTATTAGGGCAGATACTTAGCTGTCGTAAATCCATGGAAACTAGAGTGTTGTGAATAACTGATTTTTTGGTTCACTGGCCATACAAAAAAACAGTGGTTTCAGGCTGACCCAAAATGAAAAATTTTCAAGATTTTCAGTGAACAAAAGGGGGGAAAAAAGGGTTTAAAAAAGTGTAATTTTACCTGAAATGAAACGGTTTGTTTCGTTTTTGAGCTAAAAATTGAAAAAAATAATTGGCCATCTTTTCCCCCCTAGATCCAATGTAAACTCCATGGAGCCCTGCTGATGGACACCCGCTGAAGGCTGGGTTCACAGTATTTGTGACATCAGCAGCCATGCCAGAAATTCTCAAGCCTAATTCGCCCCTTTCTTCCTATTTATTGGTTATTATTTGTATTACAGTAGCACGTACGAGCTCTAGTCGGGTGATCCAGTCCCCAGTGTGCTTGGTGCTGTACAAATACTCATTAAAAAGACAATCACTCTTCCAAAGAGCAGAGCCTATGACGTTAACAGCCCTAAGAGAAATATGCTCCTTAATATTGAAACAATTACTTAAAATTACAGCATGACATCTGGTGTCACTTTGCAGCAGCCAGGCAGCCGTCAGCGGTGCAGATCTGAAATGAAACATTAATTTCCAGGGTATTTCACAGTTTGGGCAAGGTGCAAAGCACTTCTCCCCGTGCGAACTTTCTGAATGCGGTGACTGAGCAAACGGGAGGCAGCTTTCACTTAAACACTCTCAGCTGCCTTCTTAAAAGTCATTAGCAAATAAATCACGAGCAAAATAAGTCAGTGGGCCTGATCCTAATCCCATTAAAATCAATGGGAGATTTGGCGTGAACTTCCACAGGAGCTGAACCGGAACCATTATGGCTGTGGCACCAAGCAGCAAGATTATGGAGGGTTCCTCCAAAGCAGTTTACTGAAAGCAGCTGTTCCGCTGTCATTGCTGAGCAATAGTAGAGGGCAGGGTTTGTCTGTCTTTGCAGAAGATGACTGCCTAGCTAGCCAGATCCTTTTAGCGGGAGTGGGGTGAGTCCTGCCGGGTTTTATTTTTTTTAGGTGTTGTCATTATTGGTTTGAATGCTGAATTGCGAGGGTTGTTTTAAATAGATACTGCAGGCCAGATTTTCAGGTCTGGCTGAGTTTAGGACACAGAATATGGTTCTAAGCCCCTTTTCACACTCCCGATTCTGGCGCTGGCCAGCAGCCAGTTTGGTCTTTGGCCTCACTTTCCCCATGAACCCGTTCTGCTGGCTGGAGATCCACAAGATGGAACCCCAGCCTCCCACCCTACATCACTCACATCACACCTCTTACACTGGGGAAGGGATGGGTGGAGGGAGGCCAGGAATAGGTTCATAAAACCAGCCATGATAGCTTTATGTCACCTGGGAATTCCTCTATGCCAGGAGAATCCTTAGGTACAATATCTACTAGGGCAGATTTCCCACTTCTTTGTGCTGCCTGAGTAGTGGAAAGGAGCCAAAAGGAGAGGACGGTCTGAAGATCTGGCCTTGACCTCACATAGATCTACAGTCCTAGAGCCATTAATTGTCACCTCTTCCACAGGGTGAATTCCACTGTGTAACACCAAATTCCTGTAAAAAAGACATTCCCTTCTTGTGGTATGTAAGGAATATTAGTGCTCCAGGAGTGCAGAACCCGGGATAGTTACACTGTTATTAATTGGAGGAAATAGTCTTATTTTCTCTGCTTGTTAGAAGAGGGCTTTCAGGATAATTAAAGATGCACAAGTCCAACTTGCTGCAGGGTAATAATGTACCATTTGCATTTTTCCCCCCCCGGCAAACATTTGAGCAAAAAACCCAGCCATCCTTGAAGATCCCAGCACCAGTGCCTGAGGATTACAACGCAGCTGCAGCTTTGTGTGTAGGGGGAAGTGTCTAACTGCATGCACCTTCTCTCTCTCCCTAGACACAGGAAAGGAGGGATATTTTGTCTCTTTATCTCATTACAGAGCTGGTTGAAATTTTTTTGATTGAAAAATTTTCCCATTGGACAATGAGGCTTCATCAAAATCAAAATGTTCTGGGGGGGAAATGTCAATTTCAGTGAAGTTTTAAGATTTTCCGATTGAGTGGATTGAAATGAAAAATTGCATTTTGAAGTGTTAAATCATTTCATTTGGATCAAAAATGTCAACCATTTTCTCTTTCAGCATTTCCAATTTGAAAACTTTCTGACGTTTTTTGTTTCAGAACAAAATGCCAAAATACCGACTTTTTTTGTTTCATGAAAAATGTTTGTATTTTGGCTTTGCCTTCTGATTCTGAGCAAAGAGTAGTTTTGAAATGTCAAAATTTCCTCATGAAGGAAAATGTGGGTCTCTATAAACAGCTCTGTCATCCTTTGGGACTCCTGCTGCATCCAGGCACAAGAGTGAAACTGCATTCACTTGTATTGCTTCTTCCATGGACCCCTTCCACTACAGAGGGCCTAAGGGGTCAGCCACTGGCAGAGGATACTGCTGGAAATCCAGCTTTTGCAAGAGTCACTGTGAGACTGAGGGACTGGTTGAAGCTGAAGCAAGGGGCTTCTATCTATCTATCTATGCCCTGGCATCCTCCACAAGGGGGAAAATCACATCCTCCCCTGCATCCTGAATGGAAATATGAATAGGAAACTCCACTAGTTGAAAGTGGTGGAGTTCTCTACCCTATGCAGATTCTTCCCATTCATGGAAGAAGGAGGGCCCTTTGTCAGCACCAGAATGAGACAGAATGGGTGAGCATGAGCTAATATCAAGCCGTTCTTAGACTCTAGAATTAATTTCCCTACCTGATCTGAGCTTGTTGATATTATCCCTTTTTCATAGGCTTTTGCCTATGCAGGAGAGTTCTACTGAGGGAGAGTTTTAAACTCACTTGTCCAAATCTGTTTTATAAAAACGCCCCATAGCTCTGCTGATGGCCACTCATTTTAAGATTAAAGCTACCTCACTGACTCTTTTTAAGAAATTTTATCTGAGTCCCAGAGGCCAGCTCCATTGTCCCAGAAGTTCCGGGTAGCTGTGACAGACCAGAATATTGCACTCTGGGAAATGCCAGTGATTTTGAGTTGGTTAAAAGGAATGTGAGAGACCTAAAAGGCATTTCTAAACAATGCATAGGCTTGTTGGCTTACCAATGTGGGTAATCAATGGGGTTGCTTGCCAATGTAAGAAATGTTTGTCCAGCTCAGCCCATTATGTTTACCAGTCAGTCGTTTTCAAAGAATGAACAAACAAAGTCCACTGCAATTCCCCTTTAAATAGCATACTAGGCCCAGGGCTAGTTGATATTCACCAACAAGTGACATTAGCCACCTCAGAACAATTTGTCTAAAATATTTATCAGAAATTAATGTTATTTTTTGTCCAAGTTTCTGAAGTTATGAGGCCTCAGATGGGATTAATAGAAATTTTAATGAAGATATGGAAATAAGCTTCTTTCTCCCCATCTCTTTGAGACTGCAGGGAGTTAACTGTATCCTCGACAGTATGTCTCAACCTGCAGGAGGAACCTTTAATAACATGACTTGCTTTTAAAATTCTCCACCCACAGGCTCTATGGGTGGGACTGTGGGATTACCACAAACTCTGGATCAGGGGAGGCACATAGTTGCATTGCTCCAGAGCATCACAATTCGATCCCTGCTTCTATCTTGCCCTTGAGAGAGGGGGAAGTAAATTGCACCAGCTCGATACCTGATGCCAGTCACTTACCACTCTGTAGTAAGCAGGTTCACTTTCTCGGGGGTTCGAGCGAAGGTTCTGCCAACTTCCAGCCCACCCTGCAGTGTGCTGGTTTCTCTTGTGCCCAGATTGGCTCAGGGAAGTAAGAAGGTGACCTATGCCTTGCTTGGGCGTGTAAAGTGGCTCATGATTGAGTCCATTGTATCACTCTTATCACTTGAACCCTGACCCTTTTAGATGAGGGAGGAGGTTTTGGGGGTGGCTTTTCTTGGAAGGGGGAGATTTAAACCCTTTTATTTATTTTCAAACATACACCCAGACAGTCTAGTTGTTTAGCTTGGTTCCATTGATAAGGAAAAAATCAATATAAAAAAGAAACAGAGCGGCTGCATCTCTCCCTGAGGAAACAAATCC